>NC_133896.1:48536195-49136195 GCF_964199755.1 Larus michahellis | reverse complement strand
CAAGGGGCAAGGGGAAAGACTGGGTAACCTTTCCATTATCCACATAAAACGGTGACGTTAAACAGTGTAAAGGGCTCAACCAAGAGGCGTCAGCAAAGTCACAGCAGAGGTGGGGCCCACAGATGACTCCAAGCCTCACACTTCCATTGGAAAGCTGTACAGGAGAGCTAGGTGGAGAAGGTGGAATACTTTTACAAAAAGGGTCTTGTACGTGTTTTAAAACAAGTGGAAATTCTTTTATCAGTGATGTCATCAGGAAAAGTAAACACTAGTGAGGCAGTAATAAACCAGGTAGAGTTCGAACCACCAGGTCACCAGAGGTTTTGTGAGAAACCACTGGAGGTTTGGGCTAGAAACGGCTGTGGAAGAAGTTCAGTCATGTGTCCACCTGGAGACCAAAGTGGGTATCAGTGCTGTGAGTATCCAGCACGGGGAAATGTGCTGCTTTAAAGAAGGTTTTTTTTATGGATGAATTCTGAAGACTGCAGCAATATCTGAACTGAATTATGAAATAAACACCAGGGAACAGCGGCAAACAATTAAAGTGACTGAGTATTGTAGGAAAAGCTACAGGAACATCAAGTATTTTTTGTACAGTAACAGATTACTTATTCAGCTGTATATTTCAAGGATAATGCACTAAACAAATGGATTAATGCTATTTTTGAGAAGATAATATCTGAAAGTAGGCCAGTAAGCCAGAGTTTCTCAAACTGGCCTTTTTTCAACTCTGTTCAGGCCTCCCTTCTCATATATAACAGATGACTGAATTTAGGTGAAAGGAGCATAGTGAGGTCTTGAGTTTTTAACTTTCCTGTCCCAGTGTACCCAGATTTTTCAAATACTGTCATTGAAAGAATAGAGAATTTATTTCTAAAGACTTTTTCTCCCCTCTGGAAGAATGGAACATTTCAGATACCCTTTGGCAATTAAAGCATGTGAAAAAAAGTCAAAACAAATGGCATATTCGAGCCAATGAAAAAAAATCCTAGTAGTAAAACAAATGAGGTCTTTATTAACATGAACGAACCAAACACATTACATCAGCTGCTTCTGAGCTGCTTATGGATTTCTGTAGCCAAAAAAGTTCATGACATTTGTATCTCTATTAGTCATTGTATTTTATTTGCACTTATTAGAAGACTGCGATGATATTTCTTTCCCACTTCTTTTTAAATCATTTAGGTTTCTTTTCAAATTGTACTGCTAATGATTTAATTTTTTATAACATTTTAAAATTATATTAAACTTTTGAATGCATTACCAGCTTTCTACAGAAACACACAACGGAAAAAGAAGGAATACTTCTATTAAAGCACTATTCTGTAGCGCTCTTACCACTGCCAACACTGAAGACTCTCTTCTTTACTCTTAGGTGTGTGATATAGTAGTGAAGATCATTCCAGCTTGACTGATGGAAGTGGACAGTTAAGATGCAATGCACAGATATATGGGTGAAAAACACGTAACATGGCTCTCTTAAAGTGCATGTGTGGGGAGGGCTATACTCACTTAACTTCCTGAAAAGGACATTAATAGTACAATTTCAAGCTCACAAGGGTTAAGGAAATATAATGAGACACCTTAATTCAGGAGGATCAGGCATTACTTTACCAATTTTAAACATATATTCACCTTCGTTTTCCACCAAGTGCTGATCTGCGTGAAAATCTGTTTCTCCTCATTGCCGATTCCCAGTGCTACTTACTTCCCTCCCCAATTACCAGTCTGCCTTTCCCTTCTCAGCAAGTGCCAGCCTTTAAAACCAGCCTTTCCTTGCAACACCAACAACACCTAGTCTCAATTTCTTTACCTCATATTCTTCGCCCCAGTTAATTTAGATCTGATCTCTGTGCCATTGACATCCAACTCAAATGTCTTTCTTCCCATGTGCATGCCTTACAGGGCAAAGAAGAGAGAACAAGAAATATGTTTAACCACCCCACATACCTTAGTTTTAATGTCTGGCAGGGCTCGGCAGATAAAATAGACAATTTGACCTGGTTTATAGCATGGCCAAGTATGGATGGATTTTTAAACAGAAAGCAAAATGAAAACCTCTCACAAAACCAGCTAAATCATTTGAAGACAAGAATAAAATCCCCAGATTGTGCCGAACACCCAGAATAAGAAAACTCAGTTTGCCTGTCTAATTCCAATTGCTGAATAGTGCATTTTGTAATGTGAAGCACTTGGCTGTCTGGAAAATTAGTGTTGGTTATGCTAGGAAAAACTCTCACATGCAATACACATGGACATCACACACTAACCCATTCCTTTTTCTTTCTCTGTGATGCTTCTTTTTCCCTTCAGCTTCCTAATTTCATTGTGCACTCATATTGCCACATATTGTGATTCTGCAGCTTATTCAATTAAAGGTTGGTGTTTTTTTCTTGTCTCCCTAATTGTTTCTCTTTTTACAGAAACTGTATAGACATTAAATTGAACTTTGAAACATATTACTGTAACAGATTTTCAAGAACAAGACATGTAAAGGCAATACCATCCCTCATATTCACCATTACAGAAAGGTAACTGAAGAGGTTTCAGGAATACAATAAAAACTCTGAGGTGGCACAAGAAGACCATAAAAGAGTCTTATGAACAAGGTTTTTTTTGTCATCTGACTCAAATGCCTTTTCATTTCTTGGCTACAGGTGATCTTTAGAAATGTGTACTGAAAATGGCAAGCAATTCTGTCAATTTGATTTTTCAAATTTCTAGGTTCTCTTAGGGTTCTTCTTGCAAAAATTAACTTCCAAGGCCCAGTAGTACCATATCTTATATTGCCTTTCAGAAGAAAAAAAAAACAACAAACAAACATAAATATATATATATGATTTTGTTTTAAGCCTTAAATTAAAATCTGAGTTCCAGTCTTAGCTTAGAGCTATAATTTATCATTCTAAGCCTTCTATATCATTCTTCTTCACCCTCCACATCAGCTCATTCAAGAGGCATTCCTCATTCCCTTCAAAATCAAGATCCGTGATCATAGACTCTGCCCGAGTCTATGATCTCTGCCCTCCCCTGCAAATGAGCAACCCAGATGTGAGAGAAATGTGATCTATATCTCATCTCAAAGTATTTTTTGTTCCCTTTTTTTGTGAGGCAGAAAAGCGTTTGCCAGAAGTCAGGTCTTACACCCTCTCAGCTACGGACCAAGATTCATAGAAAGCCCCAGCACCAATTCCTCCTGACATCCAACCACCACCGCTCCGCCTACCGACAGCCCTAGAGGGCTTCACAGACTCCAGCTGCCTCGTACACCACTGCAAAGGAGAGCTCTGGCACTGGAACCAGAGCGTGTGACAGTGCACATCCAGCCACGCTGCCTTCAGACATGTCTCTGGAGGATGGCAGAGACCAGCAGACATTGGAAACTCTCCCCTCTCCCTCTTAACTTTGCACAAATGGTGCTCCGTGGAAAAACTTCTACTAGATCATGGAGCGAAGGCATAGCAGAGGTAGATTTCTGACCTTCGTCACACATGTTAAGAAGCGTGTGTCCTAAAGAATCTCTTCAGATGCTAATCCTCCAAATGAGGAAGAAAGCAGCAGGCATGGAGCCTGAAGGCACTGATAACATCAATAGTATGCCCTCCAAAATATTAACTCAGGAGCAAGCACTCCAGCAGATGTATTCCTTTAGGCTGAAAGTCACCTTTCAATGGTTGCTTTATAGAAGGACTTTTTCCTGAAACAGCACTTGCACCCCGGTGCAGCAGCAAGCCCCACATAACCCCCAGAAATAGCAGTTAATGAGAAATAAGAGAATGAAATTGATCAAAAAAATAGCTGTAGCAGCTAGTACTAAGACACACACGGAGGATATGCAAGGTAAGGGAAAGTGTGGTTTGAGTTTATATCTGCTTTCACTATCAGATACAGAACAGGTAATCTCCACCTTCAATACCAAATGCCTTTTTCTTTGCCTCCTCCACAAAGTGAAGCAAACCCCTGCAGATTTAACATAAGCAACTTTCAGAAGAGCTTTGTTCCACATAAAGCATGCTGGTGGCACTGTGAACACAACCAGTTCCTGTGAAGGGACTGAAAGGAGAGCCAACTGTGCAAAACTCAGCTTTTGGGCCATTATGCAAAAATATTTTCACCACCTTGGAGTCTTTCTTGAGTAGTGTTTCGCTTCTATTTAGTGTGAAATTAGCTCAGGTTGCTTATGACAGGAACACATTTGCATTGATTAGAAACTAAGCCAATTAAATCAAGAACCAGCATTGCGAAAATCCACCAAGCTGTGGAGAACACAGGTTGTCTTTATGGCTTGAGTTAGTTTTTTGAAATAGCCAGAAGATGATTTTCAAACATTTTAGACAACCTCAGAGGGTCTCAACAATCACACAGCCAGATTCCATCTCTTTCCTGAATGTATTCCTATAAAAGCAGACAAGCAAAGTATAAGCAGGGCAACAGAAGACCAGCAAAGTAAAATGTGTAACTGCCCCGCATAATACACAGGGTTATTCACTGACCCAGGACTCAGTTTCACCTCTCCAGGTTCACAAGATGGCGATCCATCATCTACTACTTTGTTCTGAAACCCAGGCATCACATCTCTTAGAAAAAACAATGCAAGGAGAAGGTCCTTCTCTGCCCCCTGCCACCCCACCACCCACAAAACAAGAAACGAGCTGCATTGTGTCTGAAAGGAAAGCTGGAGTTAAACTTTTAAATCTTTTTTTTGCCCCGGCCGTATGTGCCATACTTCATCTCTCAGTAAGGATGTGAGGCTCATCCTGTTAGAGTGTGCTCTATCTCTCCAAAAGTGGGAATGGACTACTCATAGTTGAACCGTCACTTCGATCTTGACCTTCAGAGTGCATTTTCTGTTCCCTCTTTTCAAGTCTGGCACTTGCAGCTTCTTTGTGTTCCTACCATCTTAGTATGCTAAGCTGCACATACCAGGTTTCTCACATGGAAACTGAGGGAAGCCATAAAAATAAGATATCATACTTAGCCAACTGGACAAAATCAATAAACTCCAGAAAAACAACAGCATTACTGCACAGGTTTAGGTCTCTGGATACATTTCTAACCTATTGACTTTATTTTTTTAGTTATGATGGGGTGAGTTCTGTACTATGAGGAACAAAGAATTCTGGATGTAAAATTAGGAATTTTTTAAGGGGGATATGATTCATAGAGGCCACAAAAGCTTTGCTTTATCTGTGATCCACTTCAGGGTTGGTAGTAAACTCATTATGTTAGCGATACTGAAGAGTGACTAACAGGGGAAGTCAGAGAGACAGAAAAGCAGAGAAGAACAAGACATGTCAAGATACGCATGTTCAAAGAGCTACGTCAGCTGGCCTTTGAGAGAATAACGGTAGTACAGGTGCAAGGACTAAAAAAAGACCAAGTAAAAGCTCAGCATTTGTATTAAAAAACTCAGTGAAATCTAGTGGATATAGTTCGAACTTTATCTTAAACGCACCAAAAAACTTGACAGAACAACAGAATACTGTAATGTCACACCTTTATAATGATGTGAAATGGGCTTACAATAAACAGCTCTCAACCAGACTGGATGCTATCAAGTATCTTGCAACAGTGCACTGTCTTAACAGGTTTTTACAGCAGCAACGTGGCTTCCTTTTCTAACATTTTAATGACTTCAGGAGACAAAAGACAGATCCAACAACTCACCCAACAGCAGATTTGGCTTGGATAGTCAGACCTTCCAGTAAAACAGGATCACAATTCAGATGGGAAGAGACTGCTTAACTATTCTCATAGTGAAAAGATTTTCGTTATATTCTGTCTCAGCTGCTCTTGCTTCAACCTCATTGCCTCATTGTGACGAGCCTGGCTCCATCTTCTTGATGGCTGCCTCAGAAGCTCCCCCAAAGCCACCTCTGCTCCAGGCTGAGCCAGCTCGGGTTCCTGTGCCTCTCCCTACAGGTCATGTGCTCCAGCCCGTGCTGCATCAGTGGGTCTCTGCTGAACTCATGCCGGTTTCCCAATCTCTTCTGGCATTGGCTCCACCTCATATAACTTGAGGATCCACATCTAAGTAAGCTCTTCTTGCATCTCTAGTTTGCAGAAAGAAAAGGACCTATCATACACACCTATTATTGCACCGGCTGAACTGATTTCTTACAGTGCTTATTTTCCTTCTTTAACTGGGGAAGAAACTCGGACCAAAGAGACACGTTTCCTCAGTCAAGTTAGCTTACAGAAAGTTCAACCATAACGTCACCCTCCTTATTCCCTTTGAACTAATTTTTCAAAAGATCTGTAAAAAATAAAAGAAGGGAAAATGAGTTCTAGGAAGTGGGTCATTACTGATGATGCTTGCCTATGAGTAGATATTTGCTGAGATCAACAAGAAAATGACACCAGTCAGCAAGTTTTTTATTTACAGTTACTTTTCACTCTGTAGTCCTACAATCTTCAATGGTTTGACTTTCATATGTCTCAGGAAGTTTCATATTTTAACAGTAGCTTTCTGGGTTTGCTACTAACATCACAAAAAGATCTGTTTGTACCAGGTTTACCTCTTTTCCTCGTTTTTGTTTCAACAGAGCGAAAGATGACGAAGCGTGTCAGTGCATCATGATTTGCCAAGGCACCTCCTGATGCCAGTCGGAGAAGCAAAAGGGTTCCTCTCATTTGCACTGGTAGGCATTGCACATATTGGAATTGATGCTGATTAATTAGATTCAGTAGAACGAACCAAAGCAAATATTTAATAGAGCAGGGTGAACAGTCAAAGCAAACAGTTTGTAAACAACTCGCTGGCTGAAAATTCAAATTCATCCAACTTCAGCAAACATGAACCACTAGCACACTGCCCAACAACCAGGAATGACTGCCAGCCAGGAAAAAAAAAAAGCTAAATTAGCATGAATACTATTTGCTCAGCCTTAACCTTTACGTTAAGTTCTGTGAGGCAAAACTGTTATACTTTGTTCAGTTTGAGTATTGCATAAAAACTCTACAAAAGTGTAACTATACCTCCAACCGAAAAATCTTCCTTATTTCAGAGTCTCCACCTAATGGGAGTATCACATTTTGTCAAAATGTTAAAATAAATGGCAATTATTATTCAAAGGTTTTATATCACTGTTCTTCCTTTCCAGCATTTTTATATATTGCAGGTTTTTATAGATTTTGTTCATAAATCATAGGTAAAACTCAAAAAACACACTTATGGCTTATAAATCTTAGTCCTTTTCTTCTAAGAAATGGTCTAAGTCATTTGTCCACTTACCTCCAAAGTCTAAATTACAATATTTTATTAAGATTTCTTGATATTTACGTCTTGAGCATACCCTTGCTCGATACACTGGTTTGGTAAGGAATATGCCTTCACTAGAAAGCAGCCCTTGTTCACCGCCTATTGTATCTTGTCTTTGCAGGAGAGCTGTCTTTGAACTCATGTACTCACACAAAGTAAGATTTAATGATATACAACACTTGCATGCAACTTAATTACACTGGAGCCTAGAACACTTTTTTGTGGTTCAATGATAAAACTATAAATGAACACTTTGAACAAAATCCCTAAGTGGTTAAACCACATTATAAAGTAGCGACATTTGGCTCAAGAATCAAAACCATACAAATAAATAATTATATATGTATGTTCGAGCAGGCTGTGCATGTGAAGGAAGATGAGTCACTTAATTTTTTTTATGTTGGCCTTGTGACAGATGAGCAATGTAATTATCTTCTTTTGCATTGTGCTAGTTTTATCTCGTCGGTATTAGATTTTTATTTTTTCCATATTCTAATTTCTGCAGCGGGTGAAAAGCAAGACTCAGGGAAGCAAGTTACTGCCATAGTTTAGTTTGCTCAGGTTTCATTTAAAGAATATTTCAGTACTTTTAAATAAAAATAAAGCTAAAGTGGGGGGGATTCTTGTTATTATCCACCCAAATAACGATCAATAAATATTCCTACTGAACAGTATTAAATTGGATTTATTTACTCTCATCTAAACAAAAGGAAAACAAACAAGAAAATACTTTCAACCAAGCCAAAGTGTTTATTGAATCCATACATAAAATGTATTTAAGAAAGTATATAAAGCTAGAAATATATCTGGGGCTTTTGTTCCTCATGACTAATAAAATAAAAAAGCAAAAATTACTATATTTACAGTGATGACTCTGGTAGTTGACTTATGAAATATGTGTGAGAATAGGGCAAAGGGAAAAAGGCATGCCGGGCTACTATTATTAAGACCAAAACATGTAGACAAACAAAAAAGAAACAAAAATCTTGAGGTCTTAAATACACAGCAGAAAGCCTGGGTATACCCTTAAATAATGAAATATTAATAAATACCCCTTTCCTGCTATCACACATATCCCATGTGGAATTAATGTGACGTCAAAGGGACTTCTTGCAATATCAGGCTTTGACAAGATCCCTGTAAAGCCAGCTAAATTGGACAACTGTTAAGACAGAATTAGTTTTAGAATCACATTTCTTCTCTTTTTACTAATGAGCCTGAAGACCAAGCCCTTGAACAGGCTTCTTCATCACTAACAGATTCATGGGAATCAAAAAAAAAAAGTACTCCTGGCAAAGTAGTATACAAAGAGGAAGCAGTCATATTTTGCAGTAGTTTTGAATATGGGACTCAAATTATTAATATGAATGTCTACAATAGTAAACACAGACAACTACAATAGTACACTTAGCTGTGAACACTAAAATGACAGGTGGTTGTGACCTAGAACAGGCCTCTGTAAAGTATCCAAATTTGGTGAGAAGAATCTCACCTGAAGTGACAAAGATATACAGTACAGTAGTCAAGCTTTTACTTAAAATACTGCCCAGCAGTGTGAAAAGAGTTATCACCTTGTATCTCATTATCTAGGCTGACTCGGCAGTCAGGCAAGAGCACTGACTTGATGGCGGTAGTGCATGTACATGTGCATAAAAAGGGCAAAACCACCCTGGCTTTCAGACCATCTCCATTGTCTAACCAACATCACCTCGGCCTTGCTCGAGCTTCATTCCAGCCTTGCAGTGCAGGAGGTGAGAGTGGATTTGCAGCGGCTGCTCTGCTGGAATACGGGTACTGCTGCAGTGCTACAGGTGCTGTCACACAGCGTTAGCCAAGGGAGGCACACACCCCGGCAGCCAAAAACACCAGACCAAATCCAGGTTTCATTACTCATTTTGTATGTCGGTGACGTTTCCATCAACTCATACAAGCTCTAACAAAGAAAAAAGTAACTTTGGACCATCAAGTCTGGAACCCTCTGTGCTGCAGTAGATATTCTTACTAGCCTATAATACTGCTGAGTGAGTCATACGGAGACATTTATGAATACGAAAAATCAGAATTTTTTAAGAAGACATGTCATTTTGATCTTAATACTAACTGCTGAACTTTTGTGGTGAAAACCAGTGCAAATTATGTTTTTATATAAAAGCATTCCAGTACTGCACAATTCCCCCAAGCAGCACATTTTGCACATACAGCAACTTTCTTACATGATTGTGAATAGTAAGCAATCCACTGGCAACACTATACAAGAGTAAAAGGATGAACAGCCTTACACACAAAACCTATTAAAACTAAAACCACTAGGCTCTGTGTTCAAGACATTCAAAAGTCGAAGTCAGAAGCATTACTAATGACAGGCACATGTAATAAGAGCTGTGTGGTGAAGCAACGCATCATTGCGGCCAGATTTAGAGCCAGATCATCACTTTAGAAATATCAATAGCTGGATGTGATCCAAGTTACTTCCTCATCAAAGCAGTATGACTCCTGACCCTAGTGAAAATAATAACCTCAGTTTGTGGAGACAAAGTCCTGATCAATAATGAATCTTAACACGTCTATGGGATCTTCTGCCTTCTCAAATGTGAATTAGTACTGACACCTTCTTGGCACTCCACCAGCAGCGGCTGCTCACTGAAAGCTGAGTGGCAAATGTGGGCTGGTGAAAGTCGAATAAAAATATGATATTTGAAGTATGGTTTACCAGAAAACCTATGATACAACTGTAAAATGCATCTATGTGAAAACCAGAGAAAGATTTGATTGCGGTTGTTACATTTCTGGTATGAAATATAGCCTGACACACGCATGGTTAGGGCCCTAAAAAAAAAAATCACACAAGACATTAGTCCCTCAAACTAGCTGCCCTGGTTTTGGGGCCAAAGGACAATCATCAGTCTTTTCAAGTTTCTTGTGGATTGCAACGTAGCCGGCTCACCAAACTTGTAACTGAAAACACAACCAATTTTGCTGTTTAACAGAACACCACAGATTAACTATATCAACTATTAACTATGTTAACATCAAAGCCATGTAACCTGGAGTTAGAGATGCACAGATCTGGACTGCACACATTTCATTCCACCAGCTCAAATTTCTGATGCTTTGTCGCTCAAAATAACCCACTATTCACCAAGAAGATCCCCAGAAACCTCTGGGAAAACAGGAATTGTTTTACTAAATTAAACCCCTGACCCATTTAATCCTTTCTCTGGTAACATGAAGATTTAAGAAGCTAGGTACTCGTGACCACCAGGGTAGGTTTCACTCTGATTTTCAGTGTGACTCAGATATTGACTTAAATACTAAATTGCAGGCTTTGCTATTCATTCTCCATTTTTATCATATATCTGGATGTGAATTATAGCTTTAGGATAACTACATTCTTAAAATATATTTCAAAACATGTTCTTTAGGTCTCAATTCTATGGCTAACGTTGACATGAGGAAAGAGGACAATTTTAAACGGTTGCCTGTCCAGGTTTTCTCTATGATCAAGTTCTATGTTGTACCCACAAGCTTACCGTCATAAATACAAAACTCCCCATGCTCTGGGAAATCTGTTTTACCAGTAGTAGGTTAGGACTGAGCCCCCAGTTTTACATAACTCCTGTATTCCTTTAGTTAAGTGTTAAAATAGATGTTAAAATTCAAAATATTCACAGCCACTACTCTGACAGAAATGCAAGTAACTCCAACATGCATTTGAACAGACATTCCTGCAGGACCAAGTGGAAATTCATCAAAGAGCATAAATGCTTGCCTAAACACCCACTGATGTTGGCAGAATAACCATATGTGGAACTTCTGACTCAATCAGGACCTCTAACTGCTTCAAGACATTTTTTCATCTGGACTTCCAGAGACATCACTACTATTCCACTCACATGTCCTGCACTGCATGGTCGCATGGATAATGTTTCATACATATATGTATGATATATATAGACTCCAGAGGCCAAGAAACTGCATTTTACTCATAGCATTCCAAATCTTCCCTGGAGCACATACACATATCTTAAATTCTAGACACCCTGACTTTGTAGTACTTCTGCAGAAATTAAGCTTGTTTAACATTTTCACAATGAAGAGCTGAAAATCAGGCTTCTGAACTCATGTTTATATGCTTTAAGAAATGACCTGATTTTTAAAAGCACTGAGCCTCAGGTGACTTTCGTGGATTTAGGGGACAGGTTTACTAATAGAGCTGGAACAAATGCCTGATCTGCTCCCTTTGTGCTTGGTAGGAGTATTACTGCTGAGCTCAGTGGAGCTCAGCTGCTAACTTTTAGGCTTCTGTTTTTGAAGCTAGTCATAGGTAGCATGAAGGTAGTCATAGGAACTGAATACCAACGAACACTCAAAGAACAGAGCAGGATTTTCAGAACCCAACCGAAACACACTCCCTACTTATGTTTACTGTCACTGCTTGCTTGAAAGACTAACAGGTGTATGGGAAATAGGATATGAGAAAGATGTCTTCTTGTTTCAAAATAATTTTAATCCTATCATATTTCTTAAGTTCCCCTTGTCTGAGCCTTGAAAGAGGAGATATGCCATCTGTTTCAATAAGAAATTAAAAGTATACACACATACAAACACACATGTGATTGGGGCCATGCTAGAACTAGGGAGAGCAAATAAAGAATCTATCTTTAAAATATTAAACATGGAAAATTATGAAACAATAAAACAACTGTCCTTTCATCACTCTATTCTTCAATACTTGGGGAAATGTTTCTTTTAACTACTACAGTTATAAATTTTCCTTGGAGCATCACATTTTTGCAATCATCAAAGCTACAGAAAGTTTATCATTTAAAGCAACAGTCTAGTAAACTCAATTTTCCCTATATCTTTTTAATTTTCCTTTCATTTATTGGTTATTAGTAGAATCTTCTCAGCCGTGTTTCTCTTCTAGGTACATTTTCTTTTAATGATTGAGTTTCTTCATATTGCAGCTGATGCGCTTTTCAGTGTTTTAGTTATAATTACCAAATTCAGAATGAAAATGAAAACCACTTAATTATGTAATTGTCTTAGAGACAGCACGATAATTAAAGCCCTCAGAAAAGCAGCCCAGAGGCATTGGCTGTGCACAAAGGTAAAGAAAATATAATACAGGAGTCTCAGAAAAGGACTAAATAGAACACTGTAGGGAAAGAAATTATAAGAACTGTATACCTTCATCAACAAAAAATATAGTATTTACTATATTTTAGTATAGTATAGTATAACTTTAGTATAGTATAACAAAGCATGTGCAGCAAGACATGCCACCATAAATTGTCTATTCAGAAATTATAAAAAAAATAAGAAACTGAAGCTATACATGACAAGAAATAGTGTTGAAGATGAAAATAAAATGTATGACAAAGATTAAGAAGAAAGAAAAATATAGGTGGAATTAATCTGCAAATAAAACAGTTAAAAGTTTACTAAGCAATGTATAAAAAATAATAAAAGATGAAGATGTTCCTGTTGAAGGACTAATCTAAAAAGTTATCTCTAGTGTTGTGATAAATCTTCAAGCAGTGGTATTGAAAGTGTGAAGATGTCATATTAAAAGTCAGTATAAACTTCTTTAGACATATCTCCAAGCTATTACACTTTCCTAAACTTTGGAAGTATCTGCAGCTGCACACAGCAAAACCAAAACCAACTGGACTTTCTTATACAGCAAAAGGGCAAATTTAAAGAAGTTTCATGTTGATGACTTGCATGAGAAATCATTCAGTTAAATCGAAGAGAAACATGAACATTTACCCTGCTAAAATGCCTTAACCCTTTCATTCTGGCTTCATGAGGTGATGACACAAGAGAAAATTAGACTATGATCAGATGGTGAGACTGGTTAAAACCCACAGAATTTCTGCTGCTGCCCAGAGATGGGAGGGGTGACTGCGTGCACGCTGGAAACGTCCCACCAGCTGCAAAGAATGATACAAGCCCTCGGAAGTGCTCAGAACCCACGTGGAGAATGGTCCCTCTGGATGTAACTTGCACCACCTCTGAACTAACAGTGACAGAGTTACCATGCTATTTCTTCTGAATGCCATCACCACACAGAAAATACTGTTACATTTGAAGTTAACTGAACATGTGAACAATGGTTTTCTTTTTCATGCCAGAAGCCTCAAACTGCCACACAAGAAATCAGCTGCCTTCTGTTCCCAGCAGTTAACATTCATTTCACAGGTGTTTTGGCACTTGGCAGTAGATAATTATTGGCTACACTCTTTGCCATGAAGTACTTTCCTTTTATAATTAAGAAATCCTTTGAATTGTGGACAGTTAACTTTTCAACTGCTAAAGATTGCAAGCAATTACTATGTAAATTACAAGTTGACACGACAGCTCATATGGACAAGATAATGCTCACGCACTGAAGCCTACCTGCACTTAATGTAAAAGCAATATAAAAATAATGACTTTTTGAAGTTTCAAAGCATGTAACTTAAAGTGGATCAGAACACAGAACTGCTTGCTTCCTTCTATCAGTGTGAAACAAGGCACAGACTTAGTGAAAATCGGAAGATGCAAATTTCTTCGGAAGAAAGTCTTCTTTCACTTCCCTTCTTTACAGTTCTTACCTTCACTACACTTGGACTCGCACCTCTGTGATGCTCAGTCTGCGTGGCACCCATGAGAAAAGAGGTTCTGAAAGAGAGATATAAAAGAGTCAAACCACTCCTCGAGACTGTGAGATCTTTTAACAGTTCCAGAGGTGTTATCCAGTGCTTGAATAAATTAGGACACAGCATCCTGCTAATCAGCTCCTGCTTCCGCCTTCCAAGTTCCCACAGCATGCTCTTTGTGACTATAACGCACCAGCAGACAGCAAACTTTATTTTTAATATATGCCTATACAATTGTATTTATATATAAAGCTGATGCTTCTTTCCAGTGAAACTATTGATTTGATGCATTTATTGTACATTGAATATATAAAATCCTAGAATTGTCTAGGTTGGAAAGGACCTTTCAGATCGAGTCCAACCATCAGCCTAGCACTGACAAAATGACCACTAAACCATGTTCCTAAGCACCATGTCTACCCGTCTTTTAAATACCTCCAGAGATGGCGATTCCACCACATCTCTGGACAGTCTGTTCCTATGTTTGATAACCCTTTCAGTGAGAAATTTTTCCTAATATCCAATCTAAACATCCCCTAGCATAAGTTGAGATCATTTTGTCTTGTGCTATCACTTGTTCCTTGAGAAGAGACTGACCCCTGCCTCATTACAACTTCCTTTCACGTAGTTGTGGACAGAGATAAGGTCTATCCTCAGCCTCCTCCAGGCTAAACAACCCCAGTTCCCTCAGCTGCTCCTCATAAGACTTGTTCTCCAGACCCCTCACCAGCTTCGTTGCCCTTCTCTGGAGACGCTCCAGCATCTCAATGTCTTTCTTGCAGTAACAGGCCCAAAACTGGACACAGTACTTGAAGTGGGGCCTCACCAGATATGTTTTATATGAAATTAGATTTGAGGGCATTCTCCTAATTCTCCATTACAATTGTTTTAATGCTGTTTCTTGATAATTCCATTAAAAAAATACATAAGTTTCTACTCTGTTTTGGTCCTTTCAGCTACATGTCGTTTCTCTGATCTATGAATTCATAACCTCAAGGGTACTACTTTATACACAGAAATCCAAGAGATGTCTTTAGCATCTACAAAATACATTCAAACTGCTTGACAGTAAATTCCTGTGAAGAGGTTAAATTCACACAGGCCTGCCTTTCTTATTGCAAATCACTAGAAAGGAAAGAAATGCGGCAAAAACCTGCCAGAGCGAGCTTAACCCCCTGGGCACCGCCAGCCTGAGGGCACAGAAACCAGCATGTAGCCTGCGGGGGACCCCAGGCCCGCAACCCCCCGGGACTGAGCCCCGTCCCGCCGGCAGGGCCCGGTTGCCACGGCAGTCGCCAGCTCCGGCCCGGCCTCCGCCACGGCGACGAGCGTCCCCTGCCGGCGTGGGGGAGAGGCAGCCACGGCGGCGCAAGCGGGCAGCGGCCCCCACAGGCCGGCGGGAGGCGGCAGCTCCTGGGGTGCAGTGGGGAGGGAGGGCTGTGTTGGCGGCCGAGGCAGGGGGGGCATACCGCAGCCTCCTTAACTCTACGGCTTTAAGCTTTACGAAGGTGAACGTGCAAGTCCGGAAAGCGAACGGTGCGTCCCGGAAGCCCTGCCGGTGGCTCCCACATATCCGTTACTGACTTCCAGCCAGCCGAGGGACACCCCCCGCCGCACCACCCCGCAGGTCCCGGTCCCGGTCCCGCCTTCGCTGAGGCGATCGTCGACCGCCGCGCCCTGCGCCCCCATAGGCTGGCGTTGCCTCAACGGCAGCCAATCAGAAGGCGGTTGTCAGGCTCTCCCGTCTATTTTTAGCAAGCACCCGCACGTGTGCGGGGGGTGGGTGTACTGGCGGGTCGCCTCGCAGGGCGGGCGCGGGCCGCTGACTGGAGCCGGGGGCAGCGGAATGGCGCTGGAAAGCAGTACCAAGCTCCGGCTGCCGCGCAGGGCGGGAGCGGGGGAAATAACCCAAACCCCGCCGCCTCCAGCGCGGACGCCAGAAGTAGCGTGTTAAAAACAAGGAATTTGAATTGCGGTGGCGGAACGGCCGACGAGCCCCCTCAGAGCCGCCGCTCCCGACGTGCGGGCGGTACGTGGCCTCTTGAAGGGGTAAGCAGCAGAAGGGAAAGCTTACTATCGGCTAAATTCGGCATCATTTAAAGTTTGTTTTGTATAGTCCCATGTAATTAAAGCCACGTGTAAGGTAGCTGGCTGTCCCTGTAACTGGTGTGCTCTTGACAGGTGGGTTCCTGTTCAATAGTCATAGACATGTAGATTCTGGAGGAAAAAAAAAATTAAGATACTTAAGCTGCTTTAAAAAAAAAACAACAAACAAACAAAAAAAAACCAAACAAAAAAAACCAAACCAAAAAACCCTTAGATAATACTTATATTGAGTATTTTGGAGGGTTCGGGTATTTCAGATAGCTGAAATTAATTTCCAGTTTCTCACAGAGGTCCAGATTCAATAGAACGTTTTCATATATCCTTGAATTCAGAGCAATTAGACATGTGCTGAAGCATTCAATGAAGTACCAGGATGAAGCAGGGCCCCTGGTTTAGAATAGGAAATGCTGAAGTACAGTAAGGAAAGCAGTCCTTCCACTAGTTAAATCGAGGCTTAAACCAGTCACAATGTCAATGTCTTGTAGAAACGTCAAGGGAAAAACTGGTCTTGTGAAGCAAGACCTTAAGACCCTTGTATAAACATGAAGAGGCGAGATACCTGTCTAAAGATACGGGTACCTAGCCACAGGTGACCAGCTGTTTGGGGGTTTGTGCATAATGACAGATCGTAATAGCTTCTTGGGCATTGTAGTGACCTGCTCACAAAAAATGCAAAGAGTGGATGAAATGCAGACTTATCTGTGCAGTGAATCTGCAGCCCCCAACGGGAGTGCACTGGTCTGCAGGTCTTGCCCTGACCCGACAGCAGAGGAGTGGATTTCAGTGCCCGTGAGCACCGAGATGGAGTTTTGGACACTTTGAGAGGAAAATCTTGCAAAATAAGACAGACTCTCCAAAGTCAGCCATCGGCCATTAGTTTTGCAATGAAAAGTATTCCCTGAGAAATCTTGCAATATCAGAGCAGAAATTTGCCCAGCTTCTCCTCATCATCACCAGCCCTTAAGTGATGGTCAGCGTCAGGCTGTTCTGAAATCTTTGTCCTCATAACTTGATCCCCGTGGATGCTTTTGAGTTGCCAGTAGGACATACCAAATCATCAGTGAAACAAAAGAACAAAGTCTGCTGCGACAATGTTTGGATGCCATTTCAAAAAAGTGGCCTATGGATTTAAAATCTGCTCAGAAAAAAAAAAGAAAAAAGTTGTTTATTCTGTCATTGCCAGAACATTGATATAGTCAGAAACATTATTTCAATGAAGTTTTTACATGTCATTGAACGTTTTCTCTGTGTTCACGGGTTGTCAGTCTTATGTGCAGATTAAACTAAGTTCTCACAGAGGAAGTTCACGCAGCGTGAATTCCGTTAGCTTTGCTGATCCCATTATGCACCATAATGCGAGAGTGAAGATTGCTCTGCATAAATATTCATCTAGCATCTTTCAAGTTTTCACTTTTCATTCTGCTGCTGCCTGACCCTGTCTGCCACTTTTCTCTGAATAATCATTACTGCTGAGCAACCCATTTGAAGAAGAAATGCATTTGCAAGACTAAAATACCCGAACAGCACTGGACTCGAGTTGTGGCCCATTGCAATGTATAGCTGCGGACACTGAAATGATCTGACGTGCTATTTGGAATTGATGTGCATTTTTGTCTGCAAATGTCACGGCCTCTGGCTCACACAGAGGCCATACTGAACGTGTGGGTGGCAGCACCTCAGTTTTCACTCTGATCACTCCGAGACCAAATTATAAGGTTTTTCCTGTTTTAATTCCAGTAGGTTTTCAGTTGTATCAGTGATTTTTTTAGTGCAGTTGCTATCAATCCCCAACCCAAAGGCTCTGCTTGTGCATTGAGGTGAACTGGAATTGATGAAAATAACATAAACTATGTGATGTGTTTTTGTGGAGGTAAGGCGTCAAATCAAGGTCTCCTTCCACATTCAGTGAGTTAAAATGACTACACATCAGAGGATTTAGTCCAAACATGATAAAATTGACCACAATTCTCTTGTGAATCCTTAACAAGCCCTGGGGTATGAATGTCCGTTCCCCACAATTGCTAATCTAGCCAGTAAAGGAAATTGCTGTTGCGGTCTGTTCCCAGATGTACTGCCTTGTGTTTCAGACCGTGTGTTTCCAGCACGTGAGAACAGGCACAGATTTCCTAGGTGAGCTAAGAGGATTGCATCCCCGTCCCCCTTCACTGGCATTGCCGTGTGTGGAGTGTGACGGTTGTGCACATCGGATGCTTGTTTTCAGGGAATAATGTCCATGAGGTTGCCCTCTCTCCAAATTATGCAGCTGAATTACCTACATTTGGGAAAATCGCAGAATCAGCGCCCCTGAAGTGCAAGGACTGACCGTCCCTGGGAAAATCATTCTCCAGATCATGGGGGCTCACATCTGCGTTTCCATGCCATGACTTCAGGGAGATGAGCAAAGTCAGTTATTCAGTGGCTCCATCCTGCAGTAGCAGGTCCCTAATACAGAGCTCTCATACAGAAGAAAACCCACCCCACTGCCCAAAGCAAGCAGCTGCCTGAGAAAGGCAAGAGGCACTGCAGGGATGCATCCCCGTGGCAGGAGTGTGATGAGCCACTTCACAAGCTGTGCTGCAGACCTTCCCGAAGCTTTCCTTGGGCAAAGCATCGGAGAGCACAGGCTGTTCTCCCATGCAGTGCTCTGAGACAAGCTGGCAAAGGGAGACACCCTTTTCTACTTAAAAGATGCTTACTTTTGCCAGCTATTACCATAAGACCTTTTTTTCATCCAGTCAGAATTCCCGTAGACACCACTTACATAATTTCCCTGCTTACCAGCTTGACGTCTTAATCACAGAAACTGCACCAACAGGGAAAAGCTGCTAGATAGCAGGTGCCAATGCCACAACAGGTAAAAAACAGTAATCGTATTACTCATGGAAGACCAAAGTGTTGAAAATACACTCTTCTCGAAATCAGGTTTAAACCAGGCATATTCCCATGCTGACGGAAGTGAATGAAGTCACTTTCCAGCTAGACAGCTTTGATCCAGTCCTCCAGCAAAATAAACCAGTGCAGGGTAGAAACATTGATGGGCATGAAGGTAGGGTGTATGATTCAGAAATGTCTGTTACCGCCTGACTTTGGGCCAGCTGCTTGGCTGGTCCTGCACCATTGTACTTGCCTGTGCGCTCACACAGAGATGTAACAGAAACCGGGACATCAAAGAAATGGGCCAGGCATTTTCCAACAGAAGACCGGGCTGTTATTCTCTCTGTGAAGAGCTACGTTCATAATGATGCCCCAGTCTGGTTTCGTGGGAGGTTAGAATGGCAATCATTTTCCCATTAGCAGTAGCATAATCCCATTTTCAATGTGTACTTCATATCCACAAGCCTTAAAATAGATCTTGTCCCTGTGTTTTATGGTGACTGATGCTGACATTAATATCTCTCAATGCCCCGTGCCTTTTTCTAAAAGAAAATTGTCATGTAAGAGACCCTTCTTCTTCTAATTAAGATCAAATAATTTGTAGAGTACATTATATTTTGGATCTGTCACATCAGAGCGTATACATCAGAGTGACTTATGTGTGGTGCGGTCAATCAGCCATGTGAGTGAAGGATTATGCCCAGACTTTCTGGATGCTTTGGGGCTTGAACCCTGCAAGCAGTAGATCACAGATGCTTTCTGTCACGTATTAATAGCCGGCTCAGCACGGGGACTGGAAGCCCAGAGCTCCCATAAATGCTAAAAACATTTCACCTCCGGGACTCAGAATGCATAACTTAATGTGCCATGGAAACACTCTGGAAGCTGCTTTTCTTTTTTCTCCAAGCCACTTTGAAAAGGACTTCAAGTTCAGAGAAACATTAATGTGTCATAAAATTTTTAAACTAATGTGATGCTCCGTGATTGTTTTATTTTTGCAAACAGAGGCATAGCAACTGCTGTCGAAGGCAAAAATGCATTGTTTCAGTCATCTAAGGACAAACAAACTCACCTATTTGGTGTTCCCGGTTGAGCAACAAGAGATGAATCAACCTGGCCTACCCTTGGTTACAGCATTTGTTGTACAAACCTATGATGGTTTGCCTTTAAAATGTCAGTGTAGTGAAAGCGGTTTCTCTAATGGAGTCCCTGGTGAACTGACAAGGCAACGGCTCCTAGTCCTAGTCCTGAGTCACCGCAGCTCGCCGTGAGACCTTATTAATGGCTGCATCTGAGGCCTTGGAAGAAGAGAGGGAATACAGGGTATTGTGCAGTAGTTAGTGCAGGTTTATGAGGGCCTTAGTATTTGAATTTCTGACTAAACTGGACTCATTTTCAGCACTGTCTTGCAGGTTGTCCCTACATACATGCAACCTCAAATGGCAGAAGCATTACTGATAAGTGTTTATCAAAAGAAGAGATTGATTTTTTGGGAGTGTTCATTTTGGTACTAGAAACAGAAGCCAATTTCCTCTGCTCACTGCTACATCTGAACCACTTCTGAAAAGCAGTTCTTTGCTGGGGAAGGCACATCCCCTGAGGAAATCCAGAGGTCCACATTCAGTCCCCATCCCTGATACAGAGCCAACAGATCTGGCCACATCAGCCGATTTGGTCAGCTTCATATTCTCCCTGTTTGTGAGAGTGTGGTAATGTGCTCTGCCTGAAGGACTGGGAATGAGTTCAAAGCATGTACAGTGCAGTCATGGTACTGGAACAGTGTAAAGATGGGGAGTGATCCCATCCATCCTTTTCCAGACGCGGCTCATGTCCAAGGGTGACTAACCTGCCCTTAGTGTCAGTTCTTACCCAAGTTAATGAGTGTGGGTTACTGACCGCCCCCCGCCGCAGGTTTGAGGTCATATTCCAGGCCCATTTCTCCATCCAGCGGCGTCTGGAGTCCTTCGCTTCCTTGGTGCTGCTGCCAGTTCAGTAGAGCATCTGTAATGGTTTAGACATGAAAAATACTCTTTGGGCCTATTCCTGTTTTGAGTGAGTTGGAAATTTTTTTCTGTTACACAAGATACCTGCAGATGATGTGTCTGCGGGGTACCCACTCTGTTCTCCTTCTCTTGAGGGGATGCAGAAGGAGATTCTGCCTTGGGGGTCTGATTTGACTCCTCTCTTTTTTATTTGCCAATGTGTCTTTTAACCAGAGAATAGTTAACCCGCTTCACCTCTCCCTGCTTCCCCGTGGCTTTGAAGCATCCTTTTATGAACCGAAGAGGAGGCCATCAGACCTCTGGGTGTATCCTTCCTCAGTTTGTGGATGGCTTTAGGCAGAAGCAGGGCACACAACCTGCTGCGGGTTACAGAAATCCCGATATACCATACGGCAGAAGCAGCTGTACAGCAAGGTAACGTCTGAGATGAAACCCAAATCCATCCCTGTCGCTGGTGGTGCTGTAGCTCTGGCAAGCTTGTTGGTGTGTGCTGGCTCCTGGCATCCCCCTTCCCTGAAACATCAGCTTTTAGCCGCTGCCAGGGCCTCTGTCATTGGACTTGGTTTTCATTCTTGCTGCTGTTCCTGGTCAAGAGATCCCATGTTCCTCCAGCGCTCTGAAAAAAAATAAATGCTCTCCCACAGCTGCATCGTCTCCTTGTTTTTCTTTCAAGATTACCATCATCAAGTGAACAAACATTGGAAACATTCATATTGATATAGTTTCTTTTTTTTAACCGGTCACTTTTAAAGCTTTTTTGGTTTCTGCTTTGTCTTGGGATAGGATTATGCATTATATATTCTGTGGTGACCAATTAGTTCAGACCCTGTTGTGTTGCTTTGTAGGTGTTAAGCCAAGAATTGGAAAAATAATTATGCAAATGCAGTCTTTTTTTCTGTGACTTTCAGTAACGTTTTTGCTGTGAAGTGACACCTACTTCTGAGAAGGAAGCAGACTGTTTTAAGAATAATGATTACTCTAAAAGTGAGAGAAATGCAATTGCAAATAATGTTCAAGAAGTCAAATATATCCTGACCTCACTTGGCATGCGATGCTGTTTGCACAGCCCCAGTTAATGACCAGTCAATTAATAACAGGATCAGTTGCTCCAAGAGAAGGTGCAGTTAAATGCTGTTTGCACATTGTTCACCTCTGAGTCCAGGTGACCTTTTATGATATTTTTGAAGCGATGACTACTGAGATTTCTTTTTATTCTCCCTCTAATTATATCTACTTGTGTCTTGCCTTACCTTAGAATTTAAGCCCTGGAAGAGATTGCTTTTGTGCCCTTTGGATTTTTAGCTAGATTGCCCCCTTTCCTGCTATGAGTTACAGCAGGCTTCACGTTGTCCCTAATTTATTGTAGCTCTGTGAGACGTACCTAAGGGCATTACTAAAGCTCAGAAATTCGCTATCACAGGATGTGGGATGGAGAAGAATAGATATTTATAACAAAATGGGGGGAAAAAAATTAAAGCAGAAATCAATCAAACAAATGAACAATGCACTTCCCACCCCAGCAAATATGACTCTGAGGTGTAACAGGATTTAAAGTCCGTTTATTTGTACAAATGAATACACTAGTAAGAGACGGCATTTGAGGCTTTAGTACTTAACCTTAGTATCTTTATCATTTTGAAAATGCTCTGTATTCCAAAGTGACAGGATCTCTCACATATCTCATGTATGATTTTCATAATTCATCCTATTCCCAGTTTTTAAAAGTGTGTTAGGGAGAAAGTATGTTGTTAAAGAGCAGAGACAGTCTGAAATTCATGAAATGAAAGATCACCTTAAGCTGTTGCTTTGAAGTTTCACCAGAGTTTTCCAGCTCATTTCCTACTGATGGAAAACTTGCCAAAAGTACTCCCAGTGGAGATAAAAATCATTTGACCCACTGAAATCCACACACTTGCAGATGATCAGCAGATCAAAGACACAAGAGTCAACCTGTATGCTATAGACAATTTACATAAAATTCATCTATATATATATATCTGCCTATGTATTCCTAGCTAATTAATGCATGTATTATTTATGCAGGTAGCTCTAAGCAGGATGTGGAAAGATGTGCCAGCCAATTCTCTAGTATGAAAAGCACATTTCAGATGATTGCTTTAGACTTTAAATATTTTGGGCTGACCCTACCGGATTTGTTTTCTTCCTTTGGAAAACCTTCAATGATTCTTAAGTTCCTCTGTCAACTTTTTGTTGTTGTTGTTATTGTTAGAGGGCTTATTGAGTCCAAGGTGTCTGTTTTATTTTTTTATACAAGCACATCTGGATGGTTTATCTTTCATTAGATCATGGTTATTTGGAAAGGAGAAACAACAACAACTAAAACTGAGATTCTTATTAACACAAGTGTTTGAACTGATAACAGGCCCTGAAAGCTTTGTTTCTTTTTCCTTCATTAATTTTCTCCTGTGGAAGGAGGTTTTTGGTAGAGGGGGGCCTTTCCGTGCAGATGTTTTTCTCTTGTCCTGTCCCTCCTGCCCTGCTGTGGCTGATGGCCTTGTCATCAGTGAGTCTCTGTGGGACCCCAGACCTGGGGCGGTGGGGACCAAGGAGGAGGTGGCACCATCTGCCCAGACCCCACATGACAAAGCGGACGCTGATAGCTGTCTTTGCTTCAGCCCATAGCGCGTCCCCAAACATTAAACAATAGTAAGCAGTGAAACGTTGAGGAACATCTACCAGGCAGAAGCTTGTGAAATGACACAGGTCGGGATAAAGAAGCTGTGGCTGCTCCTCCTGCCCACTGCAGCTAAGTGCTTGTCCTCTGCCAGGGGCGACACTCCTCACCCCTCGTGGAAGTGCCATTTGCAAAAGCCTGATGGAGCCAAACATCCCACCCACGTATTTCAGCTCTGGGAAGGGCTTTAGCAGCATATGCTGGGGGATCCAGGTACGCACCTGCTACGGAGACAGAGGGGACACTTAATTTAATACTGCATTTTCATGTCACAGATGGAAAGGTTTTGTTTTCAACAAATTGGTGGGGAAAAAAATCACACACTACACCTTTCTAAGGTGCCACAAAATGGAATGCTCCTCGGTCAGCCCAAGCACAGAGCTTGCAACCCGTTTCACAATATTGCAGACTTTATCCCTGGCTGGGTGTTGAGAGCATGTGTAAGGAGTCAGAAGTAAAATGGATTGGAGCAGAAACAAAAAGTAGTCCTACTTGAGGTGAAAATCTCAAGGCAGTGCAGTGTGAAGCCACTGTAAGTGCCTCTTTAATGATCTATAAAAATAGAAACAGCACACAAAGCTTATTTTAAGAAATTATTATCTTTTTAACTCATCCTTATTTTGAATGCATCAGGAATTCCTGCTCTGTGTACTCAGTTCTGAGTTTATTTTCATTATTCACTATGTGATTGTTTGTTTTGTGTTTTTTTTTTTAGTTACTGCATTTCTCTGTTTCAGGATAGTGCTGTTTTGCCATATTTCAGTCTCAATTTCTGGGCCTGTTTGCTATACATGGTCAGCTAAAAATAAGCTGCTTTTCCCTTGGATGTATTATATAAATTCAGTCCCTAGCTGTTACACAGTGTTTCCCAGATGATGCTGAGTTGATTTCACTCATATCTTGTGTAACTTTGATGACACCAACAGAGACAGAATATGCTGATTATTTTTTCCAACAAGAGTTCGTACCAAATCCTGCTCTCTTGTTGTTCCCCAGATCACAGCCCAATTTAAACGTATTTAAGCCATACAGCGGGTCCTCAATCTTTTTTGATACGGTTACTATCTTTGCATGTAAGACAAATTTCATTTTCATCCCCGGAAATTGCTTTTAGATATCTGTGATATTTAAGCCAGTCCTGAAATAAATGTTGCTGTTTTGAGCTGCCACAGGGTATTATTCTGGCTGCCCTCCCACAGCCTTGTTTGCCCTGTCAGATCCTCCTGAGGTATTCCCGTGGTGCTGCTGAGGACCAATCTGTGCTACGGGACCTGCCCGTCTCTGGCCCGTGTATTTCTTTGGGGAAAGGACGAGGTGAGGTTCCTCAGCGTGTTTTATACAACTGATCAAAGCAGCTGATCATAATGGCTTCTTGGCTTGCAATCTACTAATTGAATTCCTGCTTTGTTCAGATACTAATGTTAAAAAAAAA
This sequence comes from Larus michahellis, assembly GCF_964199755.1. Classification (NCBI taxonomy): domain Eukaryota; kingdom Metazoa; phylum Chordata; class Aves; order Charadriiformes; family Laridae; genus Larus; species Larus michahellis. The sequence goes on along the minus strand of NC_133896.1, from coordinate 49,111,180 downwards.
AAAAAGAAAAGGAAAAGGAAAAATTGTCTCAGTCGACAGCGTCGTTCCACAAGGCAGAATATTGCTGTAAAACAAGGACTCGGGGAAGGAGCAGCAAGGTTGTGAGCGACCAGGGACAAAACTTTGGGCAGGGGAGGGGGGGATGCGAGGGGAAAAGGCAAGCCTTTCCTATTCCTTGGTAAAAGGGAGTTGTCCTAAATATTATCAATTGGTTTTAAGCTATAAATGAGCCCACACTTTAGCTGTTTCCAGTTAGATCCATAAAGGACACAGATGTCTACAAACTACCTCTCTGGTATGTAGATCCAAAACTTATATCCTTAAAATGCTTGCTCAGCTCTGCCCAGATCCCTGTGCCCCTTTATCTCCAGTCTTGATGGGCACTCACAGAAAACACCCTGGTAAAAAGCTCAGGGCTTGTTGCCAGCTCCATAGGCTCAGCTGCTAGAGGGCTCGCCGGGGTGTGGACTCCAAATTTTGTTGAATCCTTGGCCTGCAGGAATAGAATTTATTCAGCTCCAGACCATCTGTTGAAACTTTTCCATGCGGCAATAATTAAGTAATTATTAGGGCAGAGAAAGCATGAGTCTGTGTCCTGGGGACAAGGATGGGGGTGGCTTGACTCCTGCACAAGCTCTATTGAACACTAAATGTAAAATACTCAGTTGTGAGAGTGGAGGCGGGAGCCTTGTCTCTTCTCTGTAACTTAGAATATCCTTTTTTTCTGGTGCATCTACCTGGGGCCTTTGAGATGGACCTTCAGGGCTCCATAGGCATCAGAGAGGAACTCCCAGGTCTCCCTCCTGCTGTTCAGGACAGCTAACTGGTGAATCACTGTGCAAAAGGAGGAGGCGGACTCCTTCTTCCCCCTTGGCTTTGTGTGATGGGCAGAGATCAAGGTTAGTGCTCGAAACTGTCATCTTGAGACCAGCACCTCCTGGCAGTCTGGAGTAACACCTTCTCTCAGAGAAGCAGCTCCAATAACACACCTGAACTTCTGTAGCGCAGGCATGTCCCCACTCAGCCCGTGGGGTGTTCTGCTTCTATTCCTACGATGCCTCAATATTTAGGCTGAGTTCAGTATGAGTTCAGAAGCTCATCTGCTTCTTCTAACAGCATCAGCTGGTCTAATAAAAGGTGCTGCTTCACTCTCCGAGCCCTCCTCACTTCATTGGGATCCTACCCGCCCGCATCAGGGCTCGGGATATCACCAAGCAATTTGGACACGGACATAATTTTGTTGATCTGGATCATAATACTCTTGGCGTTAGCAGTAGCAGACAGAAATGGTACATGAAGATGCATGCAAAATCACTTTTTTTTATTGGAGGTTTGGTTTTACAGACCTTATTAAAATTGCTTTTTGTTAACCCTGACATCAGAAGCTCTTTCACAATGTCATATGAGCAGAAAAGACGTTTTTGATAGAGAAAACACAGTCTAGATGTCTAGATTACTAGTGAATGAATGTACAGACAGTCAAATCTTCATGAATTAATTAAGCTCTAAGTACATTGAGGAGAGATGGAGTCAATCCACTTGTCAGAAATCCTTATCCTGAAACTACAGAACTGGGGACATAAATAGAAATATTAGAATGAACTGATATGCTTCAATAATTTTTTTCTCCCATTTTTCTCCAATAATTGATTAAGTTATTTGCAAAGTTGTGGCGTTTTTTGTTTTTGTTTTGTTTTGGTGTTTTGGTTTGGTTTTTTGGTGGTGTTGCTGCTTGTTTTTTTAAAAAAACTTCCTATTATGGCATCACTGTAAATTTTTCAAAGGCTGTTTGTCATGTAAAAGCCAGATTTTTTTTCCCCTAAATGGAGGATAACAGGAGTACTTGTAGCAGTTGTAATTTTTGGGGGGGACTGTATTATATTTCAGTGAAAGGCAGGCTCTCATATAACCCCAAAATGTTAGGCCTAAGGCTCATTTTTGAAAGTTAATACTAAGGAACCTGCCTCCCCTGTGTGACATCTAGTCTGTCTTCTGTGGATCATCAAGACGTACAGCGAGCGCGCTCGCAAAGACAGCCTGACATATAGCTGGAAGACGCCCTGCAGAGCATACAAGACGTGACATGTATGGCATTTGTCTGTGCCGTAATATATTCCTGACCAGCCTTAGGGATGCTGTGGGCTCTCCCTGAGGCACATACAGGGCTGTAAGGCAGGCAGAGCAGGAGAAACATTATGCTTACATCTGTTCCCAGAATTAAATGTTGAATACGTGTGCTGCCATGAGTTTCAGAAATAGATTCACTGCCTATCTCTGGCCTGTAAAGTCCCCCCCAGCTCTGTGAATATGGAATGATGAGAAAGTAGCCTTCTGTAACATGTTGTTTGGAAGAATGAATTTAAGTGATTTAAGCTGAAATAATACTGTCTTCTTCATACTTATACATAATACCTCCCCTGTTAGTGAAATACACAAAACCAGTAGGAAAACGAAGGAAACAAAGAAAATAGATTTTCTGACTTTTCTCTTTTGCAAAGCTGGGAGGGGGAAGCCCTAAAAATATAAATGGCACATCCACAGATACCATTGGTCAGTGGCAGTTCTGGCTTGAACATCCACCTAGGGAAGCTGCTGAATTTGGGGGGGAACCTTATTATTTCATCTGAACAAAAGGCAGTTTTCGGAATATTCCTTTAGCCCCCTGTTGTTTACTGATGCTCTCTTGCTTCCTAATTCTGCATGAAAATGTCTGGAGAAATGGAAATTATTTATTACAGGATGCAGTTTGGGACCCACGTGGGAAATCATGCAGTCTCAATTTGATCTAAGCTTTAATAGGTATCATTTTGTGCCTCTAAGGCCTCAGTGAGATCTCACTTCACTAAAGGCTTAGTCCGTTTGTAGAGATAACTTAATAGACCACTGGATGTCACCCTTGCTCTCCCCTGAAGCAAACACACAGCAATAAAAGGCGAAAAATGACGTTTTGAAGTCCTGGATACAGTACTAGGTGGTAAATGGCAGGTTATGACCAGAATATGGGTATTGTAGGATAATCTATACGTGACATGAAAACATCTGCTACTAAGTGCTTATATTACCTTTTACATGAGGAATTAGTTGAGGCCAGGACAACTATTTATTGAATTGTTTCTAGTCCCTCCAAAAGTGGTACTGCAAAGTTACAGCCTTTAAAACCTACTCTAACTGAAATAAAATTTTCAGTTCAACACAAGGAGCAACCACCTACTGATTTTGCATTTTATTAACCTCTGCATTTTGTGTAAGTTAAACTTGAGTTTCATTTACGTAAAAGGAGGTGAAGAGCTTGTAAACTCTTTATAGGACAAGCTGTGTCTGCCACCTTCTTGCCATTGACACTAGATTAAAATACCGTCTAATAGTAATAATCCAGATGTTCACAGTTGTTTCAGCAACTTCTGCAGTAGCATCCTTCAAAATAACTTTTACTTTTGCCATGGCTCTATGCTTTTGCTCATAACTGAGTTCTGTTTCATGACTGTCAAGAAAAGTCCCATAAACCCCAGGAACATATGCTACATGTTCGTTATTAGCAACTTACTGCATAAACTTTGTGGGGGAAGAGAGAGGAAGAGGAAGATACATAGGCCTTGTAAATTGACATAGCTCTGTCTGAGATGAAGAGATGACAATTAACATGAGCTAGGAATTTTCCCCAGGAAGTTTAAGTAAACCTGTACAAAGTTTGCCTCTCTGAGACATCCTCAGGCACTGCTGGCTGGTTGAAGATACTCTGGAATATGTAGTCCTCTCAGGTTCCTCAGCCTGACTTCAAACAGGGATGGGCTCTCAGGAAGAGTTTTGCTCATACTCTTCACTCATACGTTGTCCTGTGAGAACAGCATTGTCCTCTTGAGGTAACTGTAATTTGGTGACTCACCGTCAGCAAGACAGAAATGAAAGATGACAGAAGAACATTGGCCAGCACATAGAAATATTAACGAAATAACTGCAATTATCCTTGTGTGAGAGACACTGTCTCACATTCAGAAGTGAAGAACTAGTTATCAGTTACTAGCACTCCACTTGCTAAATAATTTTATTTTTATGTAGTGATTTGTATGCATAAGTGTCTTTTACAGAGAAACAAGAGCAGAATTAATTGAAAATGGAAATTATTTTGTGAAGAATTGTTATTAAAACTTGATTTTGATTTCTCACAAAAGACAAAAAGATCCATCAGTTTCCAGAGGCCGGCAAAGAGAAGAACAACCTGATAAATTTTCTTACCCAAAATCACACAAAAAAGTGAGGTGAAACATTGGAAATAGCATTTTAGCATCCCATTTTACAGTGTCTAGTGGACTGAGCAGTCCATACTGTAAGAATTTGATAGTTCCTAAGACTAATGTACCATACATAACCAGGAGCTGTGAAACCTCCCAGAAGTTAGACAATCTAGAATAGCTAAGACAGAAGATGATAAAAACACCACATATCTGTATAAATTCAAAAAGAAAACTGAAATCTGCTGTGCTTCCTCTTGAGCTACAATAAGAATGAGGCAATAAGAACTATGATGTAGATGTTGGAATAGAAAGAGAAGGTATCTAACCCAAAGTTAAATGAGTTTATGCAGATTTATGGGACAGTCCAAAACCAATAGAGGTAAAGGACTAGAAAACAATGCTTGATGAATTATGAGAAAGATGCTATAAAGCAATCATATTTAGCTAAAGTGTGCCACTGGTAATGAAAAACTTGTACCAAATTCTTTTACATTTTTACCAAACATCTTCCATTACATATATTTTTTCACAATAATGTGGAAATTTATAAATCTTATAATCTCATAAGTGGTGTCTATTTCCACTGTATTTCCTAAATCTCACTGTAATACTTTAGATTCTCAGGATTCTGGCTACCTGTACTTTTACTTTTTAATTCTTTCTTTGCCCACTAGATGGTGCTACCAGCTTTAAATCCACCATTCAAGGCTGAAATTACAGGGTGGCTTTGTTTCATCATTTCATCCCAGATCGCAGGCATCAAGGACTGCATTATGTTTTTCAGCTGCCCTAGCACAAAGTCACTTTAGCTCCGCTAGTTTTACATCAGTTTCTGCAGTACCGTCCACGTATAGCCAAACAGGCATTAGTGCCAGGCCTTAAAATGAAAGGGAAATAGTTCAGTCAAATAGAAGTATTTGGAAACGGGCCCTGTAGTTGCTAACCTCACACAGTGGATCACAGTTAAAAGATACTCACCTTTTTGGCTGCAAACAACTTCTTCCTCAAAACTGACTTTCACCTATAAACCACAAAAGATGCAGATGTCTTAACTTACAGCTGAAAGAACATCCTATTTATAATTTGGATTCATTAGCCCTTTCAGTATAACTGCTGCATTGTAGCCAGAAATTTCAAGCAATCTAAATTTAATATGAATACCTGATTATGTTTAACTGATAAATTTGGAGAATGTAAGAAAAGATCTGATTTCTCTATTGGTCTTACGTATTGTCTGTTTTGCCAGCCATCCCCTTGCCTATGGACTGTGTGTCTGTTTCTGCAGATATTTTATCGAGATCATCAGAAAAGAAGCCCAGATTTGCTCTCTGGAGAAGAAGCACTAAGCCATCATTACTAAACTTTACCCTTTGTTCTTGGTTAGAGAAAAGTTACTCATTGAAGGAATGAAAGCTGCTTCTATAAATCTTAATCATAATGGACTTATGATTAAGTAAATGAATTTCAAGTCATGGAACTGAAGGGTTTTAAGCAGCAGTGAGAGGTGGGGGGAAAGCAGAATTTGTGAGCCAACGTGAATCTTCCTGAATTGTCGCTGCCTTAGGGTAACAGAAGAGGTATGACATTTGCAACTGGAAGGACCATCCGTGGGGCATGACCATCCACATGGTCTTTCATATACAATGCATTGGTAAATATCATGGACCACGTGATGTCTGAGCAGAGGTTTTATTTGTCTTCTCTGCTCCCAAGGGTTCTCGTTGCAAGGTGCTGTGGAAATGAGATGTCAGTGAATGGAAAAATCAACACAGTTTGAGGAAGGAAAACCATTAAGAAAAGAAAGGAACAGGCCAGATATTAATATCTCAGTGGAATTAGTATTCTGTGTCACTGGAAAGGGAGAAAGAAAGGGTCACCAATTAAGCGTCCTCCAGAATATCTGTCCTGTAGTGTTTTAGTGTTTCCAACAATTCATGAAGCTGAGCCATATTTTCTTCACAGTAAAATGAATCCATTGGCTTTGAAGAAAGTTAACAAGTTGCAGCTTTATTTGAAACTCTCTAATGTTGATATTCGTTGGTTGGACTTCTATGTCCCCCGTTCTTCCTGAAGTTGGAACCATGACTTCCTCTAGATGATTCACTTCAGCAAACAGCATTTTCTTGAGCCCCTGCTTTCCTTCCCCCTGCTCTGTGCTCCCCACAACACAACCCATTTCTTGTGGTTTGTTTAATGTATGTAGTTTTACCACTGAGCAACTGTTGCATTTGGCCTGAAGTGATGTAAAGATGATGCCCTATGCACAGAAATTGAAGCAGATTGTGTGGCATAGTGAGAGATTATGCTCTTTCAATCAGAGAAGACATGAGCTTCCAATTGAAAAGAAAATATAGAATGTTATTCTGAGAAGTACAAAAGCACTTGAATCCAGGCAATATACTTTTAAATTCCATTTCTGGTTCTTAGAGTCTGTTAAACGTGAATCAGTCACTCAGCTAAAGATGAGAATCACCTGTTGAGATATGGCAGACAGTTAATCACTGCCAAAATGGTTACACTTTTCAGGAATATTTTAAACTTAGACAATAATTTTCTGTGTGTGAAGTGTTCTACAGAGTACTTGGTTTCTATATTGTGTGGTTTGCTTGCATTTTGTAAAGTGACTTATTGGAAAGCATTAGAAGAAAGAAAACCATTCAAAATGGAATTTCCCACTGGATCAGTAACACCGACCTTAATTTTCTTGCTCAAGGGTTTTACAAGCACCTGTCTCCACACAGGAGTCATACCTTTGCACTGCAGTTGCAGTATCATTCTTGGAAGCCAATCTGTAGAACATAAGATAGAAATTAAGGCCAAATTCATAATCACTGAAATGTTGTCCCCAAGATTAGAAAAGAAAAAAGTGAACAAAACCAGCTGAAGTCAAAATTGTTTACAATTCTCACCATCACAAGCTGGAATTTTTTTTGCATGATTTATTGCCTGGGTAGGCTATTCAAAAATGAGAAAAAGCAGGAGTTCATTCCTGGGAAGTTCCTGTAATGTTGGAGAGACTTCAAGACCACCTTAAAAATAAGTACACATTGTTATTCATTAATATTCCAGCTGCCTATATTGAGTATGTTCAATTCATTATGTACCATTAATATAAAGAGGATTTAAAATTCTCTTGTCAGTTGGGTGGATTTTAAAAATAATTTTCCACTGGTATATATTTATGTATTTTAATGACATCTTCATATTTCCAAGAATGCAGTGATGGATCTAGCAATGCTGAAATGGCTCCAGACATTGGCTATCATTTTATGCACCTGTGGTCTAGTGCAACTGACAGGAATAAGGCATTGGTATGGAAACCAGTGGGATCTCCATCCAAGGAGACACCAGCACCAGCTCCCTCTCTCTGCTTCTTTACAACCTGCTACGTGAGCCAAGACACAGTGGAACCAGTTGCTTACTTGATGGCTTTACCTTTAAGCAGTAGGAAAATGTGTGCTGCTCTAAGATGTGTGCTGCTGTTAGAAGATGACTGTACTTGCCTTAATGCTTCCACAGTAATTATTCTGGGAGAAGCTGAAGCTATTGTGAACTGAGATAGTCTCATTGAACAGAAGCATATGCAAGAAATATAATAAAAAAGACCTTGTAAATGTATTTGCCAAACCAAAAAAAAAAAAAAAAAATCAGTATCACTGTTATTTCATACATTTATTTGAATTATTTTCTGAAGTTTCTGTCCCAAAGATTCAGGTTATTGTTCAGCCATCCAGATTCCCCACCTGAGCAGGCTGAACAATTACCATCAAGATATACAAGAATATTTCATTTAAAATCTAACTTGGATCAGAGATAACCAATTTATCAGAATTTTGAGAAGAAATGTACCCCAATCTGAACTGACAGAGACTATGAAAATAGTCCAGGGAAACATATAACCTCTTGGCTGTCTTAACATCGGCAGGAATTTCACGTTCTTTAACTTATACACTTATCTGGTTCATTAAAAATAATGTCCTAAAAAATGGGTCACAAGCACTGAGACTGGTTATGGCCTGCACAAGCAAGAGGTGCTGTTGATCACATCCAAAGAGTTGGCCATGATCTGCAGTCCAGTGTCTCTCTGAGGGTCCTGAACTTAACAAAATGGGTAGAATGTGAAGGAATGATTTGGCAGAACACCACTGAAGAAAGGTGCGTGGTGCTTCCCTGGTCCAGAGAAGTGTTGGGCCTCTGATACTTCTAATGAAAAATAGCATGCGTGCTCTCATCAGCTGGAGGCTAAACAGACAAACAGACAGAAACAGTAAGAAAGGATCAATAAGTCTTTCCCACCTTGGAAGATACAGGTTCAAGAAAATTGGTACGGCAATACTTTCTTCATATGTGCAGCTGGTGGATTTGGCAAGCTGAGGTTGTCTTTGACAAAGCAAAGCTTATAGCTTTTACAGTGCCGTCTGGAGACAGACCTTTCATCACATTTGTTTCACACTAACACACTACTTACTCTTCCAAAGGGGAAAAATGAATCAGGTTCTGCAGCATCCAGTATTTGAGTTGACGTTTTGTTCAGGAAAGACAATAAAAGGTTAAAGACCTAGAGAGCGATGAAAAGCTGCTGAAAGTTTTTGCCCAAATTTCAAAGAAAATAACAACAATGTATGCCCTTACAAATCCAACTATAGTTCTTAGAAAATGTTGTTGAAAAAGAGAACAAAAGGTCTGATCTAGAGGATCTTCCCACTTCACCATCATATCTCATGGTATTCCTTAGTAAGAAGGAATTTTCATCAATATCTCTATAGATTCCATAAATTTCTCTGTTTGACCTTGGCTGAAATATAGGATGGTGCTCCTGAAAGTCAAATCAGTTACTGAACACAACGCCATCAGTGGAGTTATATGGCGGTTCCAGCTGTAGAAGTCCTTTCAGCCATTTCAGTCTCAGGGAGGTGCCATTGTAGTCACACTTTTGGATATCTGTAGTATTTTGTTCAGCTTTCAGAACAGGTATGGCCAAAGAAAGAAGGAGGATTGGCAAACCCATGGCTGTGTGAGTCGTTCACAGACACTTTGTGCATTTATCCTTTGATAAAATTCAGGCAGGCCTGCTTCAAAATCTTCTCTGCTTCTTGGATGGGAAATGACTTGGGCAGCATTGCTACGGTAGGCACAATCCAATGTTATGCCTTGACATTTGGCAAAGAGTAAACAAAAAAAAGGAATAATTTGGTAGACTTCTTCAGGTGTCATTTGTACCGGTCAGCTGAAAGAAGGGAAAAAAAAGAAGAGAAAAGGCGGGCTGAGTTAGGATGGCTTCTCATGTCGTTCATAATGATTGAATTCAGTGCCTGGAGGGAAGCTTCAGGTTGTCAGCATGGAGGTAACACCAAAGAGGTAAATATAGTTCTGTAAGAGTTCCATAAATCTTTTTCTGTGGTAAAAAGAAGATAAGAATAAAGCAAGTGAAGAAAAAATTCAATGAGAACACATGAGATCAAGCAGAAGGCTGAAAGGAAAGACAAAGTGACTTACCTTAGTGGTCCTTAATCACTGCTTGAAGACAGGCTTAATAGACTTGGATGGGGACTTTGGTGAAATCAGAACTACTTGTTACAGTTAATAAAAAATAAAGCCAAAACCTGAAAACCGAATAATTAGAAACGGTGAAATTGCAAAATCTGATCTCAAACTAAGTTTCCCAAAGTTTGGACTACGGCTTGGATCTGTTTTTGTTCCATGTCTAATAGGCACAAGAGAGATGATTTAATGTGTCAGCTGAGCTGAGGTTTGATAACAAAATAAGTCATCTTACGGCCAATATAATCTTTTTTTTTATCATAGATGAAAAGCTTCTCTGCTTGAAACACAAGTTTTTCTAATTTAAAACGCTCTGATGGTGTGTGATCCTTCCTACATGTTTTCACATGCATTAAGCCAGTTGATTTTGTAAGCTGATATAGTTAACAGATGAGTTTCTGTGCACTCATTCATTAGCCAGCCTGGAGTTTATGGGTTTTGTTCATGATGTGAGTTTGGGGTTTTTTTCCCTCCTTTGAACTTGGCAGATGCAAGCAAAGCCATTGTAAGATTATTGTTTTCCAGCGTCAGAACAGAAGGTATCTCTGGTCATTGTTGCCTGATGAATAAAGAAGTTTTAGACACAAGTTCTCAATGGTGAGTGTACTGATCTAACTGATAGCAAAGGCTAGTAGATAGAATTTATTCACATTTTTAGCTCAAACTAATTCTTAAACCGCAGGAGTTCATTGTGTTAAATCCTCATTTTTTATGAGTGCATACTTGAGCAATAAGGCCCCTCTGAGAAGGAAAGTACTATCTCTTTGAAGCTCTGGCATGCTGCTGAGCAACATTTAACAGACTGCCTTCTCCTGTCAGGAACCTTAATGAGCTGCCTTCTTGGGAAGAAACTGAGTTAAATTTCTGGTTTCTTACTTGTTGGAGAGCAATTTTGTTACACCTGAAAGAGGAAAAATAAAATCTTTCATCCTGTATTCTGGCGCTGGCAAGACATTGACAGACACTGGGCAAATGGAACAAATTTGAACTCCAGACAGTTTCTTTATCTGACAGATAAAACTAAACTAAATTTAAATTGCTATCTTTAGTCCTACTGATATATTTTACTGCTCTACACTCAAGTAATGTGGGGGAATGTGCTTCCCCGCTCTCACACATGCACACTCACACATTTTTTTTAGTTATTTGTGTTTCTATCTTGCATGAAAGCCCAGTCCTGGACCAAGACTCTGCGGTGTTAGGCACAGCATACACGGAGCAAAAAGGCATTTCTAGTCAAGGGAAAAATATAAATAGATTTATAGGAGAGGAATAAGGAGACCTTACCTGTTAATGTGGTAGGTAGTGGCCTCAGCACACAGCAAGCTAAGCATTCCCAGTGCTTCAACTGGCTTTGAAGCAGAGGTAGTAGGCTTTTAGGAGGAAGGGAAAGGGAAATGATGTGGATTTATGTATGATTACTGGAAGCTCTTCTCAAGGATGTGGATGAGACAGGAGAAAACTGAAAATGCTTGATTGAAAAATTTGTAACTGGGCAGTGGAGGCTGACAGCAACGGAAGGACATCACATCCGATGAAGCAGTGAAGATGGTGGATTGAACAGCGATAAACCACTAGGGGCTTTGAGAGTGAAGGTGGGTCACTTGAATCGTTTCAACAGAGTTGCAAGTATGAACTTGCAACAACCTCTGTATCTCACACATGGAGGTACTCACTTTTGTCAGCTTAACAGACCAACATTTTCAGTTGCAGTTTGGAGGGTTGTGTTTATCACTCATCTGCCACAGGACTGCAGAGGTCCTAGGGGTAATACTTCCCTGCAGAAACACCACAGAAATCTTCCTGGACATCCAGACTACAGCCTTTTCTATAAAAGAAAGAAACAATATTTCCAGTCCCCAGGAAACAAACTGATCTTCCCCCACAAATAGCAGCACAGACAGCTATGAGAATACACTTCACCATTTCCGCCACCAGTCACCTGCCCGTACTATGAACCTAATTCTCAGAGAATTTTCTTTCCATATGGGAAAAATACTGACTTTCCACAGGTACTTCCTGGTAGACTCACTCATTCACACATTACCATCCTCATCCTCCCCCCAGCTCCCCATCACACCCTACTGCATATGCATATACAGGTCTAAGAAGGGAAACAGCTGAAATAAATTGATCTTGAGATTTTAAATACATTTCTGTACTTTTTCATCCTAGCATTGAGTCATCCTTAATACTGTTTTTCCTCCACTACGTCAGTGACTTCTTCACAGCTGTGAAAAAAGAAGGGTAGATACTGGTGTGACCTCTAAAACTATTTTAAATTTCAAACTGAAAACAAAATCAGAGGGTTGTCCAACTGCCTGGTTGGAAGCCCATGGACGGCATATACTTTCCATGTAAGGCTGTCTGATAAATCTCTTCTAGCTGAAGCTGACTGTCCGTCATCAGATTCCATTCCAGCCAAAACCACAAGGAGGAGAGAGTGAGCTGACAAAGAGTACCAGGTGCTCTTTGCGTGCTATATTTGCACAGATGTGCATGATTACACAACTGTTTGGCTCAAAAAAGGGGAGAGTGAGTAACCAAAAGTGAAATACAGGTGGTCTTCTGCTCAAACGTCCCCATATAGTTGCACTGGGTATCTCCATCTTTCTGTCAGCAGTAGATTTCTCCTTAGTTGGCTCTTGAGGGGGTGCTAAATCCCAGAAAATCTTTTATGAGATTTATCAGTTGGATGCAAACTTTGGTCTAATGGGAGAGAATAGGTGCAGCGATAAAGGACTCACAGCTGGAAAATACAGCTGTGGCAAGAAAGCCGTATAATACACCATTTACAATGCAGAAAACAGACACAGAATGATCTAGGAGGAGTTGCCATGGACTATATTTATTTTTGCTTTCCTGAGTGACCCACGGGGATGATGTAGTCAGTGCTGAGTGGAAAGTGAGCAAGCAGAGGCCTAAAATTTATTCTCTGAGGAATGACCAGTGGGGGAGGTGGATCTGAGAGCTGATGACTTCAGCTAGAAGACCCCTCCAGGGGTTTGGAGCCTCTAGGCTGGCAAACTCGGATTTCCATCCCAGCCTTGGTCTTAAATCCTTTCTATGCAATCTGAGACTTTTTAAGATGTGCAAAAGCAGAAGGCGTGCATCTGTCAGAGAGGTCCCTTCTGAGAGCCAGGGAGAAATATGTGCATTGTAACTAAATGGTAAGACACGATTTTACTGTGAGCCTTTAGCACATCCTGGAAAACAAGGTAAAAAAGTGTGCTGCAAGAAGAAACTAAGAGAAGTTTTCGAGCTAGCATGAGGACTGACGGAATTGGTTATGAACTCTGCAGCTGGTTTGCAGTATGCTGACCTTCAAGTGTAAGAAATTTAAACTTACTGCATGAAGTAACATGAAAGACTGAACTGACCACAAAGTCAACGGGGAGGGTAACTTGCCCTGTTTGGCAGGCTAAGATTGAAGTTTTAACTCTTGAGCTGTTTGGAGGGCATTGGGAGCAGTGTAGTGAAAATTAGACTGAACAAACTTACATGTGGAGCCAGAGTTGTCCTAGGACTTCAATGAAGAGTCACTTTTTTGTAATGTTAAAAGACCCAGAACACAACACAGCAAAACAAAACCCCAACAGTATATGAGCAATATTTTGTCAGAACTTGTATGTAGGGTAGAGGCTCGGGGAGGCAGGACCGATGATTATGGGAAATGTGAGAGTCTGAGAGGGAGGAAAGGGTGCAGTTGTCAACAGCAGTGAAAACAAAGGAAAAGGAGGGAGGATTTGTAAGGGGAAGAGAGAGGTTCAAATGAGATGAGCGTCAGTTGACAGCAGACAGTCCAAAAGCAGTGCGTCAGGAAGACAGCTATGTACTGACATGGGGAAGGGGATGGAAACCATGGGTTTTGTTAGCATTCCATTCCTTGGGGAAACAGCTTGGAAGGATAAAAAGACATTGGTGAAAGTGGAACTTTTTACTGTGACTGTGGCAAGGCTCATCAGAAGACATGTGGGAAGAGTATTGCCCCTTAACTCAGGGGAAAAAAGACTTTGGGGGATATGCTTCTTCAAACTGGGATATAACCTATAGAAGGTATATAGCTGTGCTTGAAAGTTCGCCCAAGTAATGGGAAAGGCATGTCCTTTTTGGAAACTGGACATTTTTTCACAGCTCAGAAAGTCTTACAGCACTCCCCAGTTACAGCACGGTACTATCTCACTGGCAGGCAAGGTGGAAACTCTGCAACCACTTTTGAACAGAAAGCTTTGCTTTTCACTGTGCCTCTATTACTGCAGTTGGATCAAGTCTCAGAACATGGAGATGATTTCCCTAGCCGATAAATGGGCTGTAGAATGAGTACTCAATACTCCCATGCTTTTGGAGGAGGACTCTCTCTGACTCCTGGGCCTGTCTTTGGCTCCCGTTCACTGGAGATGCTGCACCACAAAACCCTGTACATCAGCTGTGTTGCCAGATGGTAAGAAAACAGGAAATTGTGAGATGGGAACGGGAAACACTATTAGCTTGGCGAGCTGAATATGTGTTAGTATCACAAGCGACTGCCAAGGTACAGTAGGTACTGCTACTCTCTTTGGGGTCTGCTCATGTGCTCTGCATTTAATACAGACATGCTTTAAATATTCAGGGCAAATGATACAGATTTTGGAGGCCGCGGGTGGCTGACACAAGGAAAACTGATCAAGTAAGGCATTTTAGCGCAGGCTATTTTTCCAACTTTTCATTCAACCAGCAAGCCTCAAATGTTTGACTTACTTAAAATTTGAGTATATGAGCTACCTTAGCACTCTATAAACAAATTTCTGAAGGGCTGCTTTTAGAAGAAATGCTCTGGAAATGACACCACCAAGATACACATGTTGACTAATCTCTGATTCATTCAACTGCCTTTTGACCTGAGACAAAAATTAAGTTTCAAGGAAAATCAGCAGAAAACCTGTGTCTACCACCCCACTTGACTCCCTGGAACTGCAATGCTCCAGACTAAGGGGGCGCTGGGTCACAAATAATTTTTCAGTGAGTTCCTTTTCAGCAGTATAGTTCCGTCCATGAAAATTGCAATGAAGTTTCTTATATGCTTTGTGGGAGGCATTCTGCTAACGCCCCCTGACTCAGAGCCTTTGTCAAGACAGAAGTTTTGGTGGTTTCTGGTTGCTGGTCCTTGCCCTCCTCCTTGGTGTCCTTCCTCCATTCACAGCCTATAGCTAAACTGAGCAAAAGCTCTCAAAGCATTAATCACCCCAACATCCTCACCTTTCCTAGATGATTTTTTGCATCTTCAACCTCACCAATTTTATTTATTTTCTTGATTCTCAGCTGAAATTAGACTGTGGGCTATGTTCATAAATAGAGCAGTTCCTGGCACAATTTTGGCCAAGGACAACTTGCACTGCCACAGATGACTCTCAGCCCTGGTGATTAGAGAATGTGGTCATGAGCCTGAGGAGATGCAACAAGAGGGTGCATTTGCAAATAAAAATTAAATACTGCTTTGGCAATATTTGTTGGGAGTGTTCCTCAGGTGATACACCACCTCCCACATATATCAAATCCATTTGCACTTTGTACTGGTAGGGAACAGTGACTCAAGACCCTCTGTGCAGCTCTGCCTCCACTTTTAAGGCCAGCTTAATCCAGATATGTGATCAACCTTAGTGAAGACATCAAACAGGCAAAATTTCATCCTAGGGCCATCAATCACTTGGCTGATCTCTGTATTGATGTTACCAGCCTGTGCCATTTTTCCATGGCAACGCACTTTTCACTCATCTCTTGTAAAATATTCATGGGGAAAGACTGGAACCTGAAGCAAAGTCCTGCTTCCCTGGAAATAGACATTAGGGGTGGAAAGCAGTTCAAGATTAATTCCAGCACACATGCCAATGTTTACACATCCAGACCTAAATTTCAATATCTGTCTGAAGCTGAATATCACCTTAAGTAGCAGAAAAACCTTTGGGGATTTGCATAAACATACCTTTATGCATAATTACTAAGTAAATTAAGAGTTAGTGAAAATAAGCAGCATTGTTGGTAGAAAAATATCGTTATCTAAAAACTATTGAAAGTGAACATGGTGATATTCCAATGTCTCGGAGAAACAGAGCAGGTCAGAGGTGGTGTTACAGGGCACAACTCTCCTCTGTACCAATGAGTAATGTTTCCCAAGGAAATGCTTGGTGGGCCAAGGATCATATGATCGATCAGGTTTCTAATGATAGAAATGTTGTGAACTTTTTCTCCAAATTACTCTATTACATGGGCAATGGGAATTCTATATTAAATCTTGTCTGAAATATAGTATGTCTTTTAGGAAAACATCCAACCATGATCAGAATGTTACTGTAGAACGAGCTGCAACAATTGATGAGGTGTTGCAATAATTAATTACCTTCTGAGATCAGTGGGTATTGCATTTTCCCTGAAAGCTGTCTTGGTTGCAACTTTCAGCCATTTAATCTTGTCTGACATCTTTTGCTAAGTGGGAAAATGTTGGGGTTTTATCACCTTTTTTCACTCCGTGTCTATGACTCACTTGTGATCATCTCACCTAGGTATTTCTCACCACACTGATCCATTTGAGTCTGTTCCTAGAAAACACATGCTCAAGTCCTTCAGTCATTCTCATTAACTTTTTGGGACTTCTCTGCCTTTCAAATTTTTGCCGTAACTTGTGAATACCAGAGCTGGACCTAATATTTCTGTGGTAGTATTATTGCCCACAGCAAACCCAACCCTGGCTTCCCCTGCACCACTCCGAACCCAGTAATATTGCCTATTTTTTATGTGACTCATAGCAGAGGCTAAAATTATATTGATCTTAGAGAAAGACATCTTACAAGAAAACACTTCAAGACTTGAAGGGAAGAGTTTTATGATAAATAATAGTAAATTTTAAGCTCCTCTAGTGCTATTGGAGAGGAAGTCAGACTTCTGATGTACCCTGACAATGCACCAGCATTTTCATCTATCTACAAGAAGGCCCTGTAAAGGCTTCCAAATTTGGTCCTGTTCCAGCTTGATATATACTTCTGTAGACATGGTAGCATAAGAATCTGTACCTTGGCAGAAACAACTCTGAGAAAGAATGAAGAAATAGGTACTGCATGAGCAGCCCATGCCACATAGGTCAATGGCATTTCACAGAGCCCTGTGTGAAAATGCCACCACACCATCACAGAGTTTTACCCTATTCTAGCCACAGGGGAATATTCTGTCTTTAATAGGCTAAAGGTTGACCATTCAATTTCCACTTTATTTTTTACATCTGTGGACTTCTGTGGACATTAATGTTGTGCTGGTGTGTGAGATAATAGAGAAGACTTCCATGGGATTTAAGTATGTTTACTTAACGATACCATTCTCAAAATATGTATTTATTTCCTCTAGTCTTTTTTTATGTCATGAACTATGTCATTCTAGGGACAGGTGACTTGTTAAAGAAGACAGAAGAATTATGTTGTCATGTTAAACTGTGTAACCTAACTGAGAGGTGCTTCTGATCACTGACCATTATTAACTGAGCCAGTTTTAATCCCAACAAAGCATATAACCAGAGCGTCTTCCTTGTGGACAGTTCAGGCAGACACATTAGAAAAATAACACCAGTAATAACAGAAGAATTTAGCCTACAGTGCAAAACAGAGTCAGAGCTGGGAACATGCTGAAACCTATAACATAATATGTAAATGTCAGCACATAGTTGAAGTGGAAATGATTATAGAAATAATACACAGTGAAATAATTGTAATGTAAAGCCTTGAGGCAATCCTTCCTATTTCAAGCATTCAGGAGGAAAATGACTGTTGGATTTTCATCTTACCTGTCTGAAATCAAAGTGTTTAGGCACCGATATAATTACTTTCTAATTATTTCAATCAATCAGTAAAATGTTTGGTTTCTTTTTTTTTTTTTTTTAACTGGAGACGTGTAATTGATAAAGACATTTTTCTTTCCCTTTTTTAAATTCAATGACAATCTGGGCAAAGATAGCTCAGAAATTAAAGTACTTGTACAGACCTTCTGGTCAGTGGTCCCAGAACAGTTTGCAGTACTAAAAAATTGAACTGTAAAAATGGCAAGAATTATGATTATGTCTCTATTTTAGGGGATGCTTTTGACCCTCAGTTTGGCTCTGGCTAGAACCTGCCTGGCTCTGCCTCCCCTGCCCAGACCCACTGGTACCTGTGGGTCTGTGGTGCTGCCTGCGTGAATTATAGAGGTCTTGCTCCAGGCATGAGGAGCAGGACACTCGCATTACAGCTTCACAGAAACCCCCTGTCAGGGTTGTAACAGCACCCAGGTCTGACTCCAGGCCTCTGCTTTCGCTGCAAAACCGTCCTCACCCCCTCTTAATACAAACATTGAAATGCTATTGAATCTAAGTGGAAACCTCCCTGGCTGCCCTTAGCAGCCTTCCTGAAACCCTCTGAAGACCTTAGAGAGCTGTCAGCGTGAGAACCCCTGGCGGACCCTCAGGGCAAGGGGCAAATATGGCTCAATGGGGCTTCAGCCACAGCCCCTGCATGGAGAGGGCCTTCGGCTGGGAAGGTACAGGCCAAGCTGAGATGAGTCTTCGTGCTCTTGTCCCTGCAAAGAGCGTTTTCGTGCTCCTCCTCCTTGTTCTCAGCAGCACAGATGGGGTCCTGCTGGGGCGCGCAGTGGGCTCACATGGGCTGCGGCGGTGCCGTGGGATGCTGCAGGGGTCTGTCTTACAGCAGCGACAGCTCTTGCCTTTCCTACAGGTGAAGGACATGCTGGGTACAATCTTCCTGTCAAGCTGGTGTCCTGTTACTGAAATTATGGCTGAAAATTTCATAGCGCTCTGAAAATGCAAATATTTGGGATTTTTTTTTCTTTTTCATGGGGATGGGCATATTCCTGTAAATTGCTGTATCAAAAAATGCCGGAGTCAGATATATAAAGTAGAGCATCACCCTGCACATCAGTGTGAGGTGATGAAAAAAGCTCTAAAAAAGTGTAGTGGTAGGAAATCTATTTGACATAAGTATTGCTGTACAACTAGAAATGTGTATCTTAGATTAAAAGAATGAAAACAGTCAGTGAAAATCCTTCTAATTTTCACAGTGACTAGCAAAACGAAACTCCATCTTACTTAAGGATATTAATTTCTATTAGTGCAAAAGTTTTTTTCTAGTCTGTTTTTTTGATAATATTTTTTTTTCCTTGGAAGCAATAGAACTTGCTAACATTACAGGGTGCGAGAAAGCCTAACCATTGTAGTTCGGGGAAAGAGTCTGCAAAACAAAATTATAATGGAAAAAAAGAAAGTTTTGTAGTTTGTGTTGTGTTTGGTTGGAAATCCCATGTCCTAATCTAATTTAGACATCTTTTTTTTAAAAATAAAAAAGAAATAATGCACTTAAAAGATTGTAATTTTCTCCATTAATGACAGAGAGAATCGAAATTTGTGGCCTACTATGATTTCCTAACTTTTAGATTAATCTAATTCCTGAGGTATTCCCTTGAAAAATTCAGATAATTCTTAAATGATGAAAAATTCTGCTAGAATCATGACCTACTACGTAAACTATTAATAAGACACACTATCTTTAAGTTACTTTCATCCTACTTTTCACCGTGTTTCAAAAAACAAACTAAGGTTACCCAATCATACTATTTGTCTCCCAGTCCTACACCTTCTAATCCCATTGGTCAAGTTCAGTCAAATTTGAGAGAACTAAATACTAAGTTCTTACAATACTAAAATACTAAGTTCTGACTTCCATGTTCAAATGAAAGCCTATGGGAGATTATACTCACGGGATATAAGTCAGAGCAAAACTAAAGGAACATTGCAAGAATTATTTTCGTTTCATTTTCAAATGTTGATATTTTAACTCTCTCCTTTTTTTCTTGAATATCCATTTCATCAAAAGACAGAAGCTTTCTTTGACCTGGTGAGGATGAAGATTTCAATAATCTTTATGGCTGTATCAGTTCTCTTCCTCTCAGTTTAGATTTTCTATCTGAATACTTGGGATGAGAGTATTTCGGGAGTTACAAGGGGACAAGGAGTTAAAACAGAGTAACTGTTGTGAGACACTCAGAATGCTAACAGCAAGGATAGCCTAGTGGACTGTCTGTGGGTGAATGATGGATGAATAGATAGACAAAGAGATAGGGAAAATGTAACAACTTCAGAAATTAATTTCTTAATTATCGTTGTATTGCTATAAATAATAAACTGTCACAAATATTTAATTATTTTCTACTTTCCTGGAGTAGACAGACAAAAAATCAGTGTTTAAAAACCACAGTTCCAACAAATGTGGATAAACTATTTTGATCTGACAAGGTTTTACTAATTCTGCACCTCCCCTGGAATTCTGTGTCCCCAACACAGGAATTCTTGTGTACCATAGATCTAAAGATACTGAAATGACTTGATAATATGTTAAAATGTGGGTTAAATACAATTTCCAGTTTAAAAAGTGATGTTATCCTGACCCATTTGAAATACAACAGTTGTATTTAATAAATTCAAAATCCACAAGCATTCATAATTGAAGAAGAAATTACATTCTTTGTTAACAGAGAATCCAGGTTCCCAGGACCGGTCTAAATCAGAACAG
Source organism: Larus michahellis (assembly GCF_964199755.1). NCBI lineage: Eukaryota > Metazoa > Chordata > Aves > Charadriiformes > Laridae > Larus > Larus michahellis. Next base: position 49,090,830 of record NC_133896.1, on the reverse strand, counting down.
CAGCAGAGGCATCAAGCAAACTTTTCTTAATTTATGTCATTTAAAAATTTAATTCATAGGCTTTTATGTTAATAAACAGTATGGTTTATGGTTTATGTTTTTATGTGTTCCTGTCTTTTTTCTAGAAGTGTTTGTGTCTTTTCCTTAACAATGACAAATGTGGGAGGAACAGGAGAAATCCTGAAAACAGGAGAAATTGCGGTGAAGTCATTCCAATTGGTTTGTAAGTTCAATGAGAGGTTAAAAATGCAGTTGAAATAAATCAGTGGGTGAGACTGCCGCTGCAGAAGAACACGAGGGTAGAGCCTGTGCATTGCTGGGTGATCTTCTGTTTGTTGCTACACCTCCCGTGCCCCTGCGGCGTCCCCTGCAGAGATGAAGGCCAGTCCCTTGGGTAGGACCATCACTACCAACATCCAAGTATGGAAGTATCCAAGTATCCAAGCATGCCCTTTCTCTCCATGGACAGGCAAAGGCACCTTCCGACTGGCAGAAGTGTAAGTCACAAATCAAACAAGGGTGCATGTTTTCTCTAGGAGGATCACTAACCTTCCTCCAACCAAAGGGAAGAAAAGGGAAGAGCTTAAAAAAAAATAGAGAAGAAAAGGATGTGTGGTCCAAGAACTATTAAAACAGCAAAAGCAAAGACAAAGAGCTCAGAAACAAGCAGTAAGCTAGCAAAGGGAGTGAAAGGCAGAAGAATAATATAAAGAGAAGCAATCATGCTATAGGGATGTGGAAGATGAGACGATCAGATTACCAGCCTTTCCTGAGGATGGCTCTTGTCCTCCAGAGCGTGCTTGCTCTGGCAGTTGAGCCCTCCAGATAAAGTCGTCTAGTCGCATTCTGAGCGTAAGCTGTTTAAAAAATAATTATTGTAAGGTATGTAACTGTACATGTCGATGACATATGGTGGAAAGTCATGGGCAAGTAATGGTCATACCATAGGATATAAATAATTAGAGACACATTAATATAAAATTCCTTTGTGGTTATACATCACATGCATGTGATTACCAAACGAACAAGTCGTACATCAGCATACACTGAAACACGAGTTAATAATCTTCCCTTTCTTGAAAAAAAATTTAAAAATGTAGAAAACAGATGCTCCAAGAGAGCATTAGAGAGGGATACTGGTGTCAGAACATACATCATATATGTTCAAAAAAGAGAAGGAGAAAATCAGCTCAAAATAAAAGCAAACGATATAACCCTAGAGAACCTAGTTTGTAAAAGATATTGAGGACAGATGACTAGTGCTCAAACTGTAAATAGTAACAATTTTATGTTCATACTACTGGTACAGTGAAGTAAATGACAAATTATCTATTAAAGCTAAATGGATATTAGAAAGGAATTTACACACAAATAGTTTTGAAACTCTTCTTTTGCTGACAACAGTTTCACTTTTCTCATCTTATTTTCAGAGTAGTTTAGTTCTCAGGCAAAAGGCTATCAAATATTCCTGAAGGAATCCTCTTTTCTGACAGATATTTATTGCTTATGAATAACAGGATAGATTTCATCCAGCTGGGTCTCCTGAAGGAATATTCGTCACCAGAATTCTGGCTCCTGAAGAACAAGCAGCTCAGTGATGAAGTTGTAAAAGAAGCCGAAGAAGGCTTGCAAAGGCTCATGTGTCTTCACGTGGGTGACAGTAATCTTAGAAGCATCCCGGCGTATCTGCCTGCTGCCCTCGCAGTGTCGCAGAGTGAGCTTGGACTCAGGACAGGAGCCTGGTGGCACTGAACCTCCGCAGGAGCAGGTTAATCCACAAACCCTTCCCCAAAGTGGCATTTCACTCCCTAACACCTTCGCGCATGATGAAGATGAACTTCCATCAACCGAGGAACATTCGTTCCCACAGTTCTCCCCCTCGCCCTTAGGGAATTTTATTTAGTGGCTAGTAAAATATCAGTAATTCTTACTGATGTCATCAGTGAGCTGTCAGAGCTGGGAAAGCTTGATCTCGGTCACAATCAAATTACTGAGAAAGGCATTATGAAGGCAGCTTTTGGTAACATGGTTAAACTGGAAAACCTGAACTTGGCAGAGGATTTGCTCACTGGAGTGCCTCAGAATTTGCCCTCATCTCTGAAAGAGTTCAGGCTTGACAAAAGCAGAATGTTTTTAGTGAGGCAAGAGGCATTTCTGAAACTAGAAAATCTCACTTGGATTGATCTCTGAAGTAATGAAATACTCCATATAGCATGGAACATTTAAGGGCCTGCAAGGTCTCTTTCCCTCAGATTTAAGTCATAACAAATTATCAGAAATTCATCACCAACTTCCTATCACATTGCAGTCTCTTTTTCTCTTTAATACTCGTATTCAGTCTATGCCACGGGACTTTTTCTCTGGCAGTCATAATGTTGAAAGCCGTCTTCTTGCATGGTTAATGAATAACCAGATCAACCTCGACAGTGTCGGTGTGTGCGCACTTAGAGGCCTATATGTCTATCAGGAAGTCCACTTTTATTAAAAATATGTTGAAAAGGGAGGGAGAGCACATAGACACATCAGAGTGGAGTTTCCTTTAGGTGGAAAAGATGGATAGATGTTAGCTTTTGACCTCTGCTGATGCAATAATAATCAGTTTAAATAAACAAGGTTAATCACAGTCACAAGAGTAGGAGAACACCAGTTTTGTTTTAAAGTATTGAGAAATAGTGCTTTTAAAAATCTCTACACTCTGAGTCTCCTTGAGGTAACTAATGTGAAAATACCTTGGTCTTTTAATTGCTCTGTGAAGTAAGAACTCTGTCATTTTTACAGTCCATGTTATGCAATTGACAGTTCGCATATTTGCAGTTAAAATATATCCTGTTTTTTTAAGAAATCCTAAACATGTCAAAATAGAAATTCTCAGCATACCCAGATTGATAAATTCAGTGCTGTACTATGTCATTGCAGGGATTAATCAGATTTTTTTATTGATGTATATTTTCTAATTAATGTTGCAGCTTTTCAACTACAAAAATCCACTGCTGGTTGTAGTAGTAAATATTCCAGTCCTCTCCTGCATGCATTTAGTGTTTAAAAAAAAATTAGATCTATTTTTAAGTATCGGTTTCATATTCATTTTACACACACAGCAATTTCAACATATATGTGTTCTCTTTGATCCTGTAGTCATTTGAGGGTGGCAGTAGTCATGCAGCCTCCAGCCTCAGGGCACTTGAACAGGAGCACTGCACAGAGGCACCTAAATTTAAAATATAAATACCTTTAGCTCTTTCTGCAGCCAATAGAAACAGGTTAGTACTTAAAATCTGATCACCTTCTAGAAGTCCCTGGAATTGGTGAAGGTGAACATGGGCACAGGTGTCTGTGTCACAGTGTTTGAGGGAAGCAATCCTTGTTTGATCCACCTCTCATCTATCAGGTAGATATAAAGCCTTTTTTCCCTCCCACAGGCTAATTCATTCCAATTGCTGTTGTGAACTATGTTCCCAGTGCATCCCTGCTGCAGAGATAGATAGGTACAGAAAAGAGATGGAAAGAGATCTCCAACCCACGTGTCCAATATTTACTTCTCAGCCTTGTTGAGGTTTCCCATTGTAGGGCTGTCCTCTGCAGTGGTAGGGCAGGTGGGCTCCTGTGTGCCTGTTCTGCCAGCTCTACTGCCGCCTAACTGGTCCAACTCCCAGCTGAAGAACCTTCAGCTCTGTTGATACAGAGGACGTACTTCTTCCATTTTGTGGAAAAATACCCAACCAACCAAAAAAAAAAAACCCAAAAACCCTCTACTTTTAAAATTTTCTTCAGGTCTTTTAATGTTTTAAGCAACAGGGAAAATTAAGGAGGGCAGAAACTGCAAACTGGAACTCTTGAAAGGTCTGGGTGCTCTGAGGTAACCAGGCCGTGCTGTGCTTCATGCAACAGCTCTAGCATTGCAGAGCAGGAGACGAGAAAGACGTAACCTGTATCAACCTGATGATGACCTCATTTCTACAACTTCCAGGTGTGCGCTGGACATGCAAATCAAACAAAACCAAATCACCTCAACTTAGGAGCTGAAATAGCAGCCTTGACTTCTCATTTCTGGGACGAAGCAACAACAACAAAAACCCTAACAAAAAACAACAACCACCCCCCAAAAAAACCTCAACGACACCACAGACAAACCATGGAGTTTCACCAAATTTGTGATACGGAAACGCAGATGCTTAACAGAATCACAGAATCACAGAATGGTAGGGGTTGGAAGGGACCTCTGGCGATCATCTAGTCCAACCCCCCTGCCAGAGCAGGGTCACCTAGAGCAGGTTGCACAGGAACGTGTCCAGGGCAGTTTGTAATGTCTCCAGAGATGGAGACTCCACCACCTCTCTGGGCAGCCTGTTCCAGTGCTCTGCCACCCTCAAAGTAAAGAAGTTCCTCCTCCTGTTTAGATGGAACTTCCTATGCTCAAGTTTGTGTCCATTACCTCTTGTCCTGTCACTGGGCACCACTGAAATGTTCATTGACAGTACTGATTAGCAGCAGGGGGATGTTTTACTCTCTGTTAAGAATTGCACCGTTTGCCTTTAATCAGTGACATGCCCTTTTAAACATGCTCTGTGCGTGTCTGCACAAGATATAGGACAGAACATCGGTCCGGGAAAGAATTAGATATGCAGATAGACCTAAATAGCTAACTGGAGATTTGCCTGTCTATAGGGAAAGCTGTGGAAAAAAGAGGCAGCTTTTGGGCTGTGATTTAACAGCCCGTATGGAGGGTGGCTCCCCACTGTTGTTCCCATCGGTTGTAATTCAGCTTCTCTTGCAGTCCGGAGGCAGGTCGAATTCTCAGGTGCAGCCAATACAGCTTTTAGCTGCATATTTGGATACAGGCAGCAGAATGGTATTGAGTATCTTCCCTTGGCTTTCTTAGGGCCTACTCAGCTACAGTTTTCTTTCTTTTTAGTCCGTTCCTAGTTAAAAGGAAATGGCACAGATTCTCCTTTCCATCCCATCCACGGGAAGGGATGAGGGGCTTCCTCAACAGGTTTTCTGAAGGAAAAGCTTTGGACCTTACCATGTTCCATGTTTGTAAACCTGAGAGGCCAGTATTCATCTGATCTTCTCCACGGAAGCATCCTGCAAGGAAATTTCAGCAGCCCCCATAGGAAGAAGAGCCGAAATACAGGCAACATAAGCTGTTTTGCTAGCAAGCTGCAGGATTTGGGGAAGGACAGGTAGCACACTGGAGGCAAGTCATATGCAATGCCAAAGTCTATGAAGATTTGGTGGGAAGAGCAGAAGCAACGTGCTGTTATGGCTGGCGGGACCAGCTCAGCTTCTTCACCCCGTATCTGAGGAAGGATCGCCCCGTGGTTAAAATGGGCAGAGCTGCCTCTCCCATACATTACTGGGAGTGGGTAATTCCGCTTTCTTTTGCTTTATTTTGTTTTGTTCTTTTGTCCTCCTCCTCTTCTTTGAATGTTAGAAATGGACAATTTCTCTTTGCGTGCATGGTACCAGAGATATAATGTGCAAGACAAGGGATATTGAATCTTCCTTCCCAAACAGCAGGTGGTGGTGCTGGGTCACACAGAGCGCTTGAGAAACTGCTTACAAATGTTGCTTCGTTGTTGAATAACAGGCTGGAAATGGATGCTAAGCAAACTTTTCGCCTTTTTTTTCTTTTTTTTCCCCTCTCCTTAGATTAGGGTCACTTAATGTTTACCCCTTTTCAGTAGGTAGTTTAACAAATGTTTGAAAGTGTGTTTTAAAAATAAATCCTGCTAAACTAAATACTCTGGAGTTTGGGGTAAATACAGCTCAAAGTATAAGATGTTATTAATCCTGTAAGAATCTTCCAAGTTGTCTGTCATATTTTTGTGAAAACCGATAGAGAAGTTTGTTGTTTCTTAACTTCTGGAATAGTTTGATTACATTTTTCATTCATTTTCCAAACTAGTGTTGTGGGATATGTGTTTGTTCTTCATTCAAGAAGATTTGGGGTTTTTTTTATTTTTTTTTAAATTTTCTTTTCAAATGCAGTTATCTCCAGCTCAATTCTAACTGTGAACTTTTCCCCTTGGGAACTGGGTACACTGTGCAGTGTCACCTATTTGTCAATGACTGTTTCACGTGATTTGCAAGACTGATCCCCTCAATATGAAACCTTTTGCTAATTGATACAGTAATAAACCAAGTTCTAAATGAGTTTTCATTATATTTTTCTTTTACTTCTGACTGATTGGTGCTATCACCTTTCTCACCATTATCATTATCAGAAATTATCGTTGTAACATGAACGTTGTAACCAGTTAACGCTGTATCATTTTTAAGCCATGGATGGAATATCACAGTAATCCACACATCCACCAAAGCCTGCAGTGTGAACAGCTTCACCATTTTTTTCCCCACAAACTGTGCAGGCCTCAACGCAAAGTGTTTTTTTGGAAACCTGTTTGAATAAGATTTAGACTTTGCTAAGCAAAAAACTATTGCTAAGCAATAGTTAAATAAGTGTGGCTGTGGCTACAACAGCTGTCCCAGTTACAAAGCGATTGTGCTTTAGTAGCCTATTAAAGTATATATGTGACTTTATTCAGACCTTTTGTATTTCCAAAAATTCCCTCTCGCCTGGGCAAGAGATAGATAGCTAGGAAAATGTGCATATGCCAGTGCTGGGTTTACATAAAACTCTTGATGATAAAAAAAGCGTACACAGGGAAACACCTCTGCAGTGGCATGTTGGCCCTGAGCTACTCACGTACGTTATGGCACAGGACTGAGGCAAAGAGGAAACACAGATCTCATTTTGTAAGGTTTTGACAGACTCTTTCCCCATGTTGGACTGCAAATTCCTTCCACTATGTCTCTGCTTAGAATATGACTGCAAAGACAATAATCCAATATTTTATATAGTTTTGGCTTACCTGTACAAAAAATAGTGTCATGCACAAAGTAACCAGAGAAAGCGGTTTTGTCAACAGCATAAACTAACCCAAACTTTCCCTGGGCTCAGTCATTCAAACAATTTCATTATTGCTTTGCCAAGAGGTTAGAGAAAAAGTTAGCAGAGGCTCCTGCGTAGTAGAGGCTTCTTTGCAAGCGTTATGGGCAGGAAGGATGATCTTGTGACTCAGGCCCTGGAGTGTCCCAGATGTGCCACAGATTTCTCACACAGACTGCTTAATCTTCTGGGGCCATATGTTCAGCTGGTATAAATCAGCGCAGCTCCAATAAAGTCAGCTCAGCTTTCCGGATTTTCTGCAGCTGAGGTTTCTGACCCCTCGCAGATCAGTTGCCCATCTGTAAAGCAGAGATATTAACACTTCCCTGCCTCGTCCGCTGCAAAAGGATCAGCTCATTAATGTTCATTTGCCACTCATGTAACACAGCTTGAGAAGCTGCAGAAATGCCCTTGCAGACAAAGAAGCTTGGCATCCCGAGTGGGTCTTAAAAAGATTTGGTAGAGATGTAACTTTTTTGCTAACATGGGGTTGACTAGGACTTTGTGTCCAAAAAAAAAAAGAAAAAAAAGGGTCCCCAAACCGCCAGAACTTGTCAATTGCTCATCATGTAAAGGGAGAAGCAATTGTAATTTGGTGGTCCTGCCTAAAATGAGTGCTGCTGAGCATGGACAAGAGGAGCAACTCAAGATGGGCTGCAACAGGGGAGAATTTTAGCAAAAAACAGCTCTCCTGCAAGGCTGCTTTTGTTCCTCACTTTATCCATTTGCTTTGGGTTGGGCTTCTCCAGTGTTTTATGTTGGCAAAGCCCTTTTTAATATTAAGTAAAACAAAGGAAACTTGATGTCTTTTTGCAGCAGTTGCTGAGCAATTAAGGGCTCAATTCTTCAAGGGATTGTAAGCCTGTGGGTGGTCTCATTGATTTCGGGACTACTTGTGTGTTTAAAACCGGGCATGCGCTTGTGTATCTTGTTCAGCTCCTAGAGCTGCTGCTGTGATTTCCATTTTAGAGTCACTTTACAGTCTCTGAAATTATTACTGGAACTGCCTCCTCCTCTGGGCATCGCGCACACCGGCAGTCTGCCTCTGTTTTCTGACTGATTTAGTGCCCTAACACTGAGGCGTAGAATTATGGCAATGTTTCCATTAAATCCACACCGTACTGCACATTTCCCAGTATTTATCATTTAACTACTGCATCCTTTCCAGACTATGAAAAGAAATATTGAGATCGACTGCCTTTAAAAAAATGCTTATTTCACATCAGGCAGGACAAAGGCATGAAAATATGTATGTGTTAAGTAAAATAAATGATCTGACAAATCTCCCCCCAAAAAAGTTAAATGTAGCTAAACAGAATTCCTATGTGGGAAGTATATTACAGGGCTTTAAATCAGAGCACATGGAATAGGCTGAGCTGCAAGCAAAGCGAAAACTTTGGTTACATATGTTCAGCTGGTAATGTGTGCATTTATGCTTTCCAGTGTCCTGCTGGGGTTCTAAGAAAATATTTACAAGATGCAAATAAAATGTAAATGGAATCATGTTTCCATGAAGAAAAATGAATGAACAACATCCATGCAGCTCACGCAGTTTTACATACTGCACCAATGTTGCCTTATGATCCTCTAGGACCTTTCTCTGCAGAGAAAGCCGATTACCTGAAATGTACTACTGCTTCTTCTTCCCTTTTTTTTTAAAAACAGACATTCTGTTCAAGATTATCTTGCCTCGCAACACATGCCTTCAGGTTTTATCTCTTCATCGGCTAAACAAACCCTGGTTTCTGAGATGGCTTTCCATTTCCACAGGTGTTTCTTATCAGTTCCACATTTTCTTCTGACAACATGAAAAAAAATATATCATATGTCCCTGCTTAGTAGCTGTTGCCTGACCCAACACTAAAGCTTTTCTGAATGCAGAAATGTGTTGTGTGGCTGCTGTAATATCTCTATACCCCAAGGGTCTGCTGCTGCTTTCTTTTTTACAGCTACAAAGAGTCACATGCTTGGCCCTCAGCACAGAGGAAAATTCGATGCAGTCGGAGACGAAAGATGTGACCTATTTAAAACAGTGAAAAAATGAAATTATTAGGTATTGTACCTCATTATCTCGCCAACCCAATTATTTATTTACAACATGCTGGGCTGCGGAGTATCAGCGTTCCTATTACTGTTTCTCCTCTGTGGAAGCCCATGTTGTACAAAGGTAATAGACCAGGTCTCACAGCAGCCACATGGACCCACGGGTACTTTCCTCCGTTCAAGCTGTGTTTTCCTGCATCAGTGCCTACCCTTCGCCGTTTTGGCACCTCAGATTTGGCTCCTTCCATCCTCCTTCAAAGACAAGAAAAAGATCACTTCGTACAAGTGAATTGAGATGTTCTGGGTTCTGAGACAACAACTGCAGCGAAGCACACAAGTACCGCTAGTGTGTGAATTTGATCCGGTTTTACATTTTTAAATGTAGAAATGGGAAAACACATACTGGGAGTATGCAAGCCTTCAAATGACTTATATGATATATTCATATTTCCATCTTACATGAGCTATCACAAAAACATGATCTTATGGAAAATAGACATCTGCAAAGCACCTGCAATTCCTTGTGTCATTTTGAATATGTGTAGCCGATATGTACTTAAGGTACTTATTAAAATACTTGTCACTTGTATAAATGAGCCCAGACAGCAATAAAATGCTTTGTAATAATTTTGGAGTTAGATGTATAATTAGATAGGAAGCTTTTCAGGGCAAACACTGTGTTTTACTGATGATTATAATTACCTAGGAGGCTTCGGTCTTAACAGGTGCCGTCAGCTGCTCTACCTATTGAAATAAATCATCATTCTCATCACCTTCCTGCAATCCAAGTCAGAGAAGCAGCGGGCTACATTTCTGCAGCGCTTGCAGCATCCAGGCAGTTGTGCACAGATGGGGGGTGTGCTGGCGTTAGCCGGCCACCTTCCCCGGCCCTTGGCCACCCTGTGCATTCCTACCCGGTCACCCCGTGCATTCCCACCCGGTCACCCCATGCATTCCCACCCTGCAACGTGGCCGGCAGCGCCCGAGCAGCACAGCCCTCTGGAGGCCGCAGCGCCGCTAGGATTAACAGATATTCACATCATTGAGCTGAAGAGGTTTCTGGAGCCAAGCACAGGCCTTTCAGAGATATTACTCAACTCCTAGAGATTTTTTATTTTTTTTTTAGCAAAAAAAGGATATTTTTTCATTAATGTACGTGAAACTAAAATTCTTGCAGTAGCAACAACAGGGGGAACAAAAGGGAAAGTGGCAGGGGGGTGTTCAGATGAGTTATGAGGTTTGCCAGTCTTCAACATAACTAACAAGCTTAACGAGTACAGCTGATTTCTGTGCATTCACACTGTGAGACTTGTGTAGCTATCCAAAAGGATGGCTCACGTGAACAAACCACATCGTTTAAAACACAAGGAGCACATTGTTTCTATCAGTTGTACTTTCTTTGTCCACATATTAGTGTAATAGTTTCTTAAAACATTCTAGAAAACAGAACAAAACTTCTTCCCTCCCCACTGAAGATGACTGCTGAGAGAGCATATCTGACATCAGTAGCTCTCTTTTGTTCTCCGTTTCATGCTGGTACTATTTTAAAGGTAGAGTAGGAGGGGAACATCATGGAATTACCCTTCTGGTCTGGTGTCGTCTCAGCCCCTCGTGACCAGTGAAGGAACAGTCCTACAGGCCCAAACCAAAGTCTTATAACACAAAGCGTTACGAGTGCCCGAGCTTTAGTGGTGCCAGGAAAGGGGGATGACATTTGGTGACACACCTCTGGCTGCCTGGCAGGGCCCCAGGGATGCACAGCCATGGGGAAACCCAGCTCCACCGCAGCTTTGCTTCTCCAGAGTGGCGTAAGGCACGCAGCGTACAGCTGTCCCTGCTGCCTCTGTCTTCATTCGTACCATTACCAGGTGCGAACAGGGAGCTCGGATAGAGTTTCGACTTTAATCTTTGTACAAGCGTGTTACACAGGACCTCCTGTGTGCGCTGTCGGTCAGAAAGGAGGGCGAAGTGAGATGTTGCGTACCGCTGATCCGATCCTGCAGCTTTCGCACCAGCGGGGATCCACGGAAGGGGCTGCAGGTGTGGGAACTGATCAGAGCCTGGTTCAGATTTAGGGACTGGCCTTCAGCACAAGGAAGGCAAGGGAAAGAAGGGCAATGAAACCCCCCCCCATTTTGCAATGGCAGTTTAGCTGCCGGTGGCAGCCTGGGTCTCCCCTCTTTGCAGCACCTCAGCACAAACTCCCGTGCCATGCTGCGGCAGCAGCCTCAGTCCCTCAGACTGCAACGCGTCCTTCGAATGTGTTTTGTTTGCTTGCTCCCCTTGCAAAAACACTTCTTTTCCAGAGCTTGTTTTTACATCTGTGGAAAGCAGGCACAGCCGCTTCACTGGCGGCTCGCTTCGGGAGCAGCTCGCTGCTGAATAACCTCTACTCACAGCGCACGCTGCGCCGGCCCAGATAAATAACGTGCGAGAAGAGTTGGGAAACCCGCCGGTTTCGTGTCCTGCTGTATCCCATTCCTTGAGTGAGGTGGCGCTTGTGCAGTCCCGCTCCCTCCCCGCTCCCTGTCGCGGAGCCAGGGGAGCCAGGCGGACCCAGGGGTTGAGTTGGCTGCTCCCCCCGGCCCCCGCCGCCGGCCAACGCCAGCCGGGACGGCCAGCAGCCGAGCAGCCCTTCGCCAAGCTTACGTGGCTCCGGGAAATGGAAAGTCCTGTTTACTTTTTTGGCTGTGACGGAGCTTTCATGTTTCTAACGAGGCAAATTTCTCCCTGCGCCTTGCTTTAACTTGCTTGATAAGTCTGAATGGGCATGTTTTTCGTCCTGAAAATAAACAATTAAAGAAAGCTAAACAAACAGAAGGGAGAGAAAGAACTCCTTCCTGTTCTCACAGCTAATCTCTGCAAAATTTAAACATGCTTATCAGCCAGCTGTGCTTCATTATTATCTTTTGCTTCCATCTTTTGTCCTAGTCTGCAGCGGATGCAGGCTGTCTGGTTTGTGTCATCCAGCAGTTTGCACTGACTGGTTCTGATAAAGGAGCCATCAGCTTCTCGGGGGGGGGAAGGTAGAAGGCTTGGAAAAGAGTAAATGTGATAACAAAAAGCCTGCTGCAGAGAGCAGAGAAGTCATGAAACACATCCTCACTTTGGCACTGAGGAGCAAGGGATGTTCCCACCTAGGCGAGTGAGACCAATACCTTACATGTATGCTCAGGTATTAATCCTGTCATTACATTCAAAAGGGATGTGCTGGGATAGGCGAGGATCTCAGAGCCTGGCCACATCTGGTTACACCATTCATGCCAAAGTGTTTCAAGTTTCAGTGGAGAAATGAAATCCTGAACAAGTGATTGAGCGCTCTGTGTTCCTACCACCCCAGCAGACTGAAGTGGCTGCGTGGCTGGTGGCGGCCCTTGGTGATTCACGCTTGGATCGATGAAGGAAGAGTGGGGTCCTGGGCAGGGATGTGTGGGGAAAATGGCTCTTGTCCACATCTCTTGCAGCCTTTAGGTAGGGATTGGGTGACAGTCACGCGCGGGCTGGGAGGGGACTGCACGCTGAGTACTCTTGGCTGCTGCATAAAGCAGAATAGAGCAACTGTGCAAGTGCTCAAATTTATAGCGTGGTCCTGCCAGGAATGTGAGGAGATGCAAAGGTGTGCTACAGGCACTTTTGTCCTGCTCCATCGCTGCCTCTACCCCTGCCCTGCACCCATGTGCACTGAGTCTGCTGGACCGATTTGCCTGGAAGAGAAAGCAGTCGCGCACATGAGCAGAGTCCTGGTTTTCAGAGGACAAAATGAAAGCTGATACAACGTCGTAAAAGAGCTGTGGAACCAGCTGGAGCTCCTGCCCGCTCAGGACTGAGGCATGGATGCTGGGTGGAGTAAGCAAAGTCTGTTTTGGAGGGGGACACACAGCCCGTTTAGTCCGATCTCCTGCTTGGACTGGTGTTTTGGGGGAGGGGGCGGGGTGGCAGAGGGAGCCCACCCCTTTCCATGGAGGCACCAGTGCTTTCCAGTTGTGGTGTGTGTGCAGGCGGCAGCTCGCAGAGCCGCTGGCCCAGCCGTGCGCAGGGTGGCTCCGGCCACCGAGGGGCGGTGTTGGGGCTCGCAAAGGCACCGGCGGCGCTGGCAGCAAACTGGGGGGGGGGGACTCCTGGGGGCGGCGGGGGGGGAAGAGGCAGACCAGTTCCGAACTCGTCGAGCCGCCGGGCGGTTCACGGGCACGCCAATGGCTTCATGTGCGTTAGACCAGGTTTTAGCAAACTCGGGCCAGTTTGTGGCTCTGAACGGGAAAACCACACTCGGGTTTGCTGCTGCAGAAGTGTCTGAAGAAGGAGTGGGGAGGGGGTCCTTTGTTGTTTTTGTTTTAACCTTTACATTTCAGGGTTAAACAAAACCAGATCTCGAAATGAAATGCAATGGGGCAAGAGAAGAATATGGCTGTTGATCAAAAGAGGAAAGAACACTTGCTCAAAACCCAAGGCCACACAACTATGGTGTCCCAAGGAATGACAACGTTTCCCAGCCCAGCACAGCATCTGTTTCAGTGAATGGTGTGGGAGCACGGGTGGCTGGGGGGGCTGGTGGCCAGGAGCAGCCTGTCTCTGGCTCAGAGGCTGCTGGACCATGAGCACTGTGAAGTGGTCACCGCATGCTGGTGCTGCGGGGCACTGGGCAGGGAGCTGTGGTGGTCCTACCCATCGCCGTATCCCTGGCATCATCCCTAGCTACCTGGTGTCCAGGTTGGCAGTCCGGGAGTCAGGTCAAAAATTAAAAGTGTTGGTATCTAAGCAATACACTTCCTCTTGCAGGTAGGGCTCTTAAGCCAGTCTCAGAAAGCTTTTATCTGGATTTCATGTGTGTTTTTTTCCCCTGCTGTGGCTTTGAAGAAGACTTCTTCAGGGCTGCAACTGTGCAGTTTTACCAGCACTGTAACTTCTCATATCAACAACCTTCCATGTCTTTTATAGTAGGCTTTGTAGTCACCACATGCCACAGAAACATTGTTGACCACTTGCAACATTCAAATAAGCTAGACTGTATTCATCATCCTATTCTGGGAAGACCTACAGAATGGAAAGGTCACACAGTCATACAAAAGTGCACTGTTTTGAAGCGTGTCTTACCACTGCTTTGGATAGAAAGGGATTGTTAATATACCACGTAGCAGGGACTGGAAAGAATTGTGCATGAAATGACAGAGGAAGGTTCCTGATAAATTACTGCCCACGTTATAACTTCATGAGATAAATATGATGCTTTTTTATATACTCTTTCTTTAAAATGTTCCATGCATTCAGCTTTGGAGAGCTTGTAAACTACCACTTTATTCTTTAGTTTGCAGCTGAAATAAAAATTTAAAAAAAAAAAAAAGGAAAAAAGACTTTGCAATTAAACATTTAGTTTTACAAATCCTCCACAACATATCAAACCCTTATTTTCATTGTACTGCCAGAAAAGTCGAAACACAAGCTTGTCCTCTCACCCTGCATGAGGAACTCTGTTCTCTTGTAACAGCTGTTAGCAGAAGCTGAGGGGCGGTCATGTTTATCTTAAGAAGAATTTTTGGCAGGGCTCGCTCCTGAAGTTTGGGTTCAAATATTCCTCTGTCTCAAAAAGAGTATCTGGTTGGGGGGAAGGACTGGCTGCGTGGAAGTGAGTGAATGTGATGAAAAACTGGCGAACCCATCTCAGGGACCACCGCAAGGTAAAACTCTGGGTAGCTGGGAAGTTAACTGAAATTAGAGACCCAATGACAAAAGAACCAGCCCAGGAAGTAGCTGCTAAAGAGCAGGACTTTTGGAAAAGTGTGTGTGCAGCAGTCAGGAAGAGGAGATCTCTTTACTGGTCACCTGATGAGTGTTGGGAAAGTTCAAAGATCGGCATGGGTCAGGATAGACATTGCTGTCTTACGCTGTAGGTGCTCCATGTCCATGGATATGGTTGTGTGGGCCATCTGATTCAAAGTCCACTGCAATAGTTGGAGAAAATCTATCTTCATACTGCATTTGGCCATAATCTTAGCATGGGGAGGTTTGAAAAGTCGCCGCTTACTGCTGTCTACAGACTTGCAAACACTGTTTGTTCATGGTAGCCAAAGTGAGAGGCTGCCTACATTGCTTTCCATTTAAGTCCAGCATCGGTAACCTGCACTTTCTCAAGAAAAGGAAATGAAGTAGATGTTATTTGCTTATGGATAACAGCCTCATCTTTATCTGGAAGAGAAGACACAAGAGAAAAAGATGAAAACATGAGAAAGAGCACAAGAAGAAAGAATGTTGCTGGAGGTGCTGAGTAGCCGGGTGGGGTGGCATGCTGGGGCAGCCGAGAGGGGTCTAGAGAGGGAAAGGGTGCTGTATATGGAATCCGCCATTACTGAGAAGGCTCTGCTGTTGTCACAAACTGATCAAAGCAGTAAACAAATACACCCAGACCTGCAGACAAACATTTCTCGAGGGTGTGCTGGCTGTCAGGAGCACATTCCCTGCTTCCTTGGCTGCCTTAGAGCAGGATGTTTCCTGAGGAGCAGCCCCAGACATTCCTGTGGGGGAACTGAAATGCAGAGACATCTCTCCACTGCACTCAACGTTGCTGCTCGCTGGGTTGACCAGGAATGTGCACCAAAAGGAAAGGGCTTTCTGACAGGTGGCGGGTTAGCCAGCAGACAGAGCCAAACCTCTGTGCTGTAGCTGTCAAGGGTGCCCAAAACCTTCACAAGCCAGACAGTGAAATGCATTCCTGCAGCCAGCTGTTTGAAGATGTACAAAAGAGTATGATTATGGTCTAAGATGTCTGAACTCCAGAAATGTTTAGGTGTTTGGGATGTTAGTGTGTGTCAGACGCTGCACAGAAGCGATATAAACACACTGGGAAGTAAAGGAACAATTTTTTTTTTTTTTGATAGGCAAAGTATACCCATTGTGTATATGGTATTTTTTTTTGTAAATAAATATAGGCTTTCCAAAATACTGAAGCTGTTACATCCATTTAAATGACTACTGTTCTCCCCCCACGCCCCAAATACTCAGCAGTCATGAGCTGCACCAACCAGCCTGTGACTGCATGGTTCTTCTTAGTGGTTTCCAAGGGTTTTTTTCAGAGCTTCAAGAGGGTTGGAGAATAGTTGCACATCGTATTCTCCCTCTTTCCCTTTGCCCTTTTTTATCATAGCCAGCTTTGCCCCTTTCGTAGTTCAGTACATGTCTACATGCTGCAAAAATAAATCTAGGGACAGAAAGGTGAGATGACTTGATTACCTTCTCCATAGCCATCTGCTAGGGTCAGCTCAGCCCTGAACAGTGGACTTGTCAAATACTTCAATACTAGAACAACATTTTAGATATCATAGTGAGAAACTAGTAGCTAATCCAGTGTTACAGTTTTGGAAGTGGCCTGGAATGTTATTTTTAATGTCTTAAAGTTTGACTGTAATGTCTCTCTATAATGCCTATCCATCTATTCTATAGTGTTTTTTCAAAGAGCAATCGGATTGCTTTCTTAGAACCTTTCTCTCACTGATGGGAGCCTTCCAGTTGCTTCAATAAACTTTTTCTCCACCACAGAACATAGAATAACATCTACAATTTCTCAAGAGAAAAGAAAAATATGTCTGCCTTCCCCAGTGGCAGTTTTGTTTACCAGATTCGAAACAATCTGGAATCTCTCGAGGAAACAAAACTCAGCCCGTGTGGCCTGTTGCCATTTGTTTGGCCATTACCAAAGGCCTAAACTTTTCTCTCCAGCAGACCGGCTTTCCCTAGCCATGCTTTTTTTTTTTTTCTTTTTTGCTGGGATTTCATCATGGAACTGACAGCCAGCGGAAATGACGGCTTCCTCCAAGGTGCCTGGCAAACCTCACGTCCAAGAGAGACTGAGAGCAATCTTGGATGCGCTTCTTGGTGGGTTCAGTCCAAATAGCTGTCTCTGGCCTCTAGGGTACGTTATGCTTCAGAGTGCTGCTTTTGCCTGGTTGTCCAAATGAGGTGGCTTGGGGTGGGAGGAGGAAAGGGGTGCTGCATGACATAGCTGCCCACCAGCCTCAGAGCCAGAGCTCTTCACGTTGGTGGAGCAAGAGGAAAGCAGGGGCTGGTGGGTCATAGGACCTTGTCCCAACATGCAGTCAAGACATGGTCTAGGCATGTATTTAGAACATGAGTTTGGAAAGTGCTCGCTGGATCTGCCAGCGAGGGCTAACCACTGCCTGTCTGGGAAGGACTGTGCACATTTTTAAGAAGGAGCTGGTTTATTCTTATTTAGCCATGTCTCATATATGGGAGGCAGTATAATAGCACAGCGCGGCCTAATTGCTCACATCTGGATCCCTGCTGAAAACGTACAGTGGTGTGTATGCAGTTTCAGTGGAAGAGGCATGATTTACTGAGCTGTTCTTGGAAGCAGCAGAAGGTTAGTAAGTACAAAGCAAATACACTGCAAGTAGTAACTACAGCCCAGAGCTCCTCTCCACCCTTTTGTTCCATGCACACCCACACACGTACACACACACGCATAACTGAGATGCCAGAGGAGTATCATTTTTAGAGGGGTTTTGTTAAAATTAAAGCAGAAAAGGAAGCCCCTTTGTAAAGGCTATGATAGCCACAGATACTGTTTATTCATCAAGAGCCATGTAGGTCTGAATATTGAAGTCCAAACGGAATGAAAATAAACCACATCACGCTTACTGTTTCTCCTACAGTAATAATAGCAGTGGCTACCTCTAGCACGCCGTTTTCTACCAAGGGCCACTGTGAGACCAGCCACAGAGGGAGGTGCAGGCTTCCTCCCAGGAGCTGTTGTTCTCCCTCACGCTGGTTTCACAGTGGTGCAAAACAACTGGAAACCCAGGTTCACATTTTACTGCAGTGCCAGGCACAGACCTCCTGCCCGGCGCAGCTGCCTCATGCAAATAAAGCAGCTTTTGGAGGGATGGGGAACTTGTAATTTTGTGTAAAACCTGTGTGTGTGAAATTCGGCACATTTTGTTTGTTTGGAGGCTTGAGGGGGTTGGGACGATCCTGAACCTGTGTAATATCTGTAAATTCTGTAGATTTTGTTTGGGGGACTGAGGGGGCTGGGAGGACCTTGACATCTGTTCTGCTTATGAATGAGTGCACTAACGACTGTAATTTCAATGTGTTTGCTAACTTTGAAGACTGTATTTGAAAAGAGGAGTATCCCCTCCACTGCGATTTCCATGTATGAATGAATGTTCCTCCCTTTCTCCCACCCCACACCCCTGTAATCTACTCTTTTCCTCAGGATGATTTCAGTAATCACATAAATGTGTTTAGGTACAAAGCAGGCTCACTCTTAGGTCAAGTTCTTACTTTGGTCATGCTTGCTTATCATGGTTCTCATTGTTGTGAAAGATGAGGAAGGAGAACCAATTACAAAACTGAGAAGGAAGACAGAAATTAAAATGAAACATATAGCAGTTCCAGAAAGGATTCTGAGATGAATTTATAAAGATGTCCTTTCCCCCCACCACCACCACCTCTGGTGTTTGCCCCAGTAATCAATAAATCAGTTCCAGATATCATCCATCCACACAGTCATCCCCTCATACTGGAATCAACTTTGTTTAACAATTAAAAACTCCAAAACCCCTCCCTATCCCCTGACTTCTCCCATCTTGTCTTTCTCCACCCATAGTTGTCTCTCATCACACATTTCACTATTACTGATTGACCAACTGCCAGATTTAGTTTCTGCCAGATTAATATTTTTCCTCTAAAAACCCGGGAGGAAATTTTCGCATATAAATTCTGCTTAAGATCATAATTACAGCAATCCATGCAGCTAGGTAGGTTACTTCTTCTCTTTGTTTCCTGCAGACAGATCCTGCCAGAAATCTTTCAGCTTTACCACACACGAGGACAGGCTTTTGTTTCATTTTGTTTTGAATTATTTCTATATAAAAATGAACGTACCAGATAAAAGTTCAGATTTTTTTTTTTTTTAATAACTGTCCTTACTGCTTTCTGAGTTTGTTTTTCTTTAACTTGCTTATTTGCCAGTAGCCCCTAGCTGGAATACATATAGGCAGCTACTTATTTTATTGTCAGTTCTTGTACAGAAATAGAAAGCCATTTACTTGGGTTGCTGTGTAGGGGAACCCTCCTCTTGCAAGGAATTCACATCTCTTGGAAAAAAAAAGAGAAAAAAGTCAGGTCAACACTTTTGTCTGTTTAAGTCTTCACAGCATGATGTTTACACTGCAAAGTTGTAGCTAGAGATGAAAGAAATGGTGTTAGATGCAATTTAAAAGCTCTCCAATCTTCTCTTGGCAGTTATTTCACCCTTGATCTTCCTGTGGGGACAGGGAGGGGAAGGAGGGTGCTGGCTGCTTGTTCATGGCTGAACAGATGAATGACTGACTCCTGGTACCACTGTACGGACAGGTCTACTGTCCTGATCAGCTCTTTAATCCAGGTCATCTCACTGGTCAGGAGAGGGTGCCCAGTGCCACCTCAGTGAGGCCTGGTGGGTGGGAGGGTAGGTATCACCCACCTGGATCTCTCACGCCATCTCTAGGCTCCAAAGGGATCTGGACACTGTGCAGGAGAACAGATGTGTCAGTGGTGCAAAACCCCACTGAGCATTTAACTGCCACTCTTTATTAAATTCCTTCCTGCAGCTCTTGGTTTCAATCAGTGAGAAAGTATGGCCTCCCTGTTATCTCCCTACTGTTTGTTTTCTTTTCTCCCTTTGTTCTTTCCCTGTTTATTTCTTTCATTTGCTTTTGTGCGTGCATGTGTAACTCTGTCTCCTCTGTTAACTCTCCTCTGCTTCTTCCCTTGCTTCAGCACTTTGTTTCTTGGTACCAGAAAAACATTGCAAAAACAGGGCATGAAAATATGCCACGTGAATAGTTACAAGAATGAACGCTCCAGAGGTGTAGGAGTGTATGCAGAGCCTGATCACTCTTTAAATGTAGCTGGAGACACTTGTGAAGGTGGCTGCACGGCAAGTAACCAGTGGTACTAAGGGGCCGAACACAATGACCATAGCAGATACTTCCAGTTTTCTTTCATTTTCCGTTGGACCGTCAGTTTTAGGCAGTTTAGGCCAAACTAAAACCTCATAAGCAACACTTCTAACAGTGACATGTAACTAAAGAGTCAAGTGCTATGGACAGTATTCCAGAAATAGTAGTTTTCAATGTTTATAGGGTCTCAAGGGCCCTGGATCTTTTAAACTTTTTAAACCAAAGAGAACGTTAGTCACCCCGTTTTGTGGCAATATGACAGTTTTCCAGCTACAGGCATTCTTGGCACTTATGTGACAAGTATCATCCAAGGGAAGAAACTCTGCCTCTGACCGGCACAGTTACTGTATGTAGTGGTCACAGATGTTGTTTTCTTCAAACGTGGCTTCCTCGTGAATGTGTCCCATTTGGCAATAGGTAGCGTAGCAGAGGTGAGTTCTTGTGATGCCAGCTGACTAACAGAAAATACAGAACACTTCACAGCATAAACTGTAAGGACAGTTCTGGCCAACCATGATTTTTTTTTCTTTTTTTTTTTTCTTTTTTTATATTTTGAAAATACTTTTCCTTTGTCTTCAAAGACTTTGCGCAGAAAATAAATGCTGTAGTATTGGCTTAGTTCCTGGGACTGGATTTTTGCAGCATGAACTGGAGACACCGAGCAGAAACAGATAAGACTGTGAGACTGGAAACCACCATGTCCCCTTCCTGAAAAAGTAAAATAAAATTAGGAGCTTTGTAAACTTGTTTCACTTGAATCACTCACAGAAAATGTTGTACAATATCAGGACTGAATGCTATTCTTGGACAAGAATACAGAGTATTGATGAGCTAAGTATGATGAGCATATCTAAAAGAGACAAAATCTTTTAATCAGTGAGTACGTTTTTATCAATTTCTGTTAAGCGCTGGAGAGACTTTATTTGTTCTTGTTCCCCTATGAGAAAAAGCAAAGCAAACCAAAAAGACTTTCTTCCATCCAGTGTTATAAGATTGAGAGCATTTGTTTCTTGGAGTAGGATGATTTTCAGTTTTTATACCCTTCCAAATATCACATTCCACAAATTTGAGAACACCAAAATTAAATTACCGATATTTATTCAAGAAACCACAAAAATGCTCGGACCATTCAACCACTAGTATTGTGATTAGTGTGACTCCTATCTGAGTACTGATGGTGAAAATGACGACTTATTTTAAAAATAAAAAGTAACATTCCAGACGCTCCCATCTTGGTTGAAAATAAAAAGAACTGCTGCTTCAGTAAAAGCTTCAGTTAAAAATAAACCTTTACTTTCTTACCATTAAAGGCAACTGAAAAGCTCCTGAACTGTCTTAACAGCGGGGGTTTTTTACTTCATATTTTTGTTGCTATTATTATTATTATTATTATTATTATTATTATTATTATTATTATTTCATTGGTAAGTTTGCTAAAAAAGTCTCCTGAGAAGTGGATTTGTATCTGAAAAAAGGAATATAGTGTTATGCATTTCAACTGGATGACATTTGTAATAAAAACAAGATGAAACAGAGAGACAGTGAGAGAGAAAGAAAGAGATTTATCCCAAAATTGCCTGTGGTTGTGGGGTGGAGGTCATTATAGTATTCTACAGGTATGTGGTAAAACAGGCTTGCCCAATCAGGCAGAGTAAGGTCTTGAACCGTGGCTTTATACACCTAATTACACCCAATCACACCATCCAGACTTGATCTCTAGTTGCCTAATGCAATTAATGTTTAGTTGCTGATATAACATAAATCTAATCTGAAAATATAGAAAACTAGTAAGTCCAATACCGTAACTAAAACCTAGAGTTAACTCTACGAGCCAGAACGTGCATGGAGAGTGAATGCATCCAACAGCAGGAGAACCACTCGTCTCCTATGGGTTTGTATCTGCAACTACGAGAAAACTCTCTTTTGGTTTCCAAATAGTAAGAGATGGTGCATGCATTCGTGCAAAAGAGGCTGGTGTGAGGTTAAAAAAAGGCAAACAGTGAGAAACTTTAGGATAATTTATACTCTGAGACTGTGGGTATAAACTACTCATCCCCATGGGCAAAATCGAGAGAAAGTATTTTGTTGATGTTAGAGCAGGTCTAAGCATAGACAAGATAAAATAACAAAGTGTTTACATAGGGCTCTATATGTTCTTTGGTCAGTATTTTCCAGTGAGTTAAGGAGATAACAGTAATGCTTCTGCTGTTCAAGGTGCACTGAATTAGTTTTTCTTCATTATAAAGAGTAAATTTTAAATGTAATTTTCAGTAAAACACGATCCGGGCAAGTCCTTCACCCAAACAGAATATGCATTATTCCACGAACTTCTGCCTGTCACAGCAGATATATACACAGCAGTCTTACATACTTGCAATTTATATTTTCAAAAGAAGTCTTATGTTATTCCAAGATAAGCTGGTAGTTTCATAAATGTCTTCCATTCATTCTCATTCCTTAGTGCTTCAGGGGAGAGGAAGCGATTAGGCAACCAGTGAAAGAGGGGGAGAAGCCTTTCAGAAAACATTACCTGAGCAATTGTGCTCATTTTCCCTGCCGAGGTGCAGAAGCACTGCTGCACAGTCTGTCCCAGCTCCTCTTTGGTGCTCGGTACTCCTCTGCCCAGCGCAAGGGAAAAAAAATTAAAAGAAAAGAAAATTAAAAGAAAGAAATAAAGGAACAAGCTAGGTTTCAGTTCTTCTGCACCAAGTGTGAAGTTCCCAGCTTTCATCATTTCTTACAAGGGATGTAGGCTTCTCTAGACTTATTTTGCCTGAGTATAATATTAAGCATTTATGAACTGTGAAACATTAATTTCATTTTTCCTTTATCACCTCCGTCCTTCCATCTACTTTCTCCTACCGCATAGGCTACTACACCTGGAGAGCCATCTTACTACAGAGTTTGCTTGCACAGGGGACTGGACTATTAGCTGTGTGAGGTGTGCAGAAAAAAGGGACTTTAGGCTGTTGTGCAGCTATTTCAATGTTTCTTTCTTGGGTATCGCATGACTTGAATTAAAAGTCTAGGACAAAACAGGAGGAGGACACAGAAAAATTAGTAAGAAATTGTATGTAAGGACAGAAAAAAATCAGACAAAAAATGATTAATAAGTTACAACAATTTTGTAAGCAGGAACACAGAGAGGGATCAGAAGATCCTTAGGCTTTTCCTTAGACTTTTCCTAAGGACTCAAAGGGACTTCGTAGAGTTTATTGAAACCCCGGTGGTCCCTGAGTTGCTGTACTGAGGTCTGGGGGAAAAGACGTGGCCTTGCAGGGAAAGAGAGAGTGGAGAAAGAGAACAGATTTCTGTTCTATTTCTGTTCTCTCTCTTCTGAGTTTTTTGAGGAAAATTTCATTTTTACATTCCAAAAAAAATTATCTTCTGAGTTTAACACACTTTCTGATAGTCCTGAGGTTTCATTTCAAGAAAATGACATGGACCCACCTCACTGAGTGGCTGACAATCAGTAACAGTGGCAGCAACAACAGCAGCAATGGCATCAAAAATATAAAAGACTCGTGTTCAATGTATTCCTCTGCCTTTTCAATTACTTTGAAAACAGGAAAATACTGATCTTTTTTCTGAATATGAAAGCACCAAAGTTATTTTATTTTCATGGCCTGCATAGTTGTGCGTATTTGAGAAATGAAAACAAGAAAAAGCAACTGTAAAAATAATGAAAAGTCGGGAGTTAGTTTTCATACTTATTTCTTTTCACGTCTCGGGAAAACCACAAAAGGAATCTTTGATCCCAGTTGGTCTAATGAAGTGATAAATTAGGTCTTCATTACCTGTTCCTCTGGCAGTTCTTTCGGCAAATGGAAAACACCTATAAAACCAAATATTTTGGGTTTTAAGAGTAAAGGCTTTTATTATAGCTAGGAATAAAAGATATGTGCAACACTATAAAAGGTTTTTTTCATTTTCTCTAATTTGAGATTACTGATGCTCTGGGCTCTTTTTAGTTGTTAACTCAAAACACCCTTTGGGTACTTTGTGATGCCTTACTCAACAAATAATCCCACTGACCTACAGGAATGACTCACAACACTAGCAACTAGCCAGTGAGATTTAAGTAATCATAATATAAGAGTGCTGGAGGAACTCTGTACTGCTTTGGCATCTCTACCACTGTTTGGAACATATTTCAGTTATTTTTATGACATTTTAATCTGATATCCTGTAAATAGCCTTAGGAGAATGACTTTTTAGAGGAGACATAACATAGCAAAATATACCAATGCGAAAAAAGTACTTTAGACTGTTTTAAATAATCATTTATGGGGATATTGCAGTGAATGATTTTATTTTTTTTTTAAATCTTGTGTAGTTTCTTTCTAACTAAATGCATGAAGAACAGCTGGATAACTACAAAAGCCCAGTCTTGATGCAAGCATCTATAAGTCTCCTGACTACCCAGAGCTAGTCCTTGACTCTTTTGAGAGGCCCTCTGTATTTCCTAAGTACAATGTACGTTTTTTTGTTCTGATTCAGCCACCTTTCCGGTAAGTTCTAATTATCCATTACTTTAAACTTTGAAAACTTTCTGACCTGACCGAAGTCAATGAGAATCATTCTCTAACATATGTTTATGATGGAAACAGTAAAGACAAAACAGCTAGGACTACAGTAGTTTTCCTTTTAAAGTGATACAAACTCTTACATTGTTTTCTTTCCTGTTTTTATACCAAAGCTTACGAAAAAGCTCTGTGTATACTGAGTTTTGAATGGGGCACTATCATCTGAATTACTGTTGTTTTCATATCAGCCATTCTTGCTGTTGTTTAATTATGAGACTTTTGATGGCAAGCAGGGTGACCTTCTCCAGGCCCTGATACCGTCACATGGTGCACAGCACTGTTTGAGGATGATCCAACTTTGACTTGAGGTCCTTATATTCATGATGTAGATTCAAATACAAAAATTGTAACACAAAGTTGTGTTGCTGCCATAACCTTAACAGACTTCTAACAGACTGCAAGAGCATGCAGTCAAATATTTGAAGTGGAGCATTTTACAACAACGTCATTTAATCCATCCTTTATAGGAGGAAAATTATAGCTATGTTTCCACTGCGTTCAGGCAAGGTTTCTGGAAATATGTGCTTGTAAACAAAATTACAAAGATTCTTCCCACCTGCTTCTGCTTTCACTCCTGATTAAGCCCTAAGGTTAATTATTTGAAAATCTGGGAAAACTTCTGAGTCAGAGGTTGATCAGATTCCAGAAAGAGAAGAAATCCAAACGGGAAAAAGAGAACAAATGAGGCAAAGCTGGTAATGTTGACAAATGGGTTGGCTTTTTTAATGTAGTCTGTCAAGTTAGGACAGGGAAATAGTGATGTAATAGGAACAGAAATTGTTGGTCATAATACAACCTGAGATTTATTTCAAATTAATGGAAAGTTTCACAATAAGCACATTTTATCCATATTTTTTATGCAATGCAAGAATGCCAGGCCCATTTTGTCTTCCTGTTGAGTAAAGGGTCCTTCTGTCCTCTTTTCTGTATTTTTTTAAAAGAGGTGGTCCACCTAGACATTAGGTACCTCCGATGTTAAAATTCTGGATGAAATGTTTTCATCATCCATCTTTGTAAAATGGCACACTGAAGAAAAGATACATGTATGAAGGCAAGGAACTTAGTGGACTACATCTTAGTGAAAACCTTTAATAAAAGGATAAGACTATTCTTCTTCAGTAGGAGTATTAAACATGGGGTTTGAAGTGTTAGAGTCAGCTTGTGTTCTTGTTCACACCGACATGATGCTCATAGGCGTAGGCAGCGGATTCAGGGGTACATCTGGCAGCAGACCTGGGTCAGTGCGCATTACTGGCATTACTAGGTGCTCTGGCTATATCTGCACTAGTAAACTAAATAAGGCCACGCTCCGGGCTAGACTTCTGCAAGAGGTGCTTGTTCCTACTGCTTCTTCATCAGTCTCTAGGGCACAGTTTTGACCTGAGCTCACCAGCACCTCTCCGATGATGTGAGAGCCTATGGGACAGCATGGGCCAAATCCCGTTCTCAATAAAAAGTCTGCATGAGTATCTGGTGTTGGGACGGTGGGGCTGGAGAGGATTTAGCTGCATGGTCTTAGCAGTACAGGTGACTACAACATATTTTACAGCTGCCATGGCAGTTGACTGCAGGCCCATACAGCAGGCTATGGCCTGTGCTAAAGCCGCTGTCTAAAGCCAGTGCTGCCTTGGAATATTTTCTGTAGTAGCTGAAACTACAAGTTGACAGTCAAAATATGTGGAGAAGGAACACAGACCAGTAGGGACTCATGATGCAGAAGAGTGTCACTGTAGTTCATTAGTGGTCTTGTGTTCCGTCCTGTGGAAGCTAGCAATACAGGAGTGGGGAGAAAAGGGAAAATACGTGGAAAAAAAATAAGCTGGAAATAGCAAAAGGGTCTTTTAATTGCATCAAGAGGGCCTTCTGTTTAACTGCAGAAGTGATCATGAGAGTTTGGTGAGGAATAGAGCCCACATGATCTTCCCTGCTCACCTTCCAGATCCAGTTTGTAGCTGGCAGAAATCAGTGTAGCCATCAGTGCTATTCTCACCTGTACCAGCTGAAATGTCAAGGCCACATTTTAGCCATTTAATATAGATGCCCAGCTGAGGCAGTGGGACTCTTTTATTGGGTTTACAGGAAGCCAAGTCTGAACTGCTTCTTTATACTTGGATTTACAGCAGCAGCAGTGCTCAAGTTAGCTTTTGGTTAGGCGGGATCATTTCTTTTAGCTGTCTAACGGATAGGTATGCGGGCTTTCTTCAAGGTCAATGGAGAGACCAGGCCCAGATTTATTTTGTTCTAGGATAGTTATCTAAGGCAGGTGGGATGAATCTCTGTTTCTCTGTCTGCATTTGTTGCAGGAAGAACCTGGATGACTAACGTAGACTAGACATCTGATTTTTCAACAACTGCATTTGAATGTCATCCCCACGTTGTTCTTCATGAAAATATCAAGCCCTGTGAAAATGTAAGGCACCTCAAGCACGGAACTTAAATTTCAGATAGGTGAAATAATACCTTCCTCTGCGGTCTCCTGTGGTTAATGGCAAAGATACCATCAACTTCAGTGGGAAAGACTCAGCCACAGACGCTCAGTGGTCTGGTTATCTGACCAGCCCTATGCTTAGGTAAACTAAGTCTCAGTTACATCTTTAATAACAACAGATCTAACAAGATCTTGTGGGCTGCAAAAGCTAACCATAAGCAGGGATCTAATATTGTTGTAGGAACTAGAATATCCCTAGTGCGTTTCATACACTACTTATTTTCTGGATTTGGGGCAGTAAACTCAAAATGCGGTAGTTGTGTTTTTGTCAGATTGCTTGTGGTAGTTTGTGCAAGTAGCACGCAGATAGGTGACTTGGCAAAGCTCCGGAATCTATTTTTTCTTAGTTACTCAGACTTTTCTTGAAATATTTTCCCTCTTTCTCTTGTGCTGATGTGCACTTACCAGCAGAGGTGCTAAACTCTGGAGTGACCCTGCTGATTTAGTCCTGAGCTCTGTTTGGTGGAGGGAAATTAAATACCGCTGGCATGCTTAGTATTATAGCACAAAAGGATTATAACACCAAATCCAGAACAGATAATGGGAACATCGAAAACGTTCAGTGAGGCAAGGTAATAATATTCCAGAAATTGGAGATCCCATCAGATGAAGTCAGTGAAATGGAATGTATGTCATGAGACATAAAATGTCTGACGAAAATACAGAGGGTTTAAGAAAGTTATTTAAAACACTGAACCAAAATATTTCCGTCTCAGAATCAGGAAGTCTGAGAGAGAATAGTCGGGTGTATTGGACCTCAGGAATCTTAATAAGTATTTAAGGAGGGGAACAAGTTTATGGAGTTGATAAGTGGCTTTTAAACATCTGTTTTTACCAGTGATAATTGAATTGAGATATTGCCTGAGACACACAGTTTTAAGGGAATAAGCGTGAGATCAATGACGTGCAAAAGAATAACGATGGAAAAAATTTACAAATTCAGAAGAAAAAAGCAGTGATATGCACCTAGAAATTTTGAAAAGACTGTACAGTGGATTTTCTGAGCTGCAGACAAAACAATAACAATACAAGTTGCATAATATCAGCTGCTACACTAGGAAATTGGATTGTAGCAAATATTTCATTTATATTTTTTTCAAGCCCTAAAGGGTAATATTTTAAAAGACAAAAGATATTTCTAAATTAGGAGACTGGAAAACAGGTATTTAAAATATTTTTGTAATACAGTCATATAATTTTAAATTGTCATTTGCATTTCAAATTTAGTGTGTAAACATTAGCCAGTCCTGTGTTGAATTTGTAACTGACAATCCTAGGACTTTTGTCTCTTAGTCTGAGGGTTTTTGTGGTTCCACGTGTTTTTTATTTTTTGTTCTTTTCCGTGTGTCTGTAGTATCATCAATGCAGGAGAAAACAGAAAAGCTGAAGAAATGAATGGGCAGAGCAGTTCATTAAAGAGATTATATCTGTATCTGGGCACATCTCATAGAAATCTGGAT
Source organism: Larus michahellis (assembly GCF_964199755.1). Taxonomy (NCBI): domain Eukaryota; kingdom Metazoa; phylum Chordata; class Aves; order Charadriiformes; family Laridae; genus Larus; species Larus michahellis. Next base: position 49,062,349 of record NC_133896.1, on the reverse strand, counting down.
TAACCTTCAGCAAATGAGAGTGGAATCTTTAATTTAGTTCCAAGAGTAATAAAAACATTCTGGATGGAAACGTGTATCATTTAACAGCACAGCCGCCTTCTTACTCACATCGCCTGTATATTGCATTACTCCCCAGGGAGCACATTCCTTCACATTTTTCTCCATCAAAGCCAGATTGCTACTATGCCACGTAAATTGAGGCAGTGCTTGAAGTGAAAGAGCTGGTGGCTCATCGTTATATAAACCCTGCTGGCGAGTTCAGAAGCGATGGGGTTACTGAGTTTCTCAGTTCTGCCTGTTTGGCAGTGAGGATTTCAGTGGCCAACTCCTGCCCTTGCAGCCCGCCCTGTGATGGTGGCTAGCCGCAAGTGTCCAGAGCCGCAAAGCTGAGCTCTGCGCGCTTGTGTGCCCTCACCTCCCAGCCCACGCACGGAGACATCCAGTGCTTTTTGCAAGCCAGTTTGCAGGGTATTTCGGCTGCATTACAAACAGGTTGCGGAGCAGGAGGGGATTAAGGGGAGAGGGTGATGTGCAGGGTGTCTCCCCAAAGCTGCGAGTGCCCATCGTAGCACATTGCAGGGGATGCTCTGGCAAATGCTGGGCTATTGCCTTCTGTGAGACTGCAGGAGCATATTCCCTGGCTCGTCCTTCTCCTTGTCTGTCTCATGCTATTCCTTTACATGGTGCTCACCCTGTAAAGTGCCATGTTGCAACCTCCCTATTCACTACACTTCTCCCAGCTCACTACACTTGAATCCCATCTTTTCCCCTCCACCAGCCTTGTTAAGACAGTCTTTGCTCTTTTTTTCCATGAGATACTCTGGGAATGGTAGAAGAAGCCTGTATTGTTTTTCTGTTTTGGTTTTTTTTTTTGTCCAGGGTATAATTTTCTTCTTCCAATTAACTCCACTGTGGTCTTTGGGACATCAGAAATGTCAGAATTTTGTCCCTAATGGGATACTTTAAGTTTTCATTAATGAAATAAGACAGTCAGGATCTTGGCAAGATACAGAGAAAGTCCTAAAACTGATGAAAGGGGACCACATGAGTCTTCCTGTGGAGTATGTAAAGCAGTTGGTGAGGACTCCTGATATACAGGATGAAGAGGGAAAACACATTTTAGTAAAGTAATATTAAAAGCTTTGAAAAACTTTAATAATATTAAAAATAACAATTTTGTTTTCTTTTTTTCTGTCCTTCCACTTTGAAAACCTGTTGAAGGGGAACAGCACGGTCTGAGATATTCAAGGGCAGTGCTGCTCCCCTCTTCTGTGACTTACTTCTGTTTCTGCATGGAGTTTGACCATCCTGGCCTTTGGGAGCTTTTTAGGAGGCTCATATGAGAATTCCTGGTGCCAAAAAACATTAGCTCCAAAGACGTGTTTTCAAAGCTAAAAGCGGATAGCACCTTTCTCCCAGCCGCTTTGCTGCTACTGCTTTTAGTGCCTGGCAACTGATCTCGGTCCATCTCATCTCAGTCCAGCTCAACAGAGAATGGACACCATATATCCCTGTTTTAGCTTGAAAGAAAAAAAAAAAAAAAAACCAAACAAAAATCCAACAAAAAAAGTCATGGCAGAAAAGTGCTTTGAGAACAGTTTGACAGCAGTCAATAAGGAACAGCCAACAGAAAGCATCTGGACAAACACTGAGCTGCTTAATACAGTGACAACAAAGTGTTATTTGCCCCTGTTTTCCCTAACTGCTTATTTGAAGTTAGTGACCTTTTTATTTTCTCCTGGCACTTTTTTCTACCTTTTGATCCTAAGAAACCAAGCAGCACGTTATATAAACTGTGAATCCTCTGACTGCACAGTATAGCTCTGGTTTCTAGAGCAGCTTTGTAGATTGGAGAAAAAAAGGGCTCAAGCATCCAGGAAAATCTGGTTAGATGTCATGTGTGCCCATCCCTAGCCCAATGACCACATACTTTATAATAAGTATTTTCTGGCACTGCATAAAGCAACAGCAAATTACAATGTATTCTGTTCCACTAAACTCTCTTTCATCTGCCCAGTGCAACCTTTTCACACTTACTGTGAAGTTTCTAACACCAAGACAATAAGAAAGTATTCATTTTTAAATTCCTTAATTACTTAAATGCTGCTCTGTGCTTATCACAATGTCAGACAAGTGCCCAGGAAAAGAAAATAGTAGACGTACTATGGACAAGAAAGAAGATCAAAAGGGGCAAAAAAAATAACTTGCTCGGTTTGAGATTTAGCAACCTGGTCTTCCCACAGGGTAGTCAAACCAGCACTGTATGGGCAGACTCATAGAGCAATGACAGCAATGCTGTTGGAATTTCTATGGCAAAAATAGATACAGAATTATGTTGTAGAAGTATTTCCATGTACCCCTAAGCAGAAACTTCCTAGTGTCCCAGACAAGCTGATAGGAGCTGGGATGGGAAAGCTGGTAATACATTATCAGACATCTCTGAATATGGCAGATATAGACAGGTATGTATGTATAGCTCCTCTTCCTTAAACTTGGCGTCACATTCACCATTGGATTAGATACAGATAGGATTAAATGCACAAGGAGTTATGACAGAACAAGTGGAAGGGTGAAAAGACTTCTGATTGAACAAAAAAAGTGACACAAAGGACTGAATGACATCTGCCTCAAACTTCCTTGACTAGATTTCATAACCATTGTGAAATGCTCTGTGGTCTGTATTACGAACAAAATGTACCCAAAGGTCTTTGTTAAAAATCTGCTTAAAAAACCTCCAGAATTGCCATTTTTTTTGTGGTCAAAAACCATAACAGACTGCAATAAGAAGAAAAAAAAAGAAAGATATAGGTGTAAAGTTCATGCTTACTTTTCAGTTTCTGTGCTTTCAGACTGATCCTCAGTGACAATTTATGTCTTCTTTTTTCTTCCATAATTACTAAAATTACTTTAAGAAAAAGGATGCCATTCTTAGATACCTCAATGAACACACATATTAAACTCACAGGAATGAGGTTTCCCAGAAACTGTCATGCATTGCATGTTTAGATTAATATAATGATAGCTGGCAATTCTTGAAAACTGTGATGTTCATTTCCAATCCCACTTTTAGGGATCCCAAAAGGAAATTTGTAAGGAGGGCATGAGGGGACCCATTGGAGTGTGAGTTGATATATCAAGTGAAAACACCTAATAACATTCTCAGATAATCTGAAAAGTGGCATTTGGTTGCCTTGCCCTAATAGAGCTGTCAGAAAACCTCTTTGACAAACCAGCTTTTTTGATATTTTTTTTTGGTCAGAAAATACTTTTTTGCTGACACCGAGTCTTTCCACAGGAATGTACTATTTAAACAAAATGTATTAAGAAAGCCTTTTTGAGGTCCAGGATAGAATTGCTGATCAAGTGTGAAAGGGAGAAGCAGAGAGATCCCTCCCACACCTGGTTACCTGGTGGTTAGGGCACACATCGCAATGGAAGAGCTTCGTGCTAGTCTCAGGGCTTGTCCCAAGTGATACTTCATCTTGGGTTTATCAAATAAGAGGTGACTGCCTCAGCTCTCCAGAAAGTGACTGGTTTGGGACATGGTGATTTCTGCTATTGTTCTTTGGCATAAGGGCAAAATTTACGAAGTTTTAGAACCATTATGAAATCTCAAGAAACCTACTTCCCCTTGGTTCTGTTTCTGAGCTTGCAAATTTTAAAATACAAGAAGTAAGCTGATGACTGAACTGACAACATTTTCAACATGCCATTTTTACAGAAACAGAGGAAAAGCCAAAATCCTGTATGTTGCCATTAAGAACAACAATCAAAGCTTACAATATCTATAAAGTTGAAGATGGCTTAGGATATTTTTGAAATGTCTGAAGACAAATCAGAGCGTCATCTGGCAAGCCCAGTACTAGAGCAGGTCTCTGGATTCTGGAAGAGCATTTGACAGATGAATCTGTCATCATTCTGAAGACTCCCATAAAACACAGCTTTCAAATAGGGCTTAAATACAGTATATATTCTGGAAAACTGACCCAAGAAGAGATGCGCCACGGACTTTCACTTCCTTATGACAGCCAAGTGTAAACTGACCTCACAGAAAAATGTTTCTGAAGTAGCAGCCTCACACTACCCCTAAGGAAAAATACTCATTCAGATACTGTTCTTATCCTAGCTATCCTGTAACGGATGGAGATCCTGGACAGGTGAGTTGCATAATTACTGCCTTCCTTTTATAATCAGTGCAGTTGTGGTTCTTGTCGCTGAGTGTGTACAGCATGTGGAAGAAACAGTATGTGGATGGGAGAGGGCCCTGGCTGCAAGGTATTGGTATTGAAATAGCAAATATTCCTCATAGCTTAACGCTGCAGTGCTGGTTTGGATGGCAAGATGGTACAAAGGACAGATTTTAAAGGGTTTCCATGACTTTAGGGATGTGATTTACGGATCTTGGGTATCCAACCTCAGCTAGCCATCCAGGCTTCTTCCATGGTTTGTAGAAAGAAACTCCATAGCCACGTGGTAATGGATTCATCTTAATATAGGCCTGTATCATTAACAGAGTGAATCACTTCCTATAGCTGCTTACCCCTCTCCACGCACTAGAGAAGTTGCACACATAACTGATTATTTTCAGTGCTTAACTTGTGGATAACAGAAGTTAAATGAAATGAAAATCCTCTCCCCTTAGCACTGTAAATAACCATCTAGTTTCTATTGTGTAACTTGTGAGCAAGGTATCTCGGTCTCTGTGGAAAGCAATGATGCATCAGACAAAACTTTCGAACTCCCCATATGCTGTTACTTGTTCTGTTCTGGGGACAACACAGGCAGGAAAGGGGAATCAGTCCTCTGGGTTTGTTGTGATTCTTCAGTTTTTTTATCCTATCCCTTACAGACAAAGGAATCTGCCATTTCATCTTTCTAATGTAGCTTTGGCATGTGGAGAGAACACGTTCTGTAAATGGGTGGAAGTGAAGACTCCCAGAAATGTGGAAATATTAAGATCTTTGTGGCTATAAACTCAGAGTGATGCCAGCTGGGAACTGTAATTTAAATATCGACCTACAATAGAAGTTTAACTTAAACCAAACAGAATATTGGGTTTTTTGTAAGTTCTTTGCACAGTGTGAATTTTGCACTCACTTGATTGTACCACGCTATTACCTTCAAATAAATAAAATCCCCTGAAATTATCTACAGGGTCAATAAATTTTAAATAGTGCAATGTTACCATCTTTAATTTCTAGTAACCCAGACCTGGAACATCCACAAGTAACGTGGGCATTATTTAATCTTAAGCATCTTCAATGATATTCAAGAGTGGAAGAAAAAGAGGTTACTCTCTTTTGAAACTGCTGCAGTACTTGAACGAAGATACCAACTGAATACTTCTTGAATGAGGATTAATTCCTCTCATCTGCACTTCTAGCAATCTTAGTCTGCAAAACGAACATCTCCTGCCTCCTTGAAAAGTTGTAGTGCAAATATACACTGCAGGCATTTGAATACTGCTCAACACCAAAAGGCCAGAGCCTGACCTACAGACCCATTCCTATGAATACAAGATATGAAATCTCATTGAGAGCAGTTCTCCCAGTTTTCTGCTGGGACAGTTCCCTGATCATGTTCCATGGTCCTTGATGGATCTCAGGTTTTTCTCAGTCCTTATCAATCTGTGTCTCCTCTTGGCTCATAGAGAAAAATCTTTTTACTAGTAGGTTTCCTCTCGCTCAAATGAGATGGACTGACTGACTGTTACTAAGAAGCACCTCACAGCCTTAGAAAGAATGAACTTTACTGCATATTTCTGGATATTTTACCTCCATTACTAAGCGACTGTTATAAAAATTCTAAGGAATCTGAAATTCTAAGGGATCTAAAAGTGAGCAAAAAAGGGGGCTGTGTCGCACCACCTTGGATTTCTACATATGTCTGTATTGAATAAAGTGAACCTAAATCTCAGACTGACAGTCTGTCTTTTATAATAGCGTCCAGGTTCTAATCAGCATTTAATTTCCCTTCCCTTCCCTTCCCTTCCCTTCCCTTCCCTTCCCTTCCCTTCCCTTCCCTTCCCTTCCCTTCCCTTCCCTTCCCTTCCCTTCCCTTCCCTTCCCTTCCCTTCCCTTCCCTTCCCTTCCCTTCCCTTCCCTTCCCTTCCCTTCCCTTCCCTTCCCTTCCCTTCCCTTCCCTTCCCTTCCCTTCCCCCTCCCCCCCAGCTTTTTTTTTTATTTTGACAAGCATTTGAAGGATAAGTGAACTTTTGCCTCGCAGTTTTAGGGGATTTTTGCTCGAAAACAGCAGCAGAGCATGGGAGTTAACAAATCAGAGCAGAGTCCTACATGCTGTACACAGTACTTGCACTGAAAGCAATATGACTCTTGTGAGAGGAAATGCACCTTTTTACCTTAAAGGTCATAGGAGCTGCTGTGTCAAATAAATCACTAAGTTTTGTGGATCTCTGGTTATTGCATGTATTCTCCTGGAGCTGCAAAGTTTGAGAGAGAGGGAGCCTGCTTCTCAGCATGCTCTGTGTACCGGTGTCTTGCTGCGTGCACAGGGGCTTCGCAGTGCTGGGGCCCAACTGCATGTTAAAATCGGATGGTTTAAAATCAATTCCTCCTTGACATACCTTTCAAGTCTGAACAGATTGGAAGCCCTCAGGGTTCTGAATGTGACCTTCTCTGGAAGCAGTTTATGAGATTAACTCTCAAAGCACAGCTGGTCTCTGTCTCCCGTTATGCTACATATTAGTGATGCCATCAAACTCCATTTGGAAAAGCACAAAAATCTGCAAGCCTAAACTCAAATCTGACTGAGTAAAAACTTGCTCCAAATTCCTTATGTTTCCTTCCTCTTTATTCAGAGTCCTTCATGGAGACGGCTTCAAGAAAGAATCCCATGTGTTAATTTCATTGTATATTATACTGCATGTGGAGGAACATATGTATTCTTTACAACAACTCTGGAGAGACTCTAGGTTTTCTCTTATGTACAGTGAGTCTCTCAAAATCATGGTGAGGGAAAGAAGCACATTTCCCCCCCGAATTTGTACAGAGCAATTTTCTTCAGCGAGAACTGCTTCATAACACTGACCGTAGGAGCTGAACAGTTGTTAGGAAATAGGATTCAGCAACTAATCTAAAGGAATGAGAAGTAGAAGCTCCTGTCTTGCTCACAGCCTGTGATTAACTGCCAAGATCAATCCATGGGGCTTTCTTTTAAATTGAATTTATTCAAAAGTTCACTGTCTAAACAGCACAGAAAGAATGAAGACTCAAACTTTATTGGTTACATCACAGTTACTGTTTGGCATTTGCAGAGGGAGTCTGTGGCTGTCACAACCAGAACAAGAACAAAATTTTATTTCACTTCAGTACTACAATCGGCCAGTGTCTGGACCAAAATGGAGTGATTCGGAACCAAATATTTGTCAAGCCTTCCCCCTTTCAGTCATGGCCGTAAAAAAATGAGGTTCCTGGCTGGCTGCTCTCCAGAGTGCTCCATCATCTTGTTATCTGCTTTGGGATGGAGCTGCTCTGCCAACTGTTCACGTACAATGGCAGCAGCTGATTCAAGCATTAAAATAGACATAGTAAAACTACATGTCATATCTTCTACTATTACACCTAGGAAACTAAAATGCTCTGGTTCCTTTACCTGTTTGCTACTTCATTTATATCTGAATATGAGATTACACAATATACCAAGGATCATCCCTAAAAAACCACAGTTTATGAGAGTCTTTGGGCCAGCAGTTTTTATCCTGAAAAGATCAGACTTTATTGAAGGGTGGAATCTGGACACCCATCATAGAAAAAAGTCCTCAGGGGAATAAATAAGGAGTAAAGTTTGGATACAAGATTGAAAAAGGTCATTATTTTGGGGAACAACTGGGGCTTTTTTAAAATTTTCAAACTGAAAAATGAAGTCCCTCTCTGGATTTTTAATCCAGCTATTTCCTCATATTGGAAGAAAGCCTGTTTAGCATTATTTAAAAAACATTTTTTCCCCCTTCATACAATGTAAAGTATAATGACTTCATGCTCCTGGTGGGAGCATCATGCATCTGCTGTTACTCTGTTTTCAGAGCAAGCTGTCTTCTGTCTTAGAGAGGCTAAAGGGTCCAGACACAATTTCTTGGAATTTCTAAAACTAGAATAGGATAAATTCTGATCTGCAGTTGAAGCTATATTGGAAAAAATGACTAATAAATCATACTAACTTATAAAGTGGGTGGGGTACAACATCTGCCTCAGCCATATTCCAGTCAAAGCCTCAAATGCACGTTTCTGTTGTTCAAGACCCTGGAAAATCAGGAGGCTCCTCTTTTGATTTACTAGCCAGTTATAGCCACCCTTGGCAAAGGTTTTGCCAAGTAGAAAAAAATAGGTCCCTGGTAGTTCCGCATAAGCTATCTTTTCATTAAATGCTCATATTAGCCTTATCTGACTAAACTGATTTTCATTTGCGCTGATGAAAAAGGAAGTATGAATGACACAGTGATAATCTCTGCAATTACAGGAATAACACCTCAGTTCCTCTTTAAAAATAGAACTAGGAGATGCATCTTTGGGAACACAGAAGAAGAAAAAAAAGTCTGTAAAGTTCCAGAGAAACCCACATAGTCGTTGACAGTCATGGGCCAGAAACCTTCTGATAAATGTTCTTATAATTTGGGGCATGTGACAGAACAAAATGAATGACTGCACTGGAGAAAGAGGACAATCAGCAAGGATGTGAAATTACACTTGGCACAGTTTCTTTTGCCTCAGAGCTTTCTAGAGAATCAGTCTTTCATTTTAGCATGAGCCCAAAACCAGTTGTGTTTTTTTTTTTAAACAATCTTTAGCTTTTGTGGCTGTTTGCTAGAAATGCGGGTAAAAAGGAACTTTGAAACACAGTACACAGTTACATTTCCAAAACCTGCATCAGGCTTTGAATTGTTCATTTTCCTGGGGCAGGGGAGAGGAAGAGAGAAAAATAATTAAGGTGAATATTTTGTTCCTTGCATTTATTCTCTGCAGTAATAAAAGATTCTAGATCAAAGAGGTTCTTTGTTAGCAATCTCCAAGTCGAGCCTCAACTAAAGACAAATCCAAGTCATGTCTTTTTGATCTTTTCCCGTTTCATTCTTGAGGCCACTCCCTTGATTCTCTGCATACCTTCCATCATATGAGCTTGGTAATAGAATTTCCCCACTTTCAAACAGGGACTGAACAACCCCTCTTGGGGCCAAAATCAGCAGCAACGTCTTTGAAAGGAGGGTCCGCATGTTGAGTAACTTTCACCACTCTTCCCTTTGTAAAACCAGCACTCCGGAGAAACACTGAAAAGTGGCCTTTAACTCTATGACAGGAATTACTGAAGCTAGACCAGTGGGCTGACCAGGCATTTGTTTTCAACATTTTTGTGGAATATCTGCAGCCTTTCTTTATCTGCATCTGTAGTCCTGTGAGTTGGCTACTTGAAGGGAGTTAAATAACATCGGTGATCAGGGTCTTGCTCTACTCTGAGCTTTATTTAAGGTATGTATAATTGGCTGTGGAATGGTTGTTGTTTTCATATTAAAAACAAAACCAAACCAAAGTCAGTGTTATGTGAGCAATTTAACTGCAGAAGTCTTTCATGTTTACTGCAGTTGTAATTAAAGTTTCAGCAGACATTTTCAAATATCCAACGGCAATCAAGGAATATGTAAAACCAGATAGAAGGCAGTGGGGGAACTATACAAGCAGGGGTTATGATTCCCATGCAGGATATCTGAAAAAAGCTACCACAGCACTGTGGCAGCTTGATGTTAGTGAAAAAAACTCAGGGTGTAGCCCTGCAAAAGATACATGCTGCATACCTTTTTTTTTTTTTCCTGGTTCGCCATTTAACAGTAAGTATTTGAGAGTATTGTATACCAGGCTGTTTCATTTGAGACCAATACTGGAGGTGGCTTTCTGAAAATAACTGAGGTGCCACAACTGTGAATTCAGAATATCAGGGCCTGCTCCTTTGCAGCAAGGTTTTCATGATCTCTTTCAGAAATGAGATCACATCCACTGTGCAAAGATGGCTAGATACATTGTCCTTGATATAAGTGATTGGGTGAATTTTAGGACACGAGGGAATGAGGCCCCAGAAAAAAAAAATAGGAAAAAAAGATATGTGCACACACACATACATACAAATTCACATATGCATAAGCATATTTGTTTTAAACGCTTCTTTGCAGAGCTACTTTAACCAGATATACTTGTGTGCCCCAATAAACAAGCAGAACCACTGCTTTTCGCTCTCACTGGCAACATGCGTCTAAATACAACTGGCAAACAGGCCACAACCAGCTGAAGAGCTGCTTTTAATTAACCTCAGTGCAAGACGATAATGGCAGTACATTTCTCTTTTCCTGTTGAATGAAGATGCACTGATTCAGCAATAATTGAACCCTGAACACTTCGTAAACTTCTTCAGGGAGGAACGGCAAGAAACGCCAGCAAACTCATCTGTGAGTCATTAGGAGGAGAGAGGCCTCTGTTGAGGCCAGTCTTCCCAGTCCCAGATCACAAAGGGAAGGCAGTGATAGTGGCTGGCCATCTTGAGCTTTGCCCTTGGCATAAGCAGGCCATATTGTGAGTTTTCTGAAGGTAGTTGTTACAAGACAATAGGGTAGTCTGATGTGGTCTGAGATTTCTTAATCAAAGACACTCTCTTCTAACAGCTCTTTTACCAGTTACAGTAGAACTGTTTTTAAAGTGCTTATGTTAGAAAAGCAGGACTGCATTTATGTTTCTGCTTTGTGACTGCCAGAACCCTCAAGTGCTCTGTTATAGTACATTGCCAGTTTTGTTGGAGCTAAGGTGGAGAACTCCTTATGTTTGCAAGATTATTTTCATGTAAGACCATAAACTCTTGCTGGTCTTGCCTAGAATTGCACGTGCCTGCTGCAGGATTGGTTTTGTGCTCCAGACCTCGGGTTCAGTGAGCAAGAGGTTCTTAAGATACAATTTTCTGAATCAAACATCACTTCTAAGATGAAATCCACTGCTGTGCATACGTATGGACAGCCATGTAATTCCCTATGGAGAGTCACAAAGCCTGGCTTCACTCCTACCCCGGGTACTCTCAGGCGTTCACTGCAAACCTGCTGCTTCCATAGGAAACAAGGGAAAGCAAGCTGTGGAGTTTTAAATAAAGTAAAAAAATAGAAGAAGAGAAAAGGAAAGAGATTTGTCTTTGCAGAGAGGTATGCCTAGCTGTCAGGCACCAGATGAACTAGAGTGAGCACTGGCAGGCGGAATATCCCGGCAAGTATCTGCCCATGAGCCAGGGGTTATACGAACTTAATTGCTCAAGGGAACATACTTTGGTTGCTGATTCCATGTCACACCCTAGCAATGTAAATCTGAACCTTGCTCTTGGCTGAAATTTGAGAAACGTCTGCAGGCGTTTCACTAAAATCCAGCTCTGCTAAAGGAAGGGGGCGGGGTGTGTATGGAAGAAATGTGATCAGAGTCTACTGGCTAACCCAGAGCTAGTTTTGAAAAGAAAATACAACATGCATACGCTGTAAGAACTGATGGAGGAATATCAAGCAGCAGCTTTGGGAAAGAAGGAGAGACTGTGGAGGGAGATAAAGGAGAATAAATGGAATAAGAAGTGAGGAAGCAGTTAAAGAGCAAAGGGGGGCTGGGAGTTCAGGGCAGCAGGAGGAGGAAGGAAGCATGTGAGGGAGGTAGGGGGATGTCAGACATGGCTGAGACCAGAGATCACTTTGCTCTTCCTTCCCAGATGTGTTCTGGGTCACCGAGCCTGGTCACGGGTCAACAGGGCCCTCATCCTGTCTCCGGTTTAGACAGAAGTTGGGGCTAGGGAAGAAGCAAAAGACAAAGATCATATGAATTTAATCTTTAGAAAAGAAAGTAACTTAAATGTAAGGTGTGGACAACCTGAAGTATGCTGGTGGCCTGGCTGGCATAACATGAGTGGGGAAAGGCGTTGGAGGTGCAGGGATCAGATAGACCAAGCAGAGAAGAAAACTGACTGAAAAAGGTGCAGATCTCCCTGGAGCCTTCTCTTCTCCAGGCTGACCAACCCCAACTCTCTCAGCATGTCCTCACAGGAGAGGTGCTCCAGCCCTCTGATAATTTGTGTGGCCCCCCCTCTGGACCCACTCCAATAGGTCCATGTCTTTCCTGTGCTGAGGAATCCAAAGCTGGACACAATACTCCAGGTAGGGTCTCACGAGAGCAGAGTAGAGGGGCAGAATCACCTCCCTCAACCTGGTGGCCATGCTTCTTTTGATGGAGACCAGAGTACGATCGGCTTTCTGGGCTGTGAGCGCACATTGTCAGCTCATATCCAGCTTTTCACCCACCAGTACCCCTGAGTCCTTCTCTGCAGGGCTGCTCTCAATCCCTTCATCCCCCAGCCTGTATTGATACTGGGGGTTGCACCAACTCGGGTTCAGGACCCTGGACTTGGCCTTGTTGAACCTCATGAGGTTCACATGAGCCCACTTCTCAAGGTTGGCCAGGTCCTTCTGGATAGCATCTCACCCCTCAGGCATGTCAACCACAGCACTCAGCTTGGCATCGTCTGCAAACTTGAGGAGGGTGCACTCGATCCCACCATGTCACTGATGAAGATATTAAACAGTACTGGTCCCATTATGGGCCCCTGAGGGACACCACTTGTCACTGATCTCCATCTGGACATTGAGCCATTGACCACTACCCTCTGGATGCAACCATCCAACCAGTTCCTCATCCACCAAGCAGTCCACCCATCAAATCCATATCTCTCCAATTTACAGAGAAGGATGTTGTGGGGGACCATGTCAAAGGCCTTACAGAAATCCAGATAGAGGACATCATGTACTTTAGTAGAGGAAAACTTGGAGAGAAGCAGGGAAACCCCCGCATAACAGTTCTCTTCCAAGCATTTTAATTTGCTATAGCTACTATTTACTATGCATGTTTGTGATTCGACTCAGAAACCTCATCAGGAACTACAAAATGTAGGCATTTCCCTATCATCTCACCCCCTTGCCACAGTAAAAGTTGTACTGGAAGATGTAGAAGTAATTAGGACTCCCAATAGCAACCATGTGGCTTAGAAAGAGAAACATTAGATTATCACCCTGACCCCTAAAGAAACAGGGAATTAAGCGTGACGGGAGGTGCTTACACTGTGTGAGAAACATGTCATTCTCTTTCAGCAAGAGCAGGGATTTCTCCTCCAGCTGACTGAGCACTCTAGGGTGAGAAGAGGGCTCACCCCACCGCTGCTGTGGACCTCCATACTTCCTTTTTTAATAAAGGACAAGGTGGAAGCTTTAAGAAGGTTCACGAAGTTTTCTGGATCAAGTGCCTCTTTCCTTTGCAAGTTTCTTAAGACACTTAGCGCATTATCTTAGGCACTTCCCTCCAGCACTTAGCATGACCATATGTAAAGAAAAATTGCCGTAGGACTTCCTCACCATCCTGCTGTTCACAGCCTGCGATGGATTTAGAAAATCCCTTTCCTTCACACTTAAATGATCCTTTTTCCTCCCTTCCCAGGGCTGATCTGGGGCCAATGGACAAGCACCCACTTGTCTTGCTGTCACCTCAGTGTGATGCTAGCCATCAGCGAAGGCAACCCACAGCGCAGGGAGGGGACAGGAGAGCCGGCTGTGGCTCCCCGCTCGGCTCCGCACAGCGGCCCCCATCCAGTGTGAGGCTCCTTTTGTGCTGGGGGAAGCTTTCTGGCAACCTCTGAAATACTCGGGTTGTCTGCGGCGGTCTTCTGGAGACACCGCATGCTGCGTTGTGGATTGACACGGTTTTATTGCAAGCAGCCATCTTCCAAACTTACACCGCAGGCTTGGCTGAGAGCGGCCCCGCATCTGCGAGCAGCTGGCTGCGGTGGTAGGCTGATGGCTCCACATGAGGGCTTCTGCCTGCTCTTGACAAAAGGGACACACGTGCCATTTGCTGCGCAAAGTTTCTAGACAAGAACAAGACCAAAAAAAACTCAGAGAAAGGACAGCTCATGCGGGAAAAATGACACATCTTGACGGAGACTATGAGACAGCAAAGGCTCTACACTGTCAGTAAAGCTAATTGATGCATTGATCAGGGTATCAGTGTCAAACAGCATGCCCTGTGAAGCAAAAGAAGCAATGGTGCCACAAAATGTGAAGTGACCCTTGTAAATGCTGAGCAAGACACTTGCTGTAGCATGGAAAGCATCAGGGCAGATTGAGGAGGAACCTACAGGATCCTCCAGCTTTTCAGTTTTCTGCTGTCAGACGTATGTTCCCTTTACTTTGTGCAACTGAGATTGTCTGGAGAGCTGTAGAGAGAGACAGGAATCTGGGTGGAGAGATTATTTTTCAACATAGTAAACGTGGTATTTCCAGAGTTCCCTTGTATGTTCACCATCTATCTGTCTGAGACTATCCAGAGCACTAAAACCCTTACACATAAAAGCTTTTTAGGTGCTATGAAGCTATGAAGCCCTCTTCTGAAATTTCCTGTCAGTTATCTTGCAATATTTGATATTACCTTGTTATTTGTAGTATGTAGATAATAGAAGCTTAGTCCTGGATTTCAAAGTTAAGCCTGTAAGCCGGCCTGTGGTTTCCTACTAAACAGACATTTGGAAAATAAGACTTATGTGGAAAAGCTGAGAGAGCTGGGTTTGTTTAGTCTGGAAATGAGGAGCTGAAAAGGCAAATGATAACAGGTGTGCCAAGACAGCTACACAGAAGACAGTGACTGATTGGATTCCCAGATCACAGGGAATAGGACATGTAGAAACTGGCTTCTTTTCAGCAAGATGGATTTAGATCAGACATTAACTGAACATTGGTGTAGTAACTTAGAGAAACTGCAGAATCACTTTAATCCTCTAATATATGTTCTTTCAAATGCACAGATGTCTTTATGGTGTAGATAGGCTTGAAGCTGCTCCTGAACATGGGGACGGGCTAAATATCTGACCTCTTGAGGCACCTTCCAGCCATCTGCTTCTATGATGTTGCCATAAGAAAACATTAACACAACAGCCCCTGAAACTTGCCAGTGCTGGAAGAAGGGCATTTCTAAAGATGTCACTCTACCTGCGCTGTCATCTCATAGCCACCAAGACCTGATGTTAAGCAGAGATTGAGCATTGAAAAGGTGGAGGATTTGGAAACCATGATGCCTAAAGCAGTTGAGATGGTCATCAGAGGGAGAAACAGCAGCACAACAGCCCAGTTGTTCATGGTACATGGTGTTAGTGAAGCTTGCTATGGGTATGCCAAGCAGTAGCCTGCTGTTGCCCTGCAGTCCGGTGGAGCCCACATGGACCATGGCTTCCCCTACTACCTCCACACACTGCAGAAGCTGGGCATAGCAAGCCAAATGGGGAAAAATAAGTTCTTCGGGAGAAGAAAGACCACTCTCTCCCTGCTTTGGTTTCCTCCCGTTAGTAGCTCTGATGCCAAAGGAAACAAACCCCTCTGCTGTTCCTGCTGTGCCACTGTAGCTGTCCCGTCCTACTCACGTGCCACCCTCTGCTCTCCGCACAGACTCCACTTTGATCATTCCACCATTTCTTCACTTTCTGAGATCCTGTGGGGCCTCTGTGGAACAGCTCCAGATGTTTTATTTCTGTGAAGGCTCTAGATCCTATCTGGGTAGAACTCCTCAGGATCTCCCTGCTGTGGATGGTGCCGTGGCTGCGTTGTCCCAATAATGAGTTACAGGCTGCTATAAGTGGCATGCACTGTATGAAGACAAAATGACTCAAAGACGCAAGCAATTTTGTGATGCAGAAGTTTGGTAGAAGTTTCTTTAAACTCCTTTTTTTCCTGTGCTGATGGCGGCTCTGCATTTCCTAATCTTGAACAGAAGTGGAAATTCCAAAATGCTCATGGAAAAGTTTTACTTGTGGTCTATGACCAAGCCATAGGCATAAAGTACTGGAAACATTGTGAGAACATTTTACCCGTCAGCTTGGAAAAGAGTAGCAATATTTATTTATTTATTGCCTAGACGGACTCAAGCATTTAAGCGGTTAGCACCAGGACTTCCCAGACATTTATTTATAGCATTCTTTTTTATTCCATAAACAAGAGAGTTTGTATTTGTGATTGCCAGCCTATCCTTCTGTACTGATTCACTATTAACAAATCACTAAATAAAACACCTTCCAAATTTCTGAACTAGTTTTGCTTTCTACCCCGTTGTAAATGAAAAGCTTTAAGAAATTTTTTGTGGAAGAGGCCCTGTCTTTCTTTTGGGGATTTTTTCACCAATTAAAATTGTTCATATAGTATGTGGATTATGATTATTTTTTTTTTAGTTTTCATTGTTCTTGTGTTCAGTGGGTTTTAGTCTGGGCCTCAGCACCACTGTTTTTTCCCAAACTGCCTTTGGTTAACTTCAAACTTGTGAAACTTCTGTAGGTATAAAAAGGACCCAGCGCTTCAGATTTAGGGAGGAGTAAAAGGGTTATAGTTTCTTTAGTTTGTCAAACACTGTTTAAGATTACTGATACATGCCGAAAAAGGAAATAAAAAATAAATTATATAAAATATTCCGCCCTTGAATTTTTGCTCAAGACATCACATAGCTGGGCTTTGCACTCACTGCAGTGTCAGACAGAGAGGAAGAGTGAAAGGATGTCATGAATGTAAAACAGAGTTTGGGCTTGTATTTGTTTTTAAAAATTATGGCTGAGTCTCCACTGCAGTTGCCTTGCTGTTGTGTGGTATCAGGCATTTTATGGTCATGTCCCTGAGAAGGGGAATGATACTTTTTTTCTTTAAAGTTAAGAAGAAATTTAAATTTTATCAGTAGCACACCACAATGAAATGTACAATTTCTACAAGGCATTTATGGACATTTTTCCTTTTTGGTTGATCTTTCCTGGTGGGGGTGGACTAGATAATCTCCATAGGTCCTTGCCAAACTCAACCACTCTGTGATTCTGTGAAAAGATGGACAACGATTTCCTTTCCCTCCTGACAAGACCTTCTGTTCCTTCCGTCTCCTAGAATTTGCTTGGGTGCTCACTGGAACTTCTCTCATGGTTATTCTCTGAATTTCATTTGGCCTTTGGTATTCTATTTATTTCCCTATTCTAGCTGCGTAAGAAATGTTATGTAAAAATTCGTACATTGTTTCATTACTCTACTACTTTATGTGAAAGTGTTTGTTGTCCCATGAAATCTGAGCAGTTAGCCAATATTCAGGGCCTTTTTTGGGTTGGATTTTCTTCCATCAATAAAGATAACATGATTTCATGAGACAGAAATGTCTTTAACACAATCTGGTCTATTTACAATGAATATTAAATCCCATTTGCTTGGAAAAGAAGAGGTAGATGGAGACGATTTCCTTGCTGAAATTTTCCAAATCTTCAGTCTTTCTCTTTTAGCACCTTCTCAGGGCCACACTTGTTTCTCTTACTGTTTCCAGACTTTAATTTCTATCTGCTTCTGACAAAGCAGCCAGTTTCAAACAAAAAATGCCCAGTTCTGTACTCTCATCACTTTGTGGAGACATCTCCGCCCATGTTACTCAACCTCTGCTGAGACATCGCCCACATGTGGAGCTCTGGCTTTGAGGGTGCCAGCTGTCTTATTCTGGATAGCAGCTCAACAGCTTCTTCCATTTGGCCAAAATGAAGAAAAATTCACAAATTCACAGCTTATAAGCATATTTGCTGGCAGCTCTCCATAACATCTTTGTGATTAGTGTATGAAGGATGTTGATTAGGCTGACAGGTATAAAGCTGACATTTAATTTAGCTCCAAGAGAGATGTTCATAGCACTTTGTTTTCCAATGGAAAAGTTAAACATTTCAATTCATGCACAGCTGATGAATGAATACCACCTCTGACCCTCAAAAGCAAACACCCCCACCCACACCCCCGCCCCCCGCCACAGCCAGTCATTAAAAAAATGCATAAAAGACAGCTAGGGCCTGATTTGTCTTCAGGAGACTTCACTGTGAGAATTGAAAAATTGCACACACATTTCACGGATGAAAAGAGGAAAAATGTGATAATTAAGCATTCTAGTTTGGCAATCAATGTTCTTAAAACCATGCTGAGTGTCAACAGTTACAAGATCTTTGGGACTGATATTGCATCTTCCATCTCTGTGGAAACAGCTGTCATTATAGGCATTGTATTGAATCATGAAAGGAAGAAACGAACCCTGAAGAAAGATTGATTCTCTCTCTGGAAGGTTGCAGAGCTTTCCTTTTCTCCCAAACTGAATTAAACCAGCAAAACCACAATTAGCTCAAAAGAGATCCCATTTTTTGGAAGTAAATCTTGCATTTCATGTAACACCGGACTGACACCTCACCACGAGGTCTGCAATGCCAGAAAAGAGGTCTGTTGACTTTTCCAAGCAGAAAGAAAATGCACTTCCAAATTACACTTATACCTCCTTTCTACCACATGTAACGTATGTTCTCATCTCTATTAAGAACATTCAAATTAATCTATTATATTCATGGGAAACATTTATGCAGGCCCTGCAGCCCAAAGATCTTTACTTTTACAATTAGCCTATTTTCCATGGTAGACATGAGATACATTATTCTTCTTTCCCACATAAGTCACTACATATGTAAAACATCATCGGAGGTTCCGTCCTTTCTTCAAGCTGACTTTCCCTGACTCTCCACATTAGTTTGGCTATTCCAGCACTTCTAAAGCACTCCATATGTTGATGAATAAACCGTCATTTCCCACTTGTAATGAGATTACTCAGTTGTTGGGAGCAGATTTATTACCTACAGTTATTTCATGTCTAATCACAGACTTACTTTCCATAAGGAAAATGAGCAGGCATGGATTGCATTTGAGAGCTTGGGGTCCTAAATATTTGGGTTACGTCTATGTAGACTTTGTTATTTGGAAGGAAAGCAAAAGGAAACAATAAAAGGCAGAGGGGGAGGGCTTTTTACAAACCTATGCTAATAAATATGAAAAATCTGTCAATGGACTTTCTGCACATGCTTTACAGTTTTTACACAGGCTGAATACACCTTCAACATATATTTGTCCAGCAACGATGTCATCTGTTATGAATAAATGATGGGTGGGAACAGAAAAATGCAATGGAGGGAATATGCTACAGGAGTGGAATAAACAGGCCTTGTATTAACTGTGTGGTGAGAGAGAGACTTTGTGTGAGGTAGAAGCCACATTTCTACCAGATGGCAGGGGCAGCTGTCCTAGAGGAGAAGGGGTATGATGGGGCCCAGCTGTAATTCTTACTCTCCCAAGTATCACTCTGATCCTAGAATCATGCAAGAGAGAGTTTTGGGAAAACTAAAATTCAGGTCATCTTCCTCCTTTCCTATCCATCCTGCAGGGTGAAATTCAGAGAGAAGATCCAATCAGAAACTTCAGCTACAAGGGCAGCTCCAGAGGTAGCCTAAGGAGGGTTCTTTGAGTGTTTGGAGAACTTCCTACCTAGGGGACATCTGGACCCGTAATTACCATGTGCTGACTCGCCTCCATCTAAGCCACAGCTGCCTCTCTTACTGCCTTCTCCCCTTACCCTGTTTCATTGTCCCCTGTTCCTTTCAATGTTCCCCGTCTCCTTATCATTCCTTCTATTTAGTGTTTTCCTCCAAGGTATTGTCCCTTTCCTTGACATTACCACCAGCCTGATGTCTACTGCTGCTCCAGGGGTCATGTTTGTGGTGTTAAACCCATTCAGGAGTCTATCTATTTTGCCTGTTTGGAGTGGATGCTTTTTGCAGCAATCTTGCAGCTGTGATTCTTCCAGGCTGCCTTCTAGGTTGACGCTGATTTATAGTCATTCTCTGTTGCTAACACATAAATAAGGAATCAATAAACAAGAAATCAAACTTTTTTTCAGTTCCAGAGTCCCCTCGCATGTCCTATTGTATGGCTAGTGCAGTTAGGTGTGATGAAATAATAGAAAAGTTAATTTTCTAAGCATATTTCTTAAAGTGGAAGTTCACTTTTGACAATTTCCCTTCTCTTAATAAATTTGTTGCTGCGGGTTTTGAGAGTTAGTACTAAAAGTTACCATTTAGTTCAGAATCTCTTACTGGTTGTGAAGAAGTAGTGTATTTGAATATAGGCAAATGAACTGTAAATATTTTTTAGCCATGGAAACCTTGGTTTGATGATGACTTCACCCCTACAGAAAAGTCTAGTGATCTTCTCAGTTTTCAAGGGAGGCAATGCTATTGGGATTTATAGGGCTCACTGGCTGCAAGACCTGTCTCACACAGTGCCTCTGTTGCTAAGTTACGTGGGAAAAGCAGTATAGTGCAACACTGCTAAAATATATAGCACACATTCATAGTGCCTGGTGTATTTGATACTATCCCTTCCATTCAATACATGAGTATATTTGAGATTAGAAGTAGGAATTGAAATGGAGAAAATGGACAGCTCTGGGCATTCTACCAGACCCCAACAAATAGCACATTTTTGTTTTCCAAACAAAGGTCAGACCCCCGGCTCAGCGTAGATGGAGAATGTTTGGAAGAGAGGTGCGTTTATGCATCTTAGGAATCAGAGTAGCCTCAAGCCTGCTCTGTTGGGGTGCCTGCAGCACTGCCCTACTCTTGGTTCAAACCTGTGGTTTTCTGAGAAGTAGAGACTTTCAGAGACTTCTGGCATTTTACAGTCTCTGCCCAGGCCTGGGCAAAGATGCAGAACACGGTATAAGCATCCCACTTCTAGAGTATGAGATGCCTCCGAGTTGAGTGTTTAATGCAGCTTCGGCAATCCGGTACCTGCAAGTACCATGTATTGTGCACTTTTTTGTGGGCACTTTACTTCACAAAAGTGCTAAGCATACAGCAGGCATAGCAGATGCAATAAAATTGTATCTAATTATGGTGAAACTTTAATTAATCTGCAGTTGTCAACAACGAGGACACTAAATATTAATTACTCCAAGGCAAGTAACGTCAAATGTTTTGATTTTGGTTTTGATGTCAAAACAAAATTAGCCAAGGTCAACCAAAAACAGTATGCCTTGTAACAAGAGGAACTGGAGGTGATGTGCATTCATTCAGGGTTCCTTTCTTCCATTTTCTGCTTTACTAAAACTTTCCTCACCAAATCTCAGGCATCTTTCTCACATCATGCTTGTCATTCCTGCTTTCTTAATCCCTCTGAACTAGGCTCTCTTCTCCCTCCTATTAACCTGCTGTCCCAGTCAGTATCCTTCGGAAGCACTGCCTTATTTCCATTGTCCTGTTCTGTCATTCTCCCTCTTATGGCTCTTTTATTCTTATCCTTGGTTGTATATATTCTTACCTTAAGCAATATGAAATTATCATACGTCACTACTTAGTGATATTATTGTATTCCTTATTTGTATTGTGGTACAATTTTGAAATATTAATATAAGCCCTGTGAAAAAATCTCAAGTTACAGCCCAAGGTGACTCCTATTCCAGGGAATGTAAAAGTGTAAGAGAAGAGGCAACACAAGAAATTAGGGGAAGGAAGGAAGGAAGGAAGGAAGGAAGGAAGGAAGGAAGGAAGGAAGGAAGGAAGGAAGGAAGGAAGGAAGGAAGGAAGGAAGGAAGGAAGGAAGGAAGGAAGGAAGGAAGGAAGGAAGGAAGGAAGAAGGAAGGAAGAAGGAAGGAAGGAAGGAAGGAAGGAAGGAAGGAAGAAGGAAGGAAGGAAGGAAGGAAGGAAGGAAGGAAGGAAGGAAGGAAGGAAGGAAGGAAGGAAGGAAGGAAGGAAGGAAGGAAGGAAGGAAGGAAGGAAGGAAGGAAAGGAAGGAAGTGAGAGCACTGTAATGCCACATTGCTTTATTCACTTATCACTATCTCTTCACATCTAAGGATTGCTGGCATCTTAAATAATGGAATCTAAGTTCCTTAATTTTCCGACATATCTTCTTGAATTTAGGGTCTCACAACTTCTGAAAATCTGAAACACCAGCAATCAAATTTAACAGGTTACTTTCTTCCAAAAGCCAAACTGTGATGAGACTGTCCCTATATAGCATTTGTGGCCAAATTCTTCTGCTTCCAGCATGTTAAATCTAAAGGTAATGTAATTCATATAATTAATTTTAGTTACATACTTCAACCATCACCTGGGAAATAAACGTAGTGTCTCAAATCTCACATATCTTTACTTAAAATCATTTTCCCTGTAGAAACATGCACACTTTCAGGGTGTGAATTGTTCTTAACACCTAAAAACTAATGAGAAAACTACTGAAAATTGTTCTACAGCTGTAGCTGAGAAATTTGTGTTTCATACATGTGGACATGGCAGATGGGAATTCCAGAGATTTCTGAAAACAAAATTCGAGGCTGGAATGACAGACTGTTTGTGCATTAATGCAAACAGCGTGGGCTAAACTGAGTGGCATGTCTGCTTTTTTGATTAAACTGGAATATCAGCAGGATACACTCTTGATTTTGCTTTGGGAAAAGAGAGTTATCTTCTTCTTTTAATTAGCAGTGACAGCATGTAGAGAGCACTGAAGAGATTTGCTCTGTGCCAAAAATCTTCATAGGGCATGCAGGGTCTGCTCTTTGAGATATTTGAAAAGAAATGCATAGCATTAAGGGCAAAGTTTACTAAAGGAACAAGACTATAGATTCATGAGATGGTGGCTACAGCTGAAAAGCCAGCATGGGAAGTTTCCACCCCTTGTGTACTGCCTGTCCTGTGCTATCTCAGTTCTAGACTTAAAACTGATCATAGTGTTAAGCTGTCAAGTATCTCACTGAAACTACCACAAATAGCTTTTCAGAAAAGAGAACATGTTTTTATCCTTCACTCTGATTACATCTGTGGTCTTGGGGGTGCGGAGAAGTGAATGCAGGGGACATTCACACTGGTTTTCCTGTCATGGCCAGTGCCCTATCTGACTATAGAAATAAAAAGTCCACAAGCAACATACAGAAGTTGCTCAGGTACCACAGAATGTGCTTTCTCTGTGCAGAGACATCCTTGGCTGAAATGACTTCTCAAAATTTAGCCCATGCCAAAATCCAACTATCACTTGGAAAAAAAGTCTTCTGCTGTATTTGGGAAACCCAGCCTGGTAGGTATGCTTTGAGCAAACCTGAGAGATATTGTTGAGTCCAACAAGAAGTTAGAAGAAGTTAGACCTTTTTTGTTGGTGGTGGGTTTTGGTTTGGGTGGAGTTTTTTTGGCAACCATGAAGTGGGAAACTTAGTCAGGATCCAAGGTTACCTATCCTGATTTGCAGGATATTGCTTAAAGCTTTGCCCAACCAGAAAGACTGAGTTGGAACTACTCTTGCTCTGCAGTAAACCATTTTAAGTGTAATGGGGAAGCTATGAGGGATCTGAGATCTCAGTGAGTGCAAGTACCACTGAGCAGATCACTCATCTTGGAGACATGGGGTCCGTCTTGAGCATGTCTATGTTAAAAGTGTACAGTCAGCTTCTGGATGCTAAATAGAAACCAATATCTGCTCCACATCTAGGTTAGCGTCCTCACTGCCTCCCTCAAAGAACTGGGAGGGGCCACATTACTACCTCCATAGGTCATCATGCTAGGCTGAGTTGGGGAATTTGGTAACGTCCCAGGAACAAATATCAATCTGCTATTATTTAAGATGCGTACTATAAGCTACAGTAATAGATTAATTAGAATTCTGTATGTCTAATAATTTCTTCTATCTGAACTAAGCAGCTTAAGTATTTCAGTTTTATAAGAGGGATTCTTTGGCAAACTTATTTGTAGGAATTCTTATGTCAGCGATTTTTTACAAAAAATTTTACTTCTCCATATAGTTTTGAAAGACTTGAGAAGACTTTTGGCTTGGCATTTTTTCCTCTACCCTACTGCTTGCAAGGATAGCTTGAAGTACATTTTAAAATGCAATTGTTTAAATGTCATTCACAGTGTAAGCAGTGTGCCTGGATACCTGTGGCTATGTAGCCACGCAGCTACACAAGGGGGGAAAAAAAAAGAAACCATGGTAACAATGTTACTGAGAAATAACACAGATTGGAATGATCATTTTGGATGGAAGAATATTGCAGAAATTATGAAATTTACAGATAGGCTAGTATACTATCTGCCAGCAGGCAGCTTTGCCCAAATCTGTGCAGATATGTGTAGTTACTATCTTTATGACTATCAAAACTCTTTTGCAAGTGGCTCTAAAAAAAGAAAAGAAAAAATCTAGTATTTTATTAGTTACAATAAGAATAATGTCCTCATATTTGCTTCACTTAATCCTCGTAGAAAAGTTCATTTTCGGATACTTGGAAATAAATTTCAAAATTACTCTCGCATAGAAAGGCAGTATAAATAGACTGGACAGTTTTTTCAGACTTTGACATTTTAAAGCAATATTTGAAGCCTAAACTAGTGATTTTAGAGAACTGGTTTTGGTAAAAATATGTTAAGAAAGTAATTAAAGAGGTTAGTAAATGCAAGAAGACTGAATACTGTTGAGCAAACTAGTACCCCACTCCTTCAATCCATTTATCAAAAATGGCAATTCCAGCTGACAGGAGAGGGAATGGTACTTGGTGGTTTAATAAGTTGTAAATGGATTAAAAGTATAAGAATTATACATTAGTAATGAACGTATGATTGTCTGCCTGTTTATGAATCTTTTTCTCATTTTCTCTCCTCTGTTTTTCCCGGTTCCTCTACACTCCCCAGCACCATTGTTTGGAAACTTTTTAATGGGATTTTAAAGACAGAATAAAGATTTCTGACACTGGGATGCAACTTTCTTCACGTGACAAATGTTTTTTTCAAGCACACCTTTGGTAATTGTTTTCATACCAGTATGTCTGAAAGAGGGCAGTAGATGTGATTCCTCTTACGCTTCTGGAGAAACAAGGCAAGAGAGGTAAAGACTGCAATTTCAGAGGGGATTATTTATGTTTTATTATTTGTAGATTCTTTTACTTAATTTGATACTCCTTCTCAGCCATGTAGCATCCACTAGCCTTGTGAAATCAGCTGGTAGCAGTAAGAGCTTAGCACCTTGGAAATTCTTGTCTTTGAGTATCTAACACCTATCCACATTTAATAGGAGTTTTGAGTATGAGGCTGTAAGGCTCAGCATAAACTAAGGTTTCTGGTGCCTTTAGAGTACACAATTCTCCACTAGCAACTCTCCCCATTTCTTCACACCTGCCTCCTCCTCCTTCTCCTCTTCCTCTTCATGTCTCAGCAACAGGTTCCTGGATTGGCTCAAGGATCAACAATCTATTTCTGTGTCAGTGGTTTGCTCCCTTCTGCCACCGTTATCCTTTCTTACTTAGACCAAGGGCTTTAATATAGTGAGTGAGTCCAAATTCAGGCCTGAGAAGAATAAATTTTGCTAGTTTGAGACCAAGTAAATAGGAATTCCTCAGTTATCAGTTTCTTGCATAAGCCTTTTACAACAAGGGTTTTTTTCTCATTCTCTTTTGATATTTTAACCTTACCTTTATTTTTAAATGGTTTTCAATCAAAAACCTCCTTGCAGAACTTGTAGTTCAGCAACTGCATGTAAGCAAGTAGATGAGAGGGAATTCATAAAAACAGCAGCAGACACCTCCTTTTTTCGTCTTCAGTATAAAAACCCCTGCAAACCCAGCTGTCTGATGATAGTGCAGCATCTGAACCACAGTACTATTACATTTTTAAGAGTTGAAATGTTGTATAAGTAGTCAGAACATTACATTTTCCATTTGGTTTTGGACAATACAGGGTTTATAAAGAACTCGTGCCTATGCTGCTGTCTTTACTGGACTTTCTGCCTTCATGTCTACTGACTGGCTTGAGATCTGACTACTAATATGCAGGAATCAGCTGAAAGTTTCATTCGAAACAACCTTTTTGTCTAAAGTTATCATGTTACTCCTTAGAGAGTGCTTTCCCATATGTTCTTCAAATTACAGCTGCTCAGACAATCCTCTGACATCTAAGTCCTTCAAAACAATGAATATTGTACTCATGCTATTGAGGCACAAAATGTCTTTCTATTTCATCAGGAAATATTTTAAACCAATAAACAGACAAGCAGAACATTCATAATTAAGGCTGCCAATTTGTCCTCAGTTCACATATTTTTTAAACAAAATACTATGTTGTTTTTCTGAAAGAAAAAGAAAAGGTTGTGCAATTAGGTGGGAAGCCTGAGATAGCCACACGGGAAACTGAAGTTGACTCTTCTGGAACGGTGGCTAGGGGATTTATACAGGGGTTGTCACTGCTGTTGACGTTCCCCTCCTCCCACACACTCAAAAATGCCCTTGGCCTTACTCTGAAAGAAGCAGTTTTGCTGTGACAAAAGTTTTTTTTAATAATTATTATTTTTTTTTTCGCCACAGGAATGCAACTTCAGTCTCCTTTTGAGCAGCAAAGTCAGTCTCTCAGGTTTGGGTAGTAGTGCTATTATCTTGACTCTTTTCTCGATAAGGAAGAAATTGAACCTCTGATCATTGTACTCACTTGCAACATTGCACAAACCCAAGAACTGTTTCATTACATTAACCACTAATAATGCCCCTCCTTACTGGACATAAGGAAAAAAAAATTGGCCTTAAAGGGGCAATATTAATTTGAAGTCTACTCATCTTCAAGAAGTCAAGGGAAGTTTCAGTCCTCTTCCATTTTTGTTAGTTTTGCAGTTTTTAATTTCTTGTTTTTCTTTTCCTGTAGTTGAAAAACAAAATGATCCCATTTCCCATAGCAACACAAAACAATGGAAAGCTGTCTGTGTATACAATGGAAAAGGTGAAATGATAAAATTTTGCATTTAGTGACAGAGAACTCTGAATCACTAATCAGTATCAAAAGTGTTTGGCACAAATGATGAAATAGCTCATTTCCTATGGCACCAGGCCTAAAAATGACAAAATGGGGCAGATCCCTACACCCATGGAGAGGCCAAGGTCCCCTGCTGATATCTGCATATGCAAAACAACCCTCCCCACTGGAAAAGAGGACAAAGGAACATCCTCATACTTCTGTCTTAAATTTAAATTCAGGTTTTTTCTTCGTGTACAATTTTCTTACTGCAGTTACATTTATACTCTCATGCATAAATTGCATAATTCTGATAAATATTTAAGCAATTGTCATAGTACTGGTTGTATTTTATGACTCTTGATAGTAGAGAGGAGTAAAACTGCCTTTCATTTGCCTTCTGTTTAATAGCTCCCAATTTTTTAACTTTACTTTCAGCTTGTCAGCTGTTTGTTCTCTAATTAGTTTTAAGGGAGCATACTGAATGCTAACATAATTTTAGTTAGTAAACCCAAACACTGTTTAGTAAACTCACTTTCCTTTTGTGTCTGTTTACAAATGATGTTCATACAGGTTCAGCAGGATTAGCAGCAAAACATTTACGAAGGAAGGCTATAGAGACAGCATATTTGCAATGTTAAAGTGTTAAACCAGCTATCTTCTTATCAGCAGAATTTATCTAGGTGTATCATATATTTCATGAAATCATGAATGCTTTGCAGCCTTCCATCTGTCTTTTCACATTTTAATTTTTTTGGATGGCCCATGGAAGTAAGCTAGCATTCCCAAATAGCTGTAAAAAACAGCAGTTGGCACCTAATAAAAATGAATACAAAAACTTCCAAATTGCCTGTTCCTAATTGCCCAGAAAGCGTGAATTAGGCTCTGATCCTTTGGGTACTTAGCTTGCGCTTTACTGCACACGTTAAGGGACCCCAGAGAGCGGGGGATGGTGGCTGGGACGGTGGCTGGGATGGTGGCCTGGGGA
This sequence comes from Larus michahellis, assembly GCF_964199755.1. Lineage (NCBI taxonomy): Eukaryota > Metazoa > Chordata > Aves > Charadriiformes > Laridae > Larus > Larus michahellis. Next base: position 49,034,682 of record NC_133896.1, on the reverse strand, counting down.
CCCTTGGCTGTGCCCAGTGCGGCAAGTGGTGACCCACCGTCGCAACTCTGGGTGCAACGGCTTCACTTCTTCCACCTTCTGCAGATGCAGGTGGGCATCCCCAGGCATCCCCAGGCAGCCCACCTCACTCGCCCTGCAGGGCAATGCACCCCCTCCATGGGCTGCCGAGGGGATGCCCCCAGGAGCAGCACCCAGCAGAGCCTTGGACCAGACTCCTTCATGCTTTGCACAGCCAGGAGATCAAGTGTTTTTGGGAGACACCTGGCTCTTACCTTATCAACTTTCATCATTTTACCAAGACTTTGAAAGAAACTGGGGAAAAAAAATGTGGCCAAATTTTGTCAAAAATAAAATGCCTCTAGGAGTAAGATACACTTTGACAGTTCATATCTGTACCATCAGCAAAGAGATGGAATATTTATAAATTAAAGACCTGGATGTTGTAAATCCCATTTTTAACTCAGAGCACCTTTTTTAAACCAACAGTGATGTGCTCACAGTAGTCTGAAGAACAACGATTCACTAACTCTTAGGTAAAATAAAGAGAAACCATCTATTCAATGGTCTACTCAGCTGTTAGGAAATCACCAGGAAAATGGCCTAATTATCAGATTCAAACAGGATTCCATTGTGTGAAGTAGTCTAGATTTACACAGAACTAACAACAGCACAAACACAGGATAGAGGGCGAATGGCTTGGTATTAATTCGGCAGAAAATAATCTTGGCATGAGTCAGCTATGTTATGCTATAGCAGAAAAGGTAAAAATAAAAATAAAAAAAAAAGAAAAAAGTCTGTGATACATATACAGGGATACTACCTGTGAGATATACAAAATAATTTTTATAACCTACAGATATAGTCAGCATTGGGAAGGCATCAACTGGAGTCAAGTTTTGGACACTGCATTTTAGTAGTGATGTGGATCCATGGAAAAATCCAGAAGACAATGCTGAGAAAGATCAGAAGATGAGAAATCATGGTCTGTGAGGAAAGGGAACTGGGGCTAGAGAAGAAAAAGCTGTACAGATAAAGGCCTACAAACTACTGAGATTACCAAATGGACTATCTTGTCTCCTTTTCAGTGGTGGTAGAAGAGAAAGTGATGGGCTTTGCCGCAGCAAGAAAGCTTTGGGGTAGACTGTCCTTTCCAACTGCCTGGGAAAGATCACCTCACTGCTGCTGGAGGCAGCTGCCTAGAGAGCTGTAGGACCTCTGTCGCTGAGTGCCCTGGGCTGGGCGAGGGTGTCTCAGGTGGGATGTGGCTACAGCTCATCCTGTCCTCCAGCTCCAGGTGGGAACAGGTGTCTTCACATCCCTCCCAGCTGCAGGTTTCTTCATAAAAGAAGAAACTGTGGTTCTTACCTATAAGCCAGGAATCATTGCACAAAAGACATGGATGGTGAGTAAGTGATGATGCTGATTTGTTTAGGAAGTAACATCAGGGAGTCAAGTATAAAGAAGATTTTCCTATTTTTTTCATAACTGGGAGTTCTGAGATATGTTTTGATGCCTGGAACAGAAAGGTTTTATGAAGTTGTTACAGGCCCTGTAATTTCTTGGCCTCTTCTCATTATTTACTGTTGGCTATTGAGCTCAAGAACTTCAAGAGTTTGGTCCAGCAGTTTTTTTAGTAATGAGCGAAACAGTACTGAGTTAAGAGTTCAGACAATATATCTAGTAATAGATAGTTTACATTTTAGCCATGTCTCTTATTGGAGAAGAAAATTATTCCCTGCTAACAATTTCAATTCCATATTACATCGACACTTCTTGGATGTATCTACAAGGTGTATCAAGAAATATGAACGTGCATGTCAAGACCAGTATGTTACCTAATATTTACAGTTAGTGGGCTGACTAATATTTATGACCATTTTATAAGGTATAATTTTAACCCAGAATAATGCAAGCAATAATTTATCTGTAGGATCCTAGAGATTACTTGTCTTCATGAATCATATCCAAAATCTCAAACAGCTGTAAGCATATTTAGGAAAAGTAAAGTTCTTCTTAAGGAAAGAGTCAGTCTGTAGAAATCTCTGTATGAAAACATGTGAGTTGGAAATTTCACACACCTACTGAAAATAAGAAGTATTGGAACTGGGTTGAGTTCTGAGTTACCACTACATTTGGGTGTATATGAGGGCAAAATATTTTCAAGTATTCAAGTAAGTTGTAAATTATTTTCCATTTAGTTTCTGTATTTGGTTTTATTGAACTTACGTACATGTGGAAGTTGGTTCAAATGAATATCTGAATGTTACCTTCAATAATTTCTCATCCCTTTGCTCAGCAGAAATTACAACAAATATTGATATATTTTAAAATCACTGTCAGTGAATGATTCAAAGGCAGAAATGATCCATTTTTGAAAGACAAGTTATTTGAGTCCAGTGATTTTTGTTGTTTTCTGGTTGCTGCTGTCATCAACATCCCTATACTTCCATGACTGCTGCTAAGTGCAAACTGACAGCATATTTCAAAAAGATCACGTGGATGGAACATAAAAGTCAATCTTTCAAATGTCACTTAAACACCTATCATTTTAATATTAAGATTTATAGCATAGCTTCTAGAGACCCGAAATAACAGCCAAGCCTTATTTTCTTGTTACTAGATAAATACCTGATAAGAAACACTTCTAGTCAAAGAATCAAAAGCTATATAACCTCAAGCTTTTTATCGTTTCAGCTTTTCAGATGTCAGAAATATGTTTTCTGGCATATAAATCTATTCTACTTGATATTTAGAAATATTCCTAGTACATTAAAAAGCTGTAAGTGATATTATTAACAAAGAGGAATGCTGCCAAGAAGCCTGTGCATTCTGTCTGGCTAAAACACTGAACATCAGTTCACTAGCAGTGCCTGGTACTCTGCCTACTCTGTTACTCTGCATGTGTGCTAATAAAATAAAACTCAGCAACAACTAACTCACAGCAGTATATTACATACTATTTCCCAAATATTCCCTCCATGAAGAATGTCAGACCAATCCCATGCCAAGGAAAGATAAAGTATTAGATACTGGAGTTGGGAAAGGCTAAATGGTTCCTTACCATTAGTGGAGAAAAATGCAGTCTGGACAAAGTCCATATTAGTGAAATTAGTGGTTCTTCTAAATGTGTTCTGCAGAAGTAAAATACAAATCTTTATTAAAGTGTACGTGAGCCAACACTTTTCTTTTTCAGTACATGAAATATCTGGTTACTCTTCCCGTAATGTTTTATTCATACATGATTTCACAGTGGCTTAAATTTTCTAATACAGTTCCCCAAATGCATACTTGTATCCAGATATGCGGTCTCATTTTAGAAGTGCTGAATTCCCACATCTCCCACTGAGCAAACACAACTGAGTTGATGCACAAAATTGACCCATTTATTTATGGTCACATCCAACATACACTGAAATTAAGATGAAGGAGTTTGCGAAGTCCTTTATCTTTAAGCACCCACTCAGACAAAAGTTTGTCAAAAGAACCTTTAAAATGAAAAAAGCAGAATTTGGTAAAAAAGTTTGGTTTAGAGGAAAATGTTTACTTCTGATCATTGACACTTATTTTGGAAAACATGTTTCTAAGTCTTTTCTGCCATAACAGCTGTTGATGAAGAACAGCATCAAAAAAATCTCTGTGTTACAATATTTCTTATTCAGAATATCACATGGAATTTTTCTTCCAAACTATTTGGGAGAAAAAAAAGATTCTTATTTTTCAATGTTCTACCATAAGGCAAAAGAGGTGTATCTGGAGAATAACGAAAATACCCTTGAGTAAATGCACTGCTATAATACTATTCAAACTATTTTCATATCTCAGCCTATTAATGCAGGCAGTTTTCTCACGGCCTCTCATATAATCTATTTATACTGTGTCTGTCTGAACAATATGTGACTGAGAATGGTATTTATTTTACTTTTGCATCATACTGGGAAGCGTTCATTGCCCTCTGTTAAATAAGCATTCAGAACTTCCTGCTTCTTGTGAAAAAAAAGAAGTTTTCTTTTAAATTATGTGAAAAGCTGAATGAATTTGGAGGACAAAAACCCACCTCACTTAGTGAATAACTTGTTCCAAAGAGCAGCGTTATTTGTTAAATAAAGGAAACAAAAAATTGTTAGATAAGGGAAATAAATATTTGAGTAACAATAATTAGGGAAAAAAACTACAAAGTGCATATCTAATCAACAGATTTGCCTGCTAATTTATGAATGCCCATGAGCCTTGTGCTTTTCTCTGGGCCCGTCCTAGATAAGCTACTCAAGCTTTCCGACATGCCTGTGACAGCCTTTACTCTTCTGCTCTTATCATACTTTGCATCACCCTAGAACTATTCCAGGTCGGCCCAGCTGAAATATTCAGGTAAAAGCGCTGCCGGGCAGCAGTCAGTGAGCAGCCAGATTGCTTTCAGTGGCCTCTGTGTGACATACAAGCTTGAAAGGGATCCAGTGCTTAATGGTATTATTCCAGTGTTCAATCCACTCTACCTATCATTTAAAAATTTTTAAAAAGACCACTTTTTAAATTAAGAAACTTTGAACATAGAATTTGCCTTGTGACAATACAGGTTCCTTTTTCTAGAAGCGACTGAAGAAATTTCTCAGTGTGAGAGAAAGCAGAGAGAAGTATAACCCTGTGGGAGTGTTCAAGCGTACATATTTCTTAAGTCTCGTTGGTGAATAATGGGAAAAGATGTCAGAAAAATATATCGGTTAGGGGAGGAAAACTCTAAGTGATTCAGTCTGGCGAGCAGTAGGTGTAGCCTGGATTTTAATCTTTCTCCATCTAGCACTCTCCTTCCCCCTTTTTCTGTCTTATGTTTATGATTTTCCCCTTTAATTTATTTAGTATTTTTATTCATTCATATTCAGTCATATCAGAGTGACGTATTTTTTTCACAAGAGATGCTCATTCCCAGATAACACTCATTATTTATAGCACTATGAGCTGTAGAGCATATTTTCAGATATTCAAGGGATACACATTTTTACATACTGGAATGTCTTACATTTTGTGGCATTTAATACAAAATATAATGAATATAACTACTTTGCCTTTTCCATATCCAGCCTCCAAGAATGGCTTTCATAAGAAAATGTCTGGACTGCAAACAGTCTCTTCAGTGCCAGAAAAAACTCTGCTGTCTCTATACAACTCTACAGTCCTGTTGAACAGCAATTTTAAAGTTGCCTGGCTATTCTTTCATGTCTACAAATCACATCATTGTGTGTCCCAGTGTTAATATGTTCCCTCAGTAACTGGTTCATGTGAATTGGGTTGCTATAAAGTTTGCATCCCCGTTTTTATTTTACCAGTGAAGAGGAAAACCCAGGCTCAATGGCAATGCAAATTTACTCCATAATTTTTTGCTTCAGACACGGTAAAAGATAGGAATCTTTTGTTTGAACCAAATTAAACAAACCGCAAGATTTCTCTGAAATAATTTGTACTTCCCATGAAATATTTACAAATGATCTCTGCAAGGGTAAATCAGTCCAATTTAAACGACTGCTGTAAAGCCAGTTATAGTAGGTTGAACATAACTTTGTATTACATTTTAATCTGCAATATTTACACCAGACAAACTGATGAAATCCAAGTTGCGATCCTTCAAGGAAAACAGTAATTTTGGGGCATGACTCCTTTTTTCATAGTCTCAGAAAGATCTGCTACTCCAGACATTTGAAGTAGATGTCCAGTTTCATTCATTCTCTGTTAAATGCAGGACAGTGTTCAGAAATAACATTCAGATTATACATATGTTTTTGTTGCTGATCTCTTACTCTGCCTCCGAGACACAATGGAGTTTGGCTCCAATCTGATCAGAGCTGCTTTTGCTGGGTTCTGCTTGTGTTCATTGATGTACCCACAAATTCGGTATACAAAAATAGACGAGATCAACCAAAATAAAATGTTACTACCCCTAGTTTTAGGATAGTTTTCAGAGGTTTGGTGCTGATATTCACTGTCAACCCTGAAAAGGGTATTTAGAGATTGGCCTTTCAACGGCTGAACTCACGTTTGTTGATTCAGCCAATCCTAAAGTCTACAGAAAAGCCAGGAATTAAAGATGGGCAATTTTTACTACTGTTTTAACCAGAAGATGATGTATCAACTGTTTATTCTCATTTCATAATATGTAGTCACCTTTGTTTTTAAAGAAGCTGCTCTTTTTGATTTATGAACTATTTTGTTGGATCCTGAAGAATTATCCACTGGATGTAGATCTTGCTTCATTACTGTAAGTAATGTCGTTAAAGACTGTGAGGGAAGGCCAGGCATTCAAATAATCCACCTCACAATTCTTTAAAATGTGAATCGCAATGCCACCAAGATGTAGAAGTCCTTGGAAAGCTTAAGAATACTTCACATAGAAAGACAGTGTTGTCATTCTTCTGCAAAAAGGGAAACCAAGCAACAGGATGTGATAAAGTCATCTGAGATAATTTGTAATCTTCACATGGTAGATGGTGCAGTGCCTTTGTATTGGATATGAAGGTGGTTTGCTCTTTTTCCTATATTTTGAAGACATGTAAGAGTCACATTACACAGTGGCAAAGATTTGTTAAAAAAAGGGCTGTTCATCCAAAACCGGGTTTTCTTTTCAATTTGTTAAGGCTAAAAGTAAGAAGAGATTTAATCACTTTGACAGAAAAGGTAACTAGACCAAGAGGCAATCCTTTTGAAAATTCTTTACTGTCAATAAATATCTTCACAGAGATAAAAGCGCAAGACTTTCTAGTGTAGCAGACATGGCACAGACAATGACTGCTCCACTGTTCTAGGCTCTGGTGAAACTCATATAGTGTTAGGTACCCTGTTTTAAGATTAAATTAAGAGAATCTGTGGGAGAATAAATGATTCATCAGAAGATTGGGAAAAAAACTGCGACAAGAGTGATGGTTAGAGGATCAGCAGTTGTTTAGAGAAGTTTTAGGAAGGAAATGATGACACTCTTCAAGTATGCAAAAGGTTGCTATGAAGAAGACCGTGATGAGTTGTCGCACAAGAAGTAGAATATAGAGTAATTGGCATTATTTGCAGCAGAAACTCATGATTGATGTCAGGAAAGCTTTAATAACCATCAGCAGAGCTGAGTAACAGGATCCAGTACTGGGGAGTGGAGATCTCCTGGATCTGCCTGGGCACAGGGAACAGAAACAGACACAGGGGGAGAACCAGCATCTCTGAGAGGTGTTTTACTTGATGCTGCCTCACAGCAGGAGGATGGACTAAATGGTCTCCTTTGTTCTCCCTCCTACATTGCTACTATTAGTGTGATTTTCATGCTGCACTTTGTCACAACTGGAATACCACTGCTGAGAAAATGTGTGCTGGAGATTCACAGATGTAGCACACAGTTTATGTACTATAAAGTGCTGTTGGGTTATCAGCTCAAAAGCATATCAGGGTCAAAAGACAGAGTCAAAAGGTCACACTTGTGACCATTTTTACAGACTCGTGACCCATGACACCTGTGTGAAATTAATTGTGTTAATTTACCTTAGATATAATACACTTTTTTTTTCTGGAAATTAATGAACACTGAAGGAAACCACTCCATTATGCTTGGCAACCCTGTAAACACTATGTCGTATATACTGTGTAATATATAGCTGGTTAACGACTAATGTACATTGAAATAAAAGAGACGTGGGACTCCAGTTTACAGTCACTCTTATTGAAAAATCTTATTGAGTTAAATAGGAATAAAATAAATGTGCTTTTACAGAAATGACTCAAAACCCAAGAGAACCAAATAATGAATGAGATTCTTTCAACAGAATTTTTACATGGAACAAGATATAGAACAGAGCTCTGTAGTAAGAATATAACTCTCCGTTAATTTTCCATTTGATTGTGTTGGCTGTTTTAAAAATACCATGCAAAACCAATTTTGTTTCCTGTTAAATACTTATGAACTTTTTCATACACACAATTCAGACAATCGGATTTCCTATCTGATGATTTTGGGTCTTTTTCTCTTCAAAGAGCTGTATGATTATAAAGACAAGCAAAAGGATATTCTGATAAAATAATTTAATTCTTAAGCTTCTAAATAAAAATACATGTGGGTATAAAGTGATTGCTCATGGTGATAGAGAATATCCTTGTATCCGGTTACTGCCTATATTGAGTACACTGTTCTCCAAAAGCAAAGAGACTGGAAGAGTTAAAAACTGATGCAGTTTTCTGTGCCTTATGTAATCAGGAGTTGATGGGTCTTGGATTGTCTGTTGGACTGCAGAAAAGCTAACACAGAAATCAAAAATTCAGTAAGCACTAGATCTAAACTGAAATCAAGCTTTTACACTTACGACAAGCCTGGGAAGTCTGGGCAAAGGGCACGCTGTAGGTCAGAGACTGGTAAAGCTGAGCTGTTGCATATGTCAATCAGTCACTTCTGTTCACCAGCTTTATACAAACAAAATGAAACTATGAAAAAGAAAGAGGGTAAGGTACTCTGGATGTCTAGAAACGTCATATTAAATTAAGTCACATTTTGTACTAATTTGCTCTGTACAATTGCCAGCTGCCCTGACTCAAGAGCTTGTAGTCATAAGAATCATAGGGTCATCACAATATTTTTAATAGTCCCACTTAGCACCCAGCACAAAGCTTATCTCTCCTCAGTATCAAACGGCAATTCCATCTCCTTTAGAATACAAAATGGCAAATCCCTAAGTGCACATCACTTTTTAATTGGACAGGATGAAAATACACTCGTAAACATTTGTTTTGGTGAAAAAAGGGAATACGTGAAAGGCAAAATTAACATTTTTTTCAGAACAGCCCAAGCAATTCTCAGACTGTTAATGAAACTAATTCAAGCTACAATAAATATTGTACAAATTTTCATTATAAAGCAGTAACTTGACTCTGTTTTTCCTTGATGAAAGATAGCCGACATTATTTTTAAAAGCTTCAAACCTGAAATACAAGAATGTGAATTTTCATTTTCCACAGACACCAATCTTTTATTATAAACAGAAGGTCATATTATGGTTTCATTTTTTAAAAATAAAATATCCCAAGGAATAATCTTGTAAGGGAAACCATAAAAAAATAATACTGCCAGACAGGCTGAACCTTCTTTCAAGATTCAAAGAATACTTTTAAAAACTACAAAAAATGTTTTGCTGTCTCCAGCATATTTGGCAGTTACATTTCATACACTTGGTACTTTTTTAGTGTCACCAATTTTGTTCTCCTTTAATCTGAAACATACCATAATAAATTATCAATTCACTCTTTGAAAAAGAAACTATACAAAGAAGCTGCTTGCTTTGGAAAATAGCACCAAACTGTCTCAATGAATACAAAATCTGAGAGGTTGTGGGGAGACTTGCAGACAGGAGGGGGAATTTCAGTAGATGGTGGGAGCTCCATAACTCCGTACTAAATTCATATAAAATGGTTGGCCAGTAATGTTTGTGGAGAGGAGTCAGGACATACTGGGAAATGAGCCTATGTAAGGTGGTGGCAAGGGATGAAAAAGTGATCTACCCCCAGAATGACATGTTTTGTTGTCATTATAGTTGAATACTTGAGCTCGTCAGACTGGTCAGACCATTGAGCCTCTCAGCCTGGCAATGCCATCTCCTGCATGTCCTGGTAATGCTTATAACAAAGGGTAGAAGATATCACAGTGACTTCAAGTGACATCAAGTTTAGTGCTTCAAGGCCACAGAATAAAATAAAAATGTGTCAAAGTAATCTTAACCCTAAGCAACCCTAATTTGCCCCTACAAGCCTGCTATAATACATAATCCAGAGGTTTATTCTGTTGGAGCTGGGGGAATGCAACATCTTTGGGACCCAGAAGGAGAAGCGAGGTTGCAAAATGGACTATTTGTAAACCATATAGGTTTTTATCCTGGATGTGCCCTTGACAAATATATTGTGATTATTAGATAGGCACTTCAGACTACGGTCCTTTAGGGTGAAATACAACCTAAATTGTAGCCATAGTTGGATAGGTGGGAAAAAAACCCCACAATAAAGCCAAAAAAGTAAGGCTTTTGTGAGGCCTGAAAGATTCTACAGGGTCCTCTAAATTACTAGAATTTTGTTGGATGTGTTTTTAAAACTTGCTTTTCTTTCATCTATCCTATAATTTGAAGAATAATTGTTTATTTTTGTGACTTAATTCCATTGCTTCTTTTGCCAAAAGTTTCTCATTTTAAATTGACACAAAAATGGCATTGCAGGCTGTGAATGGGTTACATACAGTGTGAACTCCTCCTTCGAGAGCTGAATTTTCTAAGTGTGACTGAAAGATAGGTAATTGCTCTGTGAGGCTGATTCAAACAATTTGGATGAGACACCGACTGCAAGAACACAGTGGAAGATCCTTAAAAACATGACAAATGACTGTTCCAACCTGTCCAAGTCTGAAGGTCCAATTTGCACTGGTTTTGGTTTTATAAATGAAGAACAGTCTCTGACTCTATTTTTGCTTGCGAGCATATGTGTGGCTTCTTCAGAGGCAAGCTTTCCATCTTGTTATAAAAAGCCGATACATTAATTTTGAAACATCCTGTTTAATTTTCACATGTAAGGCAAAATAATTCCATCCTTAAATTTAGTTAGTAGATTCAAACTAGTTCAATGTACTGAGATTTTCAAAACTAATTAGTTGGTGTGGTCCCCTGGCTGTTTTCTGTGTCCATCCTCCAGTGCGTTATGCAATACCTGATTTTCAAAAATTGCTCTTTGAAAGTCTCTTTGAAAATCAGATCTATTAGAGATATTTTGGAAAACTGTTAGTCACTTTTCCCAATGTTGACTTAGATCTCTAAGGGTTTGTGTTCCTGGTATATTATGATACATGAAGATGAGTCAAGAAAATCAGTGGATAGATTTTGAAATGGCATAAATCACAGGATGCTGCAATTTCAATAAGATGGTATGATTTATGTCTCCTGGAGATGTGTCCCAGCATGCACATAAATTCATCTATTACATATGCAGATCTAAAAAAAGAAACCAATCAAAAATCCAAAAGTGACACAAATAACTGCAAACTGAGAATATTCATACTCAAAGTATAGTTTAACTTTTCTTCAGTTGAAACACAATGGACATGTGTGTTATCCTCTAAATTTAAATATAACTGGTCTTTTTGGAACAGAAAGTTGCTCCAGGAACACAGTATGGAACAAAGAAGTAACTGAAAAACATGTTCTAAAGAAGGAAATACAACAATGAATAATGCAGAAAAAGGATAGCCTTCATTTTTTCTAATTACTGATAGAGTAAACATTCCACTGTAATTCAATAGCTGAAGGAATTGCCATCACATTAAAAGTTTTTATATGTAGAATGAAACCCTGTTTTGTTTAGAAAACCTCACTACGTTTTATCCAGGTTGACTATGGAAAATTACTGTTGAAGAACCTCAGTGCAATTACTTCATCAGAGGAATCCTTTGAAGAGCCTATTTATAAGAATACAAGTAGAATATGCTTTAAATAGTAGTCAAAAGGAAGTCTGTATCTGGTTAATGGCAAGTTAAAGTGAATGACTCTTCAAATACTTAATGAAATGCAATGGATATTTTGAAGACTGTTCCCTGAACAATACCGTAACCTGGAAGTATTTAGTGGCTGATAACCCTAATTCCAAGTGATCTTGGAAGTGGAAGAAATCTGATTCTATACTGGTAGAAAAACATTTAAAAATATTCCAGACTTTTTTTTTTTCATTCTGAGCCATGATAGTGTGAAAATGAATTTAAAAGCTTCCTACTGCCCTTTTTTATGAACATCCATTTTGCTTTTCTTGAAGAGACTTATATTTTACCTTTCCATGTCTTCAAATCAGGTAAAATTCAAGTACAGTGTACAGTGTTCTCATGATGACTTCTCCATCCTGAATGCTAGATATCATCTGTGCTATTTGGACTCTGCTCCCACATCATTATTTTTCTTTATTATGTTTTTAAATTGAGTCAAATGCAGTGAGTTACTTCTAAGGTTCAAGAGTTATGAAAAGCACGTCTTTTTCATTTGAACCCCACTGGGCACACCCTGTTTAGACAGGGTTGGTTCTCATGCAACTCATCGCCATCCACCTTAAGAATCTCAACAGTTCCTTTCTATAGTGAGGTCACACAATCCAAACAAAACTGTTAAGTTTTGTGATGTCATTGCTTATATCTTCAAAGTCACTGTTTTGTATGTTTAGCTGAAGTTAGAAATTATTTATTTCCTCAGCAGATTGCCAACATAGAAAAATGAGCATTTTAATACAGACAGACAGACACAAATCCTACTGTAAAGGTCCTTTTTTCCTATTCCACACCTTTTTTTCAGGACTTTCCTCAGTAACACTGTCATTAGCTCCCCCTGAAAAACTTTACTGTCTGTGATGACTAAACTGGAAATCAAGGATGACCTGGCTATTCACATGTTTTTCATAATCTGGGAATAGGCTGTTCAGAGCTGCACAGGATGTGTCTCAGTTTGAATGCTGGTTCATAACCCCTGACTAACAGAGGACATGCAAGGAGTATAGTTCCAACATTTGCATGAATTACTGTCATCCTTTTCTAGGGCATTGTGTAATCCAGCTGGGATGATGACTCTTGTCCAGAGCATGACCTAAGGGCCATCAAAATGAGAACTAAGGTTTGGATTTTTCATCTGAACCTTGAAAATGGTTGGACTGCAACTCAAGATACTGCAAAATATAAAGAAAGGCCAAAATCTGATGAAACAGCTGCTCACTTGAAATTTCATTGCCTCTTACCTAAACTAATCCTCTCTCTTCTCCAGCCATCACTCCCTCTTTTGTGGCCCACACTCCCAGAGTGACACTCTTTCCTGGGAAGGTCTTTTCCATAGGGAGTTGTGGCCTCCTGGTACTTTTGGTGAGGGGCATCTGCCAGTGCATTCCTTCATGTAAGAAATTTTCTGGAGGGCAGAAGACTGCTGACACTTGCATAGAAGCCAGGCAGGAGAAAATGTAACGCTGTCTATCACTGACACACAGCAAATGGAGCACCTGAGTACTAATACAGAGGTATACCAGTGTGTACGATAGCAAATGTTTTCGCGTATGTTTTCTTCACCATTAAGTAAAGGTGAAGAGGTAAAGTCAAAGGGAGGTTCTGGGGTCTTTGGTCCACGATCACATTTACTTTTCTCTCACTTCGTGTTTAGGATGGCTAGGAGGTAGGAGGACTCATACAAAGTCTAGTTTTACCTATTTGCTGCATTTTTGAGCGAGAGAGGTAACAGTGAACTCAAAATGTACGTCTACATTACAAAAGTGTGAGAAATATTTAGGACATGCTTCCTCAAGGGCGGAAGTTAAGTTCAGAGCATTTCATAGAATCATAGAACCACAGATTGTTTAGGTTGGAAAAGACCCTAAGGATCATCGAGTCCAACCGTTAACCAAGCACTGCCAAGTTACCACTAAACTATGTCCCTCAGCACTACATCTACAAAAATGACATGTAGATGTAGTGCTGAGGGACATAGTTTAGTGGTAACTTGACAGTGTTAGGTTAATGGTTGGACTCAATGATCTTAAAGGTCTCTTCCAACCAAAACGGTTCTATGAGTCTATGATTCTACCAGTCTTTTAAATACCTCCAGGGATGGTGACTTAACCACTTCCCTGGGCAGCCCGTTGCAATGCTTGACAACTCTTTTGTTGAAGAAATTTTTCTTATTATCCAACCTAAACCTCCCCTAGTGCAACTTGAGGCCATTTCCTCTTGTCCTATTGCCTGTTACTTGGGAGAAGAGACCAACACCCACCTTGCTACAATCTCCTTTCAGGTAGTTGTAGAGAGCCATAAGGTCTCCCCTCAGCCTCCTTTTCTCTAGGCTAAACAACCCCAGCTCCCTCAGCCACTCCTCATAAGACTTGTGCTCGAGAACCTTCACCAGCTTCATTGCCCTTCCTTAGGCACCAGCACCTCACGGAATCACGGAATCACGGAATCATGGAATCTTCAGAGTTGGAAGGGACCTCTAGAGATCATCCAGTCCAACTCCCCTGCTAGAGCAGGATTGCCTAAAGCACATCCCTCAGGGCTGCATCCAGGCGGGTCTTGAAAATCTCCAGAGAAGGGGACTCCACAACCTCCCTGGGCAGCCTGTTCCAGTGCTCTGTCACCCTCACTGTAAAGAAGTTTTTCCATGTATTTGAACAGAACTTCCTATGTTCTAGCTTGTGCCCATTGCCCCTTGTCCTGTCACTGGGAACCATTGAAAAGAGCCTGGCTCCGTCCTCCTTAAACCCACCCTTTAGATACTTGTAAACATTAATCAGGTCCCCCCTCAACCTTCTCTTCTCCAATGTCTTTCTTGCAGTGAGGGGCCCAAAACTGAACACAGTATTCAAAGCGCAGCCTCACCAGTGCTGAGTACAGGGGGACAATCACTTCCCTAGTCCTGCTGGCCACACTATCTGGTCTTTTTGACCACCTGGGTACACTGCTGGCTCATAGTCAGCCAGCTTGCGACCAACACCACCACGTACTTTTCTGTGGGGCAGCTTTTCAGCTGTTCTTGCCCAAGCCTGTAATGTTGCATGGGGTTGTTGTGACCCAAGTGCAGAACTCGGCACGTGGCCTTGTTGAACCTCATACCTCTGGCCTCAGCCCATTGATCCAGCCTGTCCAGATCCCTCCGTAGAGCCTTCTACGCTCAAGCAGATCAACATTCCCACCCAACTTGATATCATCAAACTTACTGAGGGTGCACTCGATCCCCTTGTCCAGATCATTGATAAAGATACTGAGCAGAATTGGCCCCAGTCTTGAGCCCTGGGGAACACCACCTTGAAACCATAGTGAGTAGTAAGGCTACATGGATATGTAGTTAGCTCCTGCAGCTGCTGGATACACCTGGACAAAATGTTCTCAGGAGAGAACAGAAACGCCAGTGGAAAGGAAAGCCAATTTTGAGCACAGGAACAGATTGGCCTTTCCAAAGAAAAGAGACCAAAGTAAAGGACATGATCACATGTCGGATACTTCTGCGGAGGACAATTTGAATTTGTTTACTAGAGTGACCTGTAGATCCCCCAGACTCCCTTCAGAAGAGAGCAGGGAGATGACTGTGAGGGGTACAAAGTACGTGCTCTTGCAGAGTGGGAAAGGTAGAGAAGGGAAGACAGAGAGTGGCGGAAGAGACTATTCCTACAAAGAGAGGGCTCTGTCTTTTGAAGCTGGGTTGCATTTTGTTCAAACAGTTATACAAGAAGTGCTTTCACAGCCATATAAAAATAATGCTACTGGTAGCACATGTCCAAAATCTGATAAATTGGTCCTTTTGATCTGTAGAAATGTCAAGAAGTTCAGGACTGTAATTTCTGAGGTCAAAGAGCACTGAAGGAAACTTTGATACTCAGAATATCCAGAAATTACATTTCTGTCTCTTTAGCTACCGTGTCAGGCTATGCCTGAATCAATATTTACCTGAATCAATATTTACTAAGCTTCGGTCAATATTTACTCACATTTTTAGTAGAGGAACTCCATTGCTATGGTAAATAACAGTTTACTACAGGTGATTGGAAGAAACTATTATACTTATTGTAGAAAGGGGAGGAGACACAGGTAGTAGTATATTCGAGAACGTGGAGGATGCCATGCTAGGGAGCTACTAAAGCCTGGGCGTGAGATATAAAGATAGAGGAGGTGGAGAAGGCCTCTGAGAGGCAGCCAAACAGTGGATCTGGTTTCATCCCTTCCTGATGGTGATTGGCAGTTACGTAGCTGATTCATGAGGACTTTGAGGCAGATTTGCCTGCCCCTCTTCCTTACCACAACAACCACAATAATGCTAACCAGTCTTTGATCATCAAAGCTGGGAACTATTAGAAGGCAGCCCAAGAATAACGCCTTTTTCTGTAGTGGAAACTTAGAATGAGTAAGAACCTGAATCTCTGGGCCACCATGTTCCTGCAGGACAGATCCTGTCCTCCTGCTTCAGTTTTATTCCAGTACCATTCTGGATTGCAATAAATGCTACTTCTTTTTTTTTTAACCAGGCTCCCTAAAAAAAAGCCTTTCTTTCTACCCCCCAGGGGTAGATTGTGTTGGCTCCCTGTTCTTCTGAGGAGTCTGCAACCTGTGCTGGCAGTGCTGGGCACCTGCTGGACGTTCCTCTCTACCAGCCCAGCCCCGTGCTCCAGGAGCTCTTCCCCCAGGGCATGTTTGCTCCTTGCAAGGCAGCTGCTCATCTCCTTCCTGCAGAGACTGCCCCTGGACCCAGGCAGAGAAGTCAACAGCAGGCAGGCTTCCTGTCTTCTCTCCCACCACTGCCCTTTGAAAGGTCCACAAAATAAGCTGTGAGCAAATGAAGCAGATGCTATCCATCAAAATTTAATAAAAAGACTGTTATATAAATAACATTAACATGCAGTTGCCTGTAACTTTCTGGGAGTCAGTATTTGGAGCAGCATGTAGCCCTGTAGTTTGTTAAATTGGAATAATAAAATCATATAGAAAACAAGATTGTTCTAATAATGATTTTTTAATATTGATTTAGCTGTAGTCAAAGTAGGTCAGACTGAGAAGGAGAGTTTATCGATGTTAGTCCCTGTGTATGGCCATGGGCCTTAAAATTACATAATGACAATACTGTTTATGGTTTATTTTCTTAAAAATTTGTTTATCTTCTGAGTGACATAGCAGGGGGCAAAGAGTGGGGTTAAAGGAATGCTTGTATCAGAAAGGATCCCACATTCCCATAAATGCACACAAATGACTGAAAACAATTAATGGGGTACATCACCAATATTCAATGTCGTAGGACCTTTCCCATTCAGGTGCTCAGTCCTCTGCATTCTCCGCTTTACATTTCAGGAGGGCTTGGATGCCTAACACTTCTTCTGCCCCTGGGTATCAACAGGCAGCATAAGTGTTTTCATGGTTTCTAAAGGTGGTAACATCTTTTCCCCCTTTGAGTTTCGTGAGATGGACTTTAATACGGAAAAAGTAGGAAAATTCTCCCTCTATGGGCAGCAGTTCCTCTGGAGGTAGACTGGAAGCCCTCAGTCCACCCGGCAGGCACCCTGTGCTCCACCTATTCCCACCTTGATCTTCATGTTTTTGTTTGACTTTCCCTAATGCCTAAGACAAAAAAGAAGGAGAGGTGGCTGTCCATCCCCTCCTGTGCCTCTAAAGAGATGACTAAGCTATTAAATTATAGCACCTTTCAACCCCATAACAGATATCAGAACAAATGTATTAGGATTTCACTGGGAAAGGATATGAATGGGTTTTGTGAAGCAAACTGACAACAAGTTCACCCCGACCTGTTCCTCATCAAAATCTTGCTTTGAAATGTTTTTAAACACCAGATGCAGCTGGTGACCAAGGTTCAAATAACTGACATTACTAAGATGCAGCCAAGATTTCAGCAAGCCTCATGGCGACACTTCTGGACAAAGATAAGGCTTTGTTGTAAGCATGAAAGCTTGGAACACCACTAATCATATGTAGAAAAATGTCACAACAAAAATCATTAACAATCTTGCATCCAGTGGAGAGGCAGGGGAAAGAAGTTAGCTCAAGGACTAGGGGTGAATAAACGATCCTTAACTTTTAGAGTGAACTGTATGAAGAAGCTGTAATGTAAGATGTCTGATTACACCTTTGTGCTACACTGACCAAAGCTAGCAGTTAATTATTCTACCATGTTTTCTTCCACCAAAGAAGAGCAATTATAAGAGCTGTTTTATTGGCTCTTCTTGAAATTAAATGAAGAGAATAGCTAAAATGTCAAGAGTTTATTGTGTTTCTAAAAATTCAGACTTCTTTTAAACGTCATTTCACATTTTACAGGCTTTAATTCCAGATTTGCACCTGGTCTTAGCCTAGGGGCAGAAATAAAAGGATACAAGTCAAAACACAGAGACACAAGCCTCCAGTATTTAGATAGGACAGCTAACAGCACAGGGAAGCTACATATGTTCACAATGTGTTTGGATTGCTAAATAAATAGCAATTATTGTATTTGCCCTCCCTTTCGGTTTGCTAGACTTTTAAAATTGCGCAGGAATAGAGAAACTGCATTTTAGCTTCCATTGATATTTGCATCAAAACAGAAATTAGTAAAATAAAATATAAGTCTGAATAAAATGAGTCAGATGTGTTTTTCCTTTCATGCTTTAAAAATTCTCCACTGTCTCTTAAAAAAACCCAAAAAAATCCCCAAAACCAAACCACCCCAAAAAACCACTTAAAGCTAATTTCCCCTCTGCTTTGCTGTCCTGGTGAGAAAGCAGTAAAAAAAAGCAAAGTTTATATAAAGCAGTTCTAACCACAAATGTTAGAATTGTTCTACTAATGAAAACATGATTTTCATACATATCAAAAACATGCTTTAGTTTGAAGAAATACATAAAAACTCTATTATTAGACAGGATAATATTATATTACACTATATAGTGCTTGGTTTGACAGAGATTACAGCAAAAGCAAAGGCAGGTTGATATCTGTTTAAATAGTTTCACCTAAAGCTACCCTTTTTTTCTGATATAAATCTCCACTTTGACTACCTCCAAGATTAATTTTATATCATTTCCTTGAATTACAAATACTATAAACAAGAGGAACAGCCAGAAATTTTTCTCAGTATTGAGTCAGAAAAAAAAACATAGTTAAAACCAAGAAAACTTTCCTAAATATATGTTGTAGGGACATAAATAAAGTAAGTAAGATGAATTACAGCTAAGCATCTGTCTTCTAGTGTACAAGTAGTTTGGGATTATAAACATATGAAAAAGAAATAAAGCAAATGAAAAAGAAAAAGGAGGAAAAGAAAGCAAAAGAGCTGATAAAGTTTCTGGCTACAATACAGGAGACATATCATTACCATATGATCTAATGTGGGTGTCAGCCTGGATTGTGTTCATTGAGAGAAACCTTATTTTTTAACTGTGCTATGGAATAGAAGCAGGAGGGTTTTCCACCAAGTGACAGTCACTGAGCTGAACTTACCCCCTCCTCCTTTCCACACCTGCAAAGCCTTTTGCCTGGGTTGAATATTTAGTTTAATTACATCTCAGCTTTGAGAGCTCCTGTTGCAAATCCCTGGATTAAAAGGTACGGTTTTCAGTAATTCTCCTGAACTATGCTGTACTAATAAAACTTCAGGCAAGTCTACGGCAAGAACTAGTTGAATTTTAAGAGAAGGAAGGAAAAAATCCTACTAAATGTCTAGCAATGTTAAGTTTTGTATCCAGCACTTTTGTTTCTTGGGAACATGAGAATGCATTCTCAAGGATTGTGCAGATTTCCTACTGTTTATTTGACTGCTCTGTCTCTTGTTTTGATTTGTATAAGCACAGCTATAGTCCTTTCTTTTTCTTTACTGTAAACTTTTGCAGCAGTATATTCTCTGTTTGCAAGCCAGTGCTTAGAATCGGTGATGGAGTGAGTGTAAAAAATGCGTGAGTTCTTACATTTCTCTTTTAAACTGCACTCTGTGGTTTCTTTTTCGTTCGGGTTTCTTCATATGTATTCCAAATATTAATGAATATAATTTCAATTTTCAGAGAAAAAAATACGTAGTAATCAGTTAGACGGGCTGAGTGTATGCCTTTGTAATGTTAGAATGTGCTATGTTACAGTGTACAAACAGGGATTCACGTTTAAAGAAGGTTCCTATGAATGAAATAGTAGAAAAGAAAATTCCTGGAGTTTAAACTCCTATTAACAGAGTTTGAATCTCTTTAAAACTTCCAGCTCCTATGTTTGCACACCTAGACTTTATTACACAAAATGGGTAAAACATGTAATGTAGGGGATTTTTTTTTTTTGAAACTGCAGATATTGTTTAACGTGTTTTTTGTGGCATTTTGAAAGATTTCTGACAGTAGGTGAACTAATATTTAAAACTTAATATTAGGGTAAACTGACAAGAAGACCACCAATACAGTGGTGACGTGAACTGATGAAGCACATTTCCAGTGGTATTTTAAACTGAAATGTGGCCAAGTCTATGGTATAGTTTCCTCTGTTTGTGGAAAAGTCTTCCTCATTGTAAACACATAATTAAAGCAAATTTAAACAGTTATGTCCTGCAGACATAAATATTGTTTCACAGCCCTTTAAGAATTCAGACTTTTCCCCCCACCTCTATTTTTTTTGTAAGTGAAATGTAAACATTTCTTACTAGTACAGTTTTGTGTATATTTTTTTTCTCTAACTGTTTATGTTCATTTACACATGCAAACAATAGGAACAGATGTGTGTGCCTGTGGTACAAATACATATACGAATAAAGATATGCAGACACATATCTATTCCTGTTTCCTGATTAATATGTAGCTTGTGTGTGCTATTTTCTCTGCTGTGTCCTCAAATTAGATCCTTGATATCCTTTGTTGTCCTACAGTTTTCCTTTATACACAGCTTTTACTGATTTCATTATCATTTTGACAAAACAGAGACCAAAGGAAAAGGCCTACTACAGGGTTTAACTGAGATAAGTGAAGTCATCAATATTAATGTGAACAAGAAGTGTGAAGACACTTCCAAAGTGCTTTGCATTGTTTTTGTGTTTGTTTTTTTTTTTGAGGGGTAGTAATTTAACTCCAGGATAAGATCCTGATTGTGCTTTCTTGGGACGGACGGTGCTTCAGCAGTGACCCTGGGGGGGAATACAAGCAGTTTTAAATATTTAAAAATATTTTAAAAATACATGAATACATTAAAAAGAACAGGGGAAGCTCTTTAAAAACTACTGACTGCCAGTGCCATGCCAGGGTTGGCGTGCAGCATACCCAAAGTTTATTGATGTTAATGTACATTCTGAAAAATAATTTGTACTGGGGTAATGTTTTATTGATCATTTTCACAAGGCAGCTTATTACAATGAATGGTGATGATTTGGCAAATTTGTCGTCCTGTTTCAGACTATTAATAAATTGCATTGTTGTATTACAATAATTCATACATAATAATGATTATTTCAAAAATCTTCTTTTGGTTTAAACCATGGGAAGAACTCACCACCACGTATTAACACCACTTTGCTGTGACATCCTTCCTTGTTCCTGTGTGCTCCTGGGGGTGTTGCTGGGAAAGGGACCCAGCCCCAATGTCGGGGGGGGGGGGCAGGGCAGGAGGGAGCGCAGGAGGATGGCCCACATGGCGACACAGCCTGCCCCTGCTACATGGCACGAGTTTGCACAGCACTGAGTTGGGCCAACAGGGCATGCTAAAATGCTCTAGTTGACATTGGGGTCTGCAAAACCCCTCAGTGTATGCAGTAGGTAATATGTCTGCTCCAGGAATAGAAAGTGCTTTCAGGTCCAACTAAGCAACCAACTATGTCTCGTTATAAGGCAACAGAAAGGGTACTTTATCCATGTGAAGTCACTTTGAAGTCTTTGGGGCATCTGAAGGTTGTAGATACCTGTCTTACTGTTACGTAGATGACAGAATTGCAAGTTATGATTTTAAAATACTAGCATGTTTTATGAGGTAACCTTATCATCCTCTCAAGACTCAGTCCTACAAGTTTCTGCAGGATTGCATTATTGGCATCTGTAGGTAGAAATTCATAAAGGAAATTGAACCCAGGCACAATATAGATTGTATCTATTTCCAGGCCTTTGTTTTTTATTTATTTAGGGTTTTTTTTTATACTAACCACTCCTATTAGAGTACCTGGATGTGTTATTCTAGAAAGAGAGGCCTCAGTATACCACTCTCACCTCACATCAGCTGACCATTTTAGTCATCTACCTGGTAGGTTCCACATGTCAATGCAGAAAGAGAGGCGGTCCTCCTCCTCTGCCTCTTCCCCATTTTTTTATCTTTCCATTAGTCAATATGGAGCTGAGAAATGCCATACCACGCCCCTAACTGTTAGATAATTTCTGCTAGAAAAAAATCAATCACAGCTAGTGCCCAGACAAGGCATTTCAGAAGTTACTGACCTGAAGAAGCAAGTAACATTTTCGCTTTCATTACGGAGAGCAATATCTGTATTCAGGACTATGCCATCCATTTTATGAAAAGGCTCCTAAATAAATGACAAGTTTGCCTTTCTGTCACTTGGCAACTTGAAGGCAGGATTCTTCATATTTTTTTCTTTGTGAGCTCTTTTTTAGATCCATGAAGGTTTGTAAAAGATAAGCTTTCTTTTGTATAATGAACTGTAAAAAAAAAAAAAAAAAAAAATTTCGGAAAATTAGGTGATCTATACAGCCTTAATGCAAAACCTGCAAACAGTTGTTTTGTAATTTCTCCTTAGCGCACAGTGACACAGGTAGCACAATGTTGTGTTGAAATGCATTCAGGCCTAGGTCCTGAGAACACGTATTTAAGCAGTTTTCCTTGTTAATATCTATGGCAATACATACTTGCATAAAGTTGCCCCTGAACATGAAAATCTGCAAAATGAGGCCCTGAAGGCACATTAGAAAGTGTGCTGACAATACTACAAGCATCAATTCAAATGCTTATGCAGTGCAAAGCAGAGGATTTTCAGGGTGCATTGTTTATATCATAAAATCCCCTAGCCAAAAATCTGGAAAGCAAGCCAAGAACATCCAATATAACACAACATTGTATTCCATTTTATTGCGCTGTTTAAAAAAGAAGTATAGCTCATTTAAAGAACTAAAGATCTTCCCCTCTCTCTCCACCCCGTCACTAGATCTTACTCTTTCTCAGTCAGTTTTACTAGGCTATAATTTAAAACACACAGCAAGCTGGCACTTTGAAAAAAAAAAAAATATTTCTCAGGCCATGAAATACTGCATTACAGTGAGTTTGGGAACCTCAGGTTTGTCCCCAGGAGACAAACTCATTGCTATGAAACAAATGCTAATGAAATCAAATAGACTGTTACGTTGGCAGAAAACAGACACATGGAAAATGTGGCTTATTGTTTTGACTGTTTTGCATAACAAAGTTGACAGCGCTGCCTGTTCCTAATAAATATTACTCTAAATATGCAAACAGATGTGTTTACAGTTGCCTTTAAACTGCTCTGTAAAAAAAAAAAAAAAGAAAAGCCTATTGACAAGCAGTTACCAGACTCCTATCACATAACTGTCCTATTTTCAGAATTGAGTTTTCATTTATCGAAAGGAACAGTTATGCAATTGGTGGATATGCTGGACCTCCTTCAGCAGGAACTGTGCAGCTATGGGAAACTGCTACTTTTGTTGTAAATCTCCTGCTTTGATCCCTAGGTTCTGCCCGGAGTCGATGAACTAAGCCATGAAGCTGGCTCTTCTCTTCGTCCTACTGCTGCCAGCATGCTTGGCCAAGCCGTTCCACCAGCAGGGCCTCTTTGACTTTATGCTGGAGGATGAAGGGTCGGCCGATATGCCTCCAACAGATGATCCCGTCATATCTGGATTTGGACCAGTGTGCCCCTTCCGCTGCCAGTGCCATCTTCGCGTGGTGCAGTGCTCTGACCTAGGTAAGCCCAAGAGTATCTTCATAGAGTCTATACTAACATTCTAGCCACGGGTTTGCAGCTGAGGTGGTGAGGCTGCTATGCACTGCCACGCTGTAACTGGGTTTTTGTCAAAGAAATATGCTACAGCTATTGTCAAGTAGAATGTACTATATGAAGTAGGCCATAAAGCCCCGACAAGATGGGCATTTGTTAAGACCATGAAGAATGTTTGATTTTTTTAATGTGTGTTTTGTGTATGTATGTATCACTTGTTCTTCAAAGACCACAGATTTCTATTGCAGACAAAATAACTTTTCAAGGCTATTCCTTCAAATACATATTAAATAAATTTGGCGAGGTCAGATGTGGGGATGGAAACATTTTAAAAGGTTCTAAATTGCATGGTCCAAGCTCCAACACTCTTAATCATACTGTCTGGTACCTCAACATAGAAATCATCCCATTTCCATTGGAATACATGAGCATGGAATAACCAAACCTGAATCATATATGCTGGAACCAGTCCTTTGGAGGAAAGGACTTGGAAACACTCCAAAGCAATAAACACGTTTTGGAGCTCCTTATTAAATATCTTTCGTAGACACTGTTCAAGCTGAAACCTTGAGAAACTTTCTCACAAACTCCCCTTACTCCCTCACATAGCAGGGCTCGTCTGCACAGTCAGACCAGCAGGATGTGAAGCCATGTCTGACATCACTGTATTTGACTTCCCCATGCAAGTAATGAAGTTGACTTCAGTGAGACTGCTCTTGGTTTAAGCCTGTATTATTCAGCCTAAGTCAATGCGCAGTGCAGAAAATCAATTAAAGTCGGTTTTGCTCACAAGGAAATTAGGCAATTTATTCAGTGGACAGACAAATAATTTCTCATATAATTTTACAGACTTTTTTTTTTAAGTCTTCTTTCAGCTGTTTAAATGTATAGCTGGGTGTTTCTATTTTCCTGTGTTATAGCATTGGCTTGATAATTGCTGTAAACCATGGCACAAATTCACCAATTAGGACCTGAGTCTCATTGTGGTGGGTGTCATATAATTACAAAAAGGAGAGGGAAACATTAGTTACATCCCTAGAAACTTCTGTGAATTTATTAAAGCAAGCCACATAATTACGCAACAGATACGTTTGGCAAAGACCCAGTGAATAATGCAAGCCAAGTTGCACAAATGAGCACGGACTAACCTAGCCATGCATTCATAAAGCTTTCACAGTACTGTCCCTGTTGAAAGATATTTTCTTTTTTTACCATTTAGGTGACAGATAATAGCAAACATGGCGTGGGGAGTGGAGAGGAGGTTGCCCCACATGCCATGAAGGTCTTTTATTGTTGTTACACTGGCTAATGCTGATGGAATTTAAGTTATTTTGGGAACTTGTACCCAGTCTGCTTCAATTCTACAGAACGTAAGGAGCTTTCACTTGGTAAAAAAGTAGATATATACACACAGGGACCCTTTGTTGCTGTACTTGCTCCCATGTTCGTTCAGTTCTCCTTCACACACACGTGGTTTCTGAAGGGTTGCTCTACAGTCCACTCCCTACAGATGCTTCTAGGTTAATAGAGTCCCATACTGACAAGGAGACTCAGAAATACAGCAATTAAGGCCCCAGTTCTGTGTTTCAGAGATAATTTTGAGAGGGGTGATAAGAAAGAGATATATTTTGAGCTTGATTTAAACCCGCATGATGCAGATACTGCAATGAAAAGATTGTGCTTTTGAAGCGGCTGAGCTGATAACATCCGGCCTCTGGGCACGAAGGAAGAGAGATCTCTCTGGGCTCAAAATATGCAGCCCTGAAAAATAAATAATATTTCCCTGGCAGAGCTCAAGGAAGTAATAATCATGCAGAGTTCCCCAGCCTTGGCATTAAGTCCATCCCTGTCAGATGTGGCTATGACAGCCCCTCCTGGGTCATGGCCCAAGTGGGAGGCTCATCGGGGCGCAAGTCCCGTGGCCACCCCTGCAGTAGGGACAGGGCAGCTGTGTGTGCTGCCTGCTCACAGGTAAATCTGCCCTCCGCTCTCCTCTCTTCCAGCCTTGAATCCATTTCTATGTGACTCAGACAAGGTCAGGTTTACCTACTGACTTGAGGATAGCTGGGAGCTGGCTCTAAAATCTCAAAATTTTGTTGCAAACTGTGGAGGTCCCGCAGGGATGACCGAGCATGCTCCTGGGCTGTGGGATGAAGGGTGCTTGGGGCACGGCGATCAGGAAGGCAATGTGCATGCAGGAGCCATGAAACCACTTCCACCTCCCTGCAAATCATCTCTCCTGGCCCGACTTGCCCTTCAGCTCCGGGCTTTTACGACCCAAAAAAATTAGCTATCTCCCTCCCCTAAAATTATCAAATTTAGTCATCTAGTCCCATGGGCACTAATTGAAGAAAAACTGCAGGCAATAACAAGACTCCTCCCAGGGATATATTAAGAGCTTACTAAATTAAGTCCCACAAAGGAAAGTTGAAATCTGGATCAGGATCCTTCCTTCCACCCAGTCTCTGGCGTGGAGGTAGGGCTCTTTGCAGCCATGAACCCCTGGGTGCAGAGGGCATGTCAGAGCAAGGCAGCTGGGGGACCCTAACGTGGGCTACTTATGGAGAGGTTTCCTCTTCCTCAGCGTGCTTCTTTTTGTTACCAAAGGGGCATTTGCTATTTGTAAACTCTTGCTTCTTAAGGAAAAAGCCAACTACCTGACACAGAGTTATGTGAGCAAACCACAGGAGAACTATCACATCCAGGGTCCAGAGATCAGGTTTGCCCCTTGTCTCATGAGCACTGGATGGGAATAATAAAAAAAATAATATCCAAATTCAATAAAAACAGGGAAAAAATGCCCAGTGGTCCAATTACACTCTTGTCAGCTGAAGTTTTGCATTCCTGAACTTTTAAGCTTCAGTCACATCTTCCTAAGCACATACCTCCGAATTAATTTATTTTGCCTCCAAGCCAAGAGCTGAGTTAGCAGGAAGGAGAAAGCCGTCTTCTCACACCCTGAAGAAGAATTCTCTCCGAGCTGCGGTTACTGACAGATCGAGAGCAGAGCCCCGTGTGCCTACCTTATATGAGATGTATTACCTTTGTGCAATAGGCTCAAGTATCTCATCAAGGAAGGCCACCGTGGTATCTCTGTAAAAGTCCTGCCTTTTCTGAATCTGCTTCCTGTTGCTAAAAGGGAGCCACAGGTTCCCTTTATAATCATGCCTCAGTATAAGGCATTACTGTGCCAGACTTGCCATAGAAATCACGAACATCTTCCTTATTAGCACACAGTACAGATGAGGACTAGCTGATATAGCTGGTAAGAGGCAGCTCTTCATGTTTTAAAGTAATAAATACAGGGAAGATATGCAGTCAGTTGGCCAGGCAAGCACACCTCGTAAAAGCCCTAGCAAGGATTAACCGTTCCATTTAAAGTCTCATCCTCCCAAAGGGAGTCTCAGGAAAAAGTTCCTCCCAGAGTGCCTTGATAGGCAGGAGGACACATGTGTGATTACTCAGCCCTGCAGAGCATGCAAAATGCTCCATAAGCGCTTTCAGAGGTGGTCGTCAGAGCTTTATTTCACCTTCAGA
The DNA here is from genome assembly GCF_964199755.1 of Larus michahellis. Classification (NCBI taxonomy): domain Eukaryota; kingdom Metazoa; phylum Chordata; class Aves; order Charadriiformes; family Laridae; genus Larus; species Larus michahellis. The sequence goes on along the minus strand of NC_133896.1, from coordinate 49,007,695 downwards.
TAAGTCTGTCAGCCCCTTACTAAGTGAGCAGCGTCTGTGTTCTGCAGGATTGAATGAGATCGCCTTCCTTGGAGACTTCACGGGATGTAGGGGGGTCCCTCCAGTCCTCTTGCTGTGAGCATCCATGGAGGTTTTGTGGTCTCCAAAAAGTGTGCAAGAGATGAATGTCAGTAATCAAAGTTCAAGCAGTGTTACAGTTTAAATTGGAATTTTACTCACAGCTCAGAAATGCTGGTTTCTCCAGCTGTAAAGAAGGGTATATTAAAGCTCAGCATGGGTGCTGGAGTGTGCGTTTGAAAAGCACTTTGAGATCAGTGGGTGAAAATCTCATAGATACGTAAAGCATTATTCCAGGGATCCAGTAACACGAGGCAGTTTATCCGAACACAGAGTGTCTAAACTCTATCAACATGTGAACCGTGGTAATTTGACAACAGCTAATTTAATTCTTGACAAAAGATGATTTAACTCATTGTATAAAATCTTTCAGAAACATCTGAACACCCGTTTTCTGATCACGACTCCATTTGGGAACCCCATCTCTCATCATAAAGGAAATGATCTCCTTTGAGATATACCTTGATTTGAATTTCTGTTGTCAACATAAAATATTTTTGAAGAAAAATAATACATGCCTCATTGGTGATCAGTCTCAGTCATTTTAGGAGTTCAAGAAAACAGATAGGGTTACTTACTATTGTGTACTTGGCTTTAGAATCCCTGTCATTACTCAAATGTTTACCAACCTTTCAAAACTATAATTTTTAAAGCTAAATGTTTAGCTCAAAATCTTACAGGTTTCTAAAGATGTAATAAGAGAAAGCATGGATCCTTAAATGGCCAGACATCAACAAATATAATTTTTAAATAAAAAAGATTTTGTTAATTTACATTGTAATTGCTGAGCCTTTAGGACAAGTTGTTCCATGTTTTATGCACTTTTTCCTGTTAACAATAAGGACTAGAGACTTATTCCTTTTATGTTTAATAAAAGCTGAGACCCTCATGAAATCCCCTGACTCCATGCAACTTGATCATTTAACAAAAACATTATCAATAAAAATGCAACCATGAAATCTGGGAAGGTATATTGTCACTTATACTGAGAGTAGCCTCTGCAACACAATACCATGGCCTTAAAACTGAAGACTAAATGCCTTTTTGGACAACATTACTTAGACAAACAGAAGTTATGCTGTAATCAACCTTTCCACGTGCTAACTGGCTGAACAGTAATACTCTAACACGTTGGAGATCAGACTGGAGGATCTATATGGACTATTACAGGTATTATCCGTAACATAGGAGTGATCTCGGGTGATGTTAGCTATCTAAGAGTTATCTGGCTCCTTTCACAGCCATGGGGAGAGTCAGGCAGCCACCCCATGGGGCAGTTCATCCTGTCTAAGGTGACAGAAAGGATTCTTGGGAAATTAAGCTGCCAACACAGGGCCCCAGTGACTACTCAAGGCTATACAACTTACTTTCAGATTGATGAAGTTATGTGTGATAAAATTAAAACATGGGAAAAATAAACTCGGGTTACCAGCATTATTTTTTAACAAATTTGCCATGGATTTTTAAAATTTTTGTATGTATTCTGCTTATATACAATTTTTGGGATGCCTTGGAAGTTAAAGAAAGCATCAGTTAAAGCCCTGTACTCGGTACATCCTGAAAAATTATTAATTCAAGAACCCAATAATTAGAAAACACTCTTGAAAAGTTGTCAAGAAAAAAAAATATATTGGCCTGGATGTAGACTGCTTTATAGTAACAAAAAGTCATTAGCTTTCACCAGTGTAACAGTAAAAGACAGGCCTTGTTGCATCGCAGCCTGGATTGCTGATGTTCCAGTTCCAGTTGATAAACATGATTCTAGGTGAAAATTAATCCACTCTAAATACATCCCTTCTTTACTAGCTGCTTACTCCAAGGTAACAGTTACCAACTCTGTGAGTTTTCTTTTTTTTTAAGAAAGCCTAATGGCAGGAATGGAAATCCTGACTGCCAAGTGCAAGTGATACAAGAAGCGACTGTTTTCTGGTTTGCACTGTGACAAGAGTTTATTTTTAAAATGTCCCAGTGCACAAATAAATAGCTGATAGATAGCTAGTGAAATGTGTGTCAATTATTATAAGTCATAGCAGGTGATTACAGTGCTTAAAACATACTAAGTAATAACTGCTGACACCTACTAGCGTTATGGACATCTTTAGTATGTGTATTATCTTCTTAACACTTTTATTACTTGGTAAGACATATAAATATTTAAAAAACTATCCGTGTTTTCACAGCATAAAGCCTGTGCTATTCAACTGCGAAAGGTTCCCAGCCAAGTCTTAGGAAGAGCTAAAGAGTCCAAAGGCTCCTTCCCAATGTTCACTGAGAATCCACTGCCAACAGGGAGGAGACCTAGGAATTTGGCTTCTATGTGAAGCCACCAATGATAACAGCAAGGAACTGCCAATACTAACCTCCAGCTACTCAGGAAAACTCTGCTCACAGAGTCCAGTTACCGTGGTATTTAGAAAAGATTCTAGTTTTAAGCAGATTTTCAAAACACCTCTTTCTAACACAGACTTGAGAGTGTCCCCTTCTTATCAACTTTGGATGCACTGGTCTGTATTTTGCTTTACCCATATCTGTCATGTGTGAGCCAAAAGAAGATAATCAGGTTACAGAAAAAAAAACAAAAACAAAAACCAAAGAGTAGTTTTCTGAATATACTTTTATCTTTTCCTAAATTTAAAATCTAAGAATATATCCTTCAAAATATATTGCATTTTTTAAACTTATTTTTCCTGCTTTACCTGCCTGCCCTGACAGACAATATTGACAAATGCTGGAATTCTAGGTCTCTTTGGTTGTATTGTATTTAAGGTCTCATTCACACAGATCATTCTTGTCCTACTATGTCTGCTATGAAAGCGAAGTAGATAGACGGAGTAGAACTCGCTCATTGGCTTCTCTGCAAGCAAAGAGATGGAAACAATGAACACAGACACAGAGGGCCTTAACACGAAGGACTGTGTCTGACCGGGTTTTTTTTCCGCAGTGGGGGGGATTGAGTTGTAATTTTCAATTTATGGGACCAATTATGGGACTAGAACAGCTCTGTACAAATGACCCTGTTGTTAGCAGGGTTACATTTGCTACACAGGCAACTCTACTGCAGACTTCTTAGGCAGTCAATAGGGAATGAAAAAGGTGATAAGCGGTATTTAAAGAATTTGTTTGTTCTCTGCATACGTGCTCTTAAGTGAGAGGGCACCCAGGAGAGCATCCCATACCAGCTTTGTGTTTGTTTCCTGGGTTCTATTTGGAGTGCTTTGAGTTGCTATAAAAATCTGTTAAGGAGAGGATGCTTGCAGTTTTAATTTCAATGAGAAAAGGAATGCAATATATACTCATATTTTAAAAAGCAGTGAAAACAAGAAACCTTTTCTTCCCACCAAATTTCATGGCAACTTTAGATTTAATGGAAAAGCAACAAATGGACAGATTATTTACAGAAATACTAAAGCATTTGAAACATGTGAAAATGTAAATGGGGCTACAATCTGGTTCTGTAATACATCATCAGCACAACAGAAACATGCAATAGGTCATCCCAGCCCCAGTTTCTGCCTGCACTGTGTAAAATGTGAAAGCCTAGGACGACCTCAGTTTCTACACTGGACTGCAGGTTTTCCCTTCTATTGCTCCAGTGTGGGCCTCAGAAACTAAACAGGCTCTCGGTGAATTCATATTTTAGGGTGACATGGAAGAGTTGTTTGTCGTGGTACAAACTCTTTGCTGAATATCTCTACCTAAGAGATGTAGGAGCAAAGATATAAGCAAGTTAGCCAAACAGGACTAAAAGGCTATGTTATCTCATTCAGCTGTGATGCCATGTCTTTCTGTAAGTTCAATTAGTTCTTCAGCATTGATTTCCACACCTTCAGATTGGGAAGATTACACTAATTCTTTACTGCTGGGAAGTAAGAATGGAAAAGGAAAGGCGAACGGTGCTAATAAAGTTTTTATATTAGCAGCAGTCCAGAAAAGAAAAAAAGGCAGATACTAGATACTGAACAGATACTAGAAGAAAAATGAAAGAGGAGAAAGCCAATGGAAGAAGACCAGGATAGGAAGATAGACACGATAGGAACCCTTTCAAGAAAAGAAGGGACAATATGAACGTGGAAGGGAAAACCATGCTTTTTCAAGGGAAGCTATAATAGAAATTGTTAGAAAAGGGGATGTACAGAAAGTTTCAGATATAATTGAATGGAAATTTTACTGTTTTCAGGGTTAGGCGGCAAAATTTGTTTTCTTTATTTTCTCTCTCTATGGCAGAGAGTTTACATCGTCTGTACTGAAGGGGATGACTATTACAGTGATAACTGACCTGGGGAAGGTCACTAAATGACTAATAAAATAAAAAAGTAACAAACCTAAAATATCTAAGAGTTACAAGGATATATACAACATCATCTAGTAGAAAAAGGGAACTAGCAGGTCTGCAGACTCCCTGATTCAGTCAGGATATCCTCTCTCAACATTTATTTAAATGTTATTCGCTATGTCCAGTCACAGCGGCTCCTTCCATTGTTTGCTTGTGTGAAAGTAGGTTGAAAACAATCCTACAACATTTATGAAAAATGGCCATGTTATGTTTAGAAGTACCCAAAATAACCGGGAACATATCTTTGCCCTCAGGTCATAATAAAACTAGGGCTGTTCAGTGGCCATGTGGTCAGAACAGGAAGGGGTAGGTTTACTTGAAACCAGAGAAGATCCACCCCCCCAAATGACTCTTTATGGCTACTCCATTATGTTAGTGCTAATTCTGGTAAATCCCAAAGTAAAGACTGAGGGAGCTACCCTTAAATTGGTATCTGTTGCCTGCTGCTTAAACTACGAACCAGGCAAACCTCAAATTATATTACTCCACAGGCTAATTCAAAATGTAATTTGTTAGATAATGCTCACTTTTCTGAGTCACTGAAATGCTCTCTTCTGACTACTGTAAATACTCGTAAGAAATAAATGTTTCACCTTAATGCATGAGTACTCATAGATAGTGCATCTGCACTGCATCCACTTTAACTGAAGCCATTATGCACATGGTGCTGGCAGATTGCATGAATCACACGCGACGGTTGCTGTTCTCTGATGGGATGTTTTATGTCTGTAACCGTGACAGTGGGAAATGTAAAGCTGGCAATTTTAGGAGCTCTGAAAACTCATATTTGATTTTTTTTTGTTTTACTTAATGTCTTAATCCCTGAAGTCTCATGACTATTTCAAAATATTTTTAAGCCTTTTAAAATACTTCTGTACTTCTTGAGAAGGGATATACCTTCCAGACCTTTGAAATGACAAGTCCCAGAAAGTTAGAAAGAACACAGAAATGGAATTTGCTTGATTTTTAGTTTCAAGAATGTATCATTACTCTTAGGTATTAGCTTTTGGGGCCGGGAGGCTGAATCTGTCTGTACCAAAAATGTGACTAGCACTGAAAAATAATTTATAACATCTGTAGCTTGCAATATCCGTTATACTTTGAAATATGTGTTCACTACACAGAGTGGGTGGAAATAGAAAAGAGGAGTTATAGCAATGCACTAATTTTTAAACGTTTGCTAGGGCCTTTACAATTCTTACTACTTTCAGAATGGAGAATTATGCATTTAATCATAATGTGTGAATGTGTTTCTGTTTTGCTGTGCTACTCGCTGTGTTCTGGGAAGCAATGTTGTACATGTTTGGGAAAAACCCCAGTGTAGTAACATGTCAGTGATTGTGAGAGGCCACCTCAGCATGGGGTGGAGTTCATAGAATCATAGAATCATAGGGTTGGAAGGGACCTCTGGAGATCATCCAGTCCAACCACCCTGCCAGAGCAGGGTCACCCAGAGCAGGTTGTACAGGAACGCATCCAGGCGGGTTTTGAATGTCTCCAGAGATGGAGACTCCACCACCTCTCTGGGCAGCCTGTCCCGGTGCCCTGCCACCCTCAAAGTAAAGAAGTTCCTCCTCATGTTCAGTTTCTTGTTTTTTCCTATGGGAAGGGAAAGAGGTATACAAAAATAATAATCTGTGATAAAAATAAGTCCAAAATAGATCTTAATGGAACATGACTCTTATGGATTGTAGAGAAGAAAACAAGTCTGAAAAATGGTTGTGAATTACCTTCAAAGAGATGTATTTTAAGAGTCTTAATGCATTCCAATGGGCACTGTTTGGTTTTTTTTTTTTAGCTCTTAGAAAGATCACTTGAGATAAATAACTCTTTAATTTTTCAGTCTTTTTTAAAAAAAATATTGCTGTTGATTTCATAGCAAGCAAGGGGAAGGTGGAGAACAAACTTTTACTTTGAAAGTGGGAGAGAGAAGGAGGCTGTAGATATTTCTCTGTTAAGAGAGACAATTGTTTCTTATTTTATGGATGGTAGGACGCAAATAATGAAATTACTCATATTTGCAAATCCCACACAATAGAGAACAAATTTCCAGTAAATACTGAAGCACAGAGCCTGGGAAAGCGTCAGTGAACTTTTCTAAGTCAAAGCATTCAAAGCTGTGTTAAGCAACTTGCCATCCTTCCAGAAAGCAGTCCTTGACTCCTGTTATTTTCCATGACCAAGTATCCTGACCCTGTAAACGTGCCGTTTGCCTCATTCACCCCAGAGTCCACTCAGGGCATTACTAAGGGCATTGACCCCCCGTGGAGGGTTGCTGCCCGTCAGTGGGATGCGGCAGGGCTGTACTGGGAGCAGGGGAGAGCCCAGAGCAGCCTGCACAGGCAGCGCAGGCAGCTGCTGGAGAAGGCTGCCTCCGCCGGGAGAGCAGCCGCTGAAGATCACGGTTGGGAATTACATGTAGCTCAGCCCAAATTCCTCAGCTGGCAGCAGCTGTTTGTGGAAACTGAAGGAGTCTTGAAAAGAGCCCCATTTTATGGCCCCTGTGATAATAATCGTGAGTGTTGCAATGTAATAACACATGTATCTGAGCTACAGCGTTCAGATATCTCTCTGCCTTTTGGCCCCTTCTCTCCAGCTGGGGAAGGGAAGGTTTATTCAGAGCAATAAGCCCCATCTCTGCTTGTAAAACAGATAGGTGGAGGGAAAAAAATAAAAATACCCCAAACAAAACAAAACAAAAAAAATCAAACCACAAGCTCTGTTGCGTTGTTAAAGTTGTTTAGAATTGGCACTGTTCACATATTTGTTATTTTGACTATGTGGTCTCAATGTTGCAAGGATGCAATTCTCAGGGAAGTGTCCTCATCTCTGGGCTACAGACTCAGACTTCCATTTGCTTAGTCTCCCTCGCTGGCCCCATAAATCTTACATTCCTTTTCTGCATAGTCGTACGGCTTCAGCAGAAATGTGGCCCCGTGCCAAGTTGCAGACTAACTTGTGGCTCTCACTTCTGAGAAACTGGAGCAGCGGACTGAAACCCCTCCATAGCGAGAAGGGTTCAAAAGCCACCCTCCTCCTTTTGTGGGTTCAACAGTTCCACGGCTGCTTGATCACAGCTCCTGTAGCCGAGCAGGTTATTCCCTCAGCTGCAAAAGTAATAAAGCCCGTCTTGTATACCAAAACCCCTAACCTCCCTTAGTCCTCACACTGTTCCCAAATCCTTGCTACATCTCCTACACCTGTTTGGCTGTCTAAATGGCACTATATGCTAGTTGGGCTGGTGCAGTGCTACACAGGAGATGGCTAGCCACTGATTGCTGCTCTCCCAGGGACTGGGTAATAGCTGAATTATACTGGTCTTGGCTTTTCTCTGCCTAATTTCTGGTCTCATAAAATCTCCAGATCCATCAGCCTTCTGTCCTCTCCAGGAGGTGAGGCAATCACAGCTAAACAGCCAGACACTGTAATTTGCTTAAGAATTTTTTTTTTAAAAATCTACACGCCACACGGATAGGATCCCACAGGGACAAGCCTGATTTCTGCAAAGTTACCTTCTCCTCCATCCTCCCACTAAGGAGGGATTCCTGGTCCTGTTAACCTCTCCCCACCAAACGTCTTCTAGGTGACTGTAGATGAGCCTTTCAGTGCTTCCAAAAGTGAGTGTGGGCCCTTGTTGTCTGCATGAAAGAAATCCGTTGATGATCCAGCTCTGCTGGATTTTGATAAATACATTTTGATTGTGTTTGTTATTCCAAAATTCTGTGGTCTAGCGACTAGTGTAAGAAAAAGTTCGGAAAATTTCTGCCAGGGATAATAGAAGTTCAGCTGATCCTGACTAACAACAGGAAATAAATCAAGCTTACTTACACACTTTTTCCATTTTGCACTTCTGTTGCATCTTCTGTCTTTTATGTGTTTTCAGATGCAGGCATTTTTACACACATACATGTGCACTGGTGGGAACTGTTGAGTGCTACAGGTTGATAACGTAGAACAGAAGGAAATTTCTACTTATAGAAATCTGCAGAGAATAATACAAATTTTACCTGTGCTGTAGGAAGTGATGGCTGTTCAGCTTCTGTAAGGAAGTCATGACTCCTCCCAGAGAAATACTTAAGTGCAAATTGAAATGGTCTTTATGACTAAGGATACGTGAATGGGTCTATTAAATCCCTTATCTTTCCAGAATCTTCAGGCTCTTAATTTCAGTGTAAACAAGGATATTGGAAGGGTGGAGCTATACCATTTCTACTTATTTGTGAATAAGTAGAAATTTTAAAAAAAGTATTTACCAACTTAAATAATAACTGACTTAGTTTTATTCAACCAAAATAAATAAAGACATATGTATCTTCAAATTAACATACGGTGTGAAAGGCAGAAGAATCTAAATCTTTAATCAGTTATCAGTTAATGTTAGGAACAAGAGGCCTGAAATATTTCCAGGGAACTGAATTATAATCTGTGTAGCACTGATTATTCACATAAAAAGTCATCCTGCTATGAGAGATTTTTCATACGGCTTTTTAAGAAGCAAGCTTTAATGTATAAAAAAATAACAGCCAAGAGCTGGAATACTTGTGTGAACTGTTCTTAAAAAGATTGAGAGTTGACTCAACTGACATTTCAAAACACCAGTTCCCCCTTTCAGTTGCTATTACATAAATTTCACTGGAGGCATTTGTAGGTGGACACGCAGTCATACTGTACAACATGGCTTCAGAAGTATGTGAGCATCACTTGAGTTTCTCAGAAGTTGTAAGGACAGCCCACAGTTCCCCTCTGAACTTCTCAGTCTCCCAGACAGAGGAATCAAAAAATCCTCCTAGGAAATAGTAATTCTATCTCAGGAGCCAAGATGCATTTCAACTTCCAGTGGGATTATGATTTTCTTGATTCAGTTTAAATTCTGTCATGCTGTTGTGTTCATTCAGGCTTCCCCATTCGTCTGAACTGGCTGTCTATTGACCTGTCCTGACCAGAAAGGTTTGAAGGTTTGTTCTGCAGGCCGAGAATCTCCAGCACAGGGGCTAGTTTGCACTACACCAGTGCTCCTCCTACATGTGTCTATCTGGAGATACGTCTACCTGTATAGAGACATGGACCTGCAAGCTGAAGCACAGCCCTTGAAGCCAATGTAGATGTGACAAGTGGTGAAACACTTGGATCCAGTCCACACCTCAAACACATTCAGGTTTAGTCCTGAATTATTTAGCTGCTGATTTTACAAGGCAGTGTCCAGATCCACCCATTCATAAACTTTTCCTCCGCTGGAGAGTTCCAGTTGTAGCTTTCAGCTGGAGGATGTACTAAACTGCTTAATGGTAATGCAATGCCTCTTCAGCATCTGGGGTGCATCCTGTACTCCACCATGCTTTGCTCTCCCAAACTCAGACAAAGCAAGAAAAAATTCAAATATAATTTCTATAGCTGTTTTCTGAAACATTTTTAAAAACAACTTCAGGAAATGCATAAAAGAATATACATGAGATAGGTAACAAAACAAGTTTAACGCTTTCAGGGATGGCAAATCTTTATTCTTTGCATGCAAAACTAATTACTGTATTGTATATCCTTCTAGTTTCTAGTACAAGATAGGAAGATTTTATAAATCACTTTTCACAAATGGATATCTGATTGTTAAATTTGTCTTACCCTTATAATATGAAACATTTAAAGGTTAACTTCATTGCACTGAGAAATTGTCAGTTCTACCTTATTCGGGGATAACACTTTAGCTTTTAGAAGCTGACATATGAAGCTTGAAATGTACAGTTGGAAATTTAGTTTGAAGTTTAGTCTCTGGAAAATTACCCCTTCAGTGGCAATCCAAGTGTTCTTACAAAGTATGTTCCAAGGACATCACATAAAGGACAGCTGTATAGCTCTCATGTGCCCTAGTTTCTGCCATAAGCAGTTATTTACAGTTACCAGTCTACTAATATAAATATACTGACAACCAGAACATAGTACTATTACTTTGAGTGCAAATAATTAAACCTTTTTTTTTTGTATTTATATGTGAAAAAATCTGTAAAAGTTGCTAGACTGTAAGAACTTCTTGTAACAAAATTATGATCTTGAAAAAGTAGTGCTTTTTGGGAGAGAATTTTTAGTTGCTGACATCATTCCTGTCCGCTGAGGACAAAAACTGTCCAAAGACAACCAACGTACAAATTATACGGTATCACATTTTTATATATTTGGAACTCTAGTCCTAAACTTCTGAAGGTAATGAGGGTTTTGCAACTGCCTTCAGTAAAAATGAAGTCCACGCCTGAATGAGGAAAGGTTATTTTAGTAATATGTAGAATCTTAATCTGTATCATATATTCATGCACCGAATATCTGTAAGGTAAACAGGATGAAATGTGAGATTTGGCTTTTGTCATTTTATGTATGGTAGAAGCTTTTACTAATTAATCCCAGGCTAGATGATTGTGCTTTTTAATACTTTTGGACTGGATTAAAACTCAACCAGGTTAATCTATATTGTACTCAGTTTTAATAAATATCAGATCCAAATATTTTAATAATTTTTTAGCTAATGTTAGAGAACTTAAGGGTCGGAAAATAAATTTGAAATAGTAGCTAGGATGTTTTTTAATTCAAAACTGAAACTTTTCTAATGGTAGAACAACAGAGTGTGATCTATACAGACTAATGTTATGAATTCAAAAGTAAGATTAAAAGAAGCAAGCACTTCTCAAAAGTTTGGGTCTCCTGCACCCATATATAGATAACTAAAAAAGCAATCTTGTTTCCAGAATGTGCCAAGCACCAAACAGCTGTAACAGACACCAGTGGGATCTGTGAGATGCTCAACACTTTGGAATATTCAGACCAGGCACCTAAAGATGAATTTGAGGCCTCATCTGCATGCAGATATTTTTAAGACTATGACCAAATCTATAATGAATTCTTAGTGCATCACTAATTGTAGTAAAAAGCTCCAGGATACATCACTGTGGCCTCTCTAGAGTTTATGGTAAAGTTTTATAGTAATAACTATAGAATAGTGCTCTTTATGTAGGGTAAAAGGATTAAATATAGTACCAAACATATACTTCTTTTCATCGTTTGCCATAATCCTTCCAAATTTTTTTTACTCTACATATAGATATATATATACACACACACGTATATTCTGTAAAGGACTGAAAGAGAAGGAGTTCTACTTAACATTGGATTTTGAAAGAGAAACCTACATTTCAGGTGTGAAAACACATTTGTGATGAACGTTAAACATCACAGAATCACAGAATTGTTGAGTTTGAAGGTCACCTCTTGAGTTTGTCTACTCCACCCCCTTGCTGAAGCAAGGGCAGCTAGATCAGGTTGTGTAGGGCTGCGTCCAGTTAACTTTTGAATATCTCCAAGCATGGAGACTCCACAGCCTTTGTGGACAAAGCATATATGATCTCTGGGCAAGCATATCTCAATGTGTTTGCAGTGCCATGCTTGAGATTAAAATACATAGGTTAAAAAAGTTAATATATATAGGTATATATCTTTCACCTGAGAACAGTATCACACAGTCCACCATCATACTGGGGAGACACTGGTGATAGTTGCAGTGAGATCTTTCCCAGGAGAGTTCAAATATAGCTTCAGAAATATTTGTTAAAAACTTTACTGGTAATAAGAGAAGTCCACTTCTGTTAGATGCCCATATAGAGACTTTATTAGTTTCTATAATTTTTTTTCTACCAACCATTCATTTAGCATTTCACATTCTGTTAAAAAAAAAAAAAAAAAAAAAAGACTAGTTAGAAAAAAACATTTTAATTTTGTGGTAAATCAGAATGACTATAAAAGATTTGCTCTATTCCAAGTCACAGTATGAAAGGAAAGCTGGGTAAAGCAAGTGTTATTTAACACTAAATAATTTCATTTCCATGACTTCATCGGACTTACATATCAGCTATTCAGAAAATAGTCCCAAAGAGAGTCTTTAATTTAAACTGTCTGATGTTCTTTTGGCAGTTGTAGGGAAACCAAGAGATTTGTTCTCCAGAAAACTTGGACATAGTTTCAGATGAAAGAAAAGGGGGGAGGTGGACTGGTTTTTTTTAAGGTGGACTTTACTGCAAGTTATTCAGTTACTGTCAAACAAACAGTATTTTTTCTGGAAATGATTATAATTAACTATCGTACTTCTTTCAAAAAAGCCCACTACCTTTTAAATAGCAGGAAATGTTCTCTGTCCACAAAAGCTAACACACAGTGAAATTAATAAATACCATACCTCTTTCTGAAAGCAATTTTTATTCACACAATTCAGTGGAATTAAATGTGTTGGAAATAATTTTCCCAAACTCAATCCTTCGCTTCAAGCTATAACTCACATATATTCTCAGAAAAGGGCATAATGGAAATGTGACTAAATAAATTTTGATTTGTCATAGCAAAATAAAACTCCCTTTGACTGGCTGGAGACAGAAATACTTTAAGATAAGTCTTCTTAAGCTTCTTCAGGAAATGAGTTCTAGAAATGGTGTTTACTGAAAGGTAAATGCTGCTAAGGAAAGTACTAACTCCTATTTAAAGTTTCTTTCAAAGCCAATTATTTATTCCTTTCACTGTCCCTAGGTTTGGAAAAAGTGCCAAAAGACCTTCCTCCTGACACAACTCTGCTGGATTTACAGAACAACAAAATCACTGAAATTAAAGAAGGAGATTTCAAGAACTTGAAGAATCTTCATGTAAGTGTATAAATGAACTACCATTTCCCCCCAAAAAAAATAAATGGGGACAAATGTGGTTTTGGCCTAGTACTCAGTTTTTTAAGGAAAACTGATGAAATACTCTCTGATCTTCCTCCACCAGCCCAGTGTGTTTATTTCCTTTCCCATTCCTCTCCTTCAAACTCTCTTCTCATACCACAGAAGTTTCTCATCTCTTTTCAGCTCTTCATACCTGTCTCCTGTTCGTTCGGTCTCCTGATCTCCATTATAACTTCTCTCACCTATTTATGTATGTTTTTGGTCCCTTTGGCACAGTGACTAGGTTATTTCTATTTAAAAAGCAGATCCATCTCAACCCTGCCACCTCACTCACTTATTACTGTATTCCTTCCCCTCCCACCTCTGAGCTCACAGATTTTTGTATATACCATGTTTGTTAGCAGTTTTTCTGTAGTAATTTTAGTTTAAAAATCTTTTCAAATCGATCTTCTGCCCCCTGCACTACAATGAAATTGTGTTCTTGCAGTAACCTTCTCCTAGCAAAACTCCATTCTCATCCTCCTTTACCTGTCAGTCTCTTCCAACACCGCTGTCTGTTTTCCTCTTTGCTGAAATATTTTCCTTCCCTGGTTTCCGTGACTGCCCTTTTTTCTGGTTCACCTCTTCTTTTCCAAGTTTCCATCAGACAACTACCTTCCTCTGTTTCCAAATTTTTGTTTCTCTGTCTGAGGTCCTCCTCCCTTATTTCTATACTTTTCATCAACATCTTAAAATTTATACCTCATAGCCTTGCCTCAATTTTGTTGAAATATCTCTTTCTTTCCAGATCAGAAAAAGGTTATTACTTCTCTGCCTTTGAAAGTAATACCCCAACTCAGGCATATTTCTGAAATATTATTTTTCTAGCGTTTCACCAACTCAATTTATTCTGTGTATTATTCCATTTGTTCCTTTTTGATTATAACCAATATAAACTACTTGGCTTTGCTTTCCTGGGTCCTTATAGCCTCTTTCTATTCTATTGTTTTCATTCATAACTAAGAAGCCAACTCCCACTTTTTATCCGTTCATGATGCCAATGCCATCATCCAAACAAGCACTGTTTCAAAAAATAATCTCCATTCAGCCACTCATTGTTGGAAAAAAAATCCTATAAACATTTATTTCCTTAATTACTTCCAAATTCCCTCTTAAATTTTTCTTTTAATGCAACATTGAAAAGAAAATTTTTTAAAAAATTCTAGAAATAGGCACAATGCCAGACTGTCCATAGTAGAGGGACCTGCATGAGTAAATCATGATGAAGTTCATGTTATCTAATTTTAGCATAGATGTCTACAGTTAAGCTAGTTACATAGATAACCTCTACAGTCAACTCAGAGAAGTAGGTATTTCTACATCACATTTCATCTGACTTGTTTCAGAATGGGATGACTTGTGTCCCAGAATTTTTTTTTTTCAATTCCTCTGCTTGGCTGCTGAACAGATTGGACACCCTTATTCCTGCCCCACTTGTTTTGGTTTTCTTCCACCTTGGAGAGAAGTCCTGTGTCTTCAGTGAAGATCATCTGCAAAGTGCTAAAAAAGAGAAAAGACTTGTCAGTGAAATTAATCTTTTTGCAATCCTTCTTCATGACACTGCATGAAATGAGTCAGACCATGGTATTGCAGATGAAAAGCACTGACCTCAAGGACTTCTGCATACTTGGAACTCAGTCTGGGTCTCTGTTATACATCCTGCTGTGAATTAAGCTGCTGTGAACGATGTTATCTCATTGAGGTTAACTCTTAGGATTTACTTTATTTCTTTTATTGCAGTAGATATAATTTAATAGTGAATTAAATAGGTAACTCTTCAGGGAAGAGATAATTTGTTTGTCTAACTCCCAGAAGTACCCAGTACATGCTTAGGGGCCAGTGGAAATCATACAGAAGAGTGACAACAGTAACATCCGTTTTAACAAATTACTTTCAAAACAATACAGTTTTCCTGGATTTACTCAGGAACAAACCCCCATCCTCTCATCTCCTCCCCAAAATAATATTTTAGTCATGCAGTACATTTATGTAACTAGGCACCATCTTTACTCTCAGCAGGCATCATTCTTATTCTTTTGTAATATCTGGGAATGATTCCCATTCCCAACTTTGCAATTAAATATTCTTCAGAGTCATAGTGAAAGGGGAATATTGTTTTTAGATAAATATAACTCAAACGCTTTGTTGTTGACGGAGCTCCATTGTCACTTTTGTTTTAAGGAGATATATGTGTGTGTGTGAGACATATGTATAAAAATATATATATAATGTATATGCTTTTAATCATATTCCCTGATAAACATGGCTTGTGTTAGCGTTACACTTGACAGTGTGATGTTCAAGAGTTTCTAGGCTTCTTAGACTTTACTAAACCTTCTTATACTCTACTAAAACAGCAAGGTTTACATAAATAATTACTGTTTCAAAATCTAAAATTAACCTCTTGCATGAATTTATCACTTAAGGGAAAAATTCCTTAAATCCCAATTTTCATAGCTCTTGAAAAAAATGAACAGTATATTCAGTTTATTCCTTTTGAATATGCCTTTTAAATTCCTTCCTAATTTCTATAGACATCACCAACCCCATAAGTAATAGTTTTAGAAGGGATTTTCATGAACAAGTTGAGCTGAACCTAAATTTCAACTTGTACTGAAAACCAGATGAAGTAAGGAGAAAAGAAAGGATCTACCTATAATTTCCCCCGGCTTCTCTTTCAGCACAAAAGTATCTGCTTATGCTCTGAAAAAGAAACAAAAGGGTAGTAATTTGTACTTAAAAAAAAATATTCTTTGTATCAGAAAATTTTCCTGAGTAGGTAAAAGAGAAGTTAAAATTTGCAGCTGTGGAAATATGGCAAGCAATTGGAAAAGGACGCAACTAAGGGAATATTTATCTGCAAATAATAGATGCCTGCCAGAAAACACCAGAGTCAACAGTTTTGGTGCACTTGATATTTTTATAGTTTTAAATTCATCCAGGAAAAAGTGTCTAAAGTTGTACTATAAAAACTCAGTGACACTTCACACTATTTAAAAATGAAAGATAAGATATATTTTTTTACTGGAGGACTTGGGAAAATAGGGAAAAAAATCAAGACAGGCTTTTTTTAGGGCTGAGGACTGAGTTTTGCGGTTTCAGAGAACTGTCTGCTATTATGTAAAAAAATTGCTTGTGATTTAGACCTGTGGCAAAACAATCAGCGAGGTGCTGTTGGAAAAGCCAGGAAAAAAATCTTCTATGAAACCATGAGGATTTTCCAGGCAGACTGACACTTCTGGATAGAGTACAGTACTTTGACCCCATGGACACAATAAAGAATCCAAAATACTACATGAGTAAGCCCTCATGCAGAGTGAAGGAGGAGTCTACAAAAACAGCACAAGGAGTTGCATGCTGTGTGGCAAAGCCAAAGCAAACCAGCATAACGCCTGGCACTTGGAAAAAGAGGTAAAAGAAACTACTGTGTACTAGATCACTATATGAACAGCACAAACAAAATAGCAACTGCCTGCTTTTCCAACGGGAATTTTTCAATGGCACAGTGTCAGTGCAGCAAAAGAAGACAAATGCACTATTGGCCTGAAATCAAATGGAACATTGCTTCATCTAAGCTGGCAGAACTATGCAAAGCCATGATGGTGCATACAACAGTGCTAAAACCAGTTGTATTTATACCGAAAGAAAAGCCCTGCACGAAAGAGATAAAATATTTAAACTTGGGACCTAAGGTTATGATATATCCACACTAAGGGATTATCAACACTAAATGTACGGGCAAATAAACTGAAACACTGGAAAAATAATGTATTACATTCGAAAAGTTTCGTGCACTCTTTTTTTTTTTTTTAAATCAAAAGGAGGCTCCCTATGGAAGGACAGGAGCCCAGATTAACTGAAGAAAAGTCTAAGAACATCTTCCAGGGATACAGAAAAGCTCCTAACAGATCAAACAATATCAATGAAAGAACACAGTCTTCTGATGACTCATTACAGCTTCAGCTCCCTTTTCCCAGGCATAATTAAAAGAGATGTTAAGTAAACATAATGCTGTGCAAATTGCAGAATGAAGAGTCAGTAACCATCAAGATACTGTAAAAAACCAAAGACAGATATCTCTCCAGTTTTTAACTCTGAACTCAACTCCCACTATCATCAATGGCAGACATTCTTAACAGGACTGGGGAATACCATTTTTTAAATTTTTTGTTTCCACTTGGTGCAGCTGTAGGTTTCTAACAAATATTCTGAGAAGAAAAAAAATAACCTTTCTGAAATGCAGCACTCCCTTAGAGAGCTCTCATTTCCTCAGACTCTCTTTTACATTGTGCTCAACACACAATGAAATTTTCCACTGAAACAAGCGAAGTGCAATACACAACACACGTGCAAAATATTTTTATTGTGCAGAGGGTAAAGATCTTTTCATGCAAGGAAAACAACAGAAGAAAATGCTTTTAGGTCCTTAAAATTCTGGAATCAGCGTACTAAGCTAATGAAAAAAGGAAATTTTAAAGAGTACAACAATAAAGTACACAAGCAAATTGTGATAAAATGAATAATGAATAACTAAAATGCTTGCCTCGGTAGACAAGGACAGGGTTGAAAGATTCTGTAGAAGTCTAGAGCATTAGGACTATTTTTTGTTGGAGCAGGAAAAAGCAGAGCCAGCTGTTCCCTGGTCACGTGTGCAAGTCATGTAACACAATACTTATCAGTGAGAGCTCAAACTCACGCGAACTGGATCTGCATCAGGCTTCTTGGCTTTGCGAGATTATTCAACAAGGTGCTGTCGATGTGATCAAACAGCTTTCCACAGTCGTCTTTCATTTATACTGGGGGCTGTTGTTTCAATGCCTTGACACCTCCTTCCCTCACAGTTCATTCATCTCTTCCCTCTTGTTTCTATGTCATCCCTTTTTCCTTGCCCTTCTTAGCTATGTCCACTTGATCCTAGGTCTGGTAGGGTTACTACCAAACCCTACCAAAGACTTTAAGTAACAACAAATAAAGAATAATTGCACCATCCTGTTTTTTTATACCTTTACCCTTTTCCTGCCATAACTGTAGATCAGGGGACCTTCAAGAGACATAACATCTGAAATTCTGTTCAGAGACCTCCTTGGATTCAGGGGCTCTTGGTGCCTTCAAGTTTATGAATGTTTATGATGTTTTAAATTAATTTAAAAATTAATGCTTATTTTGTAGAATTCTGTCTCCTGGTATGACGCAATTAGTGAAGAATGTCAAGTTCTCTTTTATATTTTTGGTGTTCTTTGTTTTGTTTTGTTTTGTTTTTTTTTCCCTTTTCCTAAGTGTACATCCACTCCTAATAATTTGGCAGAAAAGCTGGACTATATGTCCAGGTTATGAGTATGACTTAACAACTAAAACCATAAGGCAAACAAGAAAAGCCAAATTTATTATTATTTTTATTTGGAAGCCTGACTCCTGAGCTTACAGTTCTTCAGGCATTACCGTTCCTAGCAGAACTGTAATAAAAAACAGGTAATAATGCAATACATAACCCAGGAAATTAAAGAAATTCCATCGGGTCAGCAGATTGACTTTTCAGTTTAAACCCTGAAGGACACATGCATCATTAAAGATTTGATGTTAGGTAAGAGTACCATCCCCAGCTGGCAAAACAGATGTATCACCATGTATTACGTCTGACAACAATTTGCTGATCATTTTACAGTTCAATTCTGATTTTGGCAAGGCTCTCCCTTCAACATATTCTAAACTAAGAAGACCAGAAGTAGGGATGAAAACCACTCAGAACAATCCCCTGACATTCTCACATAATGGAGTTTTACACAAAAAAATGCAATCCCCTGCTGCCCACCCCCAGACAGGGCAAAAACTGTAAGTTTTGCTAACCCCCAAGAAGAACAACCCTACGTTAGTTCCTACATGATTGCCACACGCTCCCTCTGCAGTTTGTCAGGGTGTATTTTGACAAAAGCCTGCCAACAAGTGTTCCAAAATTTTCCTGAATTGTGAATCCTCCTTTTTGTTTTGGGAATAAATATTTGAGGTAGAAACCAGGCCAGAGGGAGCTAAATGGCCAGACTCCCACTGACTTCAACTGAGCCAACATCTATTCCTGTCATACAGTGACTTTTATTTTTTTTTCTTACTACTCTAATATCAGAGGTGTTTCAGTAAAAAGTAAACAATCTTCGGAGCAAAACCTGGATTTTTTTTCTTCTCTGAGCACTGCTTAAACTGCTGGTCATGATAAGGTGGTCTATAGGTATTACCACAGTGACATATTATAACAGAGTCAAGGTTTACAGTGCAATGTTCACATGCTATATATGACAAGGTAAAATGACTTTATCTCAAGCAAATGAGGATAGAAGCTAAATTTTCTCTTATCCATAGAAAATTGCTATGAGCCCTCGAAGCCTGACTAAGCGATGACTAATGCTCGATGTATTTGTGCCTGTTTGTTTTCCCTTGCTTTCTTGCCTCTTTTCTTACCTATGGCTAAATATCTTAGCACCCATACCAAGTCATGCTGAAAGTTGTGCATTGGTGTGCTCAGCATTTTGTATCAGGACTTGGTGACACGTTTCGCTTTTTTTTTTTTTTCTTTGGGGGTACATTTATTTTAAGAGAAATATCCTTTTCTCCACCAAAAATGGGAGTGTGGAAGAAGATAGATTTTTGAATAAAAGTGCCGATTCCTCTAGCTCTGTTCTAGGCTGTCACGTTTCTTCAATCTGCCAAATCATTTCATACTAGCAGCATCTCAAGTGCTGTCTGTAGCCAAGGGGCCCCACCACTTCCAGCACTTTGAGGTCGACCCTTATTTTCCCCTCCAAGTACTCTCTGTACACAATTTTTATATGTCCTTTGACAAGGTGAATATAATGCCCCATCATGCCATCTGGGCTTTATTCAGGATAGTTAGTCCATGTGGCATGTTTTTGCCTAACATCCCTTCCTCAATAGCACTGCCTGCAGATGTTTTCCCTAGGTTTTTCTCCTCCAGTTCCTGTTTTCACTGACCTCTAAATCCCCCTGTGTATTTCATTTTATTTTGTTTTGTCTTGTTTTAACTTTCGTTACATGCAAACCATACGGGGCACATTCTGAGGAAAGTAAACAGCAGTGCTCCAAGGCTAATAACTTCGTTCTTTAAGTCTTGCATATAATAGAGTTATTGTGAAGCGGGAAAGGAACCCAGGGGTATGGCTTGCCAGGTGCTATGCTGGTGTGTTATCCTCATCATTTGCTGTTGCTCTGGGAGACAGTAAAACTTATCTTGCAAATTCTGATGTGTAGGTTTATTTTTATTTCTTTACAGCTGCACAACAGTGTGGAAAAATAGTCCAGGTTTAAAAAACCGGGAGCAGGGACTTGCAGAGTGAGATGTGAGTGGGAAATCATACTCTGGTACAAAACAGTTGAAAACTATGGGGTTGTAATACCTTCCCACTTTATACCACCATACATACATTCCCACTGTGAAATCGGTATTTTTAAGCCTACCTTTGATAGATACCATTGATTCTAACTGAGAGACTTTCTGAATGTTTGAATAAAACAACAGTTTTGTGTGTTTTCCTAAGATGACATGATCATATTCAGGATGATATGCAAGGGCGAAGCAGAACAGATTAATCCTAGATATCTAGATAATTTTTGGACTATCAGTTCTGCTCTCAAGAGCTGTAACAACCCTCTTAACATCAACTATTCAGAGAATATTTACATTGCAGAGCCTAGCTGATGTATACCTATATATTTCCAGCAGGAAATATTTCACATCAGATCATCAACTGTGATAATCATAGCCCGAACATTTTTTATCAAAAAGGCAACAAAGTTAAAAAAAACCCCAAATAAAATAGAAAAAAAAGATAAGGCAGACCAAGATAAATGACCAAGGAGTTCAAAGCAGGATGCAGGATAAAAATGTCAAGGGCTGATAAAATGAGTCTAAACTCATTGAATGTTGACTTAAAGATCTATGGAAAAGAAATCCATGGTAAAATAAAGAAAAAAGAAAGAAAATGAAATCATGTAATTAGCAATAGTACATTCAGTTATTGAGTTATTATGATAAAAACAATGAAAGAGACTCATCTGCATAATTCAAGCTGTTCCCCTCAGAATAAATGGCTTGTTTCCCATGTCCTAATATTGTGCAGCCAGTTGTATTGCACTACGGGCAGAATCTACATCAGTACCACAACTCTGGCAATGATGACTCAGGAAACCCCACCCCGTGTGTACCCTGTGTGTACCCCATGTGTTCTCATGGCAGTTCTTATAGCTCAGGCTCAAATAAAAGAGAGTTGAGGCCATGGCTTCCACTGACCAATATATTTATTTTGGGAGAGGCTTATTGTTAGAGAAATACTCTGCTGAACTGTGAGTGACCTTTTCTACCTCCTCTTGCAAATGTGTTATTGCTAGCTAGCATACAAAATTAAAACCAGATATGTTCAGCTTTATGAGTACTCATTGAAACCATGTAAAGAACACACTGCTTGCTTTGCTCAGGATGATCTGCAACAGGAGTCTATTAAGGACAAAACCACACATCCAATACCATTTTAAACTATATTCTCACCTCTTTTTTAGTTTTCATGATAGAGAGGTGTTGTCATTGATAGTGGTACACTTCTTGGCACTGTTTTAATACTGAACTGATTGTGGAAAGAGCTGAATGCTCAATTTTCCTCCAAGAAACAGGCTGAAGTGTAATTCTGAAAATACTTAAAGTGTATTAAAAAGCAGTGAATGTTAACTATGGTATATGCAATACAGAAAATGTGGTTTAGCAGCAACTTTGTCTTCTGTTTCTGAAAATAGCATAGCGGAGTTAGTGAACAAAGATATTCTATAGCTATTCTCTAGTAATAAATATGAATAGCTATTGATGCAACCCATTCTACCTAGTTCACTGCACAAACATGCAGCGCTGTAAGTCTGATGAGTAGGTAGCAAACAGAAGGAATGATAAGATTCATTCTCATATGTATCATATCTAAAATCTTTTCTGTTAGCTGCATTACTCTTCTGACAGTAATGGGACTTTATTCTCCCTTTTTATGTCATGGTTGGTTAATCTAAAAGAGAGTTAGCAATAATGTAAAATTTCAGAGGAATACAGAGACCACCTATAACAGGTAACAGAGATTTTATGGAGGCCTTTCTTTCCTGACAGTGTAGAAAGCTAATTTGCTTAGAGTTACCCTGAGTCTAGATATCACAATTGTGAGAACTAGATTAGGTACCTACATAGGAGGCAGAATGAATATGGTCCATGATCCCTAACTGCAGGACTTACAGTATGATGCTTCAAATTGCTCCCCTTCCATACCAAGTTATACTTACCAAAAAAACTCAGCTTATATCTCTGCAAAAAATGAGGGTATTATCAGTCAGAAATCTAGTAAGTGCAGTCTGTAAGACTAACAGCAAAGAGGTGATGATATACATATTTTTATTAAGTTAGGCTGTGCCTTCACTGTATTGAGTCATAGAATTTTCTGTTCAGGAAAAACTGGTTAGGATGATTGTGTGATGATGTGTAAGGTATAAAAGTATCCTCAGAATAAATGAAACCAGAAAAACAACAAGTGCAAATAAACCTGATAATGTTGGATTTATGTGAATTACTTGTTCTTCACAGCTTTCAAGTGGAAGGGTTGGACTTGGATATAAATTATGTATGTTAACAGAAGCTGCATATACCTCAGCAATGAAATAATACTTTTATGTGTTATGTAGGCCTTGTTTATCTTTCACTGCTTTCAGAAGTTCTTAATCTATTTGTTTTAGTACTGCATTGCATTTTATTCAGCTTGCTAGATTGGCCGTCAAAAGATATCAAAAGACACTAGAAAAGAATAATAACTTTTTAATGTTTCATTCCTTAAAATAACTTCTCTAGTGGTCACCTGAGATCTTCTACATTATTACTCCACAGGCATTGATCCTTGTTAACAACAAAATCAGCAAAATAAGCCCATTAGCTTTTGCTCCTCTGAAGAAACTGGAAAGACTTTACCTGTCCAAGAACAACCTGAAGGAACTCCCAGAAAACATGCCGAAGTCTCTTCAGGAGATCCGGGCTCATGAGAATGATATCTCCAAGTTGAGGAAAGCCGTCTTTAACGGACTGAATCAAGTGATTGTCTTAGGTACGAGCATGAGAAATTATAACAAAATCATCTCAGTGTTTTTTCAAGATGTTTTTAGTTCAATCAGTGATTTTATGTAAAAAGCCAAGAAATGTTCCAATAAATTGTACCTCCAAATTAGCTTTGACCTGAAGGAATAGGTACCTACATTGCAGCACAGCTCATGACCATGTTTTGTTGGCAGAACTAGGCACCAATCCTATCAAGAGTTCAGGCATTGAAAATGGAGCTTTTCAGGGGATGAAGAGGCTCTCCTACATCCGTATTGCAGACACCAACATTACTAGCATCCCAAAAGGTAAGAAATTCAATGAATATTTCAGAGATTTTCACAGGTATAATATAGTGACTTTTAGTCAGCTGGAAAAAAAAAAAAATTATGGAAGTCTTTTAAGTCAGTCCTTAGAGTATCCATTACTTGACTACTTCAATTTTTGTTCTGTTGTCCTTTATTGGTTTGGAAAATTTTGTTTTTCTATTATGAGAAGCTCCACAAGAGGTTCACTGTCAAAACCAAGACATTTTATATTATTTTTCTTTCCTTATCTCATAGCTTAAATACAAAGAGGAAGAGTGTTTTCATCCTCCAGCCCTGTTTTGTGAGCCTGATCAACGTTATACAGATGTAAACTCATGTAGAATTAACAGAAGTTCTATAAGCATAAAATCAGCCCTCCACAAATCTGCGGGTTTGAAGCCAAAAATACTATTCCTATACAAAACAGAAAGATTTGATGGTTTTAAAAGTAATTAATTGCAAATTGCTAAAAAATAAGAACAACATCAATATAACCTATTAAAAAAACACAAACACACACACAAAACAAAACAAACCAGAATGGTTCCAATCCAGAGGAAATTATATTGAATTTATTCATACTTTAGCCAGCAGATTGTTTTGAAATAGCTGAAAAATTTTTGAAAGTTAATGCAAGTTGTTTTTTCTTTCTTACCACATTTCCTGTTTTGGATGTTCCTTTGAGGGACCTCACATAGTTAATATATTTGGTTCCAATTTTTTTTTCCTGATAAACAGAATTTGCAAACTAGTATGTGCCCTACCTAAAATAACATTAAAATTATTTTACTTAAACTTTATAATCTCATTTTCTGCTGCTGTTATTTGTTAAATATCTAGGTGCCAAATGTTTGTAGATTTATGTATGTGCATAGTGTGGATAAAAAGAAGGCTCTTTCTCTTACACTATCATATATGTCCCATTTACATAATAATGAAGGCTAGAATTCATATCTGAGAAGAATTGTTAGTTTTTAACTGTTCTATGATGACCTTACGAGCATGATCTTATTTCATGCCAAATAAATGTTTACTAGAACTGTTACTAGCTGTTTTCAGTTTCCCTCATTGTGAAAGTTCCTTGTTTCATTCAATGAATTGTTCTTGGCCATGTCTAGTAAAAATCTTTTTTCTTACTGTAAAAGAGTCTCAGTGTAACACGAGTCCTTTACAAAAAGATTATCCAGTTTTATTAAAAGTGCTTTGATGGTGTTTTCTCTTTCAGGCCTTCCCCCATCCCTTACTGAACTTCACCTTGATGGCAACAAAATCAGCAAAATTGATGCTGAAAGTCTGTCTGGACTGACCAACTTGGCAAAGTAAGAATTCATTTCTTCTTTTCACATAAAATATTAGTTGAAATTGTAACCACAAAAAACATCATTCTGGGCTTCATGAGTGTTATCATCATTGAAGCAGCACATAACGTATCAGGGAAAGCTTCTAAGGACTTGTGTACTGACTTAAGAGAACAAAACAATTGTTTTTTTCTAACATCACTTTCCAGTTGTTTTTAATTATGAGTGAAGTATGCCCAGGACAATTGTTTCTTTGATTTAAAAAAAAAAAAGAAAAAAAGGATAAAGAAAGCAATTAGATTTTTTAACTATGTCATGCTTCTCTCATTGTATTTCCATCTTTGGTTTATGCAGTTTTATTGGAACACTGCATTGCTCATGCAATTTCCTCTGCAAACTGAGGAAAAAAACACATGGGAACCAAACCTGCTTGAAACAGTTTCTTTTGTTTCTTAAGAAAAGCAAATCTGCAATGAGTCCAAGAAAGTGACAAAAAATTAATCACACTATATAAATAAAAAAGTATCATTTTTTTCAGGGTGATTGTACCTTGCTAATCTGTGAATATATTGTTGAATATGTTTATCTAACTGTAGGAAAATGTAAGAAAAATTCCCAAAGAACAGTTATAGACATACAGAATTATTGGTGAATTAGTTCATATTAGATAACGTGCTAAAATAGTAAAATGGGCCTTTTAATACAGGGTATTTTAATACTATGCTATACTATTTTAAGATTGTTCTATGAAAATAGAAGTGTAATTGATCTATAAGACCATTAATCAGATTATTGTATCTAATTCCTGGGTCTTCACCTTAATCATTCAGTTTAATAATCTTAATCATTCTTCTTGTCACAATCAAGGAAGAAAACAGAAATAAAAGAAACTTCACTGAGCAACAGGAGTTAAATTTACCACTACTTATAGTAGATTGGATAGCAATTCAGTGCAATGAAGTATGTAGTAATTTAACGTGTATTTTAAATCTGTCAATTCCAGGTGGTAAGGCTTTGTCGTGGTTTAGCCTCAGATGGCAACAAAGAACCACGTGCCGCTCGCACGTGCCTTCCTAATACAGGAAGGATCGTAAGAAAAGGCAAGACTCTTGGGTTGGGACAAAGGCAGTTTAACAGAACAGCAAAGGGAACAGGCAAACAACAACAACAACACGGACAGGGGAATATACAAACGTGATTACGGAACCGCCGCTCCCCGCAGCAACTTCCTGCCCCCTCCCCCGGCAGCTCAGGGTGGGCATGGCTCACATGGCATGGAATACCAGGAAAAGTTAACCCTATCCCCACCGGAACCAGGACAGGCTTAGAACAGCTTTCTAGAGCTTGTAAAATAAGGCATTTCAATTCATGTTTAATGTTCATATTTGATCACAGATTGATCACCACTCAAAAAAAGTCTGCTCGTGGATTTTAATGAAAAATTATATATACCATAATTATAGGCTAGGGGACTACGAAGAAGTTCTTGTTAATGATAGAAGCTTAGTATAAAATGTAACATCCTCCAGAGAAATGATGAAGAAAACTTCCAAAACCAAAATAAAATTGTAACTGCTCAGGTAGAGAGTAATTCACTTTACTGGAGGAGGGAGGTGTGGATGAGTCAGTTGTCCTGCAGATGAGCCAATTTTCACATTCACACTTGGAAAACAATACAGGCAACATCACATGAACAATATTGTTGGAAGCCCTTCTTAAGACATGAAGTTTTAAGCAGCAAGTGCTGATGGACTGCTAAAAATATCTAACCTTGGGCTGCTTCCATGGTGGCTCTACTGTGCGGAGAAACCAGATACTCTGTTGATTGTGGTGTGGAAATGTGGAGCTGCTCAGAGCAGGAACCAAGTCCTAACTGCTCTCTGGCCTGTGCTTGAGCAGGCAACTTAAGCGTAGTCAGAAATCCTCTTTTGCAAAGTTGAAAAGTAAGGCAGAATACAGATTTGATGAAAAGGGAGGGCATTGAACATAACAGAGCAGACAGATGAAGAATGGAGTGAGCTACAGGAGAGCTCTAGGACAGCATATGGGATAAATCTAAGGGGCAACATGCCCATTATGGGGCAGAAACAAGCTACCAAAAATAGCTTTTATTTATACATCTAAGACTTCGAGAACATTAGTATGGGGCCAGACCACTCTCCTGGATCACGTCAACGCATGCTCAACAGTCTAATAGTTGCCCTAAAGTACAGTTGGGCTTTGAGAAGCAGGTCACTTTTCTGACTGTGTTAAGGTGTTTTGAACTGTAAAAGAGCTCAGTGTAGATCTAGTGTTCATTTTTTTTTGAATTCTTGAGTTCTAGCAGATCACCAGTATTTATCCTTTTTGTTTGTTTGTTTGTTTTCCTTGTAAAATTACTCTTAAGTATTCCAAAAGTCTTCATATAGTGCTACAGTTGGGAAAAAAAAATAATCTCCGTAATGTAAACCCAGCAAAGACTTTGCTGGTTTCATGCAGGAATGAAATCCACAGGAGGAAATACAGCTGATGTTACTAAAGTCTATAGCCTGTTAAAGTTTACTGAAAAGGTCTAGCTCCATACAGTGGAAGTTGCATCAAGCCCTGAATAATGATGTTGAGCAGCTTGAAGCCTGTTAAAGTGCACATAACAAAAAAGTGGGAATGGGCAAGCAGGGATGTTGAGGGCAACAGAAGGTGAAAAAACATTTGAGAATTTCTTAAGTGTTTAGATATGTCTTTGATGTTGCTCTTCAATGATTTAGAACACTGTGACTAGGTCAGCTAAAACACTGGAAATATGTTACATCTTCACTAACATAAAAGGAAATAGTACGTCAATATAGTAAGAAAGAGTGATTTTTCAAATTCTTCCCTTTTTGTTCTCATGGGAAAAAGAAGAGAGATGAAGACCATATTCTTCCCTAACACTCTTAATCACCCTGTGTTTTACACACTAATATTGTCTTATTTCATTTGTAAACACAGCCCTAAGTGACTAGGAGTTTGTTTGTAGCACATTTAGATGAGATGTAATTACATATAATTTCACTGCCTGTGGGAGTTAGATCCACTTTTCTACAGACTCCTCCAATTTTACTTTCCCTAAAACATTAGCTTCATGAGCTAATCCTGAGTTGGATCTTGTCCATCCTTATGGTGTGTAAAGGGGTTACTTTTGCTTCAACAGACCAATATGAAAGTCTTAATTGCTTTTTTCATGCTGGTCTCCCTACGTGTGACACATCTGCTTATAGACCTGCTTATGTAGTAGCATATATTTAGATATATGTCAACCAAGAATTTATAGCCTTCTGCCAAAATGTGTTTCTTTTCCCCAATCCTTTTAAAGACATTCACTATAAGCACCCTTTACTGAAGTCCTTAATAGACATTCTGTAGATCTTCAGACCAAATTGCTCTGTAGGATCAAAT
Source organism: Larus michahellis (assembly GCF_964199755.1). Lineage (NCBI taxonomy): Eukaryota > Metazoa > Chordata > Aves > Charadriiformes > Laridae > Larus > Larus michahellis. The sequence goes on along the minus strand of NC_133896.1, from coordinate 48,979,382 downwards.
CCCCCAAGTTTAACTAAATCTTGATATACTCTACTCAGAAGGAATTTTGTTCTAATAACTTTTAAATGAAAATTCTTCCTGATCAAATCCTAGCAAAGATACGCGATACTGTGAACTGATTTCTGAGTGAAATAAATCCCTGTTGATGTCAGTGGGAGATCTCATTGGACTCTCCTTTGTCATTTAATACTTTGACAACCTTGCAATGTTTAAATGAATATGATTGTGGCTATTTGTAATATATATAATACTAGTTAGCAAGACCTTTCTTTGACTGTTTATTTTTTAAAATGAAAATTCTAAAATGTCCTTCCATTCTTGGACAGCATTATTTCGGGAAAAATCTCTGCCATAAAGATCAAACAAGAATTTTTAGTTCTGTTATTTTACACCAGGTGCAGATTTTGACTTTTGAAGCTGGCACAAGCCACAAAGAATTACAGAAGTAGATTACTGTGAATGAGACTTTCTTTAAAAATACTCATCCATAGCAAATTATTTTGTCACAAGGATTCTGATTACCTGTATTAAATTCTAAATTGAGTCAGTTAATAAATCTCAGAGCATTTTTTCCCTCAAAATTAAAAAAAAAAAGATCGCTTAAAGAAAAAAGATAAAGCAAACTAGATGAAGTAGGTTTAGCCTTTATAGAAATAATTTTCTCAAAGGACAACACTGTTGATGACAACTCCTGCAGAATTACCACTGAATTCCCTGCCTCAACACAGAGCATTGTAACTTATGAGAGTCTCTTGAAAAAATTCTGTAGTTTGGTAGGTGCAAACCGAAATAGTATTAACACAGAAACACACAGATAGGACCAGAATTTTTCCAAATTGAACATAAATTGTTCTAGTAAACCCAGAAGAAATGTGTATGTCCCACTTCTGTGTCCTCCTGAACAGATCATTATGTATGACTCAGCTCCTGTTTCCAGTCTGTAACATGGCTCTAACTACATAAGTATCTTAGAAGGATGTGGTGAAGATTTAAACTTAGAGTTCTGGTCACCCTGCGTTATGTAGTTTGACAAAGAAAGTTGCAGTCAGTACTCCTAAAGTCATTCAAGAAACTCTTATTCGGCTTTTGAAGAAAGACTGGTGCCTATGGAGGTACACAGTACCTATCTACAGTGGGATTAGTCATATAATAGAAGTATACAGTACCATGGACACAAGTTAAATGCTACCATGATGACATCAGATGTCAAACTTATTTAAATATGTTTATCTAAACTGTTTCTCCATAGTGGCTTTGTACCTCATGCATAATTCTGAAAATTACTGTGGTCTGTTCTACAACAGTAGTATGTGGAAGTAACCAACCTAAGAAAGACGGTTGTGGGAACAAATTTAACATATTTTTGGGTTTGTTTGTTGTTGCTTGTTTTTTTTTTTCAGATTGGGTCTCAGCTTCAACAGTATTTCTTCAGTTGAAAATGGGTCTCTTAACAATGTACCTCATCTGAGAGAGCTCCATTTGAACAACAATGAACTTGTCAGAGTACCTGGTGGGCTGGGTGAACACAAATATATTCAGGTAAAGTTTATCACGCTGCCTCAGAGAGCAACTGTTGAAAGATTCTGAGTGGTATTTGTGTGGTTATTCAGTCTTGAACAGAAACATAGACAGTATTTGTGCAGAAGGTAACGCAATGAAAGTTTCGTAAACTGTTGAATAGGCATGGAAAAGTTGCAAACAGAAGACGTACTCTGATTTTTGTGTGGGTGTGGCTATGGAAGTGTGTAGATCTGGCAGTGTGCATTCGTATCGCTGTGTGTCTGAGGGTTTACAACAAATATGGGATTATTTGTGTACTTTGATTTCCTTTTTACTAAAAAAATGCTTTCAAAGAACATGTCTTCTGTTGAATTTTTTCAATTCTACTCAGTGACATTTTGCAGCCTTCCACAAGAACCTTCCCTGTGGTATCTTGCAAAGCTGTACCTTCAGGAGGGCAAAGAGAGGCAATATGCATTTCACATCAGCAGTATTTTTGAGGTTTGTGCGGCTGGATATCTAGAAACATGGCCTCTTCGAGCCAATTAAAATCTGTCTTCACTTGGACTAAGATTTTACAGGAATGAAAGCTCCCAAAGAATGAAGACTCCCAAATGTAAATCACCACTTGCGTGTAGCTTGGGAAAAATAATCAGAAATGGTAACTTTGGAGCAAAGTAATATTCATCAGCTATTTTAAATCATCATTAGTGATTACTTTGGCTCTGAGTCCTGCACAGTTGCACTCATGAGAGTGAAAGCGTTAGAGCTGGAGAGAAACCAGTTAGCACCAAATATATTCTTTATATTCAGCACATGCCTCTGAACCACAGCACTGAATAATTCCACATCTTTGAATCCTTTTTTTGTTACTATTATCAAATGATAGCAATGTTATTAGATTGCCTTGCATAGTTTCTGCTCTTTCTTTAGAAATTATTTCTAATTGGATATATTCTAGGTGTTTCAAAAGGTAAGCAGAATCAAGCATTTGTTTGGAAGAAAGGATATATTGTTACCCTGTATAACATTGCACGGTACACACCAAGTATTTGACATCAAATCATTAATCTTATTTGCCACGGTAGCTCTATTTCTCACTTTTGTACTTCTATGCTTTTCAGGTGGTCTATCTTCATAACAACAAAATTGCTTCAATTGGTATCAACGACTTTTGCCCTCTTGGCTACAACACCAAAAAGGCTAGCTATTCTGGTGTGAGCCTCTTCAGCAACCCCGTGCAGTACTGGGAAATCCAGCCCTCTGCTTTCCGATGTATCCATGAACGCTCTGCAGTACAGATTGGAAATTACAAATAGATGTCTAAAGAAGGGGTTCGGTTGTGTTTCAGCTAAAGTACCTGTTGTAATAGGCCTGTTCAAAAAATTGTTGCTAACAATTAATGCCAAATACCAGAAACTTCACTTTAAAGTGGAGATGGTCCATTGATGTAGAATAAATGAATGATTACAGATGTACAAGATCAAGCATACCATGAAAAGAATTGCCAACTGTGCTTTTAACTGACTTATTTCAGCCTTCTTTTCCAGCATGCTTTCTGTGGTATTTTTCAGTTTTCTGAATGCTACAGGTTTTAAGATTCCACTGTATATGAGATTCGGAGTAAATATTTGTCAAGCTATGATATAAAAAAAAAAAAAAGATAGTGATTGAGGTTATTTTTATAGCCACACACACACGAAAAAATAGTAGAGGGAAAAAGGACTCTCAAATCATCTTAAGACTTGAGAAGGTGAGAGTTACCTCCTTTAAATTTATTTCAAGCCCTGGAGGTTTAAAAATATCCACTATAACACTAAGCTAATTCTGAATGTATCTATTTAGCAGAGGCAAATAAAGTTGTTGCTAATGTCATTATTTTGGGAAAAATAAAAGAATTTCATATTGTACACATAGTTCTTTTAAGTTTGCCATTCTTCTAGAGCAATGCTATTCAGGATTAGCCTAACATAATCCTATTGAACAAAATAATGAGTAGTCTGCAGTACGAAACCTGTAACCTATGTCTGGAGCTCAATGGCTAAATTTCTCTAGGGCAAATCTCTCTCACCTTAGTCAGAAGAGCAGTTTTAATAACTTCAGTGAGACTGCCTTGCAGAGTATGGTATTAGGGTTTAGTCATTGGTATCAATCCATGTATATATCTAAACCAAAAATAATAGCAGTTCACTGTTCACTTGTTCTGCATTGTACATTTGTCAGCATCCTTTACTGTTTTTGTTTTTTAAACAAAGTTTTTAATCGTTAAGTAGAGATATGCAGGCTCCCCATCTGATGAATTTGTGGCATTTAGGTTATAAGCAAAATTAGAAGTATAGCAAAATATGAAGTGAAATAACTGCAAGGCCTAGCTGGACATTGCTGGGACATCATTTGTAGAAGTACCTTCTTAGAGTGATTTGAAGCCCTATGCAAATTGGATTCTTCAACCCATACCAGTGGGTAGCAAGCACATCAAAGGTAGGCTGCACATTTCTACTGTCAATCTACAAAGCTAAACATATACTCGATAAAAATGTCACCTTAAAAGAATCTTCTGCAGCCTCTTAATACTCCAAGGTCAATCTCTCTAATTTGTAAAACTTATATGTCATTTATATTAAAGAATAATGTAATACAGGCAAACTCCAAGGTGTTTGTCTTTATTTTCTGTTTTGATGGCATTACATAGTGTGTCAGAACTTTAATTATGATTAAGTCTTGAAAATTGAACATCTTAGGCATGGTGACAGCTAAAGTAAGAGTAAGTTGTGTGAAATTCTCTTGCCTCGAGAAACTTTTTCATGCCTAACACTCATAGGTATTTTTTCTAGGAAATGAATATGTTCTCTTTATATTTGTAATTTATTCAGGTAGCAAATAATTGGAAATTATTATGAACCTCTAAAGCCATTACACAGAAAGAGTGTATGTGCACTCTTGTTAGCAATCTTCTTCATATAGTAGCCAATGATTACCCCCATTTGCATCTGTTCTTACTTCTGGGTTTCACATTTTCTGAGTGTTATTTTTAAATAAAAATAACAGTACCTTATATCCTTCCAGAAAATGAGCAGTTAGATTTTTTCCTTTTGGTTCTTGGTTGAATATCTGCTATAATTCAGAGATAGACTTTGTGCAGAAAGCTAAGCACTGGCATTTCAATCGAGAACAAAGGCATTGTCTTAGCTTGGAGAACTCCACAGGGTTTTTATGTACCTGGTTCAAATTAGCAGATACAGATACAACTCACAGGAAGAGATTTATACAATAAACAATAACAATTACTTATTACATAAAACTTCATATAAATGTATACACAGGGTTCATATTTGTCCCTCCTTTAAAATTTGGCTTTAAAATCTCTCCATGCTAAGGCTTTCCTTACAAACCAGAAGCAGTTTAAGTTCAGAAGAAAATACCTGAGCCTGGTCCGCCTCTGTAATACCTATGTTATGTCCCATACCAAGCTTGCTGCCCTCTGTGCTAAAGCACAAGCTATTCCTCATAAAATACATTCCCTGCTAACAACCAAGGGCTACAAAGATAACAGGACTTTCCTGATTCCCAGTCCTGCGCAATAAAAAAGAATAAGCAAACCCTATAACATCCTCAGCAAGACTACGACAAATTCAAAAGGTAAACAGGCTGTTGGTTTTCCATAAATTGTGCAACCATACCTACAGTTTCTGACTGATAGGACTCTGTCCTAAGTCCAATACAGACGCACAGCATCTGCAAAGACTTCAAAGCAGCAGGAAACCCAATACTTTTAAAACTGCTTTTCATATAAATACAGAACAGATGGCTCTTCCACTTAAAACCAAACCAAACCAAAACAAAAATAAAGGAAAGAAAGAGGGCCTACAAGAAACATGGGGAGGGACCCTTTAACAGGGAGTGTAGCCATAGGATGAGGAGTAACGATTTTAAACTGAAAGAGGGTGGATTTAGATTAGACATTAGGAAGAAATTTTTAACTCTGAGGTGGTGAGACACCAGACCAGCTTGCCCAGAGAAGTTGTAGATGCCCCATGCCTGGTGACGTTCCAGGCCAGGCTGGATGGGGCTTTGAGCAGCCTGGTCTAGTGGGAGGTGTCCCTGCCCATGGCAGGGGATTTGGAACTAGATGATCTTTAAGGTCCTCTTCCAAACAAAACTATTCTATGATTCTATGGTTTTATGAAAGAAAGAAAAAAAGAACAAACACAAACAAACTATAATAGTTGGGTGGAAAGAAATAAGAGAGCTAAAGCTGAAAGCCTTTAGGCCCAACAGTGCATCTCCAATCCCTCCATAAGGTATGAAGACTCTCCTAGGGAGCCTAAAACAAAACATACGCCAATAATCTGAAAATTTGGGCTGATGAAAACGAGATACGAGAATAAAAAAAGTGCAGCTACAGATCCTCAACTGCAAGAATGATTTAACTGGTGTACAGAGGCTTATCATTTCTTCCACTGAATATAAAATTATAACAAATCCAAACCACAATAATAGCACTTGCTTGCTTTTAAAACCAATTTTCTAATAATATTTTAAAAAGTCTATCTTTTTATGATAAAGAAGACAGAATAATAAAATTGGAGACAAAAATATATTTTCTGCCATCTTAAATTAATAATACCTACTATCCATCACACTGCTTAGGAATATCACTGAGTAAATGAACTTTCCTTTTTCTTATTTAAAGAGCTTTGCAGAATTATGGCCAATATTTTCTGCTATTTTTTTTGATATCTAAACGTACCCTTTTTCCCCTATTCATGAATCTTCTTAGAGTGTTAGTTAAAATCCATGTAAGGGGTTTTTAACTAAAGAAAATAGCCCCTCCTATCTTCTGCTGAATTAACTAAATGAGTTAGAAACAAAAATGATGCCTTGAAGAGGTGATGCTTCTTTAAGATTTTATTGCAATTTGATGGCATTGCTATAAACTTATCTTTTTGCTTTTGTAGTATATTCCCGCCCCCCCCCCCCCTTTTTTTTTAAATTAATGTGATATCCCTCAGGTTTAGGCTTTCCGAAAAGTGCATACACAACTTTTTCTTAGGAAAACCATGTATTGCTTAAGAATGTTATTTTTCAAAACTTGACTACAAATCAATTAGTCCTTTCATATATGCTTGTCTTTTAAGGCCAGAAGGGAGCTGTATGGTTTTTCCTAAAGTGCACCAGGTTATGAACAGTTGTCATATACCTGATTGGTGTATCATAAATACAATAAATCTCTATTAACTTCCAGGAAAGAATCATCTCTTAAATCTCTGGCAACAACATGTTGCTCTGATTTCCAAGTCTATACATTTTTTTCAGTTCCCTTCTCAGGCTGCTTCTCAAATCCTCTAGAAACATCTCTTTGGCCCGGAACCTGACTTTTTTGACCTATCAGTTAACTACTTTGTTATAATCTCTTTCTGTTTGTGTTTGCTACTTCTTTTAAACAGATACTATTATCTACTTCATACTCATATATACAATTTAGCATAAATCTGATAAATTGTTTTTGTTTGATGCTAGCATTAATTTAATGCCTCTATAATATCATACGCAAAATATTGAAAAGATTACAAAAGGCTTTCTGATCCCACCACTACTCTGAAGTGCCATCTAGTGTCATGGAGGGACAGTAACAAAATTACTGTTCACTAATTGTGAAAACCAGGAGGAAAGAGGTTTATGAGACTTTATGAAAGGAGACTATGTAAATTTGCATTCTTAATCTGCTGATTCACTTTCCTTTATTTTTTTTTGTTTAAATAATCAGAGTGCATAGTTGTAACATCAATAGCCTTTTTGTACATCCAGAGTCAAATATTCTTGCTTTGCACATGGATGTTATTTTGCTCATCCTCTATGAATGTACACATTGCTCTGAAGTCAGTTTTACTACAGAAACTGGTCTCTACATCTATGTAATTTTTTTTTTTTCAAAAGAAGTGGCCTTATTTTCCATGGTCATTACCAAGCTATTGCTAGGTGGTTGGGTTTTTTCCATTCCAAATTTTAAACCAGCAAAAGGCTTTAGCCAGTGGAAATTTAGTTGGAAAATGTTTATTCAATAAAAAGAAAAAGAAATTAAGGATCATGTTAGAGGCAAGTTTGCACAGCACTGAAAGGGAAACATGAGCTGTGAGATGTTCAATATTAAGTGCATCGACTTCAAACTGAAATAGTGGAACTAAAAATAGTTGATAAATTTTAGCGTAAAACATCATTACCTGAGCAGTGCTCCAGGAACTCCAGCTGCAATAGAACAAAGTATCTGTGCATCTCCTGAAAAGGCACAAAAACTGTTTTAGTGTTTGAATCGAACTCAACACAAACACTCAATCAGCTAGGCTCATCAATGGATACATTAAAAGTGACATAAAACAGCCTTTGGTCTCCTGCCCTGCTTCCTGCTCTGGAAGTTCAGGGCTGTTCACGTACCAGAAGTGCCTGAGGATGTGTCTGGACGCAGGCACTACAGAGGGATGCTTGCCCTGCCTGTTAAAATCTTTCTGAGATACAAAGCTGTGGTTTCTTCCAAATTGCTTTGTCAGGCTGTTCTCTTACTCAGTGTGTACATTACGCCGCTTGAAAGCTTGGGAGATTACCTCTATGTGGGTGTCTTAAATCAGCAGACCAGAAGAATGTTAATGCTCTCTTATTGCCTGCTTAAACTGGGACTTGACTTAACTTACATCTGTGAGAAAAAGAATGAACAAACTATGAAAAAACGGTATTGCTCTAATCATACATGTATATGTGCACACATTTTTTAGATTATAGCATAATATTAAAAAAAAAAGAAATAAAGGGAACTAATAACAAAATCAGGGAATCTGCAGCGTGATGAGAAGCAGTGATCGTCATGTCTGAATCCACGTGTACAGCTGCAGCAAGCAACACAGTGAAGAAGTTTTCGGAAAATAACAAATATTGTAGACCTTGTATCTACCAACCTTGACACATGGGAATAGTTCCAACGTTTTCAGTCAGAGGAGCTGAAAGCTACAGAGGGGCACTCAATTTTGAAAGGGAATTAAACAAATGATGCCATCCACTGTCTAAGTACAAAAGGCAGTTTGTAAACAAAAAGACAAAAAAACCTATCCAAACCCCCTCCATCCAGAAAAGTTTCAACCAAAGAATTGTCCCAGGTACTGTCTTTGGCTCACACACAGATGGAGTGAAGATGAATACTTGCAAATTATGATTGCTGGTGATAAATGGCATGATATTTTTCTTATATGCACAAATATTAATTTGGTAGTTTTTCTTTCTCCTAGCATTTGGCAGAATGGATAGTAGAATATGTACTGCTTTATTCTATATAAATGGTTACAATTTACAAATCTTTCTATTTTCATATCTGCATGAAATCAAGCAAAATTCCAGTTTTTTTCCCCACCTTTTCTGTTATTGACTCAACACCTTGAAGTATATAATTTATGATAAATCATACTTACACCTTCTGTTCATTTTCAACTAATGCATAAAACTCCATATTATACTTGAATGAAAAAGCTTAAGAATTTTGTTACTATTTTTGCAAACTTCAGGTTTGGAAAAGTTACATTATTTCTTCCAGATGAAGACTTTAATTGAGATGAATTAGGCTAGTGCTTCTCCATGGAGCAACTTTCTGAGTGTTTAAATCCTAATATAAAGGCATGGAAAATAGGGTCCATGTGCCTGCTACTAAATGCATGGTAGAAATTACTTTCAACAGGAAAATTCAGAACCAGTTAAGCTAATCATGTAGTATTCTGCTGATGAATCCTTTCATCTTTTAATTTCAAGGTATTGACTCTTTGCAGGAATCAAAAGATTATAGAGAATAAACTAAATTCCAGAGTGCAGAAAAAAAAAAAAGAATTTCAAAATGCATAAAATAATCTTTACATGAAAGACAGAACCATTCTAAATATTGCTTGTCTGTGCTAGAAACTCTAGACAACTGAAACACTTCAAAAGGCTTATTCACTTCTGAGGATAATCCTTCAGAGGTTTTTCCATCCACATCATTCTCATGTGGAAGGAGAAAGTGGGTATGTTGCAATGAAGTCTTAAAGCACTGTCTTTGAAGTGTTGGCTAACAGAAAGTGATTGAGAGATCCTAAACCCCAGGTGAATTAATATTTCGTCATGCCATCCCAAAATGAAACAAAAAGGTTAACCTTCTGGGTAATTTTTTCCCTTCTATCCCTTACTGCACATTTCCAGCACCAAGTTCTTTAATGACATGCCAATCATTTTTGATACATAGTAGGAGCCACTGCATGTGTAGGTAACAGGGAGACAGAGAAGATTGTGTAAATTTCTGTTCAGCAGATGCAGATAATTGGATTGTTATGGAAGAAGTTAAGTAGATAGGCTCCTTACTGCTGTCAAAGGACTAAATTACTCTGAAATGGTAATATTTCCTTTGAACGTCCTTGTCAGAATTCTGACCCACAGAACTGTGTCCCCTACAATGTGGAAATGTGCTCACACTATGGAAAAATACAACTGCACAATCATTTTAGATTATTCTTCAGGGCTGAAAAAGAAAAAAGATAGCAGGAATAGGAATTGGAGAAGACACGTCCCATTTACCAAAGCTCTGCTCTACCGAGGAGGAAGCTGAGGATGTCTCCCAACCCCCTCCACCCTCACTCACAGTTCAAGTGAGACAAAGGAGGTAAAAGAGCTTTACAGCCACTTGGCTACCTCACAGGCATCTGGGCTGGTATGAGAGCATGTGCAGTAGCACATAAACATATGAGAACCTCATGAAGGCTGAGCCAATCCCACTATCAGTACAGACTGGGTGATGAAAGGATTGAGAATAGCCCTGCAGAGAATGACTTTGGTATATGGGTGGATGAATAATTGGATATGAGATGACAATGTGTGTTTGTAACCCAGAAAACCAATCACATCCTGGGCTGCATAAAAAGAAGCGTGTCCAGCAGGTTGAGGGAAGTGATTCTGCCCCTCTACTCAGCTCTTATGAGACCCTCACCTGGAGTACTGAGTCCAGTTCTGGGATCCCCAGCGCAGGAAAGACATGGACCTGTTAGAGTGGGTCCAGAGGAGGGCCACACAAATGATCAAAGGCTGGGACACCTCCCCTACAAGGAAAGGCTGAGACAATTGTGGTTGTTCAGTCTAGAGAAGAGAAGGCTCCAGGGAGACCTTATTGCAGCCTTTCAGTATATAAAGGGGGCTTATAAGAGAGAGGGAGAGAGACTTTTTACTAGGGCCTGTACTGAAAGGACAAGGGGAAAGAGTTTTAAACTGAAAGAGTGTAGTTTTAGGTTGGATATCAGATATCAGGAAGACATTCTTTACATTAAGGGTGGTGATGCACTGGAACCTGTTGCCCAGAGAAGTTGCGGATGCCTATTGGATGCATCACTGGAAGTGTTCAAGACCAGGTTGGACTTGGCTTTGAGCAACCTGATCTCATGAAAGATGTCCCTGCTTATGGCAGGGGGATTGGATTAGATGATCTTTAAAGGTCCCTTCCAAACGAAACCATTCTGTGATACCATATGCAGTACCAGACCCCTGAGTACACCAGGAGGCTCTTGCTGCCATGACCATAGTCTTCCAGAGCCTCTGCCTACCTAGACATCTACTGCTCATTGACCCAGGAGATATATTTAAACTCAGGTCCTTGCCCTTTCCCTGAGCTTATTTTTGGGGTTCAGCAAGAGAGGGTAGCTCTGCAAGGAAAGGCAAGCTGGGAGCCAGAGGTTACACAAGGTTACACAAACGCAGCAACCTCATAAGCAAGTTGCACAGCACTTAATGAAGAAGAGTGGAGCTGGTTTGGTGACTGTAACCAGGCTGGCCAACCATGCAGTGACAGATGTCCACTGAGGAGGCAGGTCCAAGATCATGCTCAAATATCAAGTCAATAAGATAATACCAGGTTCAAAACCAGGCACAGCATACCCACAACCCAGGTAGGGCAGGGGCTTGGGTTTATATACAGCTGCTGGGCCAATAGGTGGAGGCAGCATGGCTGGAGAATGTGGATGGGGCTTGTTGGGGCAATCAGAGCCTGCTGGTGTGCTCAGTGCCCAGAACATGGTGTGTTGTCACATACAGAGCTTTCAGAAGTCCCCAGTCGCTCTAACAGCCTTGTTTGCAGGCTTGAAATGTGGGAAATAAACAAATTCTTCCCTGAGGACGCTCTCGGCTCCAAGCTTAACACGCCATTTGGACATAGACAAGACAACCTTTACTAGGGTGAGAGGCACATAGGCATGGAGTAAAATGTTCACCATCACCTGAGTGAACTAGGACCCCAAATGCTATTTTCCAAGACCTTGGAGGGCAAATTTCTGAAAATGTTTTGACATGTGAATATATGACAAGTCATTATTGATGGCTTTCAGGAGGAGGATATCCTCCTGATTGGTAAAGCATACTCCTTCTTCCCTTCACCATCCTTTGAATCAAAACACTGTGGGATATCATCTGCACATCTATTCCCCCCTTGCTTGAAAGAATGACACTCACGCGTGTTCCCTAGAAAAGTCACCAGTCTGAGACAAGACAAAACTCTGATGGATCTGGACAGAGGGGACATGAGGATGCAGGCTCACTCATGTGCGCAGAGCCAGCCTTGCTCATTCATCAACATTTGCATGTCTCAAAAACCCCTAATACTAAGCCCCAGAAAGGGGGAAGAGTAAACCTTGGTAGAATATGAGAAAAGCACAAAAGCGTCGCCAAAGCTCTTTTACAGAAGGTGTGGGTCTTTCTAATGTGATTGCCCTGTTTATATTGTTTTCTGACAGCAGGTATTCTCATGGTTACTCAACTGTTGTGATAAAAGTTCCATAATAAACTGCTAAAACACAGTGTAAAGCCCTTCTGTTCATGAGCAAAGATATTACAAATGCGTGATGCTTAGCTCTGGAAACAAGAAGGTCTCATTCTGCTTTCATGAGGTTGGAACAGGAGCAACGGACTTTGCTATACTGCAACTGGATAACTGTATTATTTAAGTTATCTATGGGATAGAAACATGACCTAAATTATAGTGTTGCTCACCCGTAATGTTGTAGCTAAGTTTGTGTCAGCAGTTCTATGCAAAACCAGCTTTTCCACTTAAAAAAAATTGTTACTCTGCTAAAGCTTGGAATCAGATCTTTTTTCTGGAACATGTTTGTTTCTCTTTTGAAAATTAAAAATAATCCACGTACCTTCTTCAAAACTTCAGAGTAAAGCAAGAGTAACACATGCACATTCATACACATGCAAATACACACAAATTTTGAGAAAATGGTGAAAACAATGAAATTATAATTTGATAAAATTCAAATTGTGGATCAGCTAATCTTGGCAGATCTTAGGACCTGAATGACTATTTTCTTATTGATGGCCCAGTTTATATTCCAGAGTCTAAATCTGCATCTGTATTATTAATTCAAATCATGCCATTTTCCAGCTCTGGACCAACTAGCGTGACTTAGCCCCGTCTCTACTGTAAGGCTATTTTACCCCATGAAACAGGGTGGCTTCATTTAAACGCTCTGTTGAGAGTGGTAAGTCCCAAACCATGGCTAGGAATTGTTCAGTTCAGGCTAGAATCAGTGAAAAGCCCATTATAACTTAATACTATAAAAAATGACTTGCCAGTGCCAGGGCCACTATGTGATTTACTAGTGTAGGGAAAGCCTAAAGGGGAGGTAAGTCATCCATTCGCTCATATACAATAGTTTAAAATGTGGTGACATTAATATTTTGCATTGATCTACCCAAATATTGACAATGCTTTTACCTAATTGCTATCTGAATGCTTTCCTATTTTTTCTTCTCAAGCAGTTGTAATGCTTTCCTCAGACCTTCATGGCAAACTTTATCTCTGTCTTCTTATATCTTTGAACAGCTGATAACATGGAGTTCTGATCTGACTGAAAGTTTGGAGGAGTTACAATATTTGATTGCAATGTTTTCATAGGTGTTTCCATACCTACAATCCAAAAGAAATTACATTCAGCATTTGAAGAGAGAAGGAAAGAAATTCCCTCTAGGTTAGCTTCATATCGCCATTCCGAAAAGGTGCAGCATCTTTGAAAATATTCTGCTTTGTAGCATAATGTATCTGTATAAACAAAAGTAATTTTAAATATTAAGAAAAGCCAAAAAAAGACTACTAAGAAGCTAAAGAGATAGATGTTGATTCCAGTTTTTTGTCCAAATCAGTTTGCCATTTAGCAAACAGACATACATGTGTATAAATATACAGATACATAATTATCCAAATACAATTGTTAAGTCCTTACTGAAGTCCAAAAAATACAGGGGTAAAGAAAAAAGGGTCAGTAGACAGAGGTCTAAAATCTATGGGAGGTCAACAAGAATACTTGGGCAGTGGTGTATCACAGTACTTAATCAACACAGTATGAGGAAAATGTTGGTGCAACTTGTCCCTTCTTGGGTTAGGTAGAGAGCAAATTAGACCTTGAGCGCTCTTGTCTCAATTCAAAATAAGCCTATGGAAGCTTGTGATGCAAAATCTCTTAAATTATTTCTGTGCTTTCCCTTGTCTATAACTTATACAATTATAAATTATATAAGCAATCTATTGAAATGTTTTGCTTGATTAAAACAAAACTATTCAGTGAGGACTCAGGTGATGATCTAATGGAAACAGAGGACTGTTTTCTAAACTTTTATTTGACTTTTCAAAAAATTCCCTATTTTGGCTTTTTTATTATTATGTTTTTAGAGGTGGTAAGAAAATGGAAAATACTGGTGAGGAATAGATCATGACTGTCTCCAGGTTTGTACATCTCATTTTGCTTGGCTCTATTTCTGTGACATTTCTTTGCAGACATTGTACTGAATACTCACCTAAGAGAATTCTACAGAGAAAATTGTTGGAGAAAACACCATTCAGTCAGTTTACACAAAGTGAGGATATTACCTCACTTAGGAGACTGTCTATCTCCTGCACTGGAGCTCCAAGGGCACAAAGTACCAAAACATAAGTGTCTAATATAATTCTAAATTGCTTACAGGTGCCTGGCCTCCTGTCCTTACTTCAGGACAGGATAGGTCTCCTCAAGATCCTGAGTCATAGCAGCCAGTCCCACTTGGATATGTTGGACAGTCCAGGGAATGACAGACAGCAGTAAATGCCCCAGTTACCAGCTGACTGAAGCCCCTTGACAATAAGCAATTGCCTAAATGCAGATGCCTTGTCATTAGGGACTGTGAAGTACTGTGCTTTGTCATCAACTGCCACTTGAAAAGGGGACAGGCTTTTAAGTCCTTTCTCATAACCTATACAGACGAGCTGGATACCTTAGAGCTTCTGAAATGATACTAGATGCCCACATTTAAGTAACTGAATACTGTTATGGTGTCTGTTTAGAGAGTTGAAACACTCCCTAGGCTCCATAATTCTATTTACTAGATCTCCACTGATCATGAGGAGTGCTTGGACTGCTAGCACACATGTAGACACCTATGTTTGCTGTCTCACAGGACTAAAGTGTGAGATACAGCATCTGAGACACTTATAAAAAAGATGGCCTCACAGAGCAGTGGAAGTAATCTTCATGAGATAGAAGATGGAGTACCTTATGAAAGAAAAAGCTTTTCTAATGGAAAAAAAAAATAAATTGTGAGATCTTACTAGCAGTGCCATGCAGGCAATAATAAAGCATTAGCACAATTCTGAAGACAAAAGGTACTGCATACAACATGAGGTAAACGCACTCTGGACCTCCTTATGATTAATAAGGGCAAGTTAATCACTGGATTGGAATCTGGTGGTTGCTGAAGCTGACCATTTAATATGGTCAAAAGCATATTTCCAGCCAGTATTTCAGAAAAGCTCAATGTCCCCAAACAGGAAAAGGATGAGCAAATTTGTCTGGGAGGAAAAAATTAGAAGAAAAATAAAAATACCTATACTTAAAGAGAATTTAAGAGATTGTCCTCAAATACCTTTTCTTCCTTGATTTTGCAACCAAAAAAGGGCAATTTTATTCATAAGCTTGCTTGTTTTAGTAGAAAAGTGAAATGCGATTGGATGGGAAAAAAAAGAAGAAAGGTATGAGACATGAAGAATGAGGAAACATAAAGCATATATAATAGTGTCTCTGTACATATTAGTAATAATGCAAAAATGAAACTGAGTTGCACTGAAGGTATCGGTGATGCATCCACAGATAGCAAGGCTGAAGATAGTTGGAAGAAGATGAAGTTTATGAGGCGGAAAATAAATTCTAGCAATGTTAAAGGACCACAACTAAACAGACACAAGACAATGGGCAAAAATTAAATATGTAACAAAATAATTAGTAATCATTGTTTCTCTGCATTTGGAGAGGAGTAGACTGATGTATTTTCATCAAACTGATTTCATAATATGAGGATTATCATATTCTTTCTAAAGGGAAAAAACTAAGTAATATTTGTTAGTGATAAATATTTTTAAATTGGATTGTCATAGTAATTTGTACCTAAATGTCTTAGGAAGCCATGTAAGAGATCTTTGGTTCATTTACAGTCCATTTTCATGAGCCTGGGAATACCAGAACACCAGTGTATTGTTGGTGTTCCTGGACTACAAGTAAGTAGATAGTATACCTCAAGGCTATAAACCTGCCATCAGCCCCAGGAAAAAATAATGCAAAAATCTGATACAGCATTCAGTTGGTAATGAATTAAGTGACAACTAATGTTAGAATATATTCTAATAAATAACTAATAATATAATAGATATTATGTATCAAGCCTTTACTTGTTCATGAGATTGTAAACTTTGTGGGTAACAGGGTCTTCTCTAGGAGCAGTAGATTTTTCCAAGGTGTTTAATTTTAAAAATGACAATGAGTAGTACTTTAAAAAACCGCACACTAAGCAGCTCCCAAACTGTCCCATCTTCATGCCAAAGACAATTTATCATCACCATCTGGATATGTTCGAGTTGAGGGTTGCATCAACTGGCAGAAGCCCAAATGGTCTGGACACCGTGTTCAAAGCTAAGGAGTATGTGGCTGCACACCAGACTGCTGCTTTCTGCATAGAATCATAGAATCATAGATTCATAGAACGTCTCGCGTTGGAAGGGACCCATAAGTATCATGGAGTTCAACTTCCTGCTCCTCGCAGGACGACCTAACACTCAACCATATAGCACCATCCTGCTGTATTACTTTAGGTGAAGGACTGCAGTTATAGGAACTCACTGGAAGATAGCGTCTCATGGAGAAGCAGCATGATGCAGTAAACCAGCTTTGCAGGAGGCAGCGGTTCCCACTTCCGCTGAAGTCTGATAGAGCAGACTGTCCCAGCAGCTGCTGCCCACTGTAGCTGCATGCACAAAGAGAAGCAGCCAACTCCTCGGGACCTCCCCCTGCAGCCTGCAAGCTGGAAGCTACTGTTTCTGTACCAGCTGGCAGTCCTGTTGCATTCATAAACCTAAAGTTTCCTTTAGGAAAACAGAAGAAGACAAATGTACTGAGTGGGGATGCCCTGGGTCTGTGCTAATCGAGCTGACCCTCCTTCCTACCACCTGGGAACCAGCCCTCTACTTCTAGGTACTGCCTGCAAGTAGACATTAACAGACACAAGGATGAACACTGTGACAAATAAGCCTTATTCGACTGACAGTCTAAATTATGTTGAGTGCTTCCTCAAGATGCAACCCTCTGCCCACAGATGGGAAAGTCCTGGGTGCCCATCACAACCTGCCAGATACTGAAACCAGACTGGGCAAAAATCATCAGATTTTTGCATCAAACTAGAAAACTGCCAAGGTTTTCATGTCTTAGATCATGGTAATATGTTGTCAGAAGCATATGTAAGCAAAGGAGTTTTGTTGAACTCAGTAGAGCAGTAACAGGATGAAGTTTAATGGTTTGTGTTACGCAGGAGGTCAGGGTAGATGATGCCTTCTGACCTTAGACAGCAGTGAACTGAAAGCAGACAGACATTGCTAATGCTCAGATTAAGGGATGATGCTTAGCATCCAATGATTTTCAAACAAGATTGATACAGCATTAGTATATACAAACAATAGGCAGTAAACTAGCCAAGTCTGCCAAATCCACTTCTTTCTTTTCCTGTAAATTACCTGTACTGTTTAAAATACAGGGCTGTTACTATAATTTTTACCTGTAACAACAACTTTCCCACAAATTGAACAACTCCTTGAGATCCTCTTACATTCTTTACATTAGGAATCATTTGAATTGGTTCAGGTATCAGGGCCACCTGACTTTCTTTTACACGTAGACCTGTGCATTTTAAATGCTATAGCACAAAATACAGTATGTTTAGGAATCTGTTTTAAAAAAAGCACGTTGCCTTCATCTGTGTAGTTCTTATCATAAAAGAGGTTTGATCAAGCTTTGAATCAACTCAAAGGAATTTTGCTATTGACAATTTGAATCAATTTAAGCACAGTCTAGTAAAAAAAAAAGTCTGAAAAGCAATGGGAAGGAGGCTATTAGTACTAGAATATAGATGCTGTCAAGTTTGAAGCAAAACAGTGAACGATTTTTCAGAATGACAAAAACATGCTCAACTAAAATATCTGTTGTGGTCTGCTAATAGGTTGTACCACTATTGCTGTTTTTGTAGATTTCCAAAGCTGTTATTTCCTTTTTAGGAGAAAGGAAAAAAAGGATTTGGATCACCACAAATTTTGTAATGCTTATAGTATGTGCCCTAAAACTTTCCATTTAACATGTAAGTGCAGTGTAGAGGCTGGACAAATAAAATTTCAAGTTAGAGGAATGGAAGTTTTCAGATGAAAAAATAATAAGCACCTACAGCCTTCAGAATCTGGAACTGAAATGTTTTTAGTGGAACTCATTTGATATGAGTCAGCCTTAAGTAATATTTTCAAAATGCTGCAGGACTTCACAAAAACATTGATCTAATTACTACTGGAGATTTGAGCCAATATCATATTTTTGTTTATTCACTATACGTGGTCCAACAGGCTATTTATTCATTATTTAGAGATATGGAAAACATCATGCATAAACACTACACTATCTCTTAATTAAGTGTCTTGCTGTATGGTGGCCATGGAGTGGAGTTTTCCTTAAGGGAAATTTCTTTACCTTCTGCTACAGGTAGACAATTCAAATGAACTAGCCTTCATTTCATCTTGAGAGTAATATTTAATTTAAATAGTGAGTGATCAGTGCAAAAACTCACTACTCATTTTATATGGCAAAGTAAAAACATCCACAACCACTTTTTTGCGGGGATATATGCCCCTATGACCCATATGTCCTACTCTTAATTTTAGGCACCCAAATATCTTCGTTCTTGGGATACACATCTGTGTACCAGGTGTGTACACAGGTTTAAGACTAAAAGGAAGCAGTTGGTTTATATAATATTTATTAGGTTTTAGTAACTTGAGTCTTTTGGGGAAAAGGGGTTTAAAAGCAAACAGATTGGGAGGAGTTTCCATTTATGCTGAAGAGGGTAGAAGTCATAAAGAGGATAGTTTTACAGGAAAGAAAACGCAGAAAAGATATCACTGTAACTAAACATTATTTGAAAACTAGATCTCACCCACTGTGAAGTGATATGCTTGCAGTGAGCTCTGTTTTGAGATTCTCTCTCTGCAACCTGACAGAATTCTTGGCCATCTCCATCCATGAAAATACGAATTAATAAGAATGGAGATTTGAATTAAAGAAAAGGCATATTTCTGTTCGTGGATCACAAGCTGAAGAAAACTAGGTGAGAATAGGTTTTGATGACATTTCCCATTCAAGAAAAATGAATAAATAAGGAATAAGAAAATTAACTTTGGAGAAAACAAACTGAGATAGCTTAATTAGGAGCACAGTTGCTGTAAAGGTGAAATAACAATATGTCCTGACATTATCAGATATGAAGCATATTCATAACTTGTTTTCAACTTAGGTGTCATAGGTGAATTTACACATTGTTTTGTGTATTCCTTGGAAATTCCTTGGAAATATGTTCACATGCCATTTAATGACTTATGAGAGCTACCAAAAAAAAACGCCATAAAACACAAAATAGGGCCAGAAAGAAGACATGACCCACCCACTCTCCCACCTTTTACTCCGTAAGAATCCATATCTCCATTTGCTGGGCTTTAGTCCCCACCTGCTCTCCCAAACAGAGTTGTATGAGGTGAGTGCTTCATGAGCCACAAGGGCAGGATTAGGAAAGCATACAAAATGATGCTGAAGGGAAAGTATTAAATAACAGAGTGGAGAGATGGCAAAAATCTTATTAAAGAGAAGGGAAAATCTATTGCTTTATATCTGATCCTTGGAAGGCATGTGATTCTTAATCTTGACTGTGCTATGTATGTAGCTAATTTAAAACAGTCAGCAAGATGGGAACTATATGAATGGAAAAATCTCAGCTGAACTTTACGTGACCCAAGTTTTTACCATATGTTAATTGTGAAATATCATCACGTTTGTTTAATAAGATTTTTCTACAAGTTATGAAGATATGCATGCTTTGTATTTCTGTTAATAGAATGAGGAAAACGATGTATACTGGACCTACAGAAATCAATGTAATAAACAACTGGCGCACAAATATAACTGTGCCAAAAACCATGTTAAGCCTGCGCTATCCTGTATTTGCAGCCAGTGTTCAATTCTATTTGTACTGCAAATGTAAAACTACAACTATTACTGAAAGATCAAAATATGTATTAATTTATTATAATATTGAGCTTGTCCTTTAAAACAAATCTTTAATCAGAGAAAACGCAACCAGTGCCTTTCCCATGAATTTTAAAATTCTCTTTACAAACATTATGCTCCATTGCTCAGCATGCTGTACCTTCTTCCACAGAGCAAAGCTCAGTATTGCTTTACAGGACATCTCTTTCTGTGTTCAAAATATTTTCTTTATTCCAGTTGATCTTTTGCTGAATGTTCCTGCTTGTTGCATCACTTGCAGTCAAGGCTACAGTTAAGGTTTTCCTTGGTCAGCTGAAACTAATGAAGTAATTTTCAAATAAGTATGATACTGTGCTTGAGAAACTCCATCTGGTCTCCGTTTGTCCACATGCAGAACAACAGCAGCTTTGTCCACTTCTACATTTCTAGTTCTGATACGCTTTTTCACCTACTTACCTTAATTCACTATCGTAATCCCACTGCTTCACATTTGCTTCTTTGCATCATTCAAATAGTAATGTAGTTATGGTCTGTCACCAGCATCTGTTTCCCAACATGTAAATGGTTCTTCCTCACCAGGGTGACAGGAATGATGTCAGAACATTGAAAGATTAATATTCACTCCCTATGGGCTGCACTAACACTTGGCACTTTGTTTGCTAATTGCATTACCGCAGAAGCACAGAGGTCTGCCGTCATTCGACGTCTTTCCTGTTCGCAGTGAAGGGCACTGAATTATGCCAGGCCTTTCCCTCACCCAGTAACCTGCAGTGGCATGGAGGCCCAGGTGCATCAGCAGCAGACTTTGAGGGAAGCCCACATCCAGGCTCCTCTTCTTCAGGGAGCTGTTGGGGTTCACCAGCCTAGCCACATCCTGTACCATGACTTTTCATAAAGATAGCCAGTTGATAACAGACAAGAAACTTGATTTGTACCCACAGCTATTACAGTTAAATACAGTTAAACACACAAGACATTTTAAAATAGCTTGTACAGGCTTGTACATTTCGCATTTGTTCCCATCCAACTTTATAAGAAAGAACTTGTATCCCATAAAAAGGGAAGACATCCACCTTTTGGAGATAAGGGAAGGTTCTTATGGAAGAATTAAGACCCACTTTAAACAGTTACTGTCTTAATGCATTATTTTTTGGCGTTGTCTGGTGAAAATAACATCTCATCCAAGCCTTAAGATGCATTCTTGAACTACATCCATGGAATAAGAAACAGACAACGTAAAGCTGAGTAGTTCCAGATTCTGAAAAGCAGAAGAAAGCTGTAAGTGCAAAAATGAACAAATGTATAAAGTGAGCTTACAGTAACTGCTGAAAAACCATTCTTGGGATTATTAAACAAACATGCATTCTATCACCAAAGAAAATCTCCAGACCAAATAAATTCCAGTGCTTTGCAGAAGACCCTTTGAACTCCGAATTTAATGTTGTGGAAAGGGTTATAATTCAAAGATAATCCTGCATCTTTGATTCTTATCCATAAGCTAAAACTTTTATTAAGGATATTTTACTACGGACATAAGATAGTTAAAGAAAAAGGCAGAAAAATGAATGAGTCACTTGGCTGAAGAAGCACAGCAGCATTGAGGTCTGAGTGCTATTTGTTAGCTCATGTCTAGCAGTATAAAGTAAGTTAGAAAACAAAAGTCTGTTTGTAATTTGTTTTACAATCTGAAGTGTTTTCCCTCTAAATTAAAATAAAAAAAAATTAGTTGTGTAAGGCTATGGCTAGTGGTCTAAACTTTCTCAGGTTTGTGAAACACTGATCATCCTCTCATCCCACAGGAATAACAGATGGGTTGTCCTTGTACAAAATATGGTATCCACCTGCACTTCATTAGAGAGCTGCATTTTTGTACATGCCACACCACAAGATCACCATGATGACATAGCAGCTTCAGAGAACAGCGTGACTAGGGCTTTTTTTTTTTTTTTTTTCTCTTGTAACAGAGAGGATCTGGCAGACTTTTACCTCCTGACACTGTTTACAGCATATATTGGTCGATACAGTCCCTTATTGCATCTGCTCTGGGAATTAAGGAAAGCAGCTTCAAGGCAGTAAGGTAAGTGCTGCTGCATGTTTTAAGTGTAATGTTCAGCTATTTAAATATAGCTGTAATGGGAACGTGAAAACATGTCAGGATAAGTTTGCCAATTTGTAAATTGAACACAAATCAACAGTTGCTTAGTGGATTTGCTTTCTCAATTTCCTTAAAACAACCTCACATATTTTGGGCATCAGTATTGCACTTTTTTGCAGTCTGTTTTGTTCTACTTCAAAAAAAGAGTTGATGTACAGTACAAAGAAACTTTTAAGAGTACTCACTGCTTACTTATTCATTCATAAGAGCTCCACAGATTCCATTTGTTAAATCATTTTGCTTCATTTTACAAAACGATAAGGTATCCTGATCTATAAATGATTAATCAAGTAAACAATGAGAGGAAAATTGCAGGCATTTTGTTAATTTTAAAGCACATTTTGAACACAATATTGAAACTTTTAAAAATTAAATCTTTTGCACACTGTGTAAGAGGTTATGCTGCAGAATTAAGGTATATTTAGTTTAAGGCTGACTGAATTATAAACGTATACTTATTTTGTTTCACAACAGCTTTAGGATTAAGGTAGTATAGACGAGCTTGAAAACAGTTTGAATAGTTTGTCTGCACTTCTGTAGTAAGCATTTTTCCAAAATCATGGATTTGCCATTTAGTATGTTTTGTCAAGTTGCCTGAGCAACTTCACAAATATTTTCACAGGTATTTTACAAGATAACTGATTAGAACAAACACAGGCAATTAGTTCTAACATGATTATGTTATAAGATAAACGTCTAAGAATGTACTCTGATTTTATCTTTTGGATTCATACAGATCAGTGCAACAAACAAGCATGTGTACGTGATCTATTTACCTTTTACACTTCTGACAGGGGAACGTTTAGATACGTGAATGAGAAATCCATGAATAAAACAAGTTAATTGCACAACGTATGTACTTTAGTGTTCTATTTTATGTCACACACATGCTCATATTCCCTTGCACTGCAGAATAGCCATCTACATTTTAAAATATTGTTAATAAAATAATTCAAAACACTTGTGGTCTAACTTTTTAAATTACTTCCAGGGTTCTGCAGAGCAGTTAAAAAATGTGTACTATTTAAAAGAACTGCCAGCCTGTGATATCAATAATAAAATTTACCATTACAAATATAATTTGAAACTAGAAGAACAGTAGAATTTGAGCTTAAAATAGGATGTTTATGCTACTTTATCAGTAAGACTATAAAACGATGCATATGTGTAAAAATGTCACCGTGAGGCCAGAGAGTGTAATCCAATAAGACGCTCTGTCTTATACTATGAATATAGAAGCAGTTAGTCTCCCATCCTTAATGTTTAGTACCTAAATAACACCAGATTTTGAGCTGAATTGTGTCACGGTAGTGTCTTTGCTTTCAGAAGAGCTGTACTTATTTATACCAGCAGGGGACTGAATGTTGAGTTTGCATATTCTGATGCAGTAATGAAGAACAGACAAAGAAAATTACATTGATAACTCATATTTCAGTGATTGCTCTATCCTGTGGTTCATAGTTATGTAAATGTGATGGGACTAACACTAATCTGGCAGAAGGACTTTGTGGGTAACTGAAGATAACATGAGAACATTTTTTAAAAAATCTTCATGCTGTACTGCATGAGATCAATAGGCCCCACCAAGAGGTACTTTAGTTGAGATTATTAGCCTACTAGAATGTGATGTGTCTTTTATCAAGTCAATAAAAGCAAGGAAATTTAGAATTAGGAAAGACTTTCTGGCTATGGCTCTGCATTTTAACGCTATGTACTAATCAATGACAATAGCAAAACTAACTTTGCTGGAAGATTGCCCAGACCCAAGATCAATGTCTGATGGTCTGTTTACAGTCTTCACGTGCTTTCTGAAATTACCTGAGAACAAGAAGATTCTAAGGATTTTCTTAATTGTCTCACTTTCTGAATAGTAGTTGAATACACTTAGCCTTTTCTTTTACTGGTGAAAATCAAAGTAAGCTCACTAACTTCAGTGATGCTAGACCCACTTTTCCAACACAACATCTATCTCAGTAGAAAGAAATAAAAGCAAGATACTAAAGTTCACAAATTAGACTCTTGCGGAGTACCTGATGAGGGAGGTATGCCCTTAAAAATTAAGGTGAGACAACTCATTGGATCACAATAGAACACCCCCAAGGACACTGAATGTCCTTTTACCATTTGTGAACTGGAAGACCAAATATGTAAAGACGGTGCTTTATTGTTCTATTGATTTAGAATGGTCATACAATGTAACTAATACATTTACTGTTATATATAGAATTTGCAAGAACATTTGCACTATCTGAAATTCAGTCATTTCAGATCCACTGTAGATCCATGTTAGATAGAGTATACTCGTGCACACATATGCAGTGCTGGTTGTTTGACATGTCCAGGGGAAAATGCTACCTATTTCTATTAGTTTGTTCTTTATGTGGATATGAAACTTAGTGGATCATGCTTTACTGGATATGATCCATGAGAAGAAGATATTTCAAGCTACAGGCATCTTAACAACACCCTATACAGCAGATCATTACCATCAGTTTGTCACCCTCCCTGGCTCTTTCAAACTTAAGTCAAATTGCCACATGAGGCAATTCAGTATATTAGGAATGCCTGATAGAATTTAAACAGCAGAACTGCCTCTGAACATGGTCTTCAGCAAAACTGAAAACCCTTCTGTGCCAAGTTTAAAAAACTTGGACTTTATCGTTGTTCTTGTGACTTAATGAATGAATGCAGGAAGGTGTAAAGAATGTTTTGCTTACAGCAGCAGAATGGCCTGCAATTTTGCGTTACAAAGACAGATTATGACAAGACAAGGACTGTAAGTTTATAGCAGTAACAACGCAATGCTAACAAACTAATGTATTTTTTCTTAATTAATTGCTTTAAACAGGAAGACTGAATTAATTAGTTTTTAATTACAATCTTTATGTGGTAAAATTTCAAATATTGCTGAAAGGGAGAAAAAAATAAAGTTATAACTTTTTTTATTCCCTTTCACTATACAGGGACAAGACACATTGGAAAGATGACTTTAAACTCCCTAGCCGTCTTTCTGTTATTGATTAGTGGCATTTTTTGCCAATATGACTATGGTCCTGCAGATGATTACGGTTATGATCCTTTTGGGCCATCCTCAGCAGTCTGTGCCCCAGAATGTAATTGTCCTTTGAGCTACCCTACTGCCATGTATTGTGACAATCTTAAACTGAAAACCATTCCGATTGTACCAAGTGGAATAAAATACCTTTATCTTCGAAACAATATGATTGAGGGCATTGAAGAGAACACGTTTGATAATGTAACAGACCTCCAGTGGCTGATCCTAGATCACAACCATTTGGAAAATTCAAAAATTAAGGGAAGAGTCTTCTCTAAACTAAAGCATCTGAAGAAACTTCACATTAACTACAACAATTTGACTGAAGCTGTTGGACCACTCCCCAAAACTCTGGATGACCTGCAATTAAGTCACAACAAGATCACAAAAGTCAATCCCAGTGCACTTGAGGGGCTGGTGAATCTGACTGTCATTCATCTCCAGAACAACCAGCTGAAAGCAGATTCTATTTCTGGGGCTTTTAAAGGCCTGAATTCACTTTTGTATCTTGACTTAAGCTTCAATCGACTTACAAAGCTCCCGTCAGGACTGCCTCACTCTTTACTCATGCTGTATTTTGATAATAACCAGATCTCCAATGTTCCCGATGAGTACTTCCAAGGTTTTAAAGCCCTGCAATATTTACGTTTATCCCACAATAAATTAACAGATTCTGGAATACCAGGCAATGTCTTCAATATCACATCTCTGGTTGAGTTGGATCTCTCCTTCAATCAACTGAAGAGCATTCCAACCGTCAGTGAGAATCTCGAAAACTTCTACCTCCAAGTCAACAAAATTAACAGTGAGTTAAATTTGCATATTTTCAATATTTTTTACCACAGTCTGGACACTGACGGTCAACAAAAATATCTGAAAAGGTAGATCAACCAGTCTGAAGAAGTGGTACTGGTTAGACTGTTAGCACACTGACATTTCTCTGACTGTTGTCCACATTGATGTTAAAAGACAGGCATTTATCTGATAGCTACTCAAATTAACCTTAAAGACAGAAGTTTCTGTTTTCATACTAATGTGGGTACTATTGGCCAAATTCTCATCTCATGTAAATTGGAGTAACTCCATTGAAGCCAATGGAGTTGACTTATAAATTGAGGAAAAAACAGTGGGAAAAGTTTAGTCAGTGTGGAACGTAAGCCAGCAAAAAGAGACAGACATCACCTGGTATGTGTAACCTTTCAGAAAGCTGGTAGTGAGAGTGCTGGAGGGAGGGGTGTCATGGTTTGAGAGATGGAGAAGACAGCAGATTCATAAGGTATCAGGCACAAAGCACAGCGAAAAGGATACAACAAAATAGCTTTTTTTTTCTCTTTCCTCCCTTGTCTCATGCAGTATCCCTCCAAACCCATCTTGAAATCTGACGAGCTGCCCCTGTTGTTTCTTCTTTTTGTTCCCGTTTCCCATATCATATGATTAGGTGGCAAGCTTGTCTCCATTCAACCATGATTTGAAAAAATGTTCTTTCTGAAGTCAATAAATGTCACACCTCGCATGAGATCATGGAGGTTTCTATGGAGACAGGGCTTTTACGAGGCTGTTCTAATCCTGGGGTGGGAAGTAAGTGTTGGAGTGCCGTAGAGGCCTCACAATCACATCAGAAGCTCTCCAGCTGCACCTCTGTCAGCAGTGGTCCCTGATGGAGAGGCAGATGTGTCAGACATAACAGTGTTTCTGCAGGAGGACTTCCATCATCTTGTTAGCTGTCATAAAGTAAACCATAAAACCCTCTCTTCTATTTGCCTGCTTGTAACCATCAGGGCTTTAGGTTATCAGTGTTAGCTATTCTATACATAGTTAACTCCATACAGACGTAGGCTTTAAAGCCAAATACTTTAGTCCTGATTTTACCAGGCAGAGGGCAAGTCTTTTTGAAATGTTTTATATTTACTATGCTTCACATTTTCCTCAATGTTATGATTTTTTTTCCTGTTACATCTCAGTTCCTTGTTTTGAAGAGGGAAAATAATGAGTTAGTGTTTCCTACCTGAGGCACCACGTGCAGCAACCTGTAGAACTCTGTCAGATACTCTCTCACTCCTAAAAGAGCTAACGATGATGTTTAATTTCTCATGAGATATATGAGGCAAATTTCCTTGCTTAGAATGGTTATTCTGAGACTTCTGCAAGATGCCCAGGTAGGGAGTTTTTTTTCCAGGGACTTCTGAGAAATTATGTCAATAATTTAATTTTGCAATGGAAGATGTATTTCCAGGGTACTGGTTAGCAGCTGAGGGGGATGGTGTGAGAAGTGGGTGTGCACCAGCTACTGCTGCACTGTCATTACTACCCTATGGACAGATGCAAGAGAACTCTGATTTAGTGGTTTTTGCTTAACCATAAAATCTAGAAGACTTCAATAATAAATTTTCTTGACTATCTAATTTCACAGGCATAATATTGTGTTCCCTAAGATGTGACTTGACAACGTGGGACAAAATTTAGTTAGCAATAAGAATTTCAGTTTAATGAAGTACCAGACACAGGGTAACCAAAGCCATTGCAGTTCACTATTCATTACATCTGACTTACAGCTGTGAATGCTTAGTCTTTCTAAAAATTCAGTTAATTGACCTTTGAGTGCTTGAGCTGCAAACAGGTGACCAGTTTCGTTTTTTAATAGAATATTTCAATTTGACAGAGATTTGTGTAAGAATGACTGTAAACAAGGCCAGCTTCCCTTCCATACCATGGCCCGTGGTATGCTTATACTGTGAGAGGGAGACTTCTGTATTAAGGGTAATAATTTGTCCTAAAATGTCAAAAAAAGTATAATCTTTCAGATTATAGAAATATAGAATGGTTTGCGTTGGAAGGGTCCTTAAAGATGATCTTGTTCCAACCCCCCTGCCATGGGCAGGGACACCTCCACTAGACCAGGTTGCTCAAAGCCCCATCTGGCCTGGACTGGAACTCCACAGGGCATGGGGCATCCACAACTTCTCTGGGCAACCTGTTCCACTGCCTCACCACCTCAGAGTTAAGGAATTCTTCCCGATGTCTAATCTAAATCTACTCTTCTTCAGATTAAAACCGTTACCCCTCATCCTATCACTATATTCCCTCATAAAGAGTCCCTCCCCATCTTTCCTGTAGGCCCCCTTTAGGTACTGGAAGGCTGCTATAAGGTCTTTCTGGAGCCTTCTCTTCTCCAGGCTGAACAACCCCAACTCTCTCAGCCTGTCCTCATAGGAGAGGTGTTCCAGCCCTCTGATCATTTTCGTGGCCCTCCTCTGTGGACCCTTTCCAACAGGTCCATGTCCTTGTGCTAAGCTATGCTTACATAGCTTAAAGTTTTCACTTCTACTGAAACCTAACATAAACAAACTTCTCCAGAGTTTTTCATTCGCTACTCTCTCCCTTTTTCTCAGGTGCCTTTATGCTATCAATTAATTATTTGTCAATTCAATTTATCAATTAATTATTATATTTTTCTAAGGAAAAGTAATCTGCTTCTAACACTTTTGATATTACCAGAAAGAAAGGAAATATTTTTCTAAATTATTGTCCATGTGTTTCATCCTGGGCTTGCTACAGTCATTATGCAATGCCATACATGCAAAAATTACCTGGTTGAGAAATGTCTTCATTTGAACGAGCTCTTTGAGCAAGAGTTGATGAATATACACATAAAAAAACATTGTTTCAGAATTGGCCTCACTTCAGTATGTTCTGTTTTCATCTGTGATGTGAGGAGCAGTGGGCAAAGCAGATAGAAAACTGGAACGAAGACAAATTCAGAGTAACTCCCCTGACCTCTAACTAATAAATTGAAGGACATCCATTATATTGAATGTAAGTTAAGTATCAATCGTATAGTCCATCTACTGTACTTGGTGCTAGCTGGATCTCCAAGCTAGCATAGGACCATGGAAGGTTAATAAAAGCCTTTGTTTTCTCCATACCTCACACCTAAACTGTAACTTCTAAATTGAATTTTTTTTTTTTTATATTTCTTATTATTTGGAATTTAAGGGTAGAATTTTCTGCTTAATAACAACAGTGGTTCGCTACCATGCTTTAAGATGCCATTAGGATTATATATTTATACATATATATTACATATATACATATATATGTATGTGTGTATGTATATATATACGCTTGTTTTATAGTCTCCTCGAAGGAAATAGAAACTCTGCAGGATGGAAAAAAAGTACAGGAATCAAAGAGGTTCAGTGATACAAGAAGAGGGTCCAAAGGTGGACTTCTCCATATTTCATTTGTACTTGTAAAGGATTAAGGAGAGAGTTGTTTCCACATGAAACCCCAGAAAGAAGATACCATGTAATGAAGTATAATACGGGGGAATGTGAATATGTTCCAGAGGACAGTTAAGGGGCCACATATTCTGCTTCAGTCCATCGTCTAGGTCAGTACCTGTGCCATAATTGCACTTACTCTGAACACAGTTAGTTGGGGAGGTGCTTTATGGTCTTTTATCTGGCTCACTCCACAAATCCCAAAAGGATTTTTCACAATGGCCTGTGCAGAAATGACTCAGATATGGTTACTGTGGGACCACAAACCGAAAAGCAAGGATGTCTATGGGACTTCAGATCCCATTAGGATGGCCCACTGTATTGCAGGCCTGAACAAAGAGTCTTTGCACAGTTAATCTTCCTCTCAGCTAAAGGCTGCTTACACTCCGGATGTACAAGGGTTATACTCTCACCTAGAATATAGTAAAAAAAAAATTCTATCTAAAAAAAAATGTTTCTATGCTCCCATCTCTCCTCCTCTCCTCCTCTCTCCTCTCCTATGGAGAGAGGAAAAGACATGCCTGATCCTGGTTTTATTATTTTTTTCCCCCAGATACTTCAAATATTCAGGTAGGGTTTTTTGAGTATCAGAATTTCTTATGGTGACAGCTACTTTTAGTGAGAAATTAATTGTTCAGATGAAAATCCAATTTTCATACAATCCTTCTTATTCTCTCAGTGACTGGCTCATGAAGGAATTACGTGTTGGGAAAATATGAATGCCACACTAACGGTGAAATTCCAGGTACACTGCCTCTGAACTTGAATAGTATAAATTCAGGAAGCTATTTTAACACTTGCTACGCTAATAAGTGTAATAAAGGAGGAAGTAAGCTACTGACATGTTTTTTACGCAACAGTGCTCTAGTATCACTGATTGCAGTTCCCACATGGATCATATAGGTAACAAAACATCAGGTACATTCACCAAACCTACTTATTTTCTACTGGTGGAGACTACCATTAGAAACCAAACTTTTTAAATATACTTCTAACAACTGATTATTATATGATCTTTATGAAAAATTAATACCCAAAAGCTAAGAGTGTGCACCAAATACTGTAGCCAAATCCCACTGAAGTCCATGACGGAGTTCCTTTGATTTCTGTGAGGACTAGATCTGCATCTACTTCCAAATCAGTTACAGTCTCACAAATAGTCAGTACAACTGAGTATGTTGGTAACAAAGATAAACTTTGTGGTTTACATGCATGAAGTTTACATCCTTTGAGCAGTTAAGCATCTACCCAACTTGTATAAGCCTACCTTGTTTTGCAGCCAAATGTTAGTATTGATGATCAAAATTAACGATATGGAAAAAGCAAATAAGTAAATTTAGAAGGCTTTTCAATGTCTGCCTTCAACAAAAATATACTTACCATGCTGTTCCTGAATGACAAGAAAATGGAAAAAAAATAAATTAGTATTCATGTTTATTTTAATCTTTACAAATTATACCCAAACTATCCGCGGAAAACTGGACCTAAATAGTTAATGGTATAGACTATGGGCCAAGGAATTTAATGCAAAGTCCCAGGAACTTACGTTTTCATTCAGCAAAATTTCACACAGACCTAATCCTATAAACACCTCCCAGGTCATATGATCCTAACTCACAAGAATCATTCGTTCGCTTCAGCTCGTACATTCTGGATTGTAAGAGTATCAGAATTGATCCTGCAGGCTTGAAATTATACTATGTTGCAGTATAGACTACCCAATACATGTGCCATTAAGGATGCATTTTATCTCTCACCCTTCCAAAAGAAGGCTGTACAATATAAAAAACCTAAGAAATTGTTTTGATTTGCTTTAATCAAAATGATGATCAGGATCTAACATTTGAAACACAATTCCTTAATCCCTATTTATTTTGTGAAAGATACACAAATCTTCACCCATTCTCCAACACCGTATCTCTGTGTCCAAAAAATTTCCTAAACTCTCATGCTTTAAAGTGCTGCCCATATGATGAGTGTGCATTTATATTTAGTTTACAGAAGCCACGTTTCATCAATGATAGCAGACTACTGTAATGACAGTTCTGAAAGAATCTAATTGAAGTTAAAGTGGAGATATAAAAGATACTTCTTCCACTTCTTTTAGTACCACAACACGACCTAGATCTTCGTATTTTCTTAGATGAGTTGGTCATGCAGAAAAGATATATAAGGTAGTGTTTTCAAAAATCCATGACTGACCTATGATTGGTTGTTAAAATGGCAACTGATTTTGAGAACACTACCTTGATTTCTCAGAAATTATGAGAGCTAGTCCTTTGCTACATAAAAGCAACTGAAGATATGAAATTTGTCTGCATACTGGTGAACGGATTTGTTGAAGGAGCCCTTATAAATTATTTTCTGTGTGAATTCAATTGATGTCAATGTCCTGTAGAAGAAAAATAATGGGTTTGTCCTATTTGTCTTAATTATTCATGCTTCCTCTCATTCATGTTCCCTTTGTTTCAGAGTTCCCATTGAGCAGCTTCTGTAAAGTTGTTGGGCCAATGACCTATTCCAAGATCACACATTTGCGCCTGGATGGAAACAACCTTACTCGGGCTGACCTGCCACAGGAGATGTACAACTGCCTTCGAGTGGCTGCTGAAATTTCACTGGAGTGAGATACCTGGGAACATCCAGTTCCCTTCTAGGGGCAGTAACTACAGGAATTACATCATCATAGCTCTTTAAAATTAGGATATGCCTTAAAAAAAGTGTCAATCCACATATTATCCATTCTGTTTGTTAATATTTAGCATGGACTTGCAACCTTAAGGAAACGTGTGCACATTTTTACAAATGGTTGTATTTAGAAAGCACAAGAATGACCAAATATGGTGCAAAATATGCCTTCATCTGGCTAGGTAAGTTGATGAAAAGCATTCAACTTCATAGAAATCTATGTCCATGCATGCAATACATGCCAGCTGGTACCAGACTTACATGAAAGTCAGGTGGATTTCATCAGGGTGCTGAGCAGTATGGGCTACCCTGTGTAAATACAAGATTCCTCTCCAACCAATCCAACTTCCTTAATTATTCACATCTTTTTCATAGTTATCAATGACAAAGGAAAAAATGATTTAACAATCTAAGAACAATTTAAAATGTATTAAAATATGTTTTTAAAGCCCATGATGTTACTAAATTAATGGAATATGTGAAAGATAGCAGGGAAACAAACAAAGTTGTTTACTCTTCTTTTTGTCATACTTCATTTAAACTTTCATGGTAAGATTTTTATCCATTGCTGGTATAATTTTTATTTCAAAATAAGTCATATATACAAGTATTTTTATTCAATTACTTGCATGCTACTTTTAACCAGATTGTAGAAAATAAAACATAGCAAATAGTATTTTTGCGTCCATATCATTGTCAACTATGTTTCAGTCTTTTATAAATGGAAAAAAAAACCTTCAGGTTAAGACAAGATAATCTAAGCTATTCTATTATTATTAAAATTTATTGTAAGGTTAAATAAACTGTTTTCTCTACTGTCAAGTTTCAATATGTTTGTAAACATATAATTTAACATACCCCACTGCATTTGTGTTGGCCATTAAGTCGATGCCTTATGGAGTTTGCAGTGTGGGAGTCACAGCACTATGAAATAGTGCAAATTAATTTCTCAGCATTGTTAAAAGAACAGTGAAATCTCTCAGAAGCCACAAGCAATGTGTAAAATGCAGCCCTAGCTACTCAAGATGGAGAGTTGGTAGTATATTCTATCTGGGAATGCGTAGTCCAAATATTGTCAGCATCCTGGAACACACACTAAAATAAATGTGTTAGTAACTGAGAGCCATAAATGGCTTGCTTGCAAACACAGATCATCCCACGGGTACTATTTTCTTTTCAACTACTAGACTATTAAACACTCAGACAGAAACTCTTCTAGTTTCTACAGCAAAAGCAGAAACTATCACCTCTGAAAAAAAAAACCAACCAAAACCCACACCAAACCATTTAGTCGGCGCATTGCCAATTCCAGATGTTCAGAATCAATACACGATTCACAAAGAAACCTGGGACTAAAACAAAAAGAGAGATGCAGGAGACAATAGAAATATTTCCCTCCTCATTTTTTGTCCTTTTGGAATTCATTAGTGTCATTGCTTTTTTTATCCACATACAGGAGAGATTGAAAGTAACCTTTGTTACAAGTAAGCTAGAATTTTCATAGAAGAATAAAGTCTAAAGCTGGGGCTTTCTGAACACATCAGAGTGAGAATCGCTATGGAATAGCACCTAGGCATTAAACATAGGAGAAGAAGAAAGAAGTGCCTGCAAAAAAACCCCAAAGAATGGAAAAAGATATGGGAAACATCAGCCATTTCCAGAGAGATTTTAACCCAGCTGTCCCCTTCATAGGAAAAACACTAAACACTAAGACCTCTAGAGCAAAAACTGATACTGAGATTTGTTACCACACAGCTGTGATCTAGCAAACAGGACAGAAATGTTTTCTTCTTTTCAGTTTGTTTCAGCAAACCAGTTATCTTTATGAAAAATGAAACAGCATGAACAATGAGAATGAGAACAGTCTGCCTCAGGACAGATTAAAACCTGTTGACGAGGGTACTTTCTGCATACCCATATGTTGTAAATAAAGCATCCACAGATGTTCACGAAGGATTTTGAGGTTGTCTTCAAGGGACAGAGTAGAAGGAAGCTCTCCGTCAAAGTAGCAAACAGTACCAATGACCTGCCTCAGAAACTGAGGAACCTTCTCCTTGCAATAAGCACTTGGACAACTCACAGAAAATGGCATTTGGCAGTACATTTTTATCTTGAACACCTCTTTCATGTCATTCATAATTTTCCAGTTAGCTGGGGAGAGATAGCATTGCACAGCTTGCTCTTGACACTATCTGAAAAGACTAGAACATGCTACAGGAGAAATGGGACACCGTAGCTCTGTTTTCATATTGTGAGACACAGAAGCACAGGTTTCTGCTGCTTCATTAATGAACTGGTTTAAATCACCACAAAGACTGTTTAAGCTCCCAATATACACATATTGTGCAGAGACAGATAGGCAAGAATATACATGTACCTTAGTTCTCAGTTTATGAATGCTACATGAATTGTTTTCTAGGCACTAGGCAGAAATGCAGATGTTTGGAGATACTTCACAGAGCTAGAGCCTTGGAAACTGAGTCACTATAACTTGCAATTTCTGCCCTTCCTGGAAAGGAAGGTGATGAATCTTAGTTTAGAAAGCCCCTTGCATTGTGGATACTGAAAAACATGATCTCTGTTCCCATCTAA
The DNA here is from genome assembly GCF_964199755.1 of Larus michahellis. NCBI lineage: Eukaryota > Metazoa > Chordata > Aves > Charadriiformes > Laridae > Larus > Larus michahellis. Next base: position 48,944,471 of record NC_133896.1, on the reverse strand, counting down.
GCTGATCATATTATAAAATCCTTATGTGTACAGGTATAAACATATTACTTAAAAGTAGGCAGGCATGAACAGGTAATAACACAGCTGCAGTAGCATGGAGACAGTGGAGTGGGTAAATGAGCCTGAACTAAAGTCTGTTTAGGGCTACATAATATGCAGCCTACAGTATAGCTATACAATTTACTTAAAATATGTGTCCCTCCTTCCTTCAGGTCAAAATGGGTGAATTTGTCATGACACTTTCATGTGAAGTTTCATATAGAAAAATTTACAAAAATCAAGATCTTTTGGAAAGACGTGAATTTGAAAGCAGACATAATAAGTAAATTTTGCTACTAATGTCATGAGAAGCAGTATTACAATGACAACATACAAACTCAACAAAAACTTTACCCATGAAATTTCAGGAACTGGTCTGCAAGTGTGTTGCACAGCTGTTCACAAAGATAGAGTTGTCTTTCAAATAACCAAGTATTGTCTGATTTAAAAGCAATTTTTGATATTAAATTAAATTACAGAAGTTATGGTTGACCCTGCTCTGGCAGGGGGGTTGGACTAGATGATCTCCAGAGGTCTCTTCCAACCCCTACCATCCTGTAATTCCTGTGAAGTTCCCTAGAAAGAACAGGCAGTGACTCACATGAATATCTGGACATACACTGGAAGCATGAATCCTACATGCTCTCTAATGCTTTATAGAGTCCAGCACAGTCAAATGGGTCAAGATAGGAGTGTGCGGAGGCTGATCCCAGCTGTCCTTCCAGTGCAAAAAACCTAGCAGGTTCCCATCCCTACTCGCAAACCTTCAGTTTTACTGCAAGGGAATAAATGAGGAGTTGCTTAGCATAAACCAAATTATTTTGAAAACTAGGAACAAGACAAAACATCATTAAGAAAAGCAGTCTGAATGGTTATACGTACAGCTGCAACAACCATAGACTGAAGACGGTAAAGACTGTGAGGTTATAAAGCAAAATGAAGTTCAGTGCAGAGCCACTAAGATGGAAGGCTGCAAAGAGAATGTCCCTCAGCCTTCTCCTTTCCAGGCTATGCCAAGCCACTTCCCTTAGCCTCTCGGAATATACCATATGCCTCAGTCCCATGATTTATTGCAGGTTTCGGCTGCCTAAAAGAGCACTAAAGGGGTCAGATTCAGAGATGCACAATGAAAGGACAAGTAGGCAAAGGAAAATTTCCAGGAAGAGAAATTCAGGTTGGACACACAAACAAATTCTTCACAATGAGCGTGTAAAACACTGACACAGATTGCTCAAGGAGGCTGTGCGCTCTCCATCCTTGGAGATTTTGAAAACTTGCATGGGCAGTGCCCTAAGGAACTGATCTGGCTTTGAAGATAGCCTTATTTTTAGGAGGAGGTTGAACTAAACGACCTTCAGATGTTCCTTTAAGCTTATTTATGATATCTGTGAATCTGCGGTGCTAAGAATACTAGTAAGCAATACTAGTAAACAATACCAATTTTAATAACCATCTCTACAGCTGAAGAGCTTTGCCTTAAATTAATGTGGAAAATGTATTGTTTCAGGTTCCAGTCCATAATTCAGATTCCCATGATACTCACAAAATCATAACTCAGTTAACATTTGGATATAGATTCCATAGGTAAAGACTGTGGAAACTTTCTTTTGATGGCCAGATGTCTGCAGCTGGCTTGTGCAAATCTGCTCCCATTTTGACACTTCTGAGCAATTCAGTGCTGGCAGTGAAGTCAGAGATCCACACCATCTAACTCTTCCATGTGGGACGGAACTGGCAAACATGCTTAGATGTCTACACAAAATAAGGAAAACAGTCTATGAGCTACCATCCCAGTGGACAGAGTGCTCATGGAGGACATTCTGGTTCTGAACTTTTTTGCAGATTTAGATATTGGATAAAAGCCTCTCAGCCTGTAAGGAAATAACTTTATCAGTAGCCTTTATAGCTTTCACAGATAAAAATCTCTTAAATCTTTTCTACTTAGTATGAACAGTTCAACATTAGTTAGCACAGAGAAAGAAACGGAGTGTTAATTCTGTACTTCAGGACACTCACCATGAATATAGGAATGTCAGGTTCAAATGACTGGGCAAGTGATCACTTCATTATACAAAGCAAAACAGCCTTAAAAGAAGAGGCTGCACTTTTAATCACACTATACTCTGCAGCTTTGAGATAAAGTTGTTGTGGGCTAGACAGGAAATAATTATGTGCATATCCTCATGTGCTGGAATGACAAGTAGGTTCCTATCAGTCGTCTCTGAGAGATGACCTGCCTGAAGTGCCCAACTCAAACGAGTTCAGAGGTGAGACTGCCCATGGCTGTCCTCACTGAATAACATAATCACTTTGCTCTGAAGATTTCATTTTGGACACTCTAAGTTATCTTCAGTTTGATTGATAGCTTTTGTGGACCCTTAGGGTTCTAGCTGGTTGGTTGTTTGGGTTTTTTTCTTGGTATCTGTATCCCTCCATCAATGTGTATGACAGTATAGGCATATAATCAGGAGCTGAGGATTTCAGTGAGCAACAGCATATCTGAAAAATTACATATTGTTACTCTTTGTTGTTATAAAACTTGATTCTTTGTGGATATTACCCCATCTACATGTTTTTTGGGGGCTGTTATCTTTCTTTTCAGAATCTGAAATCTGCAGATCAGAAAACACAGCACTTACAACAAGTCTTGATTACCTGAACAATTATTATTTAATTTTAATCCCCCTTATGCAGTACCTCTGTGGTACAGCATGACTTTTTATTCTGAAATTTTTAAAGAAAAGCAGAAAAAAAAAAGTTTTAATTAGGAGGTAGTGAAGAAATGAGGCAAATACATGAAAAGAGAATTGTTATTTATAGTTCAGATGACAGTGTGGAAGGACAGGGATTTGGTCAAATGCACCTGACTTCTGAATAAGAAGAAAGCTTTATTTCAGAAGTACTACTGTTCTGGAAAAAGAGTGCAAACCAACCCTCCTTGCAAGGAAAGATATAAAGAATCATGGAGTTTTTTATTCCCTCCCCTCCAAGAAAGTGATCTTCAGAACAGTGTCTAAATCCATTGTTATGAGGTGTTTAAAAATATTTTTCAATGTTCATGAAAACAATTCCACATTGTTTAAAATGGTTCATAAGCGCTGCCTATACCTTCTGTCAGATCTTGTTGTAACAGTTAAACCACCATAAGATCATTCTGATTAGCATACGGGCCATGTTTTTACAGTTGCAGAGAGACCCTTACTATAATATCTCAGCAGCAGACGTAGGAAAAATCACCCAAATATCTTCTCAGAACCAGACCCTGCGAGTGTTGAGGTTTTTTGTTCACCAAGGGAAAGACATGAAAGTTGGTGAGAGAAGGTAAACTTTCTGGGATACCAGTGTGAACTGCAGCACATTTCTTTGACAGAACACATAACTAGCTGCTTAATAATACAGAATTTGCTGACTTTAGGCTTCTGTCCTTCATCAGAAATGCAAAACCTCACACATCTTGTATCTCTTGAGGAGCTGCTTGCTAGATCCACCTCTGGGCATAACTGTACTGCCTGCAAGGCAGGCAATACGCATTTTCTTAATAGATAGATGGATTCCTTGCTGGGGTTGATGCACCAGCACTCAGCAGAGAAAGATAATACTAGATTGCTGAACTTGAGAACTTCCATGCCAGGAGTTCCATGCTAGTATGGAGGTTGCTGCCCCTGTTATCTTTCCTGTTGCAGGTCAATCAGTTCTTGCATTGTTCAGTTAGCACAAGGGTTTATGGCTACAAATGTGATTGAGTTAACATGTAGCTTCTGGACCCGCAAAGAGAATGGACCGTTGCATTTAACTATACAGATACCTACCCTGTGCAAAAGAGCGTTTTTGCCTTTATCCCTTGTCTCCTAGCGTGGGGTAAAGCATGCAAGACAGCAGTGTTATCTGGTCAACCTGACTAGAGCACATATTCCAAGAATTACAAACACACTTTGGAATATATTGAATAATATCTGTAAAAATATATTTCTATTGAAGTTAATTGTTTTATTGAAACATGCATAAGACTTCAGACAGAAGTACTGGAAGCCTTTAGAAATTTCACACCTTATAAACCAATTTAATAATAAGCTGTCCTCAAGATAAACAAGGCCAAGTACTGTCTTTCAAAATTCCTGTTTTCATCAACTTTCCAGTATCTCATCGTGTGCATCTGCCATCCATCTTATTCTGTTGACTGGTTTCCAAACCAGATAAACAAATGTTTCCTGAACTCCACATTTAGATTTCAGCATTACAACCCTTGTACTGCCAATAAAATGAAGAGTAAGACTAATAAGTTCTCAAAATTATGTGCCACGTTGCATTGATTTGAAAAAGAATTTGTGATTCCATGTGTAAAAGTGAAATGGTTTTATCCAGGACCCTAAGTTTGGGTAAGCAAAGTCATCTCCCGCAGTATTTGCATTCTCACTGTAGATTGAAAAAGATGACAGAGAAGTTGTTCCTAATGAAAACCACAGCCTTGAGATGAGGTGTATATTATACACAGAATGCAGAACTGAACGAGGCATTTGCCTCTGGGATTCACAGCAGCCATTGTGATGAGCGGGGAATCATCTAAGATAAGAGCAGACAATGCTGGAGCACAACCCTGACTGTTTAGGGCCTCTGGAGTGCTGAGCGGTGCTTGGATAGGGATGGATGCACGAATTCTCCCTGGAGCAGGGTTCCAGAGCTCTCTTCAAAGAAAAAGGTGGTGTCAGTTGGCACCAAAGTGCTGGGTGTTGAGGACTTTGATTTATAGTATAAAGACTTAGTTTCAACATTTTCCATCTGAAAGGATTATTAGTGACCGGAGTATTCATGGGGAGTGAGATTCTAACTTCAAGTCAGGACTCTGGAAGAAAACTTGAGTGCCTTGCAAAATGCCAACTCTTAAAAATTATGACAGTTTAAGAAAATGAAAAAAAATAATCACATATTCTAATGTTTAATTTCAGTACTTCCCAAGAGTATCTGTATTAAAAATTAGACCAAAAAGTACTGTAATTAATGGGAAATAAAATAAGGGCTGGGTTTTCATATAGCTTATGCCATTTGGCTTTTCTTTTTAAATATTAAAAAAGCACCTGAACCTTGAATTTCTCATCTGGCAGAATCAGGTTAGCAGAGCTTTATTATAAGAGGACTAAAATATTTTTTTCATTAAGTTATGGGAGTACTCTGTTATGAAACCCTTGTCGTTTATTTTAGAGGAGAGATCTTTCTATAAGTCTAAGCTTCTCAGAATTCATCATCCTATTGTGGGAATCTAAAATGAAAACAAATTCAAATATTTTTAGACTCCTTTAACAACAGAACAAAATAAGAGAAGTAACACTAACACCTCACAGCCTGTTTTCACTATCTTTATACTATCGTCAAGTATGTAATCCATGATCGTTTACTTTTCGAAACTGCGGATTTACAGTATGGGCATTGAATGACTAATTCATGTTTTAACTTACCATTAGTTGCCTGGAAAATATTAATCATCTAAATAGCCACATGCAGGCCCAAGAACTCAATGTATGTGTGCAATTGATAAATGCATGTTACGTATTTAATTTAAGGTACATTTAGCATATATAGTTGTACATCTAGCATTTTAAAAACCAGGTCCCTGGGTAGGATAGAATCATAGAATCATTTAGGTTGGAAAAGACCCTTGGGATCATTGAGTCCAACCATCAACCCCACTCTACAATGTTCTCCCTTACACCATATCCCCTAACACCACATCTAAACAAATCTTAAACACATTCAGGGATGGTGACCCCACCACCTCCCTGGGCAGCCTATTCCAGTGTCTGACCACTCTTTCTCTGAAGAATTTTTTCCTACTGTCCAGCTGAAACCTACCCTGTTGCAGCTTGAACCCATTCCCTCTTGTTCTATCGCTAATTACCTGTCAGAAGGATAAATTTGTTTCAGTGTTAAAATTGTTGAAGACATGAAAACAAATTAAGGTAAGAGATTGACAGCCACATTTACATAGTAGGTAAACTAAACCTAGCTAGCCAAGATAAATACCAGATCTTGGCATTGTGTCACGGAACCTTTATGGTGTCACTGTGATTAAGAGCCCAAAATAGAGAGAGAAAAGGAACAGACAGCCAAAAAATTCCTTAATGAAGCATATTCAGGAGAGCACTATATTTCCCATAAGAGCCGAGCCCTTTTCCATAGTTGTTCTGTTCTGAAATGTGTTGCTCTGCAAGGATCTTTTTAAGCTGAGCTACTCAGTTCTCACTGTGTTTTTTACAAGGGAGTGAAGATGTGCAGAAAGTAAACTGCTAGAATTTTGTTTCTTGACTTTTAGAATTGGATCTTATCTTCCTAAATCCTATATAAACAAGGGGACAGGTGGCATTCACAAATTAAGCCAGTGCAACTATTTTCCAGGGTTCCTTTAAACAATGTCTCCTAATCTAATCTGAAAGCTCCCAAGGTAAACTCCGTATACTTTAGCTGCCTGCATATGCACAGAAATGCCTATTTATATAAGGGACGCAATTTCTCCCACTGAGAGGTCTAGGCAGGCAATTCTAGGCTTCTAGGAGAGGTGCAGAGTCCCTGCTCCTAAGTCTGTTTCATGGTTGTGTTTTTTTTTTTCCACCACAAATGAAGTAGAGTAAAATGCGCCCCTTGGAGCAGGGTCTGGAACATCTGTGCTGTCCCCTTTGATCTGTCTGCACTGTCCCTTGGGGTAGCCTGAAAGGCTCACTCATCTGCTTTATTTTAGACTCTTTGGTCTTGCCGACCTTTTGTGGTTCCTTTATAAAAAAAGTAGCAGATATTATTAATAGGGATATATCAGTGTCTAGTGATCAGGGAACTGTTTGGAAATGGAAGCTTTTTCTTCCTGACTCAGAGCTTCCTACTCTTTATTTCAAACGGCAGTGCAAAAACGAGGGAGAGGTCACCACTACACGCCGATCTTCAGAAGCGAAAGAGGCAGACTGAACCCTGAGTAAATGTAAACTTCTTCCTTAAGTGGTCTGCATGGCTGTCTGGAGCTACCAGTAGAGTATATGGTGAAGGGTACATAAACTGGAATTCCTCTCTTCTTCAGGTTTTGAAGCATCACCTTTTCTCTAGTCATCAAGAAGGGAATCTAAGAGCATGTTTCAGATAAACTGATTGTCCTTTGGAGCAAGACACCAAGCATTTTAGTAAAGTAGTACCCAAATTAGGCACACTGGATTGCAGCCTTTGCTAAATGAAGCAATCTTCAGGGCTGGTGAATTAGCTCGGCTTGCAGTATACTCCTGGGTTTGCTGGCGATGAACTATACACATGCTTGATGTTTAACAGACCTTGCTTCGTATTAAATCTGAGACATATGGCAGCCATTACTGAAAGAAAGAAACACATTTTTTCACTGTCAGCAACTTCGATGCTGAAACAGAACAACAGCTCTTGCAGCACTCCCGGTTGTCCGTGCCTCCTCCCAGTGGGTCTTTCTAGCCTATCTTTTTAGCCCTTCTATTCTGTCTTATGCTTGTGGACTGTTCCAGTCTCAAGCATGTACATCAGTCTGCTCAAGACAAGTTACCACCCTCTGTGGTTGTTGGTGCTCCTCACTTTTTGATTTTTAATACAGATTCTCTTATTACACCGATTAACAATGTGTGTTGCCAGGAGACATAGGGACCAAAAATCCCTGAGACGACTTCTAGCTTGGGACATCTTCCTCAAACTAGAATACTCCCAGTGGTATCTTTTAAAAGGTTTCCAAAATTCACAGAGAGGGCATTCACAGTATTTTTACTGTAATAATTTTTCCACTTCCTTTTATTGTCATGCAAATACCTTGCATACTGTTACATTTTGGGAGACTGTTCATGATCTCAGGAGCAATTTGTGTTTCACAAAGTGAAATCAAAGGCTTTACAAGTTAAAAACTACCTCATTAACACAAAATTCTTAGCCCCCTCTTACTGAAAATAAGGCTCTGGAAAGTGTCTCAGGTTGGATACTCAGAGCAAAAAGCCTCCCAAACCATTAGTCATTTTTGAAAATCTTGGCCATGGTCTTTTATTAGTCTGTAAAACTTTATCACCATACATTGCACCCTTTAAATAATAGATAGTAACACCAGATGATGGAGGACTGAACAAAACAAGTGCATGACGGAGAATATGTGTGTAATCTTGGATTTTCATGGAATCAATCCTTTTCATGGAAAACAGGCCTTTCTGCAAAGTCTGCTTAGGTATCCAAGCAATCACTTGTTCCTGCAGAGATCTTTCCAAAATTTTTTAGTGCACGTGAGAATACAGATTACAGTCATCACACACATTCCTTCTGATCTTGAGGACATTTCTTGTCATTTTTTTCCTGCTCTTTGTTTTTGTCAGAAGAAATGGAAATTCATGGTATTGAGAAAGTCTTAGCAAATGTTCCTGCTGTTTTCTTCTCCAAGTGAAGAACTGCTTCTTTGAATGGGATGTGCTTGGTAAGGATCAAATACCTGGCCTCCAAATACACAAAAGGCAGACTGTGACTTGATTCTCCCTTGCTGAGAAGTAGTTCATACAAATAGTCCCACTGCCTGTCACAGGGTAACCAGCTAGTCCATCTGCCAGTGACTTCTGTGATATCATAATGAACATCTGTACATCATTAGCAGGTTAAAGGGTAAATTCAGACCCCCATGAAACATAAGATGAATCAATCTTTCTTTTTTTGTTAAATGAGCAACATCTGGCAACTTGCATTTTAGTGTGTCACAACAGATATCTGCCACCAGGACTCACTATTTTAAACCTTTCAGTATAACATTCGTGAAGGTCTCAGGTCGTTCTTTAATGGTAAACAGACCTCAGTGCCTCCATATCCTCCCTACACGCTCTGTGAAGATTCAGCACAAATGCAAACCAGTTTTACGTTGTGCTGTCTGGCTTTTACTAGAATCATGGACGTACTTTTCATGGTGAAGCCTCCTTAAATCACTCACAGCAGAACACACAACTACTTTAACCTTCATACAGCTGTGCCTCTGCCTCTCCCCACCTCTCTTCTGTGGAGTCCAGCTGACAACCCTCCTTGTCATTAACGCATGGTATCAAATCTGTTGCAAGAGGTCAAAGGAAACATTTTAAGGCCTAGGTGTTTAAAGTGACACTCATAACGTAAAGGTTAATACATTACATCTAATTTTTGTGCTTATGATTAGTATATCTGCTTTAAGCCAGAACCTTTATTTTTAGGTATAGATGTAAATTAATTTCACCTAACTTAAACTTTTGAAACATTCAGCTCGGTATGCATGAAGGAATCAATTTTATACTTGGCTCGTAAGAAAGCTCTAATAATCTCTGAGAGATGTTGAAGCGTCTGGAGTTCTAGCAGAGTGAAACACTTAAGCACTTGTTTTATTTTTAAGCACATACTTAAGCCATATAAAAATTACTGGTAGTTAAGACGTATCTTTTCCTAAACAAAAAACAAGGTAGTATGACCATATACTTATGAAAAAAAAATATGACGTGTTTAACATTAGCCTTGCTGAAATCAGTGGAAGCTGCGCGTGTACTTAAGGGTTGCTTTCCTTTTTTTGATTTCTTATCTTTTTATCTACTTCTAAACTTCTTTTGAGACGTACTTAGTTTAAGAAGCAAAGTATTAAACATTATGAAATAAGTTGTTGGAGGTTTTACTGTTAAAATAAATTAGATAAAACTGAATTAAAATAAGCATATGAATTATTTTTAAAACTAATATAAACTCATAAAAGGTACCAGGATATATTTTATGTTTTCAGTATTTTCATTAGCTTTTCCCTTAAAATACTTATGCCATCATTCTGGTTTTGAACGTGGCCGGTTTTTCTGACATTAAGTTGTTACTTTAAGGTTGGACTAAAAAAGAAAACAAAATTCTTCCAAAATACTTAATGTGAGAAATATGTGTCTATGTCTTGGATAGCAAGTTAGCTGGAAAGAGTTTACTTAAGATCAATGATAAAACAAGATAATTAATTGGTGCCTTGATAATTAAAGCCAGACCTCACTGCAGGAGGCACTGGAGAGTATGATAACTTTGCAGAGATATATGTAAATATCTCTCTGAACAAAAAGGAAAAGGTATGGTTTAATCTTTAAAGAAATGAAAATATGTTATTAAAAAATTCTTAGCAAATGCTTTTGCTATCTTCTCCTAATCAAGAATTATGTCTTTAAATGGCATGGCAGCATCTGCATTTGATAAAAATCAAATAAAATATTTCCGTAGAAACAGATGGCACTGTTTTTAATTCTTTGTGGCCAGTTCAGGTATTATGAGAATGAATTATGATGTAAGCGAGCTTTGCATGTAAAGTATCTTCTGACAAAAACTTTGGATAAAGGTACTTTTTGAGTTACCTGTTTCTTCCAGACCAGGTCCTTTCATCTGCTAAAACGTAAAAATCAAATGCGTTCAGCTCTGTGGCTACTCGATATTAAAGTCAGGATTTCCTGTCTTTTCCTGCCTAGGTGCTGAGGTGCCTTAGTTATTTTAGGGGTTAAAAGCTGTAGCCACTGATGCGTATATATTAGGCTGTATTCATAGAACACGGCTTGTAGCCTGACTCAAGCTATTACAGTCTAACAACAGTGACCAATAGAAAGAGAAGAAGATCCAAGAAAGCTGAGGTAAGCCCAAACTCTGAAGCAATGTCAAATTAGAAACAATAGCTAATAAGGTGTGTATGGAAATGCATCTGGGAATACTAGCATGTACTTCAAGTTTTATATGCTATTAATTCTTAGGAGAACAGGAAGCAAACACAGTGGTTAGGAGCCAAAGGCTGTGAATTTACGGTGATTTCTAACTGGCTTCAGATAGCTCCAGGAACTTGACTTACAAGGTAAATTATTTTATATTTCTGTTTAAAAATGTTATTAAGGTTATGAATATTTACACAGTGAGAAGGTGCCACTTCGTTCTGTAATGTTATTCTTTAAAAATATTTCATTTGTCCTTTTTTGGAATGCTTCCAGATAGCAGTTTCTGAGGCTGGAAGATCTGTAGGATACTGCACTTGTTACTTCTAATAACAATGTTGAAAACTATTAAATGACTACATATCATATGCAGCAACTTAACTGAGCTCTTAACCTTGCTGGTGCACTAACCCTATGAGAGATTTTACTTTTTATTTAAATACTGTTTTTGCCAAAACTAGCCTCCTAATTTTGACCAGAAATTTCAGCTACCAGTCCCTTGCCTCTGCATTTCAAAATGCTTGCTAATCTTCATCAGAAAACAAGCAAGAGATAACAGGGTTTGTGAAGCACAGTTTTTGTGCTACAGAAGTATTTCCTTTTAGAGTAAATGATCATTGATGATTTTGTTCATCGTTTAATGGTAGAAGAGTCTAAACAAAGCTAAAATTTAAGTAGGCAAAACAGATGCAAGATCCATGAAGGTATATGATACAATTTGATTAGGACTTACTTTTCGTGTGATTTAGATCAGGCATTTGTCTTGGCTGTTCGCTTTAGAGAAGGAAATTCATAACTTTGGATATGAGAGAGTGAATGAGGGAGGGGAATGCATTACTCAAACATATTCCCTTCAAGCTTCTTTTTAAGAACATGCCCAACAAACAGCTGTTAAAACACTCTTTGATCTTTCACTTTTCTCTGATGAGAAAAGACCCTGGAAAATCTGATCCAGATGCCATTATAATTTAAGAGAGAGGAAAAACAGAAAAGAGGGTATGATTAATTTTAAAAGGAGGAATGCTGAGTACAGCAGTATTTATTTCATGGTATTGATAGCTTTACTGAAGATGGGACATTATATAATGTATTTTATAGCTCTGTACAGGAAAACTTAGACAGATTTATAAGGAACACTGATTTAATGTCAGAAAAATGATCTGTGTTTTCAGGTTCTTTGGAATGACACTTGCATGAACATCAGTTAAACTGGTCTTTAAACTGGTAAATGCGGAGTCTAAGTTGAATCAGGAAATTGTTCTTCAACATAAAGTACTGAGTTATATAACTCTTATATTACTGTTCAGTTTTTCCTTAACATATATAGGTAATACCATAGATGACAGAATTTGGCTGTTTATAAAGGAAATATTATTTTCTATGTAATATTGCTTTGTTAATCTAGTATGCTGGTAGAGAGTTCTGTGGAGAGACAGCTAATTGTTTTTCTCCCCTTCCAAGGCAGACAATGACTCTAAACATCTGTACAAGCCTTTTGCTCTTATTCTTGGGTAATTCTGTGTGGACTCGAACTGTGAGACAAGTTTATGATGATCTGGATCCTGAGCATTGGTCTCACTACACTTCTGAGTGTCCACGAGAGTGCTTTTGTCCTCCTAGTTTCCCCAATGCATTATACTGTGATAACAAAGGACTTAAAGACATACCTGCAATCCCAGCAAGAATTTGGTACCTTTATCTTCAAAACAATCTAATTGAAACCATTTCAGAGAAGCCTTTTGTGAACGCCACTCATCTGAGATGGATAAATCTGAACAAGAATAAGATCACCAACAGTGGAATTGAGAGCGGCGTGCTGAGCAAGCTGAAAAGGTTGCTTTACTTATTCCTTGAAGATAACGAATTGGAAGAGGTACCTGCTCCATTACCAGTGGGCCTGGAACAGCTAAGACTGGCTAGAAACAAAATCTCCAGAATCCCAGAAGGAGTCTTCAGCAACTTGGAAAACCTTACTATGTTAGATCTGCACCATAACAGTTTGTTGGACAGCGCTCTTCAAAGTGACACCTTCCAAGGACTCAACAATCTTATGCAACTCAACATAGCAAAAAATTCACTCAAGAAAATGCCTTTGAGCCTTCCAGCTAACACACTGCAGCTGTTTTTGGATAACAACTCCATTGAGGTGATACCAGAAAATTACTTCAGTGCAATACCCAAAGTGACTTTCCTTAGGCTGAACTACAATAAATTATCTGATGACGGTATTCCCCCAAATGGGTTTAATGTTTCATCTATTCTAGATCTACAGCTGTCTCACAACCAGCTCACTAAAATTCCACCGATCAATGCTCATCTTGAGCACCTTCACCTTGATCACAACAGAATCAAAAGTAAGTGTGTATTGTTAGTGTGGGAACCTATCAAGGCATAATTATTTTAAAATATCTACTTAACTACAAAAAACGCCCTTTGAAATAAAGAGATTAAAAATGTGCTGTAGATTAGAGGGAGATGAGCAAGAGGACCTCCCACAGGCCAGTTTTCAAGTCAGGTCTAAAATATGACAATCAAATATGTGCATGGAAGTAATACCACATGTGAAAAGTGTCAATAAGCAAACAGAAATAACACTTTGCAAACAAATCAGAAATATGAGTGGACTAAGGAAAATTTTTGCATCCACAGTTCACTATATACATGCCGGTAACCATTTTGCAGGAACAAATTAAGTTTCCCACAGAAAGACTAGGAGTAAATAAGCAAGAAACAACAATAAAAAAGTGGGTGCAACAAGTCAAGATACTCAATCCACTTCTGTATGACTGTTAGATTTTCAAATTTCCTGAGCACTTTAGAGACTTCACTAAACTAACAGAATTGCTATATGCTCAGTTCTTCTGACTGTCTCTCTGCCCACCTAAATTATGTAGTAGAAGCTTAAGGTGAGGCACCCTTAAAACAAAATAAAATATTGGCTGTAGTCAACACAATCTATTTCAAATATGACTAATCAGAATGTGGATATTGAATATTTCAGGCTTGAATATCCTCCCCGTCTTTTGTTTACTGTGCACAAAATGCTGACACTTGGGTTTAATCTTTATGAAAAATCTTTTTACTGATTTTACAGAAAGTCGTTCTAGTAAGGTTTATCTCCCCAAATGTCTTCTAACATTTTCTGTTTTGAATAAATGAGACAAGATTTTGTACCCGTGGCAACAGAAGCCTGTTATCATGTCATACTTCTGCTTCTAGGACTGCTTCAAGATTCATCCAGGTATAGCAGGAATGTGGTGGTTAGGGACACTGGATAAAGTATCTGCCTAATAAATTCTACAGACCTTAAATCTTTTGTTTCATGCCAAAAGCCACAATCAAAGTGATGACTTTCTATTTATCACTGCATAGAAGGTAACCAAGTCTCTACATTTGTCTTCCTGTTGTGGTGATTTAATTGAGTAAATAGAATCATAGAATAGTTCCTTGCTCCTGTTTTACATCACTGTAGTTCATAAACATAGTAAAAGTAATGGTTTGGCTTCTGTATGAAACAAGGACATATCAAAGGAAGATTCCTATTAATAATTTAGGTTGATTCACTGCATTTGCAAAAAAAAAAAAGGTATGAAACCTTGTAAAGAAAAATCAATTTTGTACAACTGGCACATATTTAAATGGCCTGCAATAAGTCTAACAGTGAATTGGAGTTAGGGCTTCTGACATATGTTGTTACTGACCATATTTCATTGCCCCCTGGTTACAAAGGGATTTATTTTAATTGCTTCACTGCAGGGCCTTGGGTGCAGACTTTATCTCCTCTCACTTTAAATGGACACTAAATTGAAATCAATGGAATGTAACCGGTCCAGTTTAAGAAGTGTTTTGTGTCTAGGTAGTATTTAAAGAGCTGCCAAATTATCTTCCTTTCCTAAATAAGTTTTAAAAAGGTTAAAACCATGAAAATCAACCTGTGTAGTATGTGCAAACTCAAGTCACATTTTCCAATGACACATAGGTACCCATGAACCTAAATCACACTAGTTTACCACAAGCCTTGTATTCCTTCAGGCCTTTACCACTTTTCAAATTCATTACTAACTTAAGCACAATGCTGCTCCTAATCTTAAAAAAAAAGGGTTTTTTTCTTAGTAACTACATAAAAGTAGTCAAAATTTTTTTTAAAAGGCAACCTGACACCTTAAATTAAAAGCAGGTATTATGTAAGGCACATTCTACCAAATAGCATAATTGTTCAAGAGGTAAGGGATAATGACATAGTCTTCATGAGTCACTGCTCTGATAGACGATATCTCAACGGGCCTTTAGGATTGCAAACAAAGAATTTCCATCAGGCAGAACTAATAAGATGTGGCATTAATTCTACAAATTGATTTTGTCTTAAACCCAGGAAGCTGATGATCAGTCATTAAGATAACAAATGTAAAAGGTTTGAAAGAAAAATAGCTGTAAAAGCCTGGATCTGGTTTCTCCAAAAAAAGAGTCCTTCTGAAAGTTTACTTTTACCTGAGCAGTATAAGCCCTTTTTATAATACTGATTCTCAGATATCCCTGTGCACCTGCCTATTGCTGCTTTATTTTCTCTTGGTGGTTCATAGTTACACTGCTGGCATTGCAAGAGCTCAGACATCAAAATTTCTATGCAAATACTATTTGCCTACTTTTTGTTGTATGTTATTGTATAACATCAGTTCTTCATGTAAGTCCAAGGCTTTATTTCTCCAGAGACCATTTATGAAGATATAAGGCAATATCCTGAAGCCCAGTGAAGTCAATGTTAGCCTCATCATTGGTCTCAGTGGAACCAGGACTTCGCCTGTGGTCCCTTCCCCAAGGCTCTCAATGCACAGAGGAAAAAAGTACTTGAAAGCCGGAAGCAAAATCAACAGAAACCCAAAACTAATTATGGCTACAACAGATATGCACCACGCCTGTTCCGTGGCGTTTTAAAACACACGTTTGTGTATTTATTCATGAGATAATAAATGCGAGGCTCTGGGTAGATGTCAAATGATGGAAAATGGAGTGTTAGAGGAAGCAAAAAGAGGGGAAGGCATGAAATGATGATGTAGCAAGTGAACAAGGGTAAGCAGGTGGTATTACAGTGCTATCAAAGGAGCCATAAAAGAGAGTGAACAGTAAGGTCCCCTAGAAGAACACCAGGAGATTAGGACAGTGCCTCTGAGCTAATATTATGCCATGTGTAGAGAAAGGGAGGAGTTCTTGAGCCATGTAGCAATGCCAGTCTATCAGAATCCATTATAGGATATTTGGAAATAAATGGTTGAAGTTACAGATTCTGACCTATTGTCAGATCCCTGTGCTATAGCTGGTACCGGCTTTTTTGCTGGAAGAGCCCAGAAAGGTTCAGATTTCCAGGCTGATCCATGGCTGCTGCACTTAAATATTATGTGAAAAGGAGAAAGGGAGTCCAACTACTCGAGTTGGACTACAGTGAGTGCAGGTAGGCGTTACAAGAATAGAACAGAAATACCCCCACAGTCATATATGTCAGAACACATTTATCTTCTAGATCAACTTACTTTCTGAATGTTTCTAGATTATGAGTTTTATTGGAAAAGAAACAGGATCTTCTGTGGTTCTTCAGAAGATATACAGTATTAACCATTAATGGGATCCTCTTCTGCAGTTTTCCCTTACAGCAGCTCCAGAGTCTCATTTTTAAATATTACACCACTTGTAATATTGATGGGTGGAATTCATCTTATTTGAATTAACCATCCTAGATTTTTGTATCTAGTTTGGGTTAGTCATACAGATCGCCTGCTCAATTGATGGAAAGAGATACACAATTGCAGAGGGAAAATCATCCCATCTTAAGGAGCTGTGCATCACCTTTTGGAAGCATTCATCTCTCCAGAGTTTATAAACAAAGTCTAAATGGTTTACTTAGACTGACACTTATCCTCTACATGGATCAGTTTAGGTAGGGTGAACTGTACCCATGTAGATGGGTTGCCCTGTCTCTCTTGCTTAAGCAAAATTCAGCAATATACCATGAAGAGAATTGCAACAGAAGAGGAAATAGAAAGGCTTTTACTCCTCTGACAGTTTGGGTAGGGTTTACTGTTCATGGGAAGAGAACAATAAAAAACCAAACCACTTCATACCACACATCATCAGGAAATAACTTCTTCATAGGTGGCCTGTGGTTAGATAACTGCTGCCTCACTTTAAGGTTGGAGTAATTAACCCAGTAAAAACTACTGCAGTGGGATAGTTTCCAGGCCAGAGAACAGAGATTTAGAACAAACGAAGCCATCTTGTCTCCTAAGGACCGTAGCGCTGACCTGAAAAGGCAGATATTTTCTGTTACATAGTGTTGATTCACCTGTAAAACTTTTAATAACTACTTTCATAATGAAAAATCATTCTCAAGCTTCCTGCTTTGTAGCTTCACACATAAATATAAGTTGTAGCTTGTTTCTTCCAAGGATATCAAATGCTTTACAAACATTAATCAAATTTCACAACATAGGCAAAGACATTTTGATATCATGGATAAGATAAAAGTTTTAAGCCATGTCCAACTGTATGTATTTATCTAGTTTCCATGACAAAGATAAAGTCCATTTCCAAGATGTTGCTAACATCTGGGCAGCTTTTCAAAATAGGGTGGATATTTTTATTTTGGGGAAAAAAAAATCATACGTGTTTTTTTTTTTTCATCATAACATTTCATCAATTTGGGGGATTATAATCAAAAGATGTTTGCATATTATAAATGCAAAAGGGGAGAAAATTTTTGGTAGAAAGCTTTTCCTATTTCTAAGCTGTTAAAAAAATGTTATACGCTTTCCATTCAGCCACTTTTTACAGTTGGTCTTGGGCCAACGATATCCTCAAGCAGTCAGACCAAACACTAAATACCATAATATGGTTAAAGGAATTTGATAAACAAAGTTTTTTTCTAGAATAAGGACATTTTGAGGCTTAAATAGGGAAAAGCATTTTAGCCAAGTGACAGCGTAGAGGTAACTTACGGGAGACAATGTGAAGAACCCAATCTATTCAGCTCTTATGAAAATGGCTGGTGATTTAAGCCATAGTTTCAAATTTTATCTGAACTGAAGAAAGCTATGTGTGATTTAGAAAGAATTACAAGGACTTGTTGGCTTTCAGATTAGGAAGAAAATTATCCCATTGCACAAGTCATATTCTTGCAATTAAAACCAACTGCGCTGAAGAATTTGAGAGAACAGGAAAGTACAAATGTTAAAAATTAGAGACACTACACGAAAAGCTCCTATGATTCAATACTGTTATCATTTTGAATCCAAGACCTTCATTGGGGAATATTATCAGCTAAAATTAATGTACTGTCATTACAGTAAGATTTTCAAAATCCTTCAGCATTAACCTTGTTCTGCTCTCTCTGAGGGCAGGGAGTTATTTCTCAATGAAGTTACCCAGTAGTTCTCTAAATTATGTTCCTCTCTGTCCAAGGTAAAATTATGCAGCTAGTGACCTTTATTCATAATTGCAGCACATTAAGTAGGTGATTCACTGATCCAGATTACATTACATTAAGATGCTTTTTTGCGTAATCAAAAAAGCAGTTAATTCTTAACGCACCATTTTCCATCTCTGATAGGAGCAAGTGTCTGCAATACAAGTATCGGTGGAAGCCTGTTTTACTTGTTTTCTAAATGATTTTTATATTTATGAACCTTTCCCATGGGAATTACCTAACATACTGGTCTTCATTTTCAGGTGTCAATGGCACTCAAATATGCCCAGTCTCAATTGCCGTAGAAGACGACTACGGTTTTTATGGCAACATCCCTCGCCTCCGATACCTTCGCCTGGATGGAAATGAAATTCAACCTCCAATCCCACTGGATGTCATGATATGTTTCCGACTACTTCAAGCTGTTGTCATATAAAGATATTGCAATGTCACTCTTGTGCTGTGAGAGTGTTAAGATACAAGTTTTGCTGGAATGAAACTTGTTCTAACTCATAAATCAAGAAGTAACAGCTTTATTTTGACTATATTTTTCTTTGCTTGCAACTTTTCTACAGCTGAAAAGACTGTTCTTCTTTCAGAAGAGAGTTTGGATGGACATGAAGCATGTGCTTAACACTTTGCCTAAGAATTCCTAATGCAAATATATTGAAAATCGTCTGTGTAAGAACCCAAATATTCCAAAGCAAATTCTTGTCTACTCCCTCTTTATTGTCAAATGCTACAATGTCTGTCCTGTTAATATCATTGCTACAGACAAATTATATTTCCTTATTTTGTTACATAGTAACTAACACAATGACTTTTGGGTGCACTTGGCTAAACATGCATGCCAGGAAAACCATGAATTGCATGATTACTAGTTATCAGAGCTGCCACTGTCTTTTTTAAGATAGAGACTACTTGGTGAACAACCACTTAACACGTAAATAGCTCACAAATTGTTGTCATCTTTTGAAGACTGGTACTTGTAAGGCATGAAGGATATGAGGCTCAGAGTCCAAAGCAATATACTCAATATATATTGTTGTAAGGATTCATTCAGTGTATGTTTTCAGAATGAGAATACACCGATCGAACTCAAATCCAGGGACAAAGGAAAAAGAGCTGAAATCTTGGTCTATCAAAGTGGCAATTTTCTGCTGTTTCATTCATCAGTATTCCATTTCTAGTTTTGACACCATTTCTTTATGTAGCTTTAGGATAGTCATTGAATATTTGGTTTGTTTTAGTTTCCATAGAGATAAAACCAAAGAGAATTAAGAAATTAAGATATACATCCCCTCCCAATTATTTACTGGACTAAACTAATATTTGCATAGGAATGGTATCAGTTTAAGCAAATGCAATCAACTCGGAGCAGTATTTAGCTATCTGCTGACTCATATACATGCACATAACAACACTGGATTTTAGAGAAGTCCAGGTATTTAGAATACAGCACATTCACAACTCACTAACACGGGAGATATCAGCAGGCATCTTTTTATGAAATCTGGTTGTTGTTTTTTTTTTTTTTCCTATTTTTATAAGATAATATTGGGATTTCAATACACAACTTTAATATTAGAGTCAACTATTCACTGGGAGAGTATGAAATTTTTATTTCTGATAGCCAGCCCAGCAGACTATCCATCAATCGTATTATTTTAGTCTTCTTGTTTTTGTAGATAGAGGCAATTAGATGCTCTTTGATAGCTTGCGTCTATTTCTAACATTTTAAGACTGGCCTTAGTAACAAGCATTTAAAGGCTATGCATGTCATATAATGTTTTCTTTGAAGAAGCAGCATTTTCTTAAAAGTAGATTTTTAAAAAGGTTGAGAACTGCAACTTCTAGCATTCATTCTCTTTATATCTGAAAATCAGGCCTTATTCTGCTCCAGTGCGCTTGTGGAAATAACACAGTATAGAAACCCAGCATAGAAATAACCCATTCAGAAATCCTATCCCCAAAACGTTTATTTTTGCAGTTCTTTTTATGTGATTGCTGAGAAACTCCTGCCCTTCTAGCAAAACGTTTTCTGTACCTCTGTGTTCAACCTGTATGAAAAAAACACAGATTTTAAAAGTCTCTACAATGTGTATGCATGTTTCCCTATGTTCTTTGCTCAATAATAGCATAATAATTTATTTTTTGGAAAAAATTATGTGACAATACTACTAATTAAATTATAACAATAATGATGTGCTTTTACTTGGAGATTAATTTCTACTTTAAACAAAGAACAAATGCACACTCCAAAGTGAATGTTCATAGGCATATATGCATATTATTAACATTATTTACAGTTCTAACTGACTATACAGCAAAGCATCTTGAAGTTCCAACCAAAAATTATGACCCTTTTAGGCACTATGTACATATTAAACCAGAAAAGACTAACCTTCCCTCAAAAGATGTCAAGCTTATGTATGAGAAAGGACGATATGTAAAATCATATAGGGATACTGGAGCATCAAAGTATTCAACTTCTTGATAGGGGCATTATGTGATGAAATCAGGGGCACATAATCTGATTAAATCACTTTTAGCACTTATTTTCCACCAGCTGGCCTGATGTTAATGGATTTTTTCAATCCACTCTAGGGTTGAAAGCCTTATAAATTGGTTCTTCAAAGACCAGTACTATTTTACGAAGCAATCTTTGGACACATGCAAATTAATGCAAGACTTGTCCTTGTCAAATGCCGGTTAATCTGAGTGAAGATAAAAATTCATGGTACATCCTTGGACAAACTTTAATTGGGCTGAGGAGCTGCTGCTGCCAAGTGCTCTGTGTTCTACACCTGTGGTGCCACCCACTGACTACACATCTGGGAACTGTTTAATAAAGAGAAAATCCTCAGTATCCTCATTTAGGCTAATTTGTCCCATCTTGATTCCTTCTCCCAGAACAAGCAGTACGAAGTAGAATGAAAAATAGTTGTGTCACCGTAGTGACCATCACAAGATAAATCAACCCTGGTTGGGGTTTGAGCTTCTTTACTGCACGCATGTCCCTATTTGCAACAGTCTTAATGTTCTTAAACATTCTGGGAAAGTTGGTGAAATTTCCCCTCAGAGTACAATAGCAGGCCTAAATTGCATTATTGTGCAGAACTAAACAATGTAGGCTTTCAGCCACACTTCATTCAATCCATTTGTTATGCCAGAAGACTATAAAAGAAAATGTAAAACACAACTGCCTTTTCCCTATGAAAAGCGTCCCTAAAACTATGTAAAAAGCATCACTGTGCTTGAAAGTTTGGTGTTAATTCTTCCTAATCCATGATTGGTGTAAGGCTCCCCACCGATATTTCCTGGTGCAGAAAAAATTGCAGTCTCTTCCACTGCAAAGAGGGAGGAACAGACCTCTTAACTGTCCTGTCTGAACCCACAGCTGCCTTCATAAAGCCCACATTTGTTTCACTTAGTTGTCAGAGCACATCACAAACAGTTTTGAATGGAATACCATGTACAGAAACAAAGACATTTACAAGTATGAGAAGCTGAGGACTAAGCGGGTCACCTTAAGCACTCCGCAGTTGTGGTCAATCGCTAACCAAACCACAAACACCTAGTGCTTTGCCAGAAATGAGTATGACCTATGAGTCAATTTTGAAATTATGGTTGTTAACACAGATGTGCTATCACCTCAGCCCAGGGTACAGACAGTTGCTCTGTAAAGAAAAGCATTAAAGCAAAGTGAGAGGCTCAAGAAATGGGAAGTACCCAGACGTTTCTGACACATCTGCCAGCTTGATTGGAGGCTGGATCTGCCAAAAGACTGTGTGGTTTTATAACACAGCTGGCTCTCCAGGAAAAAAAATCCTTTATAGACGCTGCCAGCATAGTTAAAAATTCAGCCATATGCAAAATCTCCCTGCTCCATACTCTTCTCCAGAATTTTCTGTTTCTTTCTCAATATGCCGAACACTAAGCTACCACTTTCTTCTTCAATATTTTTAATGGAAAAAACCACCACAGCAATCATCTGCAGCTTGCATGACACTTGAAGGAAGAAACACAAACACTAGGAGGTAAAAATTTAGAATACAACTACAAAGCCAATTTGCATGTTTGTAATTACTAGCTCCATCACATATTCCATGTCACCAAAGGGATTTTTGTTCACCCTTGCTGCACACAAGTGGTTTCCAATGTTTGCCACAAATACTTGCTGTCATTTTTCCAGCCTAAAACCACTATTTGCTGATATTACTTTGCAGCAAGTTTCATTATCTATCTGGAATCAGATTACTGTAACACCTAAACTGCTGTGTTGGTTGTTCAACAGCTAATATCCCACTTCTGCCACGTGTGGCAGAGAATCTTCAGCATTGGTGAAGTCAGCAAGTGAACAGCCTCCTCTTGGCTGAAAGTCTCCTCCATAGTTGCATTTTTTTCCCCCAGAAATGCTTACCCGTTTAAATATAAAAGGTAGCTCTACAAGGCACCACACTGCGTGTGTAATGATACTTGGGACCAGTACTAACCGCTTCAGGTCAAACGTATGAAGAAATACACATAATTTTCATCATGTTCTGCCTTAGCTAATTTACCTTCTTCCCCATTAGTAAAGGTAATATTGCTTCTTAGTCCTGTGCTTGTTCTGTCAGTGCTAGTTCAAACAGATCTATACTGTAATGCAGTTGAAACCCTTCCCAATAGAGCTGTTTCTCACTCCCCCTGCACAGTTGCCAACAGCCTGGGTATTCTTCTTACCGTTTTTGTCTTGGTTTCTGTAGCATATGCATTTGACTCACCTATCTGCCTATGAGCTTGATTTAGCTTTATTTCTTCAGTGTTATTTAGCTTAAGCGTGTTTACGCATGCTGCGCTAATGGCTGTTCTGATTTCATCTGTTTCCTGGCAGTTCAGCCGCATCTGGTTTTCTCCAGGGGAAGCACCAGCCCAACTGCCGCACACCTACCACAGCAGAACACGGTGGCCCACAGCTCACAGCATTCACACCTCCTCCCACGCGCCTGCACGGACCCAGGCTGATGCTGTCATACAGATAGGGTATATCTGGAAATCTCTTTTCTAAGGCTTCACCTCCCCACCCCCAGTCTTTTTACCTTAAGGAAATTAGTGAAGAAATTGGAATCACATCTTCCACAAACAAAAGCTGTTCCTAATTAGGGGCTGGGGTAATGAAAGTTACATGTGGAATCAGCAGCTCTCAGTGAAGCTAGGCTTTTTCAATTAATCATTTATTCATTAAAATGCTCCATCACTGTTTTTCTGAATTACTAGTAAATTCAGAAAAAATATGCAAATAGTTTCAGCCACAGGAAAGAAAAAACATAATTAAAACAGTGCTCCTGCTTCTTATTTAATAATCCTGTTGCTAAGACATCCACGTAGCATGATATGCTATTCTCTCCAGGCAATGAAACCCTGGAATTTGTCTGAAATCATACTCCTACTACTAGGAAGCCCATTTCAGGGAGTGTAATCTCCTTGTGATGCTCTGCTTTGTTTCAGGACTTGAAATAATCCACTGATTCTCTATTCTGGCAGTGAGCATAGCCTTCATGGTATTATAGGATCTAGGCTCAAAGCCTTGTCTGAATCAGAAGCAGAGTGAATTGGAGTGTAGATTTTTTTTTTCTCTGGGGAGGCTGTTTTGAGCACCAGACTAGAGGTTCACTCTGTTTTGTGAATCCTAAGATTTGTTTCTTTTAATGACTGGAAATACTTCAAACAAAAGAGATTGATAGCAACCCTTCCCAACACTGCCTAGCAGCAGAATAGGCAGGAGCTACTCTGCTGAAGTTACACCCAAAATGTCTTCTCCGAGAAAGCCACCAGGCACAGGGCCACCAAATTCCCTGCCTCTGAATTACTGGCCAAATAGGGAAGTGAAAGCTCTTGGTGAAGATTTTCTCTGAAGGTCATGGTGTTTTGGGTCTTTTAAAAAGCTAGTCATTTATGTGTTTGTTTTGATGTAAGTTCTTTAACATTCAGTTTAAAATACAACATATAAACATGATATAAGTTTTATTTTACATTTCAATAAGAAAAAAAGACGAAAATATTTAATTCTTAGTCAAATAAACATAAATATTTTTATATTGGTTTGACCATCAAACAAACAAACAGAAAAGCCAATTTTCTGTTCTTGAGCCAAGATTTCCATGAGTTCCTTTTTTCCTCTGTTGTTTGTTTCATTACATGTTACATGTTGTTCATTTCATTCACATGTTACATTAGCATTCTGTCTGGTATCACTTAACAGATTTATCAGGTATTGAAGAACATTACGAATGATTTCAGCTGCAATATTATGCATGCTTCTTATGCTCCTCAAAGTATCCATAAGACGTGTATTTTCCTACTTTTGTGAGCGCTGTGTACAGGTCTCCTTTTCTGTGCTGTTTGCACAGAAATTGTTGGCAATATTTGTACAAGATGCCTGTGCAGGAAATACAGCGCTCCCAGAGATTCAAGACTTTCTGTGGCGCCTTCTTTCCTCATATTTAGACATCATCTACCACCTACCTCCTGAAGCTCTTGTGGGGCTTACTCCTGGTCATTTAACACTGGGATTTTTCCCAATGTTGGTACTGTGAAGGATGGAGCAGTATAAGTCCTGTTGCTGATGGGCTGCTTCTAACACAGGCCATCTGGGTTGATGGAGGAATGACAGCCCATGGGCCTTGTGTCTGAGGAGCTGAAGCAGGTGGCCAGCAGCTCAGGGTTATGAAGAGGTTGAATTGAGTGGTAGGAATCAAGGCAACAAGAAAGGGGTTCAACAACTAAATGAAGCCTGTTTAATCACAAGCACTGGATGATTTTCTGTTCCACATGTAAGACAGATGGAGATGAAGATGTAATTGGGGCAAACTGTCAGACTTACAAGTACAAGCAAATATTTGTATAAGTGGGAAACATAGAGAAAGGCAACAATTAGCTCTGGCTGGCTGAGGATCAGCAATGATGAAAAATAACCCCATTTTTAAAATTTGTTTCAAGCTTGAAGGTTTCTAATACTTTACTGAAGTCCAAAAGCCCACCAGGTTAGCACTTTGGATCTTATAATAATTCTATCAATTTAAAAAAAAAAACAAAACAATAAACCAAATCCTTGGTATATCAGACATGCTTTCTGTCAGCCATTTTACAGAACTGCTCCCTGAAATATATTTTCTTTTAGAGCAGACCTTAACCTTAATTGTGTCAAAAGAAATTAGGAGACAAGCCCACAGTGTCATGTATATCAATGTCAGCAAATAGTCCCCTTTAGTTGGGAGCTGCATGCACTCTGAGGGAAAATACACTTCTAACGTCATTGCCTTACTCCTTTTCATGTTCTCTTCAAGCAGCCATCCACACAGATTGAACTATCTGAAGTCCCACAAGCTACCTGGAGAAAAGACTACATAGTCCTCACACTTTCTTTCCCACAAGGGAGCCTGGAGGGTGAGAGAGGGGGAAGGGAAAGAAGGATCTTAGTTTGGATGGGGAAATTTTCATGGCAGCCCCTGGTGACCGGAGACATGAGCCAGGCCTCTTAGATTGGGATGTCTAAACAAAATGGGGGAGGAGGAGGGGGAAGACAAAGTAAAAATAGAGAATTCTTCTTAATTAACTTCTGAATTTTAAGCTTTCATAGGGTTTATAAAATCCTACTTTATACATGTGCAGCAGGACTAAAAATTTCACTCATTTTAACCAAAGATGAAATTCTCTATAATCAGTGACTTGAGGAACATAATTTCAACATCATCACTACCTCAGCTCCATCTGGTTTAGCATCATTTGTCATTGAGTCCATATAATGATCTGCCACAGCTGCCTCTTGAATCACGATAGTTCAAATCATTGGTGCAGGTGGGAGAAAGATCTTTGGAAACCTATGCATGAAGTTTGAGTAATTCACTGCTAAGGCATAAAACCGGAGGGACTTCAGAGAGAAGAACCAGTTAAAAGCTGTGAATGCAGAAATGGAAAGGTTTTTCCACCGCTACTGGCTCTTTTGATTGCAGTGACTGACTTAATATTTGCAGAGTTTTCAGATAACACATAATGATAATGATTTGTCCTTCTCAGAGGTAAACAGTAAGTTGGTGACAAGGATGGGTTTGTGACATTATCATTTTTCCATACTGACCATTGTGATCAGATCTAAACAGTCATTGGTCAGCTCTTCCAAGTCTCCAGAAACTGTTTAAACATAACAGTTCAAGCACAGACCAGCAGTTATAAGTGCTGCTGAAAGCTTGTGTAAACATATTCTTTGTTTAAAAAAAAGAGGCCTCTGCTTTGAAAGCTGTTACTGTTTTCAGGGAGAATATGTCAAATACTCCTACAGTTTTCGTTAACTTTTTCATAATTTCAGAAACCATTTCCAGAACAGTTCTGGTGAATTCATAAGCCTTATTTAAAAGAAAATAAACTTTGAACAAGCATATCTTATCATCGGCAGACAATTTGAAATGTTCTAGATAAATCTTTTCATATTGATCTGCTAGAAGACACATTTCGCACTGAATATTTGCATCCCATTGAAGTGAAAACACTTAAAATTTCTAACTTGTCCCTGTTCCGTGTGTGTATAGAGACATATATTTTGATTTTAAGATTGTTTTAAAATTTGACAAAATACCTGAAGAACTAGGAATCTCCTGAGCTTCTGACTTCAGTCTACTGCAGTCTTGCTTGCTCGGAATGGAAATTCCTGTTCTTTCAAGGGAGTAAGCCCTCAGACCAAAACCTCTTAACTTGTCTAAAGATGAGTGGGACATGCTGAAGCCCTGTGCTTTCTACAGATAAAAAAAAAGCTGAAAGCACTGCAAATTAGCTAGCCCTCGATCAGGATCAGGTGGCGCTTCCCCCTCTGCATCACAAGGTCATGTAGTTCTGTTGTTGGTTGCTGCTGAACTGTGGGCAGATGCAAACAGTGTGGAAAGCAAAGTGAAGTCATGCAAATAAATGGGCAATCAGTTAATAGATTGCAGCCAAAGTGGCTGTGGGTGGTATTCTTTACTTAGAAAGGTATGTATATATGGCCTTTGCCACATTGATGGTCTTTTCCACTTGAAAAAAATGACCTTTTACAGTATTGTAATTGTGGAAAAACTACCTGTTTAGGGACACTTCTTAGAGATCTCAAAAATCTGTGCAGGACCTTCAGTTGTAGTTAGCACCAGTTTTATGCAGTACTCCCAGATACATGAAAAGGCTTTTGTCATGGCCAATATCTGGCCAAGTAAAAAAACCAACTGTATTTGTCATTTGTCATGTCACCAATATAACCACAATTCGACAAGGAAAGAGACAAAGGAAGTCAAATACTAGAAGAGAGAAGAGGAGAAACGTGAAATAGAAGACTAGGGAGGGAAAAGAAGAGAAGGAATTTGGGATGGAGGGGATAAAAGAAGGAAAATAAGGCTAATTTGGAAAAGAAGGAAGCTTGAGAGATGTCTTTTTAGGCATCCCTTTGCATGAGAATAAAAGGATGGGGATGGAGACACGAATACCTCAGATGCTTTTTGGGAGGAAAACTGAAAGCCTGGAAGCTTGGAAACTACTGGAGCACAATGCCTCTTGTAGCAGTGCTGTGGTCTTTCATAAAACTTGAGACTTATAACGCCTCAGCTTAGTCTAGCGTTGCTTCTTTTGGGAACTGGCAGGGCAGCAACAGCTAATAGTAAGTGTTTAATATTTGTAATGCTGTCCAAAGTGCTGTGATTAATACGTAATCCAACATTTGAGCCCTGTCCAAACGCAAAGAAACTGTGCCGATGTGAAAATAACACCCATGGGCTTTCTTCAGATCACGCATTACTACATTCTGTGCACTGCTTCATGCTGATGTGGAGTTGCCTTTTAGAATGAACTCCAGAAGGAATATGGTAATATGCCACAACCATGAATTTCGTTAAAGATTTGTTGGAAACCACATGAAGAGACAACGTCAGCTGGCAAATCAACTCTGCAGTGTTCTCAGGCTTAACCTTTATCCCGTAAACCATATGCTTCTCCATGTGCTTAGTTTTATCAGCTAATGTTTCAGACACTGGTTGATATAAGATCCATGGTCTACTAATTTTCAGTGGCCCTCTAACTTGGTGGGTTTTTCAGAAGTGCTATGGCCCCTTAAATACTCTCAGGTGCTGAATCATGGCTCAGATGTACTACAAGCTCAAGACCAAAGTTTTGTTTCTTGATAGCCTCCACTTAACATTATGCAATGAAAAATTCCTCATTTTTTATAGGAATACCAGGAAAAAAATTGTGTCCATGCCGAAGTAGAAAAGCCAACATCAGCTGGTTATAGAAACAATGTCTAAAGAGGTTGTAAGTACAGCCCCAACACTGGTCAATCATAAAGTCTTTGACACCTCTACTCTTGTAAATGGGATGGCTTTGTATATTCATCTGATTCATGACAGGTAGACAACTGAATAGTTAATCTTGATTAATTTGGACCAAATTCAAATCTAAATTCAGATTGCAGAATATCAGGAATCCAACTGACAGGAATTTTTTCACTAGAGAACAGATTACCTTTCCAGATAAACATTTTTTCAGGCTTTATTATATTATTTTTTTCATGACAGCTAAACGTCTGATCTTACATCCTTTTGAGTTCCAGGAATCTAGGAGTGAAGCACTTATTACATGGATAGATTGGGTTACGTTCATCCCAAATGGATTCCAGTCGACAAATTGACAGTGAAAGCAACAACACTGTTTTAAAGCATCCATGACAGCAATAGCAACAAAATTCAGCTGTTCCCTTATCCTGGACTATGAAGTCAGTGAAGGAGTCATTCCCAGACAGTGAGGGTGACCTTAAGGGCTCCTATTTAGAAATGAAGGGAAAAGAAAGGAATAAAAGGCAAATTGTGTGAATTTCCCTAAGTCCTTTTCTACTTTAAGAATATCTAGAACAGTGCAAAAAGAGATTAACTTTGAGGGCTGAATTTCAGTAACAAACAGGAGGAAAAGCTGAGAGCAAAGGACACAATAGCTCTTCTATCAAACCCCTCTACCCACAGTATTGCTTTTTGGCTCAACCTTAACACAACAGCATTTTTATTTCAGTACATAATCTAGTTAAGGAAGAAAAAATGTTGTTCTGGATCATGCATTCCCTCTCCACATCTACACATCTTCTTGCCAGAATCCCACAGTAGTAGGGTTGTTCTTTGTGTCAATAACACATGATTGAGTGATATGTATGTTCATTTCAGTATGTTCTTTTACAATTAAATATATGTGTAGCACACAAAAGAAACATACTGCATACACATAAAGACACGGGGTAGAGGAAGAGGCACAAAAGTGAATAAAAGATATTATGAAATGAAGACTTCCATGAAACTGGTTTCAGTTAGAGAAAAATGAAGCTTTTAACCATAATCAAGGCTTCAAGCTATTCCGGAAATAATCCAAGAGAAATGAAATGAGAATGAGGTACATGAAAGCTTCTGGGTTTGCAATAGTAACAGCTGTGTATAGAAAACCTGGGCAAGGGGGGTTGTTATTCAAATATGTCTGGTTTAAATAGCATTTTCAATTCAAGCATACATCTCCCTCCGTTAAAGAAAAAAATTCAGGGCTAAACACACAGGACAAGCACCATATGATCTTCAATAAACAGCCTTATAATCAAACACTATCTAATTAGTGCAAGAATTGAATGCCAAAAATATGTTGCGATTCCATGAAATGTACCCTTAAGGATCTGTGAAAAAGAATAGATATTCTAGGACCTATGCCCATTTATCCCGTTCTGTTACACATGAAAGAAATTATATTAAATCAACTGAATATCTGGAAAAAATTAAATCATCATCTCTCATTGGCAAGCCTAAAGGAAAAATTCACAAGAAAGCACAGTTTTATATAATAAAAGTTCTCATGTTTCATGGAGTAAAAGGGAAAAAAATAACTGCCGAAGGGAAAGTTCTTGTTGCCTTTGGTAATTCTTCTTCTCAGACAATATATTATAGAGTTCTCCTCTGCTCCCTTTTATTATCTTTAGTCAATGATCTGAAGTTGCAGACATAGTACCCAGAGTTATTTAAATGAAAACATTTCAAACTCTATCGCAGAAAGTCCTACAGGAGCAAACTTTTCTCTCTAGCAGCTGATACAGTGACAGTCATTGGCACTATACAGTAGCAACCAAAACAGACTGGCTCCCCTCAGCAGGATTCTTTTTAATGATAGAAATGTCTGGCTTTTTTACTACCCTCGAGTTCTGTTTAAAGTAGCATGTGGGACAAAATCTGCCTTTGTTAATGGTGTTTCAGAGGTGTAAATGAAAGCAAGGACTTTCTCCAGCAGACCAAGCTCACCATGGGCTCCAAATGATTTACCTCAGAGATGGCTTTAGTTCAGTAATGGAGTTTTACAAGTCACGCTGCACTGTTCTTTAATTTATATTTAGTTTTGGCATATCATGCTTGTGCATTAGTTATCGTTAAAAGACCATAAAATGTTCAGGGCTCAACTTTCATTTAATCTGCACTCCGATGTGAAAATCTGATGATTTTCACCAGCTGAGGCTGTGTCCCTCAGACTTTACTAAGGAGAAGACATAATCTATTAATAGTACAGATTACAAACGAGATGCACACTTACATCTCTGCATAACAGAGATAAACTGAAATTTCTATTTTCCTTCCAGAAAATTATCATGTGAGCAACTGGCGGTTCAGTATCTTATTTATGGGTTTAGCAGCAACATCCGTTCCTGGGTGTCATCTTACATCTCAGGTCATTCTTCAGTAGGTCTTAGTCCTTCCCTCACTCTCTTCCATGCCCTGTTGATCTTCCATTGCTCATTTTCCTTAGGCAAGTCAATTTATTCACACTATTTGATCTTTAACTTCTGTGGTAAAGATTTCTCAATCTCCTGCTGAAGGCTATATTAGGGAAACTAGAATTTGTAATGGGAAAACATGGGGCTTATTCGTTTTCTTCTGCGATCCTCCATAATGCTATCTATGTCTCTCCATTACTGCTATTACTTTCTCCCCCACTCTTCTTTTGGAACCCCCCCTCCTCCTGCTGCGATCTGAATTTTGTTACTACGTGCGATACTGTTTCCTGTGTCTGAACCATTATTTCTATGCATGGATTTTGTCAGTATTTTTGTAAAGCTCAGTTATTACAATCTCTTACTTCTGATCTCTGGTACAGCAATTCCTTTTTTTTTTTCCTTCTTGCTCCTCACACATGATCGTTCAAATATACTTCATACATTAAAAATGTACAGTTTCAAATCATCTTCCTTGCCTATCATTTTGATCACATCAGGCTATATCTGAACATTTCCACTTGCTCTCTTTCCCCAGCTGATGAAATTCAAGCTTCTGATTTTCATGTAGGGCTTGTTCATTTGGAATGAACAAGAAAATCTCAGTTACTTGCTATCACATAATCCAATTCATATATTTCTGGGATTTTACAGTAAAACTACCAAAGGTTTTTCACCATCACTGGACAGCTGCTCCAGGATCTATTGCTTTTACAGTAAGAAAACTTCTCGTTTCCCACCTGAATTTATATGTGGCTGATGTAGGCTCTTTCGCTGTGGTGCCAGCAGATTTTTTTTTTTCTGGTTACTTACAGTGGACCAACTGACTACCAAAAGGAATCAGCAAAATAACTGTGGGCATCTGGGCAAACAGCACTATAATCACCACATTGCGCATCAAAGGACAGAAACAGAAAGAAGGCACCATGTATACAATGAAATTTAACACTGTTTCCCTTGTGCTTGGATGGAGAATTTTCCTCTGCAGCAGAGCTGGAGTAATTCCCTCAGTCTAAAGCTGGATGAATCTGGATTAATCTGCGTTTCCTGACTTCAGAAAACTTGCACAAGCTGAAACTTCCCCATGAATGATTCCCTCAGATGTTCATCAGCACAGCTTTGTGTGAAAACAGGATACTAGCAATCTTGAAATAGCACTGAGACACACTACATTTGCAGTTACTTTGAACCCTAAAACTTTTCCCTTCCATATCTCATCCATTCCTTGTGTATTTTCCCAACACTTGCTTAGATGTGGTGTTTAAGTTTTGGTTTGTCTCTTCTGGATGATATACGGTACTGAAATTTCACTCAACAAAGAATGTTACCTGTATTTTAGCTATATTGGCTGTGCTAGATAAAAGGTCTTCCATCAGCTAACTCTGATCCTGTTTCTGCTAATGGCAACATGGCATGGAGCAGAGACCACATGGTAACTTCTTGCAGATGGTGAGCTGAGCAAATGCTGATAGCAGTTTAATTTTAAGCAGTGACAGTCACAATGTGCAGGCAATGAAGCAAAACAAACAAACAAACCCCCCCAAAAGACAACCCTGCAAACTGGATGTTTTAAGGCCATGTGATTACATTATCTTGAGGTTCTGTGAAGCTACCAGGATCTGTCTGTGTGTCCCTGGCTGTGTGTATGTGTGTGCATAAATTAGAAAAATGCTTTCGGAAAACACCGCATACATTTCAAGTAGAAACTAAATAACAATGTTTTAATATTTCAGTTCAACCAAAAATAATAACAAAGCATTAATTTAGATATTTTTCTTGGGTATTTGCCTTTAAAAACATGACTAATGTCTGCCCTGTAAAATGGTAGAGAAATTCACATGTTGCTCTTCAACTAGTGATAGTTTCCTTTATTGTCATTCTAATAGCAATCTACACTTTTGTTGAACTGATGTCTGGGTTGATATTTTCTACAAGCTAATGTTTTTTTTTAAGGTGTTTTCCAAATATTTAATTGATAGAAATAGAGGTTGGGCTAACATTGTATTTCATTCTTGCTTACAGTCACATTAGTTTATAGATAACAGATAAAACACCATTGTAATTCTAACAGCTAAAGAAAATCAGTATTTTTCCTTAAAGCCTATGAGAAAAATCTAGATTCTCACATTCTTTGTACATTAGTTTCTCAAAGGACATGTTCCCAAGTCTACCCAGAAAAGAAACAGTTTAAATCAGAAATTCAAAACAAATAAACAGAAATATTGGCTGAAGGGTGGTGTGTCTCTTATTTACAGCGCCAGAGGTCCTGGAGTCAGGCTGTGGTTAGCCGTGGCACAGACCAGCTATGTCTGTCTCACTGTGTGCATCTGGCTCAGGCACCTCTGCCCTGCGCTCCCCAACCGCAACGTCCACCTCCCACGTTCACCGCTGAGCACCACGGTTCCTCCTGTACCTCTTAATTGTGCCAGTCAAAGATGGTTGGCTGCTGTCAGCTGGAACCAGGCATCCAAAAGCTGGATAGAGCCTGAAATGCTGTGTTGTAGTGGGGGTTGGATCATCTAACAGGACCCATAATCTCTTGGAAGCTCTACTGGGAAATACATCTTAGGTTTCAGCCTGGTTGCTCCCCCATCAGATGACCTAGTGCTGGTGTGGATATAGCCACTGTATCACCAAAGTTACCTGCATGCATCTGTGAAGCAGGATAGTCTTTCCTGTGCCCTACGAACTAACCTGTGATTGTTGTCTTGCTAAGAGGAGCAGTAGGGAAGACTACTAAAGTTGGTGTACCTTCTCCCTTCCTTCTCTTCCCACTCCCTGGCACCACAAGTCATCCCATAGGCCATGGTGGTGAAGCTTCTCCCTTCTTCTACAACTTGTCTAAAACTCTTGGTGCTATTCCTGACACTACAGAACAAGCCTCGATCATGGCCTTTTTTTCTTTTTTTTAAAATTAAATATTTCAAACTCAGGAACTGACAGTTAACAGAAAAGAAAACTTTCCATAGAATGGAGACTGTTATGAAAAAAAGTAAAAAAGACTTTTGCTAAAAAAAACCCCAACAACTTACTCTATGAAAACATTTGTATTTTCAAAAAAACCTTTCCATGTTATTAGAATAATGGGAAGAGAACAAATTGTAGACAGTGAGTTGGACCGGCAATAGCAATCCTGCTGAAGTTCAGCTCAGCTCTGGATATAGTGGCTGATCTATTTTGCTACAATCACTTCAATTATCACCTGCAGCTCTATTTTACAACATATATACTTCAAGTAAATTAATTAGAAAAATAATCTGCCCTAGAGGCCAACATATATTAAAAATGCTACAAGTAGGGTTACAATTTTAAAATTTTACAAAATGCTATGAAATATATTCCAATACTACGTATGTTTTATTCCTGCCTTTTGGAATGTGATTAAAATCCACCCCCCCTTTTTTTTTTCTTTTTTAACATATCTGTATTGATAGTTGGGGGAGAAAAAGGAAGCTGTTTTACTGTTTGTATCCCAGCTTTATAATATTCTTTTTTTCCATTTTCTTCTTCCAAGGTTAGACACTCTTATATTCAATCCTTGATTCCGTAAGAGATTAAGATCATATTTCCCAAATATCAGAACAGAGCAATGTAGGTTAATGTCGGTAGAGCTTCCCTTGAGATCAGTGCCCTCAGAAGCCCTAACCTGGCTACTGCTAGAAGAAACAATCAAAAGGAGCTAATGCATAAATGCCATTGAAGGATGCAACTGATACTATGATATCATGAATGCCAGCTGCCTGTCTGACACAGTGGTGCCTGAACAAAGTATGATAATGACCAGTTTATACGCTGCACTGATAATTTCCAGACTATGTTCTGCAGGTTGGAGTAATTAGGACTTCTTTGGATCACTGTAGGTGAGAATTACTTGCTAGTGAGTTGCGCTAACATTGTGAAATTTAAGATACAAATAATTAATATTTATATATTTCGTAACAAATTCAATGACAGTAGAGATCATTTTTATGTTACAACTGTAGCACTACATGAAGGCATTCAAATGCAAACAGTCCTGCTATCCTCCTTAGAAGGCTTTTTGTGAATGTTTTAGAAGCATATGTAGGGGGTATAAACCACTGCAATATATGCAAAACAAAATGCAAACTTACAAACACGCATACAATTTCATTTTCAAACATCATGGGAAACTGGGTAAAATTTAGCTAATGAGAAAATCAACTTTAATTCATGTCCTCAATTTCAAATTTGCTCAGGATATAGAGGACATTATGACCCTCATTATGCTACATAAAATCTTTTACAGTCTCTATCCATGAAATAAGTATAATATAATAGTCTTCACTACTTCTTTTGAACAAAAGGGCATGTCAACATACAATACACAATACGAAGCCTGTGCTCTAGTGAATTCCAAATCTTTGTCTTATTGAACTTTGTTTCTGGTTTATTTTTCCATCCCAAGCAAAACATCATACATCTTTTAGCGATAAATATGATAACCCAGCTCTGAACTGTACTTGTTTAGCTAAGCAAAAACACTCTGAAGTTTTCCATCTCTGGGGCCAGGAACTGCGTTTTCCTGAAAGGGTCTAACACCAACCAGTCCACAGGCTGGGCTGGAACAGCAGACAATAGCTCTGGATGTTAATAAAAACCATTCTGCCACACCACATGCTTGCATACTCAGCAGTGCTATCTTATGTTCAACTATGATTAAAGAAAGAACAGAGATTCTTTTCCCAACTCCTTCTGAAAAATGATGCAAATTATACCTCTTAAACAGCAAACTGTAAATTTGGTTTTAGAAGAATGGCAGTCTGTCTAATGTGAGTGGAATATAACCCAAGTATGTGAGTCTGAAGCTCTGACTCCAATCTTTGGCTTCAGTGGGAATTCCTGAGACTGCTTTCATTAACAAGCTACAGTATAACCTTCATGTATCTGTGTGCGTACATAGAACTGATAGGCCAATGAAACACAAAATGCACATTTGTTTTCCTCCAATTAATTTCAAAAGTATGAAAAGGCTAGTAACAAGGTAGAAAAAAACCTGACCCATTATCATTTCTCCAGCAAATCTTCAGAAAATACATCTCTCCATCTCTCCTCTGCATATTTACATGGAACAAGGAAAAAAATTATATTAAGCACCAACCTCAATTTAGATTATATTTCAGTATTACCTGTCAGTTGTGTCCAAAACAGAATTACAAAATATCCTGAGAAAAATACATTATCTTGAGGCTTTTGAATCAGATAAAAAGAAGTGCAAGGAATACAGTTTATTATAAAGGCTATTTCAGACCTGTTTTAGTGGAGTTTGAATAATCAGAGTTCTCTGATTTTCTAAGTGTTTTTCTAAGCTAACCATATGGTTTATTCATATATAATATATAGTAATAATGTGACAAGCTTTTCATCTTCTTGAAAATTTATAATATACAGAAAGAGTGAACAGCATGTTGTGATGGATTTAACTTATGGGCTGATTATACAAATGTTAGAGAGGTAAAATTGGAAATGTATTTAAGGAGGATCTTTGAATTTTACAGGACAGTCATGCCAGCAAACCTTGGTTAAAGATGATTAAAAGTAATAGGTTTTGGATCACGCTCGTAGTTTGCAACCAAGTTTAATAATTTCAGAAGCAGATATTGCAGGTTCTAAATCACCCTTTCCAAAAGGAAAGTGGGAGACATCCATTCCTGTCATTGCAAGTTTGGATTTGTTGTTTGATTTTACTGTAAATATTCATGGTCCCCGTTAAAGCCAATGCTTTATTCGTAACAACTAAGAAATTCCAGGTATACTGAATGCAATGACGAATCAGAGTCTAAATAGATATGGGCTTTACATATGCAAGAAAACATATTCTGGGTGATCATTTAGAAAAGCATCATAGTTTGGTAGACCAGACTGCATGAAAATATTCTGAGATGTCATTGCTAGTAGTCAATATTAACCAGATCCAGCACACATCTGCCAAGTTTTAAACATGCATGTTATTTTTTTTTCTGAAAGACAGAAAAAAAAGACAGCTGGACAGGCAGTATGAAAGAGTAACAATCAATATTTGAATGACAGGAAAAAAGTCTTATACTACAAGATCTGACACTTTAACCTGTCTACATCAACCATGGAAGTAAGAAGTGACAATAGAAGTAACTTCAAAGGAAAAAAATAACAGCTTCTGAGGGTACGTGAATCGAAAGGGAATTTGCCATCGAGAACTGAAAATCAGGCAAACTGAGGTAAGAAATAAGGCACTTGAGTTGATCCATACATAATGGGTTTTTACTTATTTCTGTGACTCATTTAAAAGCTTTTTTTTCTTCCTGTAGTCACTGTTTATGCAGAAATAATTAAACCTAAACAAGACTTTACTAGTAAAAAGAATTGTAGCTATCTCACATTTTCTGTTTAACTCTCTTTTTCCTCCTGTTTATGGTGATGTGCACAAGGGATGGAACAGTTGGAGCACTCTAAATCCTTCTTTTGTACTTTGTTTAACTTTGATGAGCAAAAATGGAAATGCTAATCCCTTCTGCAGACACATGATTTCCTTCCTTTCTCCTTCTCTCTGAGACATTTGTTTTTCTGTTCTCTGGTCTTTGTTCCCTAGTCCCAGCGAGGTTCATATGATGTACTCCTTTTCCCAGGGTCCTAGGGTGAACAAGGTTCCACAATCCAGCAATTCATGAAATGCAAGTCATACCGAGACAGGCATGGGATGTATCAAAGCAGCTTCCTACATCCCTGTCCTCTTACTACGCCTTTAGAACAAACAAACAAACAAACACAGAAAGGCGAGTCAGGGTATTCGGTATCTCAGAAGGAAACGCTCTAAAATACTGGCCTGAATTTTAGCATGAAATTGATTGTAGCCAACTTCAATGATTGCAGGATTTCACATTGTGGTTTCTCTTCGTTCAATATAATTCTGACCACCTATTTAAAATTGGAAAATAAATCATAAATAATGATTCAGTAACTAATAATGTCACACACCAAGAACAAGCTGAGAAAAAGCATTTGTTTGGAAATGAAGCAGACTCTCTGGCACAGTATATAACTTTCATGAAAATGTTGGAGGATTCTAGTATTAAAGTCCTGACGGAAGTAGGATGTCGAAACAGATGGTTCTAGGTGTAAAAAGGGAAAGCTCTTTGCTATGCACCTTAGTAAAGTTCTTCATGAACATTCAGTGGACATAGTTTAGAGTTCTAATTACCACCTTTACTTAGAAAACTAAAAAATATCCACTTGGATTAGGTTGAGGTGCATATATGCAGGTTAGAGGGTATTGGCTGAAAAATCATATTTTAAATACTAAAATAAAAATTTTACAAGTTCAAGATAATAAATGTCTTTTCAAATAATTTACAATGTCTGTAGAAGAAGTTACAACTACTTTGCGATCTCTTCTCAACAGTAAAGCCAAAAAACCCAAGGATTCGTTGTGGGCATTCTATTAATAAAAGTTACGTTTGTGCCACCAAATAATCTGAAACCTAACCTAAACAGATAACAGTTTATAATCATTTAAAAAGAGCAAAAATTTCAAAAATTAAATAATATATACAAATCAGTAGCCAAAGTGGCACAATGTATAACATTTTATAACGTCGACTTTGAATTGTCTCCTAGTATATGAAAATAAACTACATCTTATACAGATCTTTTAGGGAAACCACACAAACTTTCTTTTTCTAGAAACAATCGTTGCGTAAATTTAAATTTATAACTAATCTGCCAAAAATATAAATTTTAAAGTTTAAGACCAATGTTTTCTATATCCACTGAGGTGACATTCTCATAACAACTTTGTTTGGAATAGATGGCTCTTGCCCCTGCTTGGTGAACCTATCCTATAGTCTTTGGCTTACACCCAGCTCTTCATACCAATTCTACCTGACTATTTTTTGCTGCGTTCTTTTGCAAGTGCCCCACATTTGCTTCCTCAGACTAACATTAATGTTAACAAGTTAATGCTAGCACCAATATGCAGGTTACCTGCATTTTGGTTGTAAGACATAGCTTATCTCAGGAAATGAATACTTATGGACCTCTCACACATGACCAAAACACAATTGACCCCACCACGTAATGTGAGTGACC
The DNA here is from genome assembly GCF_964199755.1 of Larus michahellis. Taxonomy (NCBI): domain Eukaryota; kingdom Metazoa; phylum Chordata; class Aves; order Charadriiformes; family Laridae; genus Larus; species Larus michahellis. The sequence goes on along the minus strand of NC_133896.1, from coordinate 48,905,422 downwards.
CCATTTTGTTCATCTGGCAGATGTACTTCTGGTCACAGAATGTGGAAAAGAGTTGGAGGAAACCAATGGGTCTTTTTAAGAGACTCTGTAGCCCAAGCAGATGAACTTACTGTCACCAGTACTGGAACACTCCTGTATTTCCTCTCCCTTATGTGGACTGGTCCTTGGCCTAGGAGAAGGTGATCTTTCATTTTGTTACTATTTTATATGAAAATACATCAACATCTTCATTTATTGCTCTTATTCTATAGTTTCAGATCAGGAGGACCTTTTAGCCAGGTGGCAAGTAGAAACAACCAAGTGAATGACCCATTTTGGTACACCCTTCTCACTCCTTCCAAAACTGGATATTACCTTGCCCTCCTTGTTAACAATCAGCACTAGAACTTTCCAGAGCTGATGCAGCAGACTAAAGACGTGTACTTCCGTTCAGGCTGGCAAACTGAGAAGGTGCCAAGAGGGAAACTTAGTACCATACACAAACTATTTCTGAGTTTCCTTGAGACAGGATTTTTTCATTTTATGGCAAAGCTAGTATTTTTCCCACACATTCTTTCTTATCACAAGTTCCTGGGGATGAATCTGTAAGGGCCAAAAGAAAACAAAGAAAAGAAAAAATTATATTTATATCAAGTGGATGCTGACAGTCTGAATCAAAGACTCAGTGCTTTATAATCAAGATTTTGGAAAAACAAGAATAGGACAACCCTGAGGCTTTGGCACTGAGTTCAAGAACACAGTTAGGAGTCATTGCACCTCCAAGAACTTAGAGAACTGAAATGGAAACAAAGCCCTCTCAAAAAACAAGGGAATAAGTTAATTCGTTTAGCACTGCCAGCAATTATACAATGGGAATGCATTTTAGCTAGGAATGTGTTAGGCAAGGACCACAGCTGGATATGCTTCCAGCTGAAGTCATGCTCCAAAAACCACTGAATGTGATGGAACTCTCCATTAACTTTAGTAAGCTTTTAATCAAGCCCAAGTTAGTAAGTCAGACAGTAAGATTTAGAGACAACTGAGGCAGTTAGCAAGACAGTAACTTAAACTGCACAAGGCCAGAGGATCTGGAAAAAAAACAAGTGTCAGTGATGGGACAAATTAGAGGACATGAAAAGCTCATTCCCAAATGTCTTTTAGTCATACTCAGGAATTTCATTATCTTCTGTGATAACAGGATTCAGAAAGCAAAAGGCAGTGATTTGAATCAATTCCTAGCTCAAGCACAGATGTTCTGTGAGCTTTTTCAAATGCTTCTCTTTTTCTCCTCAGCAACACCACAAGAGCTGTAAGTGGTCTTTCTTTTCCTTTGCTTGTAATGGCATAATATTCTCAAACTGCTTAAATGTTGGTTCTCTTGGGTTTCTAGCTAGTCTAGGGTTGCTAGCATCAGGACTCCTAGCATCCAACGTCGAACAAAACGCCAAACATTAATTCCAGCATCAACTAAGGTGTATCCCCTACAGGTATACCACTCAGCCTCCAAGTTCTGCTTCTTCAAAGCACAAATTGAGACAAGCAAAACTGTTTTATTTGTTTAACCCTTATTGGCAAAATTTGTGTGCCATATGAAACGTCATGCTCAAAAGAATGTAAAATGTTGTGTATAAAATATATCATTTTTCAGAGAAGGTTCCATAGCTGTAACAAAAAAAAAAAAAGACATTTCAATGTTTGAAAGTTAATATTTGCCTTCAATTATTTTTCCCTGCCTAGTATTTCTGGATAACAAGACCAGCAAAGAATATTGTAGTCTGACAGGAATACAGTAAACCACTAAAATCAAGATTAAGATCCAGAGACACAGTGGCTTGAACTTCATCGGTCTTAATAAAACAAAAAAAGCAAACCTATGGACCAAGAGATACAGGAGTAATGAGTAAACTGAGGCCAAAGCTACTGACCTGTAGAAAAAGCAACAGGACACAATAGCGTGGTGCTCCCACTGTACTTATTGCCCTGACTCTTCATGCAAGAAGCTGCTTTTACAATGGGAAGGGACGGTGAATACAGAAATTAGAAATATCTAATTTAATGATTCAAGGCCACTGTATTCATAGAAGCAAATCATGCTGAACCTTCCTTAGAAAGAAGTCTGATGTCCAAGAGCAGTCATAGTACTGTAAGGCACTGCAAACCTGAATAGCACATGATACCTAGTGCCATCTGATATGTCCAACAATATCCTACCCTCTACCTACCTGCTAAAAGTGCTGTTACTCTTCTACTCTTTGACCTATCTATCTGACAAACCCTTTCAAATATCTTGGATTCCCTAGGCTAGCCCTAGAAGTTTAATATTGGACATTCAAATTATTGAGAGTTGGCTTAAAATTCTTAACATGCTTTCAGTGCCTCATACAAATTTGGCCTTCTAGGATGGTCTTCTTACTGGAAAAAAATTGATGCAGAAATATAAAGCAAATGGAATCAGGTTTGCTTAGGACATTGGTATCTTCTACATGAATCATATTCCTCCATAGATAAGGAATGGGTTCTGCCTTTTCCGAACTGTTAATATAGGACACTGAGAGTATTAGGAGATATATTTTATTGAAGTGTTGGAGGAATGATGGTAAAGGTCAAAGGAATGGTTGTATGTTGTACAAAATACTTGTAATATGAAAGTAAGTCCAGAATTAAGTAGGAACTGATAATAAAGAAAATACCCTCAATAAGTAAAAGAGATAGCTTGACTTCTGCTAACATCATAAAACCTTTTTCTGATGTAATAAAGTGCATGATACTACTGTGTATGCCTATCATTTGCAGCATATTATAGCAGTTCATATCTGCTATAATAGGAATATATTTTCCTTAATAGGAAGTGGTATTTTCCCTTCAGAAGGAAAACATTCTGGAAGGAGTAGATCCTATGAGTAATGCCTCATAAGTACTTACAGAAAAGTAGAGGAAGAAAAGTACCTCTAAATACATACCAGATAATACCTATAGCAGATGGAAATTCATTAAATGTTATCACAAAAAATGAGTCCCAAAATAGAAATGTTACCTATAGGAAAAAATATTCATATGTAATCCGTTTTGCTTAAGCTTTGATTTTGGATGTTGGAAAATATGCATTTCTAGATTATCAGGACACCCAAAAGATTGTTTCCAGAATGCAACTGAGAATATTATTGGTATATCAGTATATTGGTATGTTGGTAGGAAGAGTAAGAAATTTGAGGGGAAAGGGTAAAAAGCTGTGATGTGAAATGAGTGCCATTTGCTTACAACACACCTTTGTTCGACCTTGCTAAAATTTGATTCGGCAAAACCAAATATTAAGGTGTTTGAAGTTTGAGAAGCTCCCTGGGCTGAGGTCTCCAGTTGAGGGTAGAAGCTGTACCACCTCCCGCAGCCCCAGAATGCCACTGCCATTGGTCGGGGTCTAATACCACTGGCTCTTCATTCTGAGTAACTCCATCCCTTTTGAGAGATTGGAAGCTAAAGGTAAGTTTTGGTACTTCTCTTTTACAACAGTTAATTGGATTTTTAAGACTGGAAATATTTTTATAGGGTTTTTTTTTATTTTATTTTATCATGCATAATACTGATTCAAAGGCTGCAGATTGAGGAGGCTATTTATTTTTCCCTGGATATGTCTTAGTTCCTTCCTGTGAGAGGAATACATAATCTTCATCAAAATATTTGATCTTACAGCTACTGCAGATGCCAATATCATTACAGTGTGTTCCAATATATTACACATAAGGGGAGTACAGAGACATGCAAACTCTGCAAGTTAGCGTAGATACTGTAGTCATAGGTAAATATTTTTTTTTCATAGAGATTATCATTACATTTGCTGGGTTTGTCTCTCTCTATATATAGACAAAATTAAATGCTTATCAAGCCCTATACCCTTTAAAAACCTTTTATTTCTAGCCAATGTAAAATGAAAACAATTTTGAATAATAACTATTTTTATTACTTAGATATTGCTTATTCAGAGGAAAATTTATACCAGATATGTTAGTATTACGTTTGGGGTTAATAGATAACATCTTATATAGTAGAATCATTTGGGATAAATGACATGCAAAGGAAAAGCAAGACCAAACCCAGTCCTGTCAAAAATAGGCAGCAGAAAATATAAAGATAGAAAAAAAACAAGCTCCAATATATTTCAGTTTATTTCAGAGAACGGTTGCATTTTTATTTTATTTTATTTCATTTCAATTTTTTGTAACGAAGCAGAATATCTTTGTTAATATTGGAAGCTAATACTGAAACGTGCAATTCAACTAAATCTTCTCAAAGACAAGCCCAAGTGACTCTAGCTTCTCCCAGCAGCAGCTGAAAAGTCTTTTTGAATAAAGCAAATGAGGGAAAAATGAATGCCTTGTGTTGCTGACCATCCCCAGAGGAATTTCATATCCTCACGCCTAAACCAGCTTCATAAAGACCTCTTTTCATGAAGCTAAAATTCAGCTTGTTGCTCAGCACACACATTCTAAAAAACGTCTCATGCATTTCTTATACTTAATATATATTTAAGTAGCTACAGTTAAAAAATAAAATATTTAAGTGTGTGTAGTATGGCATCATATCAGGAGTACAATTTATTAGACTTATGCACTGCTCATTACCGCTGTCTGTGCCTTTGGTGAAATTAGTGGGAACCGTAACTAAATCAAGGTGTAAGTAAAGAATGCTGAATAGAGCCTTGTGTCAGGCATCTGATATGATAATAGTGAATACATCATGTACACGGAATAAGGAATGCATAAGCACTACTATTGAAGCCTAGCATGAATTTCCTACCATTTTACTAAAATATGGAACTTTTAAATGGTTGATAATTTGATTTTACAATTCTGTTCTCCAGGGAGAACAGGTGACTGTACTATGCTGCCATTTCTTACTACTTTAAAAATGGTGTCGATTGAATAATGAAGGAATGCAGAGTATTGTCACTTACAGGGCTATGGAGGACACAGACTACTTTTTATTTTGCTCCCCAGACCTTTGCAGAAGTGATGGTCCAAATGTGTCACACCATTCAACAAGTTAAAACTATATTCTGTCAAAAGAGCTACTGGGTGAATAGTGTTTTGATTATGCTTATCCAGAGACAACAAAGAAAGAAGTCCTAATGTTTTCTAATTTTATTTTGTTTTATTCTATTTTTTGTATGGTGGTGGAGAAAGACAAAGTTGCATTGTTGTACATTTCAAAAGATTATTCATTATGATAGACACATATAATATAATAATTTAACTTTTGGCTAGTTTCTCAGAAGTTCTTTTCTAATGGTGCAGTGTAAATAGGTGAAGTTAGATGAAAAGGAAAGAAGATGAATATATATATAACTTCCTTTCACATTTTCAGGTACTTTCTCATTAAAGTCAGTTTATTTTTATATCAGTAAAACTCAATAGGTCTTTCCTAAATTATCTAAATGTTAGTATGGCCAAAGTAGTCTACATAAATTCTCAGATACAGGGACTCCTCATGAAGCAAAACAGAATAAACCATTGATCCATCATGAATGAGTTATCCATCCAAAATATTGTTGCATACGTATAAGTACTGTATTTGTGAGATTAAATTTTTGTAGATTCCTTACAAATACCAGATTACCCACATTTTGTTCATTTTCTTCTCTTTCAGAAAAGAAAACAGAATGCAGACCTTTGTAAATATTTTTCTGGGATTTTTTATCTTTGAGTCTGTTGGAGCTGCACCCATCTCTGATACCATAATTTATGATTCTGAGTTCTATGACATACCATTTGGAGAGTTGCCTCACCCATTTGTCTATGATGAAAACGAGCAGTCTGACCAACTAGAGGTAATCAGAACTTCATTTATTCTGTCTTTCCAAATTGCACAAATGCAGTGCCTACTGATGAGTTTTTGTTGGCTATGAAAACATTTATCAGGCAAATCTACTCATGTGGTTGCCATTGCCTTTGGTTGTTCAATAGTTTTCTGTGCTAATAACACACTGTAGTTCATTCACATTTTCCCTAATCTACAAATGTGGCCAAAATATTTCCTGTTTAATTTTTTTTGGTCATAATCTTTGAAAGCAGATGAAAGCTACCGTGCTTCCCTCAGCTCTCCTTGCATTGCCACAAAATCTGTTGGAGATTGTCCTTGTGATTTTCTGTCTGTATGAGGCATGAAGGTGGCTGAGATAGGACATTCAGCATTCCACATTAAATGAGGTTGTAAAGTGCTGTTTCCCAAGTTTATTTCTTACAGTAATAGATATGTTCAATATGAGTATTTCAGGCTATAACTGCTAGTGGTTTCTATTTCTGTTAGGAAAGTGGGCAGAAGGAAGAAAAAAAGAAAAGGAAAGCACCTTCATTGAAAAATGGGAAAGTAAGAAAGGTTACTGAAGAAAAACTGTTGGAATTCTGTTATAGTATGAGATAGTAAGATGTGTTGCCTGTACAAGCAAGGGACTCAATTTGTTGACTAAAACGCCCCCTTCCCCTCCTACATTCCTGTATTTCTCTACATTACTGAAAGGCTACATTAATTTTAATCTCACTCTTCTGCTTAGAAATGGGCACAACTTCCCCGAGGGTGATATATACACTGTATGATTCAGGATTGAGTGAGATAAAAGTTGAGTGAAAAATACAACTTTTAAATAATAATATGGGGGATTTGCTGTTACACATAGTATTTTAGAACTTTTTCACATAACAGTACATAATTCATGAAAATATGTTCCTTTGAGTGATTCATGATTGCAACAGGAGGGACAGAAAATAGTCTTTCATCAAGGTGAGATCAAAATTGGACAGCAACCTTGAAATCAAAGGAAAGAGACAATTTAGGAATAAATATATCCCAAAACTGAAGAACTGAACAGATGAAAATAATCTCAAAGCTTGCACTAAGATCAGAACCTTACTGTTTGGGGGAAAGAAAGTATTTCAGCTAAGAAGGACTGAGAACTTTGCTCTAAAGAAATTAATTTGCCTTTGGCTTGCTTCCCTGTGCCATGCAGAATCAAAGCTCTTTAAATACTATGCGCTTGAGCTTTCTTCCCTGATAAACTCACCCCTACTTTTAGTCACCGGATACTTGTACTCTCTCTATTTCACATTGACTAATAAGTCACAGTTCTCATCTTTCTTTGCTTTTAAAATTGAAGCCTTTACCTGTCCTACAGAAGTGGCTTCCTTCCCAGAAATGGGAGAGGCTATTTTGTATGTGCCTCACAACAGAGATTTTCTCACTCAAACAATAGATTTCTTAGTAATGCATTGAAAGTTAGGTGGGACTCTCCTGTGCTGTGCTCTCTCTGTGAGGTTCTATGACACTGAAGCATGGGGAGCCCCTTTGCAAGTTTCTGAATGAAGGATAGAGACAAGGCAAGGCCCCAGTGTTTCTTTTCCAGCTGAAAGGAAATTCAGGATGATCAACAAGAAAAGACATAACAGGTCCTATCACAGGTTGCTTTCTTTTGGGTAGTATGGAATAGGCAGAGTCCAAAAAGTCTTTTCATTTTATCTTGTAAACTTCTTTCCAGAGCAGGATTTTCCTCCATTACTGATAGCCTTCTTAAAATTCATCAAGTGAAGGTCATCCATCATAGCAGTTGAAAGGAATGTTACTTTGCATATGGATGGACCCCCCTGTGAGAACCCTTTTTTCCTAGATGTTCAGCCAAAACCTTTTTTTTGCTTACATTCCTGTTACCATGTACCACCCGAAAGAAAACTAAGCATTCGCAATTCCCCTAAACCCAGGAGAAATCAGAGTGGCCAGTGCTGTACAAATCACGCAGCTTTTATAGACATGCATGTCAGTCTTGCAAGTTATCTTTTAGATACTGAATATTATTGACGTCCCTCAAGTTTTAAACAGAATACACCAATGATTTCTTGATCGTGGTTATGACTTTCCTCCTTACAACTCTGTTATTGTAAAGATGTGAACTACACAAGTGGCTCTATGTGTAAACCCCGGTATTTATGCAAGGTCATAGGTTAGTTTTTATTATGCATAGCTTAAATGATGAGCAATACCACAGAGACCCAGATAAACAGCAGGCCTTCATTAGATCTGGCCTGTGTACAGTAACTCTTTAGGGCCTGATTTAAGGCCTTCATTTCCTTTTAGAAAATTCTGAATCCTGTCTTTAGACTTCTGAAATAGTGGAGAAAAAATGAAATAGCATTTTCTGTTGTTACTGTCTTCAATTTAAGATTTTAAAATTCAGTTATGTGCAAATACAAACCATTGTTTAACACATTTTTAGACTCATTGGAGAAATACAAACTTTTTCATGGTTGTGTGTCCAACTGATTTTCAGCAGATCCGGGAGACTGACTGGTTCCAGGATTTCAGATGTGCCTGGTGTCTTGCTCCTGTTGATTTCAATTGGAATTGGGCACCTGTACATCTTAAGGAATTAAACTAAAGTGCCTACATCAGTATGTCCTTTGCAGAATATTACCCATTGGGTACTGTAATCACTCATTCAATGTGTAACCACCAAAACAGAGGAAAGACCTAGAGGTAATTAGTGAGGGATTCCTCCCATTCATTCTATCTGGCTAAAATTAGGCGTCGCATCCCCAGACATCCTCCAAGTATGAATAATTCTCTTAGGATATCTATGGTGGTGGGTTGAATTTGTCTGGCTGCCAGGTGCCCATCCAGCTGCCTTCTCACTCCCCCTCCTCAGAGAGACAGGGGGAGAAATTAAGATTAAAAACTTCTGAGTCGATATAAAGGCAGTTTAATGAAGAAAAGCAATGGTTATGCACAGAAGCAAAACAAAGCAAAAAGATTTATTCTCTACTTCCCATCAGCAGGTGATGTCCAAACAATTCCTGGGAAGTAAGGCCCCAGTACATGTGGCGTTGCTTCAGAAGACAAATGCCTTAATAACAAAGCCCGCTCCCCCAACCTCTCCTCCTTTCTCATAGCTTTTATTGCTGAGCCTGATGCCATATGGTATAGAATATGCCTTTGCTCAGTTTGGGTCAGTTGTCTGAGCTATGTGCCATTCCAACCTCTTGCCCATCCCTAGGCTACCAGCCTTGGGATTGGGAGGGGGGTTGGAGGTACAGCCCTGGTGCTGTGTGAGCACTGCTCAGCAGCAGCCAAAACACTGCTGTGTTATCAACACCATTCTAACTACAGATAGAAAGTACAGCAGTAAGAGATCTGCTATAGGGAAAGTTAACTCCATCCCAGTCAGACCCACTACACCTATCTTCCTCAAATAACTTTAGAAGTGCCCTAGGCACCTGTCTCAGGCTTAGCACCAAAATTTCAGCTTAATAAAGTTAATCAAGGGTGACTGTGTCCAAGTTCATGACTTCTTTTCTACTTCTCATTACTCTAGAAGTATTTTTCCTTGTGAACTATGTATGTTAAAAATGAAGTGTGTGTGTATATACACACACACTTCATTGGCTTGCAAAGATTTTTCTGAGAGCATTTTATCTAGATAACGGCTGTTGATATTTTTCCACTTGAAATCTGTCTATTTTTTTTCATAGATTTTAGACTAAATTTAAGGTTTGGAAAAGTTACTTAACAATGGAAATCAGAGGTTATCTAACACTGCCTGCTAACATCAGTAGATCCATTCCATTTCTTGCGTTCTTTTCATTGTGTTCAATATGCGTACACGGAAAACATTTTTTAATGCAAAGATTTTGCATGGGGAAAATACTTGTATCTGTGAATTACTTGGAAGAATTGTATTGAATTCTCATTCAAAGGTATGCATTGTCATGTATTAGACGGGTCAAATCTGAGCTATAAAATCTGCGGTTTCTGAGTTCCTAGATTGTGAGACATGGAAGACCTACCTAAAGCTTTGCATCCAAAGGCAAATTGTTACTGAAAAAAAATTAAGTAATATATCACTCAGAAATAAAATATGTACAGAGATGTTAGAGAGAACAGTATCAACTCTTTCACATATAATGGTAAAAAAAGGCAACGTAAAAGAAAAAACTTATCACAAAGGAAGAAATTCCAAGGTCCTAAAGGAGAAAGAGACTGCAAAGGAAGGTCACTGTAAGGTAGCATACAAGCATTGTGTTGGATTTATCTTCTGAAACTGACAGTTACAATAGTAAAAACATGAGCTGCTGTATTGCCCCTTTTCTTCACAGTAAGTTTCATTATTATTTTCAATGAATATTTATATCATGATAGGGTCCAGAGGTTCCAGTCAGAGGTCCAGAGGTTCCAGATTGTCCCAGCTGCTCTGCAAGCATGTACAAAGACAGATTTCCGTCTTTAAAACGGATACAATCAAGCCAGGCTATCAAAGGCATTCTTGTATAAGATTCTTGATGGTAAAACAGAAGGTTCAGAGTTTTTCACTCTTTGAAACTAAAACTTTGTTTGGATACTGTGTGAGGAAAACAAATTGTGGGAAGAGATTTCTATGTACATAAGCTACTAGTGCCCAATAAAATCATCTTGCAAATTTTTTATTACAGTGCTTGTTAAACATAACCAGCCCATTTTCCTTCAGGTAGGAAAAGATATGTTAGAAAAATAAGAAGTGAAAATATAGGGGCATCATGAAAATATTTTCATTAATAAGATAGGCTATCAGCGAGGCTGGGAAGCAAGGGAGTTATCCTAGCGCTGCATCAACAGCAAAACAAGGGAGGTGAATACAAGTTGGTCTGGGTCTGCGTACACAGAAGAGGTGAGCTGGAAAGTACCATCCACAAAATAATCAGAAACAAGCACTGTGAAAGCCTAATATTTGATCCTGCATTAGCTTGTTGGTTTTGAATCAAGCTGAAAATAGGATATTCAGGTGCCACACAAAGCTCAGAACTCGAGTCACACACAGACATTCACTTATATTAATGTGCGCGTACACACAAAGCATCTATGCTGTTGTCATAACACACACGAAGATGGGTCTTACTTGTGCAAGAACTCCCACTTGCCATTCTGGAGAGTTGAGAGAGGCTTACATTGCTGTTTCTATCTTTGTAGCGAGTGTCTGATTAAATAGGTGGATATGCAATGACTTTTCAGAATGTCATATACAATTTTACAAAACATATGAATTGATACAAGTAATGTAGAAGTCAGATAACTACATAGTTGATCAGAGAATTAAATTTACCATTTGAAGCTTTATGCCCAAATAGGAAATTTTCTGCTTTTTCAGAAAAGCTTTGGCTACAGCTCTTACATTCACTTGGCTGTTCATAACTGATCCCATATGCTTCTGTACAGAAGTCTTCACAAAAGGTAAACATTTCTGTGGATTAAAGAGTAGTCATGGAATATCTGAGTGATGTTTCAATTATTTTGTCATATAGCAAAAGCAAATACCACAAGACAAAAAGGAAGGATTTGAAATAGCATGTTAATCCCTATATTCTTGTACAATCCCAGAAGATCTTGTCTCACCCACTTAGCTATCTGAAATGTTATAAAGACTAAGTGTACTGGCTAAGACATTCTTAAGCACCAAAAACCAATACTGGGCATGCCATTAGTTACTACTACCTTAGCTGAACAGAGTAACTACATCTTTCCTCTTGACGCAGATTGATTGAGGTTCTCTAAGGAGTTGTCCTGGTCTGAAAACACCTAAATTTGTCCACCCAGGGATCACTGCTTAAGAGTAACTATCACGATGTTGGAAGTTCCTGTGAGAGAGGTGACAGCTGAAACTCTGTAGTGAGATTACATAGACCTTGCACAGTAGTCGCTTACTACCTTGATTTCCCTGGTCACTTCATTTTTTTCTCAGACTTAGTTTTGTGGCTTCTTCCAGAAAGAAGTAATGTGCATCATCCCCACAGACGTGGAGTACAAAACAAGGATACAGATATTTTAGAAAATTATCCCAAATTCCTAAATTGTACCCATGGCTATATACTTTTTCTGAACACTGACAAGTTAAATAACATGTGCATTTCTATCCCATTTAGAAATCATTTAAGATAAGAATCATTTCAGAGCCAATCAAAACGGAACCCAGAGTGTGGTTTGGTACGCAACTCAGAGCGGCGAGTGTTGTGGTTCTGCTCTGAGTCTGTTTTGAGTCATTTCTATCTTTATTCCTGTTTAGTGTTTATCTAATGCGTGGGACATTAATAATCCTTTGAAAAAGCTCCCAGGTCTCAGATCCTTTCATACTAGGCTACATAATCATGTTTCCTTTGGCTTGTTCTCCTTCTCCTGCCATGAGTTTTGGCCCTTTGGATGTATTCTGGCTTTGTTTCAACATCGCATCCAAACTCTCCTCTGGACCCCATTTGCTGATCAGGATGTCTTCTGGAACAGAGGTTATTGGAGTGCCAGCCTCCTCAAGCTAGCAATTTATATCTCAGCTCTCTTGCTTTAGTAGTTTCAGAATCAGCACCTTTGTTTTCATCTGAACCGAAATGGTGCAAAACAGTTGTACAAATTTAGCAGATTAATTCTTTGAATTGCTTATATGCAGAAATGCCTCACTCCCTACACAAATAGCCTTAAGTGTGAGACAGATAGCTCAATAAAATCTTTGAAACATGCACAACTGTAAAACCCTAATGAAATCTGTGCCTGAATCCTTAGCTGCACAACATATATCAAGCAGCTGAGTTAGCTAAGTACAACTTCACTGAATTTCTTTCTCTAGATTCCTCAATGCAATCTAATATCTTGTTATATGCTTAAAGATGTGGTGGACTGTCCACCAGTATCAGCATAGCTGTAGTTTTCAATGACTTGTGCTATTTTTTGTTTTGCTTTTTTTAAAGGAAAAATTAGTGTAGAAATGGTACTGCGGTAACTGTATATATTTCATAGCAGCACAGTCCCTATTGTGATATAACAAAAATCCAGCGACTGAAAATTTTCTTTGAATGCTATTTCTCAAGAATGATTTTGGCTCTGGCTTTCTTTACAGGAGATCTAAGCTTGAACAAGCTTCCAACTTCTGCTTTTCAGCTTCTACTCCCAACTTAGCTCTTACTAATAGAAGGCGAAATAGTAGCTGTGGATAAAATAGCTGCAGCTATTGATCCTGGCCATAGAGTTCAGACCACAAGTTGAAGAAAAAGTAGAAAGTACAAAAAACTTAATATGCAGGGGAAAAAAAGTTCTATTATTATTATTCCTTTTTTGATATTAGCGTTCCTTATTTTTAGAGTTGTGCAGCATTGCCTGTTGTTATGATGTAGAATGTCCCTCCCAGTGGCAGAAAATGCATCACACCCATGCTCCTGTCCCCATCACTTTCTTCTGTGCACCATATTAATGTCCTGGACCCGCCACTAAATGATTGATGTTACACTGACAGGACTTTTCTATATAGCATAACAGTCCACACTGTGAAGACCAACCTAAACTATTAGAAACTTCTCTAGTTTGGAGATACAGCAGCTTGTGGGTGCTACGTCTGTATCACTGCAGGTTACATGCATGTACTGGATGGGATCAAATCAGATTAAATGTCTTTGCACTATGCACTGTAGAAACGAGAGGAAGACTAGATCTGACAACAGACTTTGGGCTCGATGTCTGGTAAAAAAATATGTCTGCCTCTATACGGTTTTCTTTACAACCAAAGGAAGATGGACGGGCACTTCAGGAAGTTGTTTCGCAACATATGTGTGCTGATCCACCCTCAGGAAGTGATTCTTCTTCCACTGTCTGCACCAGGAGCGTAAGGAGACTAAGCTACTAAATAAGACCCTTAAATTTAGTGTCTGAAGTTAAGTAGAGTGAATCCTTTTTCTTCGTGTTTCTAACACTGTTTTGTTGCAGTTTGGATTCAAAGCAATCACGGTGCATTTAGAAAAAGCCAGGCTGGTGAAGTGGGCAAAAGCATGTTCAGCTCCAGCAGTGCCTGGTCTGCCTGGACTGCGTGAGGAAATGCTTGAGACCCTGAACCCTCCTTTACAGTGAGCTCTGGAAGTCCAACTGAGGCAGCCCCTTACCACAGGTCTGAGGGTTGACAAAGTTTATGGTAGATACTCTGTCATCTGAGTGATCTCCAACTTTGTCTGGCTACTTTGTATGCCTACTCTGTGGCTTGGATCAGCAGGAGCTCTTGTGGAAATCTTCATTCAATAGCTGGGACTAGTTTTCAGTCCTTTTGTGCTTTATAATAGTGCAAAGGCAAAAGCCCTGTCCTTATTTCTAAAACTGGCATATTTCTCTTTGAAATTTTATGTCTTGCAAAACTTCAGCACTGTTCCAAAGAAAAGCATCTGCTGTAGGCTAACTTAGATATTACAGAGCCTTCAAAGCAGAATGTTAGAAACAAAATCTGTAATTTCAAATACAGAGCTGGAATGAGGCTTTGACTTCATTCGTACTCATGGAAATACAGATTAGCTATCTCCATTTATATGGACTTCCTTCATTCTTAGATAACAGAATTAGCAAGTTAAATCTCTGTAGCAATGCTGTGCAGCATAAATGTTTTTACTCAGATAAAATCAGACATGACATAGATACACTTGCTTTTGAGACAAGAAGCTTTAGGGTGTTCTGTTGTCAAGGTGCTAAAAAGATTACTTCTCTTTCCAACACAAATTATAAGAACCTCAGAGTCTACCTATATTTTCCAAGGCAGAAACCACAGACATTACTTTCTAGAGAACCGGGTTCCAACTCTAGAGCTCTGTAACTTAAATATTAAAGGTTAGTCTGACTGAAATATGAATGGAAATTTATGCGTGTATGTGTATGCAAGACCCAGCAAAAACAAACAAACAAACAAATTATAAGGCTTAAAGGGTTAAAAGAATGTCCAGCATTGAAAATGAAGGACACTGTACCTGACAGCACTACTTCCAGAACACTGTTCCCAGAAGCAGAACTGAGGAATGTGTTGTTTATGCCAAAATCAAAGGTCCTGCGCCCTGATAATATTGCAGCACAGATGACGTCTTGGTGAAGACCCTTCATCGTACCACCAGCAGACAGGAAAGAAGGTTGTAGAATACAATATATACCATTCTTTTACATGTTAGCCATCATGAAATCACATTCCCAATGAGGAAAAGCAGGCAATGGGCAGCAACCCGGCCTAAGGTTCTTGGATGCCGTAGGATTCAAGACTCTGAGGAAAAAGACTGACCCATAATAGACAGTGACTCTTGAAGGAGATAGAAACCTGTCCAAAGGTTATTTTTCAGTGTTCGTCAAGAAGAACCCCAGAGGCACTAAAAGGACTTAGTAGCTTCTGTCCCTCATTTTCTGTGATGAATACAGGTGATCCTGGCCAGACCACTCGGGCACACACATTTAGGTGTGTGGGAGCATGTGGGTGTAAATAAGCAAGTAACTAAAATCTGAGAGAATGAATGTGAGTAGGTAAAATCAGTTCACTTCGAAATTTTGTAAACAAATATCACCTTCCACTTCCCCAAGATGTCCCTGGGTTTTATTACAGTAATTTCTCCATGCAACTTACTTAAGTAGCTCTTTAAAAGAAAATGACAATTTATCTGAGCTGCAGAATTTGCAGTCCAAGCAGATGTTGCATTAACATCCAATGGCTCACAGATCTATTTATTTTTAAGATAGAACAAGAGGAGAAAAGAAGACCTTAAATGCATAATTCAAGAAGAAACAAGTATGAGCCACTTTTGGAAAAGAAAACAAACCAAAAACCTCTACCATAATTAGGCATTTTCTTGTAAGCCTTTGGTAATTTTAAAACAGCTGCGGGGGAGACTAACTCCTTTTGATGGGTCAGTGTGTAGTACAACTGTTCCTTCAAGTTTATAAGGCCTCTTTTTAAGTTCTGAACTTTTGTATCTGTTTGTAAATATGGGTTTTTTTGCAATAAAAGAAGCACTGAAGCAGGATACACTTCAGACTCTCCTGTAGATTTGAATTATTATATGTGATATATCAACTTTGTTCCTAAAAGATGTAGACATAAAACAATAGACAAACCATCTGCCACTAGAATTACACCTCAGAGGTAAAATGTGGCAACTGGTGTCTTCCAGCCTTGCTCTTTACCTCTTTAAATCTATTTATTTTCTATATTTTATTATTTTGGATTGATTATGTGGGTTCATAATCCTCGTGTAGGTTACTCTTATCTACATTTCTATTCTGTTCCACCCCTACTGACTCCTAGCCCACAGATACTCTTTCAACATATTTTATTTTCACATCCCAGCCTCCTGAGCCATTTCTAATCTTAAAAACCTTTTCATTTTTCTCACCTGCTTTTCAGCCAATGGTGAGAGATAGATACCTAAAAAGCCCATCCAAAAATAAGCATCTGTGGTCAGTGTGTGAGACTGCTTTTCAGGTTTTGTCTCATTTTCTGCTGACTGTGAAAGTATGTAGTGTAGACTAGATGCCTAGCCTATGGATGACTAAAGTTACAAGTCTTTTCCCAGTTGTATTCTATCACTCATTGGTATGTTCAGATTTCTGTGCTCTTGACTTTTGTGACTTCCTGGTCTGAAATTACCTCTAAATTGGCCATCCACATTAAGCAATTTCATTTCTAAATGTAGTTACATTGGATAAATATGGGGGGGTGTGGGGGGGAAATGCAATCTTAGGAAAGATATTATTCTGCTTACAGCATGTTCTGTGGCTAATATTCTGCACTGGTACTCTCTAAATCTCTTCATTGATTCCAAAGACAGAGTAGGGTAACTATTAACCACATAGTTTGATGGCTAAAGGTAGGTGATGTGATTCCCTTTCAGTGTTTTCTTATGCCATGTATTATATCTGGCTTGGAAGGCTGATTATGATTCAAAGACTTGCAACTATTGGCAAAGAGAAATGTGCTTTCTTTATTTCTCTAAAATATTCTTCCTGCTTTGTGATTTTTCATAAAGTATCTCACTTAGGGTAGCAAAGGAAACATAAACCCACCCCCACTCCCAAACCCCTAAAAAACCTATGTAGAATAATACCATTAAGTGAAGTAGAATCATTTCTGTTTCAATTTTTTAGTAAAGTGTGTGTTGCCAAAAATAAACAAACATCTGGAAGACAACGGTCCATTCTGTACAGTATATATAGTCCAAGTAACATCTTTGTTTTGTTACAATCTTGCGTGATTTATCAAATATGTAGAAGATAGAAAGCTGCATGGATCAGATGACTGATAATGGAAAACAGATTTTTACCTTTAAGTTACTGGTTCAAGTCCAACCTACACACAGCAAGCAAATACTGCTCATGCTCCAGGTCTGGTATGTATTACACACATATCAGTGAACTCCTATCCTGTTACCAGTGTAAAAATGGCAACATCATTAAATTCACTGTAATAACTGGCATTTTTTATGACAGTCACAACTGCTACAGGAGACTGAATAGATAATACTAACTCACTGCTGGGAGCAGTTTCTCTAGAACCCAGATTTAGCACATTGGCAAGGAAACTACAGGGAGGTTTTCAACTGCACATTTCCAAAACTAGATAACGTCCTCTAATAAAAAAGACATAACAGTCTAAGAACAGAATTACTAGAATTGAATACCTCTGCTTTGGTACCCAACAGCTACAGCGATTAATCAACTAAGAACACCTGAGGAAGCATAAAGCAAACCACAAATTCCAAGCTAGTAAGTTACATAAAGTGTGTCATCAAATATTCAGAGAAGTGGCAGTCAGTGTAGATGACCCAAACACCATGACAAGTGAAAGGAACATTATCTTAGATCTGAAGCCTGTTTACAAACTGTATCTTGAAAATGCTCTTCTCCAGAATATTATTTTCAGTAGGACTGCCACAAAAAATGCATACAAAGCCATTAATAGGTCTCAAAACATCTGGATTTTGTTCTGAAGTTCAGGACAGGAACTCTTATCTGATTTTCACAAAACTGGTGAAGTAGTAAACCGCATGTGCAAGCACTTTAGTGCAGTACTACCCTGGGTCAATAAAAGTCTGGAATGTATCTCTCCCTCTAGGCTTCCTCCATTCAGAGAACATCTGTCCCATTTCCTTTGTTCCCAAAGTCTTCTTTTGATTTGTCCCCAAGTCCATTCCTGGTTAAGCTGTTTTACTGTCAGTGCTGCAGATGAGAACATTGTGTATTGGTCTGCACAAAGCAACAAGGTACATCCTTACTCTTACTTACACCAACAGGTTACTCCATCACAGTTCAGCTGAAGTTCATTTTGCTCACTTGATCACCACGCATTTTGCAAAGTTATGATCCTAGTAACTGTATCGGGGCATTTTTATCCATAAGCTCTACTTAGTAATAGTATCTACGGCTTACTGAAATACAACTAAAGAATATACAGAGAACCTGAAGTGTACTCAGTCAAAAACTCAGTCTGTGAGGTTCAGAGTGCTTCCTGGTTGTTCATTGCTTCCACATTCTCTGTCTTAAGTGAAACTAATTGATGCAAAATATTTGAACCTATGACCACTATGTAACTTAAGTCAAATTATTTCTGTGCAAAAAGTAAATTTTAGGTGATTATTTAGATGTTCTCAGGAGGTCTAGGATCATAATGTTTAATACCGCCTATGTTATATAGCTACACTGCAAAATCCGGAGAGACTATCTTCCAAAATTTTTGTTATATATATGTATACATATATGAATGTATATAGGTTTTTCACATAAATATATTTAAAATCTATCCTATCTAGGGTTAGTAAAACAAAAATAACTCTACTTGCTGAATGTTATATAGTTAAGCTATGAGATTCAAATGGGGATCACAATACAGCAAAAGCTTTGTTCGTGCTTGGGACCCAGATCTCAAGTGTGTTAGTTCCTTTAACTTGTATAGTCTACTTAGAAAGCCTAATTCAAAAAATACTAACCTCCTGTCCAGTCTGGATGCAATCTACTTTTACCTGTCTTTTACAACTAGAATTTATGAGCTCTGGTGTGAGTGATTTCAACAATCGGTTCTCCACAGGGACAGAACAGTCAGCAGTAGAGGGGGGCTCATCACAAAAATGTGAGCGGTTTGACTAGGTGAAAACTCAGGATTCAATAGTTTTATGGTGGTGTAGTGCTAGACGGCTGAAACGAATGGGGGAAAATCTTTACTAAAGCATAATTTTAGGCTTCTGTGCCTTCACTCTTGGGATAAAGACATTGTTACAAAATTCCTACTTTTGACTGTGCCTTAGATATAGGCTAAGGAGCGTTAAATGCAGCACAGGCATGCAGCACCCACAGAAGTGGATGTATTATCTAAATCTTAAACAGTACTTCAGATCTGCAAAGTCCTATAAGTACAGTAGTTAATTGTTGTGGATTTAAAAAAAAAGAAGTGCATTTTCGAAGGAGGCCCTGGGATGGTCAAACAATGATATCACACATGGGGAAATCAAAACACAGTGGTAAAGTAACTTGCAAAGGTCACACAACTAGAGTGGATTCTCAGTGTCTAGTGATTACAGTAAACCACTCTGTCTCTCTGCAAATGTAGGCCCCTCTCCAACAAGCCTGGCAAGTCTGCAATACTCTGTTTATGAGGGGTGATATGATGCAAGAAAATTGGTACATCTTCATTTTTATCCTGAAGTTGCCATATAGCAAAATGAACTGAATGCATCTTTAGATTACAGTTAACACAAGAAAATTCACCGGTTTGACTAATTATGTTGAGTGGAGAGGAAAAAATAAGGTTTCTTGTTCCATGAAAGGAACTCCCAAATTTTATAGGATTTTTCTAAATCAAGATTTTATCTAACTTTTTTTTAATTTATATCCTTAATTTTTTGTACTACATAGTGCGGCCACTGATCAATAAAGCTAACCAGAGTCTTCTGTTACTCAGATCCAGAAAAAAAATTGACAAAAACACTGCCAACGTATTTGCAAGTAGTATGTGAACTTAGACTTCAGAATTCTTAGATAATAAGATTGATAATAAGTATGTTAATATTTTTAAAACAGAGCCTGAACAGCTACTTTGGATTTGGATTTATGCTGGTAAAATTTACAATTTTATGGTCAAATGTCTTGCATCTTTTTCATATTTCACAGCAAATTTTCCTTTGTCACGAAGAATATATCAGTTTTTATCACAAATCTCACTTCGAATAAATGTGGAAAAATGCATTTTGTTATTACATGTTCTTGCTAATGAAGCATATGCAGTGTGCATGCATGTGTGCATACAAAAAAAACATTTAAAACACCAAGATGAAAAGTGAATGAGCATGTTGGAGTTTCATAACTTGTTTACACATCATCAGAATTCATTATAGCTGCCAAATAAAATGCAGCTCAACCACTAAACCTCAGAACATATATGACCTCTAGTGGGAGAATATGAATAAATGGAAGAGAAACAGCTGTCAGTGGAAGTAAACAGTAACATTTCCTGTTTCCTCTTAATTTCCCTAGACAGAGACTGGGACAGCACTACCTGCTATAATTCAAGAGAGTTATTCTTCTGCACCATTGACAGAAGAACCCGATGAGGAAGCATCAACTCCAAAATTAATTGATGGATCTTCAGCACAAGGGTCTGGGGTTCTTGGACCTCAAACTCAAGATGGTTAGTAAGAAAGAGCAATGAGTTTCACGTGTGTAGCTTTGCTTTGAGTAAGCCCACTTTGCTTGTTTATGAATGTCTGCCTCTCTTACTGCAGAGGAGGTACATAATTCCTGTACCTCTCTTACTGTAGAGATGTATAACATGCCTATCTTGAATGCTCTGAAGTCAGATAGGTGCCTAGTCAAAATTTTTCCGCACTATTTCACTATGAAAATGACTGATCACCAATGAAGATTTTTTTTCAAATAAAATTTTATTAACACTTAAACACAATTTAAAAATTTGCAAATGGTTGGCAAATGCTACCAGTACTTTTTTATTGACTTAGATTTCAATATCATTGCCAACTATCTTTATTTTATAATGCTTTGTTATATGATTTTTATAAATATGTTCATTCAAAATATAATTAAAATATTGAATAATTTTGGACCATGAAAACTAGAAAATATGAAACTTCAGGAAAGGAACTACTTAGAAATTTTGGGTGAAGCTGATTTGTCTTCGAACAAGCTATAGTGAGCTAAGAACTTTCTACATCTCACCAGGGAATTAAAATTCTAAGACATAATCTGTCTCTCTCCCATGCAAACATTCTGATGCTAATAACTGGCGTTTGTTAGCAGCTACTCTAAACTCTTGTAGCTGAAGATCACTAGAGTTATCCACTGCTGCGATGGGTCTTTTTGTTGTGTGGCTATCAACATACAACAACAGGAAAAGCCTACTTTTTACTATGCCTAACACTGTAACTGAGCACCATAGAAGAAAATGAAATGGGAAGAAAAAAAAAAAAAAAAGAGTTCATGCTTCCAAAACTGTGTGTTCTGTGAAGAGAAATTAATCATCCCTAGTCTTGTTTTTATACATATTACTAGTGAACCTTGACCAGGCAAAAAAGATACACTGATGTCAAAACAAATAAAAATGGAAATGAGAATTTCCCAGAAGAGTTCTGAAAAAACCCACACAATTTCCTTCAATTTTGAAAGCTGCAGGATGCTACTAAACATTTCACGTAAATATTACATATTAGGAATTCTGTATCTGTCAACATTTTTGAGCACTGAGTGCAAATCAACTAGTGCATCAACTGAAGATATTCATGGGAGGCTCAAGACTGTAACATATCAAATCAGACTTTTTTTGTGTCTTTATTCTTTTTTTCAGTAACATAGTTTCCTGTCAGATATTGTTGCTGTTCTTGGCTTGATACTGGATAGAAGACTACAAGGCTGAGGAACATCAAGCCAAGTTCATTTTTCTTGTTGATATCTTTTTGAATCCTTCCCATACCTCTGTCATTTTTCAGTCTACACCAGCCATGGGTGACAAATACCACTCCTCCAAGATCAAAAATAGGGCAGAAGGGGAAACTCTCTTCCTGTACAATGTCGCAATATTTTGAAAAATTGTCAGCCATCCTGAACTCTACATTCATTTAGGTTTGTATTTGCTGGAATGGTTCAAGGTGTGACCATTTATTTTTTCCTGCTGTCAGGCTTGCTCCCTGTAGCTAATTTAAGCTGTCCTGTGAAGGAAGTTAGGGAAAGTATAAAAAGAGTTCCATTTCTGCAGAAATGTTATTCCTGGATGTCCAAGTAGAGATTCTCAAATAAAAGAGTCTTGCCTGAAAAGACACACGTATATAGCCCAGTCTTCAGTTAGTTACTGCTGCCTGTTGGTAATTGACACATATTACGAAGGCAAATCTTCCACGTAGCCACAACTAATCTGGAGAAGAAACTCATCTGCAAGAAAAATATTTTCATACTCATTAATTATGCTACTATTTTATAAAGTAACCAGAACAATGAACCATCTGCTACAAGGAGGAAGAAAACACGAAACAGAAAAGGATTTCTCTGGGATTAAAAGCTGAGAAAAAAATATGCTGATTTATACCGGTAACCAAAGAAAAGATGTATCAAAAATTCAACACACATAGCAAGTAGCAACTTTTCCTACTGAAAATGACATTCAGACAAATCAGGTAGTGTCACAGTTCTTGCTAAATTTGAAAACAGTAGCATCCAAAGAAACTTCTGAATTTACAGTATTCATGCAGTTTTATGACTGAGAAGAATGGCTTAAGTTTTCATTTTCATGAACTTCTGGTGGTAACCAAATTTTTTGTTAACATGGTCTCCAAGTTACCTTAACTCAGACTGACAGAGAAACTTTTCATGATGCTGAATTTCTGAATCAGAAAACATAATTAAACCACATGTAAGGAAATTGAGGTTCTTCTCCATACCTCTGTAGGAAAATATTAATCTCTTTACAAATTATTCAGAATTGCTACTTATAGAATTAAACTTGGGAAATCTTAACGAGTTTCAGTCATCAACTCTTATTTCTCCATCTAGACGGAAGTGCACACTTGCCAGTTTAGGGGGAAATTGATCTTTGGTTGGCTGCTGTCACCTAGTATTCTATTGTTATAGTCTGAGAAATGCTGTATCAGAACAAGTTAAATGACCTTCTAATAGGCATAGGCAGAAAAAAAATAGTTTTAAGCAAAATTTAATCACTTTCTTGTTGCAATTATATGATGTAGTGATCAAAACAGGATGGGAGTGAACTTTAACATCAGCAAAATCTTATCATTATGTGCTTAGGCGAGCATTTCATTGTAGTAATTACAATTTTTGTACATTTTTTGGTAACAAACTATTTTCTTTTAATTTCTTTTATAGGCCTTCCCACCTGCCTTTTGTGTACGTGTCTCGGGACCACTGTCTACTGTGACGATCATGAGCTTGATGCTATTCCACCATTGCCTAAGAAAACCACATATTTCTACTCACGCTACAACAGAATCAGGAAGATTAACAGAAATGACTTTGCTAACTTAAGTATGGATAGAAGTATTGTTGCAATTAGCTTTAATTTCTATAATTTCTGACTCATACTAATTTAAGACATAGCAATTCACTTTATGTAATGTTTGATGACGGTAGGATTATACACATAATTGTACGTATGGAAAAGTGGTTTGCTGCTTTTGAATGTAAATACAGATTCTCTGTTAAATTTTCGAATCTGAAATAACAATGTTCATGTATCTTTTTGCTGTTACTTGTAACCATCTTTGAAAAGGTAGAAAAAAACCCCAAACCTCATGGAACATTTGTAGCATATTGGAAAGTACTGTTTTCCTAGACAAAACAAGTTCTCAGGTTGACATACTTTCAAATATTTGCAAAGTATATGTGTGAAAGGAATTTTACCTTTACGTTTTACCTTTAAAGTATATGTTCGTTGCTTTCCTCCAGAATTATCTAGGAAAACCTTCAGTAAATGAAAACTGCTAATCCAAAACCATTTGTGGCCTCAACCTGGCCAAAATTAGTGGTTTAGGGAGCTTATATTTTCACATTTCCTACTTGAGATTCTTCAAGATACCTAATTTTTCAGGAAGTATTAAGCCTACCCTGTTTAGGGATGGGAACTGCTATACACTCACCAGCCTGCATATCAAGACAAATTCTTTGGGTTTTGTTTTGGACCTAACTCTGCGTAAATAGTGCTTATTGATTTTATGAGGAGAAGTGTGGAATCAGTGCCAAAAGAGGTTACTGCAATAATTCAGGGGAATGCAAAGATCCATTTATGAAAGAAAACTGTAAGGGTTTGGCTTGCACAAACCAAGATGAAGGTTGGGAAGGAATACAATTAGTATGTAAAAAACACAAGGGAAATAAATACTAAGAAGAGAGAAAATTCATTTAGGCCAAAATAAAATAAAATAAAATAAAATAAAATAAAATAAAATAACAATGAATAATATTCTGGGTGGCAAATAGAAGTAAGCTACAGAAAAATACATTTAAAATTAATGCATATTAATGCACTGATATTTAGGCATTGCTCTCTTTTGCAATAAACAAGTTTAATTTTCTTTATTTGATTGGAAAAAAATGTTTGAGTGTATTTTATAAAAAAGACAATATATCAAATTTCTTACATATAGGAAAATGTTGGAAATAAAGAAATGTGGAACAAGGTGGTAGAGAATATGTTTACTTCCCTTTAAATGTTATTTTTCCAAAAGTTAACCATTTAACAGATTCCCAGAACATACATAAATTTTAAAAATATTAACTTCAAAATCTTTCACTGGAAGATGTATGAAGAATGACACAGACAATTCTAAACAGAATGAGAAGGAAATGTTGGTCCCCTTCCTTAGGAGAATTGTTCAAATACAGGTTATTGCATTATATACAGAGAGAGAGAGAGATGCCACATAGTGGGTCAGGAATAGACCCGATTCAAGACATTTCACCTGTAATTTTAATAACCTATTTGCCTTTTTCTTTTTTAAAACTTACAGGAAATACTTTCTTATATGCTTGTTGTATCTTATTTCTCTGACAGACAATTTGAAGAGGATTGATTTGACAGCAAACTTTATATCAGAGATCCATGAAGATGCTTTCCGGAGATTGCCCCAACTTGAGGAGCTGGTGCTCCGTGACAATAGGATAAGGCAACTCCCTGAGTTACCACCTACCTTAACATTCATTGATGTTAGTAAGAACAGGCTTGGTCGCAAAGGAATACGTAACGAGGCATTTAAAGTGAGTCTGGGTTTGATGGGAAAATCTTTACTTCCTCTCTCCAAAGGATGTGGTCAGAGGAGCAGCCTAAATGTCCATCTACAGTACTAAAAATATTAAGATTATAGGCACCATGACTGTCCTGGCTGCTGGGTAATCTATAAAGATGGAGCAAGATGTATAAGCACTATCAGCTGGACATGAGAACCCTTTTTATTCTTCTTTACAAAGATCCACACAAGACATGCAATGGCACACTATGTTTGTATCTATGCACCAACCACCCACATGACTAGCAAGACTCCAGAAATCTGCGTGATGTTCCCTTACAAGTAGTCAAGAGGGAAGGGCAAAACTGTGGATGCTGCTACTTCAAACTTACTCTGCTGTGTATCTACATGGGAACTTGCTAGAGTATTCATTAAATGTATATATTTCCTTTCCACCTTGAAAAGCGGGAAAGTTGGAACCTCTGAGTGATCGTCCTTCCTCAAGAATTTTGGTGGATAGAAGCATCTATGTACTGCTCTTAATTGCATGTGAAATCTGAAGTCATTATAGAATATAGGCTAGATTTATATGTTAGACCTAGCTCACATGCACTCTTCAATTGCATCTAAGAAGGAAATTGTAACCAGTCACCTCTGAATTCCTCCTTTGGAAGACAGGTTCTTAATGAAGCAACAAACAACAGTTACTGAACTAGATATTTTCTGCTAGACCAACATAAGGCAGGTGCTGGGAATAGGAATGACGGGCAAAAATCAGTCCCCCCAGTTGAGACTCTGGCCTAGCACCCTCCTGTTCTGCACTCACCTGATTTTAGCCACAAGAAGGAGTCTCAGCGTTTATCTTCCATGTTTACCAAGAACCTTCACCCAGATAATATCAGAGTTCTGTCAGTAAGGACACTGCACTCAAGGTACAATAGTAACATGTGTCTAAAAAGGGGGCAAAATGATAGTATTCTATGAGCCTTATTTATGTAGCCAAGTTTATATCTAACTATTGTTATAAATACCAGATGAAGCTGCTTCTTCCACTGAATCAAGGGAGAAAATGATTGAGCTTTTCAAATGGAATGATAAATTTATTTTTAGGTCAGGCATTTCTTATGCAGTCAGAATTTGCTTCAACACCAATACATTTCTGCAAAATTGAGTAAGCTTGTCACAAAAGCAAGAAAACAGACAGAATAGGAAGCCTTTCTGCATAATGACTGGGAGAGGCAGTATTTTCAGTTTAGAACAGTATGAAATTACATCTCTAATTATTAAGTCTCTAGGCATTTCAAAATTTTTTTTTCCTTCATTTTA
Source organism: Larus michahellis (assembly GCF_964199755.1). NCBI lineage: Eukaryota > Metazoa > Chordata > Aves > Charadriiformes > Laridae > Larus > Larus michahellis. The sequence goes on along the minus strand of NC_133896.1, from coordinate 48,879,107 downwards.
ATCCAAACACCTAATTTTTAACAACAACACTTGTGCCTGTGCAAACGAAGGTTCATGCCTGTCTTTGAATTTCTGATGTTTTCAACCGTATCATGCTGAAACAAAATGCGTTCGTATCCAGCGGTTCTCATTGCAGTGATAAATTTCAAAGTTACTTGCTAGACACTTTCAAAAATGTGTATAATTTTCTCATGAATTTTTCCTTCATCCTCTAGGATCTGCATGAACTGCAGCATCTTTACATCACTGACAATAACTTGGATCACATTCCATTGCCGCTCCCTGAAAGCCTGCAAGCTCTTCATCTTCAGGTAGGCTACAAAAGTATCATGTTCAAATAGTAAGTAAAACTGGAAAGTGTAACTATTGTCTTGCTTTGTTTCTTCTCTTTATCCAAAAGTGTACTTCACTAAACAAAATATTGGAAACATACAATTAATCGGTGAATGCAGTATTTGAAAGAAGTAAAATTTAGCTCAGCTAAGCTTTAATTATTAGAATTTGTAATACCGTATTATTTCAAGCATAAAATCCTAGGTTTATTGTTAGTACGGATTAAAGTTAGTTTCACAGCCGTCAAGAGCAACAGTAGTCTAAGAGACTTCAAAGACAGAAACCCCTCACACTGCTCGTACAAATCTTCCAATAGGAATACTTTTAGATACCCACAGAAAGTTGCTATATCCGGCATATTTCATTGTCTTAATAAAGGTCATTCCCAACTGCAAACAGTTTTTCAGCCAAACTTTTCCATTTCACTATTTTGGAACATCCCATCCACAATCTTTCTGTAATATTTTTTTTTGTGTTTGCTTTTACCTAAACTATTGTTTCTGCATTCTTCTTTTTAACCTTTTCCATCTCTGCTTCTTTCCCTTTACTGCCCCTTGTACCAATGCCCAGTTTTGATGAATAGAAGATGTTTTTATGTATTACATAATGCAACAAAAAACCTTTGAATAAATAGCCTGATGGACCATACATAATCTGACCTCTATCTATCAATAAATAAATCTATAGAAATACTCTGCTTGCTAGACGATTATTTTTTTCACCTGCCCATGCCTGTAAATTAAATATTCAGTGCTATGTGCTACAGACCAAATCTAGTCAGCTGGATTTTTTCCACACCAACTTCTGACTAGCAAAGGAATGGAGAAGGGAAGAATTTTCAGACAGCCCTCATTTTAGCAGATGACCTTTTTAGTCTCAATTTCCAGACAATATTGTATTCTAGCAATTCATTGTTGAAAATGGTTCATTTCAAGAACAAAAGCTCAGTGAAGATAACGAATATAAGAGGAATTTAAATTAAAGGAATGAAACCTAAAGCATTAAATTTTCCCTGTATATATACAGATGTGGGCTAAGCTAATGTGAGAGGGCCTGGGGGAAAGAAATTTGTCACAGATCATATTGCAGATTTGTGCCTTTGCAGGTTGAGGCATATCAAGCTGTCAGGATGATAATTACGGTTCTATGATTTTTGGACTGGCCTATGCTGGTTCCAGTTTGGGTTAATAAGGCTCTATACTTGTGGATATGGAAATTAAAAATGCTCTGTACTTCTACCAGGCCCCTCCTGCAAAGCCCATCTCTGCTACATGATCTGAGTTACTCAGTTCTGAAGCTTTGTACTGGCCAAGAAATTTTCCCACTGCTTGGGAGATTTCTCTGTTGATGACTTTCAGCTACAATCTGGTCCCCTGGGTTCAAATAAGTATCTCTCCAGGCACTAAAAATACATCCATAAATTGTTCTTTTTCCTTCAAAGAGTAAAACATTGCTTTCAAGCAACTATTCTGATTTTTTTTTTTTTTTTTAGAACAACAACATTCAAGAGATGCACGAAGACACTTTCTGCAAAATGAAAGATTTTACTTATGTACGTAGGGCTCTTGAAGACATCAGACTGGATGGTAATCCCATCAACCTGAGCAAAACACCTTATGCATACATGTGTCTACCCCGTTTGCCTGTTGGTAACCTCATCTAAGCTTTGACAGAAGACAATACTGTCATACACTATAAGAATATTTAAAGACAAATTATTAACTCACTGCTACACTAAGCAAGATGCATTTTTTCAAATCTCAGTAGTTTGGGAAATATTTTTATTAATAATGAAATTGATTACTGAGATACAAAGAATAGTACAAAATGCTAAAACTCCATTATCTGCACCTGACTGTAAGCTGTATAGCAACAGCAAGAACAATATTTTACTACAAAAACTGTACTGAAGGCAATAAAAGATCAATGTAAATGCAAAATTTTATGCTGAATTATTCAGAACCAATGTATGAATTCTAAAGTTAAATAATTTTATATGTTAAAATCTACTATAACACAGTAAATAAAGAAATAAAAATGAAATATGTGTACACAATTGACTATTTATCCCCTTTTCATTTAATTAAATATTTTTCTCACAGAGACACATCCATTTTTCTGTTTCTTTCCTTAAATGTCCCTTCATTTTGGAAAAGTACTAGCAGTATTCCAAAGAGTATGTTTTCTTTCCTTGAAAAAATAATGAAAAGTACAGATTAAACTTGTATCAGATTACCCCCCAAAAGTACCTAAACTATTTATTTATACCTTTGCAGTAATAATTGGTCTTTGTAAGGCTGATGAGGCTCAAAGCTGTCTTCTGTATCTTTCTTTGATAACTTTGCCTGCCAGATTATGTGGCTAATAAAATTCTTGTGTAAAATAGCCTGTTTGAGAAATACTGAACTTTATTCTGCATAGGCAGTGGAAAAAGCCTCCCCTTGACATATTTCCACAGTCACAAAGTATTGCAGTTCTGTATGCTGAAGACCAGAATTTGGAGACCCAAGTCACAAATATCATTGTGGAGCTGTGGCTTAGGTTCCAATTATTTGAAATAATTTCACTGAGCTTTTCCGCTTTACTGCTTAAGAGCCTTACCGATTAAAGATTAGAAAATTCCCCTCCCTTTGGTTAGTTTGACCAACTCTCCTCCTTTTGTGGGGGAGCTTTAACATATTTTTCCAGGGAGAAATCCCCCAGAAAAGATCCACTAGATACAACATAGGTATGCTCATTCTGTTCTGCAGTGACAAGCAGCAAGTAACACCTGCACATCTTCAGTGATAAAGGTTTGATGAAAGACTTCAGCCAAAAAAATCCCCATAAAACATAACAAATCCTTCCTCTTACACAAGTCAATATTTGTTTAATATCAAAGCTCCCTTTCATCTAACTGAACATACATACTCATTTAAAATGTAAGTACAGCTGAGTTGCTAAACTTCTGTTGTGCCAGCAATGGAAACTCTGTTCACAGAGACCACATTCTTCACCCTCACCACCACTTTCTGGAAGAGAACACACTGGGAACATGGACAGCACGGTTGTGTACAACAGCCTCAGAGGGGCTAAAATCAGAGGTGAAGAAATACAGCAGGCTGCAATGACTGTGCCTTTATGCCCATACCTCGACCAATTTGACAGTCTTACTTGAAATCTAGATAGGCAAAAGAATTCCCAACCAAACATAACAGCTGGACCCTTCACTTCTGTTTAAAATAACTTTTCTTTGTTTCCAGATACTTATGCAGAACAAACTGTAGAACAGCAGCTATCTTCATTTTAGCATTTCCTTCCAATGATGTGAATGACAATATTTTTCTTCCGTCCTTCAGTTCTCTTTAATAGTAACTGAAAGGTCAATGATTTTTAAAAAGCCCTTATGAGCTACAGATGTCATTCCATGCCTAAAATTTGAACCTACAGGACTGTGTTTAGTGGTCAAAGGGACGATGTGCAATAACTCCTTAAATACACAGAATCTACACTGCCTTGTTCTGTAGCCATTTTGTCTTACCTTTGAGACTCAGTTTCCCTGTTCAGTCAATCTATACATAAATAACCAGCTTTATATTGTTTTGTCAATCAAATGAAAATTAATACTGAGGAGGAAAAACATAATATGTTCTGTTGGGCGGTTGTTTTCTTTGAAATTTCTGTCTCTGTCAATGTGTTGCACGGATAGTGGATACTGTCTCCAAAAAGTTATGATCTCTCAGGGTACATATGCACTGCTTTCTAAATACCAGCCAGAGCTTGCACCCACCATCACCTTCAGTGCATCTGCATTGCTTGGGCATACGCCTATGCTCAGACACAAGCTTTAAGTGGGCTTTGGGGCACATTTTGAAAAACAACCCTGATTCTGTGTTGGGTGTAAATGTCTATGCACTCATGTCCCTGATATACAGACAGGTTGATCATTACCTAATCTAGCCTTTTAGCCTGCAGTATTAAGACATCCTTCGGAGATATCACAGACATGGCCAGTGCCATGCAGAGAAGCTTACCTCTAAAAGAGTCCTAATATTGCAGTGAAAATTTTCTCCAAAGACTTCCAAAGAGAACTAGCTAGTCAAGTTCACGTGATTTACATAGGTGCGGACATTGCTTTACACTCCAGTTTAAATAAGTAAACTATTTTGCCAAGTGCCTAGCAGAGAAGCAGAAGGAGAAGAGTCTCCATTGCAATATCGTAAGAAAAAGACTCTCTGTTGCAACATTTTATGGTAATCTAATTAACATGAATATTAGATTCCTACACAACAGGAACATTTTCGTACCCAGATGTGTTCCATTACCTATAAAATGTATGTATGTCATCCTCTACTGGTTACTTCACACTCTGATTCTGAAGCGCTTTCCTCTTCAGCAAATGGAGGTGTAAGCAAAAGAACTCCTGGGTTTGAATGAGTGACTTGCCTACCAAGGGAGAGAAAAAGGATAAATAGCTTGCAAAGGGTTACAGAATATAATGCAACAGAAGGAACTGTGTTGTCAAAGAACTTCTGGTACTGAGCTGGAAGAAAGGAGGTGAGCTGAGGCAAGGACAGAGTATGGAATGACTTGATGAAGCAAGAGAGGAAGAAAGTACGATTGAGAGTAGAGAGAGATTATTCTGTTTCTCTCCCATCTTGCTGAAAAGCGGAGGGGGATCAGCAAAACCCCAGAAGTCTTACATTCTAGCTGCATTTATTTTTATGCTAAAGAAATTCGAGCTATTCCTTTCCATTCACACCTCACCCCTCACGCCATCACCATCTCTTCGTGTTCCCAGTGGAGCACATGTGCTCTGGGAAATATAACAATTCAAGGGTTGAGGAGGGACTGAGGAATATAGAAAGGAATGTGGGTCTTCAGATATCTGGCTCCCATACTTATTCTACGGTGCATACCTGCAATTTGAAGACTGTTTTGCAGGCTACTCTCTGATCAAGGACAGTGAGGAAAGATAAAAATCAAGTGTTGTACTCCAGAAGTCAAGAAATACTAAATGGAATACAGTCTCTCTAAACTCTGCCTTGGAAGAAACCTCCAAAACCACAGGCCAGCGCTCCATCCTTTGTATAGTGGTGAACTATACTAATCTAATGCAGGCCTTAGCCAGTTGCGGAAATCTAGCCACGTAGTTCACAGTTTCTGTGTATATGTTTTTCTTTTTTTGTGGATTCTCTGAACTTCAGTCGTTGTTCCATATCACAAATCACACCAACTCTCATGGAACTCAGCTGTGATGCTCGGTGCAGACCTGCTTCATGTGAACAGACCTCCTGAAGCCTGCTATCAAATTCCATTCTTCAGAGGACTAGGAGAGGTGTTCAGCATGGGAGAGATTTGGGAGAGCTGTTCAGAGTACACGTGCTACCTGCTTTGATACTTTTCTCTGCCTAAGCCTTATCTTCCCTACCTCTGTAGTTCAGTGTCCTGCAACAGCACTGCCAAACACAAAGTCTAAGCCTGGCTTGTCTTTCGACCAGTCTTGCAACTTCCGCATTCAAGTACGTGCCGAGTGTATGCCTGTGTTAGGGAAAAGAAATGTTCTGACTGCTGCAACTGTGAGAGCGTGAGACAGGCAAAAAGTAAATGTGAAATTTCATCAAAAAAAAGTTGGACCAAACTGCAATAAAAGAAAAACTCCTACAATGTGTCCTTCGGTCAAAAATGTCGTGCCTGGCATACACAGGAAATAAAAGGAGCTCTGGAGATGCAGAAACTAGACAACTCTATTCTTACTGACTTCTGTTTCCAATGACTGTGAAGACTCCCAGGGGATATTATCAACGCCATGAGCACTAGTGTAGCTGTCATTTTCCACTGCCTTTTGTGAGAGAAAAGCCTTTAGAAATTTTCTACTCGAGTTATCTTCACACTGCTTTCACAAAGTGAATGCGCATGAACCTGATTGATTTTAGCAACAGATAGATAAAACCAGAACAACTAAGAGCCTTAAAAAACCGTGTAATGGAAAAAACTAAGCATTAGAGACTGTACCCAGTCCTGTGCCCATACTATAATTTGTGCTTCCTAGGAAAAACAAACATACATATTAATTAAGGACAATATTCTGGTGCAAGTTCACAAGGCCAAGCACACTCACTACTTTCTCAATTTTTTCATTATACATACAGAATATCAGTTGTGATCCCTTTTATATTGTGAGTGAAGTGACATCTGCAAGAACGGTATCCTCGTTCATATTTGATTGCTTTTAAAAACGGTGTTTCCATGAGTTTCTGTGACTATTTCAAGAGCAATGTATATGAGATTTAGGGTTCTCATTTATTAAAGAGAAGGCTAACCCAAATTTCAGACAATAAAATAGAAAACTCATAGTAGGTAAAAGGGTGTGTGCCCAGGTGGGTGGGTTTGAAAAAGTAAGGAAGCCAGAAGGACACAATAAAGGGAGAGAATCTTATTTCTCTGAAGTTAAAAATGCAAACACTTCTCTCAGAAACTGATTCAGACAGAATTTTTAGGAGCAAACCAGACCTAGTCTTCCCTAGCATCAAATAATTGCTTCAAAATTAATTAATGGGATACAATGGGGTAGATTTTCAACAGACGAAGATAGGTGTATTGCTTTAATTTAAATTCTCCGCCCAATGGACTGAAAAGCAGATATATCCTTTGTGTGCAGAGTCTAAGTACCTGAGTGACAAATGAAAGGTGTTAGATTTGCAGATAGTTCTCTCTGCCAAATACTCAATACTGGGGCAAGAACCTGGAAAGTCTATTAAGAACAAAAAACTGAATACAAAATAAATTAATTTAAAAAACCAAAACCAAACAAATGGTGATTCCCAGCTTTTCTCTAGAGAAGATGAGGAAATTGGCTGTGATTCGCTGAATTCAGTTCCTTATCTCTCTCCTTTTACCCTTTGTGGACTATTCTACTCTTATGACACAGAATTTGGGTGCCTGCAGAAAACACCCTCAGTGTCTGACTTGCTGGCTCCAGAGTAGGACACCAAGTGAGGTGTCTGATGCCTTCCACACTGCAAGACCTTAGTGCCATGGAACATAACCAAAACAGCTGCAGATTCCACTGGTCAGTTACCACGACACAGTGAGTGCAGCATCAAGTCTTCACACATGCCTCATCCTGTTTTCCAGGTTGTAGGATGGTATTTCCACTTATTCTGAATCCACAGTCTGAAAATGTATGTTCTGCTCTGAATTCCTAACTTGACCAGGCCTTACACTACCCATAGAGCATGAAAGTGTTATCAGAGGTAATACAGTTGATGCTCTTCCCACTTCAGAAAATAGTTCAGCGGTTAGCGCTAATAATGCCAAGATTACGTGTTTGAGTCATGTATGGGCCAATCTGCGGCTGTATTCCACCACTCCTGTCCGGACAAAGCAAAGCAAAGTCCTAGAAGTGGGTAGGGCCCTGTCTCTTCAGGGGTAATTTCTGCAAGTCCCTCTCTACTAGGAACTCCACACTCTTAGAAAAGCTCTGTTAGTGCACCACAAAAGTAAAAGCAGTGCTGGTTTTAAAAGAACAAGATTGATGTTACATTTTATAGACAGTTCAGTGCAGCATTTGTGTGTTTGACATCTTTTGAGACTGTCTGCTGGGACTGTCGCAGGAGGAATGAGTATCGTGTAAATCATTTCTTGGCCTGGGGGACTGAACTCCGCTGGGTGGACATCAGGTGTCTGAAAGAGCGTAGCTACGTTACCCTTGTGCTCCTCTCAGTAAATCCTGTTAACTTAGGCTTTTACAGAGAAAGAGCTATTTCTGCTGCTAGCTCTGGAGCTGGCAGGATACAGAGTTGTCTCAGTAGCACAATCCATTGATCAGTGCAAATGTGCCTTCAGCCACAGGACCAATCTGACTCAGCTTGGGAGACCCATGAGAATCATAACCATTTAATGCCGTGCGATTACTTTAAGTTACAGGGAGTTGATGTTAAATGCCTAGTTTCTATCAAACAGCTCATCTGAAAGGAAATCCATGCAGAAACATTCTGCAGAAAGGCTGAAGCTGTCAGTGTTCAACAAGAAGGTAAGTAATGACATCAAATCCAATCAAACTGATCACTGAGAGTATTAAACTACTTTTACATGCCTAAAAGACTTTTCCTTGACATATTGAAGATGAAGTGACAAAAAAGTTATATTTGCTTAGACAATACACAAAACCTTTATGTCTCTCCAGCAAGAACCTTTGATACCTCACTTAAAATTGATCATGGGTAGGGGAGCATTATTAGCTGAATGGGCTGCTAAAGAAATTGTTCTTTTGATTTGGGAAGATCCCCAAAGTGCTACAATCTCATCAGGAGGTAAAGAACGCCTACAGAACCTGCTACAGTTAATGTGATAAACCAGAGAAAGTTTTCCAAAAAGTCACTATGGTTAAGGACATCACCAGACTGCCACTTCATACATTGAGTTCGGGATCACAAACCGCATCTGAAAACAGTGAGGAACACCTTGATTAAGCAAAGAGTAGGAACCTCCCCCCCCCCGCCTTTTTTTTTCCCCTTTCCTCTGTGGAGCAGAGCTCAGTAACTGTCAAGATTCATTAGCAAAATATGTGGCTATCTCTAGAAATAAAGGCATAAGAGAGATTTTGTTTTACTAACGTGCATCATCAGCTAATCATTTTATGGACTACTACTGCCATCGTGTGTTGATAAGTAGTAACCTTGACTTCATACCAAAGCCTAACATTACAGGTAGATGTGACTTTGTTTGTGTTTGGTAAACGTAATCCTATGCGCATTTTTTTTCCTTTCATCTTTAATGAAAGCTGAAAGAATGGGAAACTCTTGAAAGAGAAAAACAAAGGAACACTGTGTGGATGTTGTTTTTTTAAAAAAAAATATCAGCCTAGAAAATAAAAAGGAAAAAAAAATCCCTTTGGATGGAATATTGCAAACAAATATTTTACATTTAATAAATATTCATTAATGCATTTTAAAATAAACAGCATTAAAATAAATAGCAATGCCATTAGAAAAATTTATGTCTCAGGGTGTAATACTATATGGATGCTGTAATCATTAAGTATGAAAATTCAGAGTCCTGGACGACATCTCTCAGCAAAAGATGGACATGGATTAAACCTCATCTGACAATATCAGTAGATGGGGGGGCTAAAACAATCAATCCCTACTTATTCCTAGCTACATAAGCCTTGTGAACTTCCACAGAGACAAACACAGCTGCAAAAAACCACAACCCTTATCTTTGTGTGGTGAGAATGAGGACACACCACCTGTTTTTCCATAAATAAGTGTATTGTATAACACCTGTCTTCAACCTAGCTGTCTTTTATAGGGCTTTTTCTCTAAACATGGCAGACAAATGTATTTATTTATTTATTTATTTATTTATTCTGTACCGCAGGAAGCCAACAAAAGAGATGCTACAAATAGCACCTGGTGTGATGTAAATATGGTATGTATAGAAAATGCATCTCGAGATAGACCTACTATCCATCTTGCTACCTTTCACAATAAAAGGACAGGAATGAATTTCAACAGGTGCTATAAAGAACTGGATGCAGGATTTTGAGTCAGGAGAGCGAGAAAGGCTTTTTGGCAGTGCTTACTTTCCGTGCAAGCTTGTGAAAGGTTCTTCGTACCCCTGCATCTTCCTCCGCCTTGTGGCCAGAGGAACATTCTTTCACTCTTACGAGGTGCTTTAAGGCAAGCAAAAATTAATACTGACTGACATTAAAGCTAGACCTGGTCCGAGGCCTGGCCTTATGCATGGGGCTTATGCAGCCTGTCCCCGCTGCTGACCGGGGCTGAGGTCACAAAGGCTGGCGCCCTTGTCACAGCCATCACCCCTATGTCACAAAACATGCCCTGCTGCTTCCACCCGGCGGGGCGGCAGGGCAGCCTGTCACTTTGCCCCTAGTCCACCCCAGGTGAACACCCTCCGTGGGACAGCAGCGTCTCAGCATGGGGCGGGCAAGTTACAAGGCTCCCTCCCAGGCCTCCCAGGTAAAAATCCGCCGTGGGGTCAGGGATGATGCCCTCGCTGCAAAGAGACACCCCAGCAGAAGAAGAGGCCATCCCTGGTACAGACCACCCAGACATACCACGCTGCTGGCCGCGTTCCATGCTGGGCAGCACGAGGAGGTACGGCAAGCTGAGGGCCGTGGCAACAGGCGAAGGCGGCGGCGGCAGGCACAGGTGCGCTACGCGCCCCGCTTCCTCCGGTGGCACAAGAGGGCTGTCAGGGGCAGAAACCGATGGAAGCAACAGCAGCGCAGGAGAAAATGGTATTTCAAGAGAGACTACAAGCTAGGGCAACAGGAGAGAGAGAAATACCTCATGGGGCAGTGCCCTGGTGCATCTTTCTCAAATGTCTGCAGGAGGCAGCGCTGCCAGCGCAGGTTTCCCGGGAATGGACCCCAGCGTGAGCAGCCTGGGAAGGCAGGCTGGCAGGTTCACTGCTGGAGGAGCAACCAACGACGACAACAACAACGCACCAAGCCCTTCCACCAGCACCAGGCAGGTGGGCAGAGGGACGGTGGCCAGGAGGAAGGACTGTTCTGGAACACGAAGAAGCGCTGCTGGGTGACAACCTCGTACCTGACGGCAGAGATGCGGCAAGAGGCAAGCATGCGCCTCCGCTCCATGAACATGGCAGGGCTCTGCTCGCCAGGCATGTGCGCGCCCCACAACACCACCCAGTACATCATGGACCAGCATGAGTTCCCGTGGAGAAACGAGGAGGAAGCGGCAGCGGCAATGTCTGGAGGAAGCGGTAACTACAGCAGCGCAGATGAGGACTTCCCTCTCACAGTCCAGGAGGATGAAGGCACGTCTACAGAAGAGGAAGAGGAGGAGAGCACACAGCCTGCTATCTGCTGTGAAATCTAAAGCGGAGCGACAGCACAAGGAAAATACCTAACCTGTAAAATGACCAGCTATTAAGAGCAGGCAAGCTCTTGACATTCAGATCCCTAAATAAATATATATCTGTACTTCTAACCCTGCTGCTTACTGCCTAGTGATTCACATACACTGAGATAGGGCTGGCAGAATAAAAACCAGAAAAACAAAAACGTTATCATTGCTTATGGCAAAGTAGTCAAAACCACTACCTCAGAGATTTGTCTTTTAGAGTCTCTGTGTTCCCCTCAGGTACGTATGTCCCATTCAAGAAAGCTTTTAAGTACATTACTGTGTTCTACACAAAACATAAGGCCTTACTAGAACAAAAGAAGGCCTTATCAGAACAAAAAAAAACCCAACACATAACTATGCACACATTAGAATGGAGGCTTTTTTTGGACATTAGAAAAAAGAAAGAGTATTTGTTAGATAAATGCACTTTCTGATATAAACGTGCAGTGAAACCTGCTTAACCGTGGCTGGACTGTGTATTTGCATATATACATGCATACATTGTATAATATAAGCAAAATAAATGCAGCTCTAAAATAGAAGACCAAAAAATCCCATTTGGGGCACAGCAGCCAAGTCACAGACCATGCACCTTGACCCTTCACGAATGCTTATAGCATTTTCCTTTTACCAAAGGTCAAGAAGAGAAAGAGGCTTAGTGATATACCCTAACTTCACTTTTTAAGGTGACCGAAACTATAGCCATGAAAACCATCATGCATGTGCTAGTATTTCCATCTTAAGGTGAAAGAATCATATATGTCTACTAGCCACCATAAAAGAGAAATAGTAGTCAGAAACTCTTGGCTTAAGAGGCTGCTTAAGAGAGAATTATGCTGATGTAGAATAGGAATTTAAAAGTGGGAGAAGGAAAAATAGAGTTAGTGCGAAAGGCTGTGTCTCTGACCTTTATATTTGTGGATAAACCAAAATAGAATAAGGTGACATAAGCCTTTTCCAACTTTGGTCTAAGTTGAGACAAGGTATAAAACTCAGCTAGTTGTACAAGTATTCAGCTTTTCATGTTGCTAGTGAAACAAACCACTAAAAACCAAAAGAGAAATAAAACCAATATTAAATACAATTTTGCTATAGGTGTCAATATGCTTTCTGTTGTATATATAGTTGCATATATAAATATACATACTTAAATTTCTCAAATACCTGATGTAGAATTAGGTGGCCATGTAGATCCGTGGATCTATTTTTTCCCTTTGAGTCCTTTCTCCAAATAATTGTTTAAAACCCCCAAATGCTCTTACTGAAGTGCACCTTTAAATCTCACAATGCTTTAACACTTTTTTTGTTCTTCCTCTTTCACATTCTGGTTCACTGGTAGTTAATAAGAAACCCTCTCAAAAAGTTAGACCTTGAACATTTAGCAGACTGCAAATCTCTTATTTGGCAGAAATCCTCATTCTTAGCTCCCATATCTTGACATAGCCCATGAGATGACATAATAGACTTAAATGGGATAGCCTCGTGTAGAGAAAGAGACAATAAAGCAAGAAGGAAAGGTTTGATAAGCCATAAACTAACTAGTAGAAACTGCTACTTCATATTAGACTTCTCAAACCTTTACTTAATTAAAAATCACATTATTAAATTTATTCCTAAATCAGTGTGATTTTCAATCATTTTTGTGCCTTTAAGAATGTTTTGAAACTTTGCTAATCATGAAGACTATGTGAATTACATCTGAATACATGTAAGATTTATAGCTTCATTATAGTATCCCCTTTTGGTATATTTCTACCTTTGAAAGGCAATAAAAGCTTGATAAACCCTTTAGGCTTATCAAAATAGATCTAGATAGATTGGAGCATTGGTCTATGATTAATGGTATGAAATTCAAGAAGTTGAAATGACGGATTCTGCAACTAGGACGGAGTGTACCTGGGCACAGGTATGGATTGGAAGAGGAGGGGCTGGAGAGGAGCCCTGCACAAAGGGATCTGTGGGAGTTGGTCAACAGCAGGCTCAATATGAGCCAGCAGCGTGCCCTGGCAGCCCAGAGGGCAAACCGCATCCTAGGTGCATCAAACACAATATAAGTGGCTGGCCAAGAGAAGTGATTATCCCACTGTACTCAGTGTTGGTGTGACCTCACCTTGAGTACTGTGTGCAGTTCTGGGGCCCACAAATTTAGAAGGGTGTGAAAGTCCTTGACTATGTCCAGAGGAAGGCAACAAAGCTGGTGAAAGGGCTGTAAGGAATGTCCTATGAGGAGCGGCTAAAGACTTTGGGTTTGTCTAGTTTGGAGAAAAGGAGGCTGAGGGGCAACCTCATTGCTCTCTATGGCTTCCGGAGGAGGGGAAGTGGCGAGGGAGGTGCTGATCTCTTCTCCCTGGTATCCAGTGGGAATGGTTCAAAGCTGTGCCAGGAAAGGTTCAGACTTGATAGTAGGAAGCATTTCTTTACTGAGCGAGGTCAAACACTGTAACAGGCTTCCTAGAGAGGTGTGCTATGCCCTATCAGTGTTTAAGAGGCAGTTGGATAATGCCCTTAATAACATATTTTAACCTTTGGTCAGCCCTGAAGTGGTCAGGCAGTTGGACTAGAGGATCATTGTGGGTCCCTTCCAATTGGTTCTGTTCCGTTCTGTTCTGTTCTGTTCTGTTCTGTTCTGTTCTATTCTATTCTATTCTATTCTATTCTATTCTATTCTATTCAAAGTTGGAAGGTTAACAAGAACTGAATCGTCATAAGACCAGAAAAGAGAGTTTCCCCCCAAATATTTCAAATGTAGTTCTCAATTATTTCATATTCTCATTCAGAATGTTTCTATTCAAATCTTCTTTTTTTGTTTTTAAATTATAAAATTAAGATAAAAAACTTTCTTTTGCTTTACAGATAAGGAGAGATTTGTCTGATTATTTTTTTAAGTGACTTTCCCTATCAAGATGATTTCTAAGACTTCCTGAGATTAGAAGAGGAAAATGTTTTTCTTCTTTCTCCCTCTTAGTTAACTTCTAGTTGTATGTAAAAGTGAATCTGTCTGCAGAAATACTTTGGCAGAACTACAAATGACATAATGCTAGCAATCACTCAAAAATTGACATTTTGGTCAAACTGGGTATTCTATTAACCCAAACTGCACTGGGATATTTATCTTGATGCAAATTTCAGTTCCAATGCGCTGAAAAATATTTGGTTCATAAAAAATGACAGAAATAAAACTGTTCATTCTGACAGTAGAAAAGTGAAATCTATAGGTTTTGCTGTGTAAGAAGGTATCATGGTTGATATGAAGTAAGCGTACTAGCTACAGATGTCTGCTAAAATGAACTGTGATGTAGCACAATGCTGCTTTTGTCACTTATTAGTTCTTCACTGACTTCATTTTGAAAATTAACAGAAGTTCAGACTTCCATGTTTTATACTGGGGCTTATTTGTATGTTTGATTTATTAATTTTTTTCTGTTTTCACAGAGCTGTAGTATTACATGATCACAGTTTAGCAAACAGTTCGTAATGTTATCACTGAACAGTGGAATTGATATTTCAAGTAGTATGAATTAGTATTCAGAATTCGGAAAAAAATAAATTTTGGTTTCTTTACTTAATAATTCTTTCGTTGTTGAAATAACAGTGCTCTATTAAGCTGGAATTACTTATTCCTTTTCTCTATTTTTTTAGTGTACTAGAAAAGAAGAGAATGCAGTATACGACAGTTAGTACAAAATATTTATAATTTTGCTACACAACTGAACTAGTTTGAATTTATTACAGGGCATTTTCCCCATTCACAATCTACAAGTTGTGTGTCATCTTCTTGACTTCAATGATGGACCATTGACATTGTATTGCTCAGGTGTTGCCATGCAGGAGACTGTTTTAAAAGATCTTGACTATGACCTCAGCTATAAAGTTGAAATGCCTTTCTTCAGAGTTTCTTCTGCCATTTTTTTATTAAAAAATAATTAATCTTTCAGAAGTGCTTGTAATCTGTTTTTTTTTTAAATAAAACTTTTTAAAGCCTGAATTTTGAATATCTGATTTTTTCTTCTGTTTCATCTGCTTTTGTGATATAATTGGGAAAAGCAACTCTGCGGTACTGCTCAATAATATAGCAGAGCATGGTTTAAATATTGAATTTCTGTCTAAAATGCCTCTAGGGAAAAAAAGCTTATTGCATTTTTAACAGATTCATCTTCTGACAAAAGAAACTACAGTTGCTAGATGAGTTCTGTCCGTGAATACTATTTTATCTCAAGAGCACAAGGAGAATTTTGTTTTTTAATTTACTGGTGTGGATAAGAGAAAGAAAAAAAGGTAGAAAGTGAAGATGTTCTTACAGCAGTAAAGAGCTTGGGAAAATTCTGCTGAAGGGATTATCTATTATAGTGTCCCAAGAGGGTATGAACCAGATGTAGGGAACTCACAGTGAAAAGCAGTAGCCGAGAGAAAATATAAGCTTCTTTATTCACCTTTTCTTTTTTTTAATGTGGGCTAATACGGCATAAAATAGTTTGCTCTAAAATAGTCTCGCAGGTAAGAGGCTGAGGCAACACTAACTTTATGGCAAGATTTTGAATTAATCTTATTTATCAAACTACATTTTATATTCAAGGTAAGTTCTCCAGACAACCAATCTAATAATTTCAAGCCAAGGTGTAAACACGTTCAAATATGTGGCACATCAACAGAATGAGAAAGTGAATTCTTTATGTATAAGGATAACATACCTTAAGCTTCCCAAATAACATTTCATAATGTCTCCCAAAATACACACTTCCTAAACCATGAATTTGTCGTGAACTATGTCTGAATAAGTATTTCTAGTGACATCTGAATGTACCTAAAGATCAGCTCGGCACTGACATTTACATTAAAAAGCTCATTACTTAAAAATCTAAATCACTAATATTTTTACTGTACATAATTAAATATATACTTGATTTGGTAAATGAGGCCAACAGGGTATTGCTATGAATGCCTTTAATGGCACTCCACAGGCTTGCTAATATCTCTTTATTGTATATTAATGAAGCAGCAAGGTTATTTTTACTATTTCTTATTTCCTTTTTCCTAATAGTGGTGCTGGAAAACAAAGTCCTATTCTTCATTTAGTGAATGTGACATTGACAGAACTAGTTATGACCTGGGAGTGTTTCTTACAAGCAGCGCAGCAAGGTGGCATCTCTTCCTTTCTCATGTGTCAGACACAAGAGATCAGACTGATCAGTGTTTCATTTTAGACATTACATGCAAACAGTGACCAAAGGTAAGCTGAGAACAACCTTGCAGCCACTAGCTTAGCATATTACTTCAACAGATAAGATATCTGGATTTCTATCTGTGCTCCAGCATGCAATTTATGGGACTACAAAGTTGTATAGAGTCAAGAGAATGGATTAAGAAAGAATGGACAGTCAGGTCTCCTGAATCTTAAGTACTGAAATCACCAAGCTGTTAAATGGTGAGGGAACAGTATCACCCTCAACTTGAGAAACTTTGAGATTCTCTTCTTTGAATCTTTGTAGTGCAACTATATGAGAAATTGAGCACGCACCGTCTCTAGGACAGTGTTGGTAACAGATGTATTGATATGAAATAGCTATGACCACATAGGTTCAGAGAAATAGTTAGCTAAGTCCTGAGTAAGGCTACTACATCACCGATGATTCGGCTAAGCACCATGTCTCCTTCACAGATAGTTAATTGTACAGCTCTCATGTCACAGTGAAGTCTCGTTGCTGCTGTTGGCCTGATCTCTTGAACCAATCTCTTGTCACACTGTGACAAGGGAATAACTCTATGTTGGGTGTAAGGATGGGCAATTGAATAACACTTCAGGTCCCTTGAGAAAACTACTAAAGAAAATGGAACTGGACTATTGAGAGAGTCTTTTAAAGAGACGCTCTGGCATGCACACATCCTTATTCCACTTTCATGTTACTCTGGTACAAAAAAGCTGTTGAGAGAAAGTGAGACTAAGCTAGGTCTGGAGACATGGGATAATGGAGAGAGTCCAGTGAAGGGCCAGGAAGTTTGTTAAGGGATTGGAGTATCTGACATATGGCGAGTTGCTAAGAGAGCTGGGACTGCTCAGCCTGGAGAAGAGAAGCCGGGGGAGGGGGGGGGAGGGGGCGTGTCTTATGAATGTTAAAAAATGCGTAATGAGGGCAGTAAAGAAAACAGAGTCAGACTTTTCTCAGTGGTGCCCAGGGAACGGACAAGAAAAATAAGCACAAATTGAAATACAAGCAATTCCTTTTAAATATGAGAAATACTGACCATCTCAATGAGGGTGGTCAAACACTGAGACAGATTGCCCAGAAAGGCTGTGGAGTCTCCATCTCTGGATCTCCAATACCTGACTGGACATGGTCCTAGGCAACCTGCTCTAGCAGACCATGTTCTGAGCAGGAGGGTTTGTCTCAGCTGTCTCCAAAGGGGCCTCCCAACGTCAGCCATTGTGTGATTCTGTAAGCACTTTACCTTGGCTGTGTTTTTCTCCTTTGGCAATGCAAAGTAGTTGTTAATCACTACTCTAATAAACTGAATTCTACTGAAAACACAGCTCCATACCATTAATGATTACATAATAGTGTTCCTTTGCATTTACCTAGTGATTGTGAATCAACCTTTTGAAAAGCAATAAAATTCCTGCAGAAATTATAGTTTCAGTGGGAGGTGTGGCTTAGAATATACATCTGAAATGTAAACATTAAACAGTACTTGTAATTTTTTTCCAAATTAAACCACATAAATTTAAGAAATTGCAGAGTTAAGGAGATGCTTAAAAGAAATCCAAAATATGTAATAACTTTTTTTTTTTGCAATTAAGACATCCACATGTTTTATATTCTATTATGTATTGATATCATCACAAAAGTACAAAAATGTAACATCCTTCAAAATCCATGAAATCTAATCTGGGACTGCAAAGCACTAGACTGATTGTCATTCTGTACTGACTGCTGGTATTGCTACACCAGAGATGTGGGCACCTTGCTTTGACAGATGTTTAGGAGATGAGTATATAGTATTTGAAAATGATATAGCTGTTTACAAAGACTGCAATTAAATTAATTTCTGATCCCAGCCTTCCCAGTCCAGGAACTCTTCATTCATGGTAAGCACTTTCTTTAAAGACAGCTCTCTCCCAGTGTCCCATTTCTCATGTAGAGCCCTTCCTCAGTCTTATCCTTTAATAGTCCCAGACCGAGCAGCTGAACGTTTTCCCTGTTCCCACCTCCCACCATAAGCCTTCATCTAGACTAGAAAACTGAAATACTCAAGGGACTGTTGTGCAGATCTCCACACCATTAATGTGGAGTCAGGTATCATTTTGGCCTGAACGTATGTCCTGGTTTCAGCTGGGAAAGAGATAATTTTCTTTTTAGTGAATGCTGTGAAAGGAATGTCAATAATGCCTATTGGTTTTAGCTGTTGCTAAGTGATAATTACACTATTCAAGGACTTTTTTCCAGCTTCCCATAGAAAAACAGACAGAACAATGGAATGGCCAATGAAATATTCCATACCGTAGACATCATGCTCAATATATAAACGGGGGTTAGCCGGGGGGCGGGAATCTGTGATCACTGCTTGGGACTCTGCCAAAGTTTAAATACCTAAACCTGAGATGGAAATCATCCCACCTAACTTTAGAGATCTACAATGTCAGTTGCTCCCTACAGGGCTTTAAGAACAAGGTCCAGACACAGAAGAAAAGAAAAACGAGCTCCAGCGCTGCAAGTGCAAGATACGTTCTCCAGGTCACAGGAAGCTCAGCTCCGTTCCTCATCCACAGCAGGGCTAGTTTTAGCCCTGAGAGCAAAAGGTGATTTCTGAGGCATTACAGAGTTCAAATTGGTGCAACATTTTGGCAGACCAATGCATGCATTATGGAGATATTGGCAGGATACAGTATTTACATATCCACTACTTAAGATGTCCATGTAAAATTTTGGTCACTGAGGTAAGAATAAGCCATACAGACCCATGAGTTATGACTTTTTCAGTCAGAGGACTGGCCAGGTTGTGATAGCTATGACAAACTCGAGATCCCAGTACTGTACCATTTCTTCTACAATGGGATCAAAACTGTGGCTTAAACTACCTGCTGACCTTTTAAAATCCTTTTGAATGTGAAAGATCTGGATGGAAATCCTTAAGTAATTATGGAGCCAGCATGGTGAAACAAGAGAGGAGGGTGCACTAACGAAATTAAATGGGGTGGTTTGTTTGTTTTGTTTTGTTTTTTGTTTGGTTGTGGTTTTTTTTTTTTTCTTCTTCTTTTTCTCTATATGAACAAACATTCTCCTTCCCAGTCGCCTACATTTTGACATTGCTTTTCGGAAAGAGTTGTGCCGATTCCCAGGCAACGGGGCTGGCGAGACGGGGCTGCTGGCGAGCGGCGGCGGCTCCATCCCGCTCCCCATTGGCGGCGGCGGCTCCATCCCGCTCCCGGCCATCGGCGGCGGCTCCGTCCCGCTGCCGTCCGGCGGCGCTGCGGCTGCGGGAACGCCGCGCCGGGCGCCGGGCGGGCGGGGGCGGCCGCCGCCGGGGAGGCGGAGGCGGCGGTGGGAAGGAGATCGCTCCTGCTCCTTCTCCCAGCTCCGGCAGCACCGCCTCCCCCTGCCTCTTCCTTACGGCTCGGCTGCGGGTCTTTTCCAGCAGCGGCACAATCCCCGTGCGTTCAGAATAATGCAAAACGGGGGAGCAGCGGCATTTCGGCATTGTTAGTTTAACAGGTCTTTTTCCCGAAATAAGTGGCAGGCCTTTTGCAGAAAAAAAAAAAGGTTTTAGTTTTGATTGTAGGTTTTTGTCAGATGCCAGCTCTCAGTCCTTGCACTGAAACCCTTCTCTGTTCAGCAGAGCGTTTTGCACCAAGTGGCAGCACTCTGAAAGGACTAGGTTACAACTTCAAAATACCCTTTCAAGTTTCCCTGACAAATGGCACCTGGGCACTAAGGCGCTA
The DNA here is from genome assembly GCF_964199755.1 of Larus michahellis. Lineage (NCBI taxonomy): Eukaryota > Metazoa > Chordata > Aves > Charadriiformes > Laridae > Larus > Larus michahellis. Next base: position 48,858,965 of record NC_133896.1, on the reverse strand, counting down.
CATTATTTGGGCATTGAAGGGACAGTCCTCTTGTGACAAGTCCTGAATGGTTTAATAGCCTCAATAGTTTGATACTTAAGAGACAAAATAGTTCGGGAAACCAGGTATAATGTGCCCACAGCCATGTAAAACACGAGTTTTTATCTCCGCTCCAAGCTTGGTATGCTGAACACTGATAAGGGACTTGCCAACCTACTTTTAACTTTGATTTTTCTACAGGTAAAATAGTGATCTTTTACTTGATATTACCAGTGTGATATTATCAGTGTGTTTAATCCATTCATAAACTGTTTAGAAAGCTCTGGATGCCCACTGCAAAATAAATACAAGTGTCTGTGTATCTTGGGGTCATCCCAGCTCTTATTTGAGGTGTGGAGTATTTTTAACTGTTACTAAGAAGCAAGAGCTGAAAAACAGAAGAAAAGCTCGTTTCAGCCCCAAAGAGGATTGAGTGTTAGGAGTGGGAGGAGGAAAATTTTAAGCCAGTAAAAATTCCCGGGAAGTGAAAAGCATCAACCCCCTGAATCTCGCTGCTGGTGGGAGTAGTAGAAGGAGCTTTCCATCTGCTCAGCTCTAGTATGCAGAGCTAGTCAAAGAGTCCAACAGAGCATTTTCTTGCTTGAAAACACATTTTATCAAAATTGAAACATAGTTCAGGGTCACACTGACAAACTGTCATCATTTAAAAAATAACAATGGTGACAGAGGGGGTATTCTGCTAAGAGCAACAGGGAACATATTTTGGTCTTGTTCCCAAATAATTTTTAATTTCTGCTAGCGTGAGTTTGGGGAAACTAAATTATGTATAAATGATAAGAGCAGGATCAGGTTACATCATACATCCCAAAAGACTGCTAAAAATGGCCATTATATTGCACTGCCATGTGTTCTGGTTATATCACAAAGAGCACATAAAAACTGCTTTAGAAATGTTTTAGAGAATTAAAAAAAAAAAATCCACACACTGTTTTTTTTTTTTAATGTCATTGCCTCTATAGAAAAGAGCTTGGGAGCGCAAAACCAAACTGAATATGAAATACAGTGATGATTTTATGTCCATATGCTGAAAAAAACCATAGAGATTTATTTATAGAGCTGCCTATAGTTGATGCAATATGCCATTGAACTTGGCAAAGCTCCATACAAAAAAAAGTGTTACCATTCTAGGGGTAGATCTCCTTCCTTTTAGGCTCAGCAAAATACAGGCTAGGGATATCTCTGATCTTAAATGTGGAAGAAAACCTACTTATAATCAATTGTCTGAGGAGACAGAGACATATTGAAATATAATAGTAAGTTTCAGAAAAAGGGTATGCTTGGCCAAAAAAACTTGTGAGGTTATGGAAGATTCATGAGGACTTCATGCACTGGCAGAGCAAAAAAAAAAAAAACTATCTATTTTCAGAAGTCTTTCTCTTCATAATTTTGCTTCTTTTGTAGGAAACCAAACTCATGCAGACTTTTTAAAGGCTAACAAATTGTCCAGTTTGCTGGAGCTTTCTAGCAGAATGGAAGGTGCAACAAAATTATTTTCCTACTACTATTTCAGTGACTCCACTGGGAGGCCCTCTAACTGCCTGGGGAAATAAACTGCCTGACTATTTATACATTATCTTCTCTCCCTGCCCCCACCACCCAGTCCATGATAGCAGGTAGCTAAATTAGATAAATTACAATAACCAAAAGCACACCAAGCTTAATTCTCTGGCTGTATTAATAAGGATGTCATTTAAATCAGGGGAACTCTATCACTTCATACAAGATACACATCTCATCCACGTTATTTAAAATCTGGGGAGATTTATCTTGAACTTGTTTTCACCAACTTTCGCTGCCGCCTTGCTTAATTATCAAAGAGATGTCTTGCCTCTAGAGAGAAAGTAATTTAATATGTTTTTCTAGTTGCTACAGTAGCTGAGTCATAGTACACGGTTTGTGAAATTACATCCTTTCTTTGGTGATGGGCAATAAGATAGAGGGAGCTGCATGAATTAGTGTATACGTAGGAGAGATTTAGAGAAGAGATGGATTTTGGCAGGGTAAAGCCTACTTTTAATCCATAGAAGTATCTCTAGTGCAGAAAAGAGGACTAAAATACCCACTGGCAAACTGATGGTTTTGGCAGAACATTTCTTCTGAAAACATGGTGTGGTGTGAATTGCCTCTAAAAAAACCCCTCAGATAATATATTAAAATAAAGTAACTTGAAAGTACTTCTTGTGCATTTTTACATCCCTAAGCACGTACTTTGTTAAATCATGTTTTAAAAACCAGGATTTCTTTAACAAGAAGATGGCTAATTGGAACAGACATGTCCAGAAATTACGTAACTTCTGTAATATACTGAAAAAAAATCTTCAAGGGGATTTTTTTTTCTTTTTTAGCATTTAATCTTTTAAATAAGTGCCTATACTGATATAAGATAGCTATCTGGGCCAAATAAACATCCAATGTTTTGATTAATTGTCTATAAATCGCTTCATTATTTGAAAATATTTTACAGCTAAAATTCACTAATTCAGTGCTCAGAATAAGGGTTTCCTGGGGCAGATTTCTGTTTGGATTATCATTTTACCTAAAGAATTATTTGAAAAATTTGGACTAGGTGGTGGATCCCTTTTTACCTCAAGAATAAAAATAATTTAAAAAAAAAAAAAGTCTTTAAAAAAAAACAAAAGAGAAAGGAGCATACTAAATGAGACGCGCAGCCTTGTAAGATGTCAGAATAAAGCAAAGTGCCTTGGAGAAGGAATTAAGAAAGCAATCACACAGAAGGCGCAACTGAAGAAAGCCCTGTTACTGGAGGGCCTTCGAATGCGGCACATGTTCCTACCAGTCAGCATTTCCTTTGAAAGGCTGGAACACCCTTGTTTGCTCTTTAGTGACAGATTAAGCACAGATGGCAATTCAACAGTCTTGTCTGCGCTTGTTGGCCCAGAGAACGTGACCTGCATCTGTTTTAAGCAACAGACTAATGTGTTTGCTCAAGACAGCAGCAGGCATTGCTGAGTAATCCTTGGATTCACATGAGAGCCTCTTTTCTTGCCTCTGAGACTTTTCCAACGTGGAAGAGCAGGTGTTCGTATGTGCTTGTTCTAGGATGAAAGATGGCTTTCTGGAACACTGCTGAAATTTCTATTTTGACAGATTTTTGTGGAGAACGTGAAAATGAGCACGTTATGTTTCAGAGGAAGGTTAGTGGAGTGCTATGCCACAAGAATTTTGTTCTTAATATGTTAAGCCAGGAGGCCATGATTCAAATGTGCATTTAAAATAAAAACCAAAATATTTGTGGCAAGTCTAAGAGTACTTACTATGTAGATGTATAACATTTTCTGCAGAAAAGATTTTTTGTGAAGTAAACCCAAATTTACAAGCAACAAGTTTGTCGTCTGTATTCCTACCTCCAAAAAAAGTTCTGAAAACAGCATTTGCCTTTAAGCTAAAACTGAAAGATGTGCTGAACTACCAGAAATTAAGGCGATATCTATAATGTCCTTGAGCTAGCTAGAGGCAGACCAAAACCTGGTACACTGCCAAAGAGAAGCTCCCACCTCCATATAGAGATCATTGTTCTTTGCTGTTGAAGTTAGACCGCTCCAAAATCCTAATTGTCTTTTGACAAGAGCCTAAGAAGTACACTACCTACTTTCGCCCTGGCAAATTTCCTGTTGGACACAGCTCTGGGGATATCACTTTGAGGGCAGATGGTTAGAGGTCTGGCCAATGCACGCCAGGGCCCATCTGTACTGCACTTGTGAACATGCCGCCATACGTACAGTAAAGCAGAGGCTCCTGTGTAGACGTGCCAGGTATCCTCATACCTTCACCTCCGTGTACTTCTGAGAATCTGCCTCACAAACTGTTCTGCACTAGAGGCAAATGTTGAAACTGTTCCACAATATCAGGTATTCTCAAAACGTGCTTTTAGTCTTAACAATAGTGCTTATTTGTTTGTTTAAAAAAATAAAATAAAATAATAAACCAAGCTAGGAAAGTTTCCTTGGTGCATACATTTCTCTGCAATGATGGATAAAACTTAGCACATAACTCATTCTTTGTTTGCAAAGCTAGTAAGATATAATTAGTGTGGACAATAAGGATTTTCTGGGAAGAATTCTAAGGTACTACCCCAGACATTTCAGAAAATGCTGAGATCCTAATGGCCAAACTTGTCTTTGTTTTTTTATATACGTAAATGAAATCTTCATTATGTGTGTAAGACATTGAAATAATTACTATTTTAAAAAAAAATAATCAAACAAGCAAAAAACCCCCAACACAAAACAAAAAAAAATAAACCCATTTTGGTTCAAGACTTTTTATGCAGTCAAGTTTTGAAGTGTTAAATGGACAAACTTCACATTATTAGGTATTTGTGTCACAAGGTACTTTTTTCCAAAACCAGTTTTATTGATCCTTTTTCCACTGTGACAACATTGTATCAGGGCAGAATGTGATTGCAGAATGTAAATTTTGGGGTGAGCAGAGAGGCTGAGGACTGCATCATGGAAATAATGAAAAGCTGCACATAATTTAGAGATAATGTAATTTTTTAGGCATTTTTATTGTCATATTATATATTTATATGTCAAGGGCAAGACATTTCATAGCTCTTAGACGATTCAGTTAGCATCATCTGCAATTCAATAGTTGATTTTAGTACCATTGTAACTTTACTTCTAAAAATCAGTTCATAAAACTCCTTAAACTCACAAATAGAATTAACCTGAAGTTCAGTCGTAAGAGACCCATAATTTAACAGGTTTTTGCAGTCCTTCCAATGCTTTTTACAATAATCTTTCAGTACTGCTTTAGAAGGAGAACAGGATATAAATTCTACAACTTTTAGAAACTAAGAACAGGAGTATTTGGAGGTAGAATATTAAATCATTTCTTGATACAAAACTCCTGAAGCATGTCCTCACACTCTAATGAATGTCTCAGTACACAATACTCCTGAAAACAAGATAAATCATTTTTTTTTTGTCAAGTTCCAGCACTAAAAACTTACAATTTCATGAAAAATCAATATTTTTTTTCCAGAGGTGATAGCTGAACCAAGTAGGGTTATTTTTCTGAAATCAAACTCTGGAGCCAAGCGGCAAGACTCAATGAAAACCACTAAAGAAAATTCCTGACCAGTTTTTCCGCTTTCTTTGTGCAGTATTTTTGAATAAACCTCCCCCCCTACCCCTCCCCCCCCAAAAAAAAAGAAGATATTTTTATAAGGAAACAATTTTACTTTCATTTTTTACATGTAACTTGCTCTTCACCAAAGAGTCAGAAAATTAAAACTATCTGACTATAAGTTTTAAGATCACATTATTAAATAAAGGACTTATTTTAAAATAAATACAAATAATAGTCCCCAAAAGTGTCTGCGTCATCCCTATCTTAATGATAATCAGAGACTTAAAAATGAATTAAACAATTTTCACCTACTAAATAGCATTACTTGTAACAGTTGGAACGTATGCATAAATTTTTTAATTTTTCTTTTATATAAAGACAAAAATAAAGAACTTTATGGGGGCATATGTCAACTTTTTTGCCTTTTGAGTGTTAGCCAAATTAATAGGTAGCATTAGCACAATAGAGATTTTGTGAACTGGAACTACTGTTTGAGTTGACAAAGCTATTAAGAATTATTTTCCTGCTAATTTAAAGCCTGTATTCCATTCCACTCCATAAAGTTTAATTTACTTTTTCATTACTTTAAAAAGAAAACTGTGTCATACATTATGTGAAAAAAACCCACCTTGCTCTAATAAATTATTTTTGCAAGCGGTGCCATATATATAACCAACATGTGTATCAAGGATATTCTTAACTAATACAAACTGTCATATCTAATCTAGGCAGTGTCGCCAGAAGTATTTATTTCACCTGAGGACCTGGATTCCACAGGGGTTTCCACTTTCAAGTTATTAGCAACCAATGTCATACTGAATACACTGATTAATTATTAGAGTTTTAACAAAGACTGCTATTTCTCTAACTACCAAACCAAACTCACTGAGAAAAACCAGCACTGACCAGAACTACCGTAATTGTGCTGTCTTTTTTTTTGTATGGTGGTTAGGTTTGTTTGGTTTTTTTGGGGGGAACATAAATAAAATAAATTCTGGTGAAACCAAGTTGATAGGAACCTGTGTATTGACATCACCAGCCTCAGAGCTGCCCAGGCCTGCCAAAGCAAAATGCTCTGAAACATCCCCTATTCTGCCCCTCTCCTGCTATTCTTTTCAATCCTGCACTGCTCATCAACCACCATGTTTTTAATACAGGACATACCTAAGACAAGCAATAGGTTGTGGGTAATCCCTTCCAACTACACGTCTTGTCTGGTCCCAGTCAACAGCCTTCCCTAAGCTAAGATAGATGCCCAAGAAGGCATCCCTGTACCAGACATGTCCAGGACCTGCCACCCAGCACCCGCAGACCTACCCTTCAAGCCTGCCGGTCTGGTCCTGCACTAAGCCTGCCACTATCCGTGATGGTGTCTCATGATAAGTCTTATGGTAGAGTGGTATCATGAGGGCCAGAGCAGGACCTGTGTATGTTGAGGTGAGGCCATTTATCATTGCCAGAAGAACTCCTACAACTTCCACAGGTCTGTCAAGTTGCCCTGGCACTCAGACAGCAAGACATGGAACCGTTTGCAATATGACAACCTCTCCTTGTGCAGGATACCATGACCCTGATGTAGCAGGATCTGGTGCTTGCAGTCACAAAGCAAGAAATAAGATTCCAGTTTGCCACCTGTTGGGGCTTCGTATTCAGAGGCAACAGTCAATACACTGTTCCCAGATACATTCTTGCATTATAACCCTTTCCTAAGATAAGATTTATGATAGTGCACAGGACCCTATAGATGGAGCCTTCAGTGTTTGGAATTAAGAAACCTAGAAAACATAGGAGACAAAGGGAAGACTAAGGGAAATGTGGGCTCATTGTGCAATGAGATGGGGGCCTGGTTACAGAGGACATGGAGAAGATGAAAGTACTGAATACCTTCTTTGCCTCAGTCTTTACTAACAAGACTAGCCTTCAGGAATCCCAGAGACCAGAGGAAAGGTTGGAGCAACAAAGACGTACCCTTGGTGGAAGAAGATCAGGTCAGGGAATACTTAAGAAAACTGTGCATACTTAAGTCCATGGGCCTCGTTGAGAGGGACCCACAAACACCGAGGCAGCTGGTTGATGATTGCGAGGCCATTCTCAATAATCTTTGATTGATCATGGCATCTGGGAGAAATACTTGAAGACTGGAGGAAAACAAATGTCACCCCCATCTTCAAGAAGGGCAAAAGTAGAACCCAGGGAACTACAGGCTGGTCAGCTTCACCTCAATCCCTGGAAAGGTAATACTGGAAACTATTTTCAGGCAAATTCTTAATGTGCCTGGAATCATCAGAAGCTGTCAGCATGGCTTCACCAAGGGGAAGTCATAGATGGATGAGCAGACAGTGGGTTGGACTGAAAACTGGCTGGATGTCTGGGCCCAGAGGGCAGTGAACAGTGGTGCAAAGTCTAGTTGGAGGCTACTGACTAGTCGTGTACCCCAGGGATCAATACTGGATTCAGTCCTGGTTAGCTTCTTCATTAATTAACTAGATGATGGGCAGAGTGTACTCTCAGCAAGTTTGCAGACAACGCTAAGTTGAGAGGAGTGGCTGGTATTCCAGAGGGTTGTGCTGCCACCTGGAGAGACCTTGACAGGCTGGAGAAATGGGCTGCCGGGAATCTTATGAAGTTCAGCACGGGGAATTGTAAAGTCCTGCATGTGAGGAAGACCATCATGCACTGATATGTGCCAGGAGCCACCCATCAGGAAAGCAGCTTGGCGGAAAAGGACCTGGGGGTACTGATGGACACCAGGTTGACTGTGAGCCAGCAACATGCCCTTGTGACAAAGAAATCAAGTGGTATCGTCATCTGCATTGGTCAAAGTATTTCTTGCAGGTCAAGAGAGGGAGTCCTTCCCCTTTATGCAGTGTTGCGACACCATCCCAGGAGTACTGGGCACAGTTCTGGGCTCCTCAGTACAAGAATGACATGGACATACTGTAGAGAGTGCAATGAAGGTCCACAAGGATCATTAAGGGACTGAAGCACTTCATTTATGAGGAAAGGCTAAAAGAGCTGGGACTGTTCGGCCTGCAGAAAAGAAGGCTCAGGGGGGATCTTATCAATGTATGAAAAAAAATTGAAGGGCGCGCGCAGAAGACACTGCCAGGCTCTTTTCAGTGGTGCCCAGTGACAGGATCAGATGTAATAGATACAAACTGAAACACAGGAGGTTCCCTCTGAAGATCGGGAAACACTTCTTTTACTGTGGGGGTGACAAAGCACTGGCAGAGGTGCCCAGGGAGGTTATGCAGTCTCCCACCTTGGAGATATTTAAAAGCCATCTAGGCATGATCCTGGGTAACCGTAGGTGGCCCTGTTTGAGGTGGGGACAGGACAAGATGACCTCCAGAGATCCCTTCCAACCTCAATCATTCTGTTGTCCTGATTGCGTGAAAGACATTCTCTCCCCTTAGCATTCAGACCTTGCTTAAATTCCTGCATAGGTGCAGATAGGAAAAATAAATACACTTAAAACATGCAGGAGAGAAAAGAAAATCCAGGTAGGTGATGTTGACAGATGTCTACTCAATGCACACACATTGAAAGTGCAGCAAGTTTTAATTACCCTAGTTCAGGAGAACAGAAATAGCCATTGGTAAGTATGCTGTCCTTCCAACTAAGTACAACTTGGGAAATAAAGTATTAAAAGACTTGAGAAAAAAAAATCCAAAAAAAAAATCAAATGAGGAGGGTAGAAAAATAATCAATGTGAAAAATGTTATAAATTAAATTCCTGTAATTACTGGATATTTTAAAAGGCAAATTCAGTTCAAAGTTACACACATTTTAGGCATCTTCTCTTTTATTTCTCATCAATTCAGGACTATAGAGAAAACTGGATTATAGCAGTGATGTCCTGACTTCGCTGAAGTAATTGGACATTGGATATTTTCCGAGACCTTTCCTTCAAAACTCTGATCCCTCCTTTTCCTGCTACTCCCTTGACACTACTGGTGTCTCTGTAGCACTGATCCTCAACTACAGCATTACTCTACAATATTTAATCTTGTACATCTAGATTGTGTCTCAATCTTGCTTTTTTTCTTTACAGAGTATCCAAAAGATTTATTAGTGTGCTTGTTTTGTTGTATACAAATACGCATCTTCAACCATAGCATATGAACACTCATGATTTTATACATTGCTATAAATAAGTTGCTAGAGAAACATAAAAGCTGTATTTATAGTAATAAACTAAAAGAGTACAAAGAGACATTCCCAGTCTCCCAAGTGACCAGTTTATAAAGCTAAATTGTTAGAATAGGTCCTGTGGTGATTTGGACCAAGTCAGCTAGCACTGCTCTGAACACCTCCGGGGTGCTATTCAGGAGTTAGCATGGGCTGAATATCAGTCACATTACACAGCTACAAGGATAAGCTACTTAGAAGGTAAGAGAGTTTAGTATTATGGAGAATGGTCCCAAATGCATTCATCTCATTAGTATAGATGGATACTAATGTCTATATTCTTTTGATCAGCTGTACTCCAAAAGCCCGATATATAGCCTAAAAGCCAGTCTTTCCATCAATATTCAAGTCCTTTGTCAATTACTTTTCTTTTTTTGTTGGTCACAGAAAAAACTGAAACGGGTAAATCTTACGACAGCCAAAATTATTAAATTCAGGCTCACACAGATCCACACAAGGATCCCAAGAAACTTTTTATTTACCCCTCCTTAATGGAACCAGAAGCTTTTTGCATGATTTTTCAGTTTCAAGGTTAATAACCTAAGTAAAACAGCATGGCCAGAATTTAGCTTAAAGATTAAGACACCTAAATTTTATGCTCACACAGGCATCTAAACTCTCAGCATAATGTAGATCTCTGCAGTGCAACGGCAGCCTACACGCCTTGTTCAAGGTAGGTCTAAAAGTCAACTTAAAGATTCCTGCATTAGGTGCCATAATGTACAAACTGAATCTCATTTCCTCCTGTATCACCACAAATCCAAAATAAGTCCTACAACTAACTTCCTTTGATACTATGGAGATATAACCTTTTTATTTACTGGAGAACATAGCTAAATGAGCTGAGCAGCTACTAAAGAGTGCATTTATGAATGAAAGCTTAAACACAAATGAAGCTAAAAAAAAAGGTCTTTCCTCTACTTTAATATGGCAATCAGTAAGGACTTTGTCATCTTCCCATTTCAAACTCTAGTTACTTTAGTGTTTTATTTTGGCTTTGATTCCTGTTCAAAGATATTCTGTCAACATTTTGGAGCATCTCAATCAATCTTCCAGATACAGATCAAGCCTGACAGAAAGTCTCATCATTAAAATACTTTTCTCCTTTTTCTTGTTACTCTAAAATATTGATCCATGAGATAGATATGGCTTTAAACACATGCCATAGAAATACAGTGAATATTAGTAGCTTATTGGTTCCACTATGTCTTCAGAGAGATCTGAACTATCTTTACAGACAGTTCTTGTGATATTGTGCCAGAGCTTTTTCTTACTGCACCTGAAGATCTGTGAAATGTGAAAAACAGCACTGACCTTAGCCTACGCAAAAGAGGAACAACCTTAGGTGACCATGTTCTGTGCTATTAATGATTAGGAGGAAAGAAAAAGGGATAGTATTTTATCATTTTTTACCAGTGCAAAATGTGGTGGTCGGCAATTTAAGACAATGTATGAGATATTGATCATCTCTGTACTGTCCTTTACAACCAATGGTTCTGACCTCTTTCTTTGTCTGAGAGCCATCACTTGTCACCACATCCCTTGACTACATTTGAGAAAGGGGCTTAAATGCTACAAATGTCAAGCAGTTTTCCTCAGATGATAATAGATTTGGTCCCTGCTTTTTTGGGGAATGCTTGTTGTCATCTTGATATGTATTGTGATTAGAAAGAGGAAATTAAGTTAAAGCAGAACTGATGGTTTGCTTAATACATAGACTTATACTTCCCGTAAGCTGAACAAGAGAAGGCATTTTTGACTTACATACAGAGGGGAACAAATGTGAATAGCTTAAGAACTTTGAAAAGCATCTCCTTTATGACCCCCGTATTTTTAGACAGGCATCTGTTTCCAGTGGACAGGCAGCAATTCTCCAGCAGCAGAGCCCTCTTTGGCAGACACTGTCTCCCAAGTCAGGAGCATTACCCTGGCTTTCTAACCCATCCTTTTTTTCTGCTGCACAAAAGGCTTTGAGAATAGTTGATATTTCTAGCTAGTGGCAATTTGTTGTTTTTTTAAATGTTGTACAGGCAAACAGAGATGATTTCTCTTAGTTTCCAAAGTGCTTGACACCTAAACATTTTTTCACCTTCTCTCTCACATTTGCAATTTGTAAATGAAAAACACTCAGAACTGACTCATTCTAAAGATAACAACAACAACAACAACAAAAAGGTTATGACATTTCCAAAATTTTCCATAGTCCAATTCTTTTTTTAGCTGATCCTGAAATAGAGCAATCTTCACTGTCTGAGAGGGCAACGTGCTTCATAGACCTTGAAGTTTTCCCCCTGTCCGATGGAGAGGATATACCTCCTTTTTCAAATCATTCCACAAAGTAAATAGAAATATGTAAACAACTATACTTTAATGTCTGACAGATTAACTTTTGAATTAAAAAATGTGTTTCGTAGAAATTTATCACATAAAAATGAGTGCTTGGCCTTTTAATTTTTTCTAATAATAACAGAAATAACACACTTAGTACACTTAGCACATAGTTGGTCAAAAGCAATCTCGCTTGGACGACTGTATCTACTTTTAAATGTGGTTTTTTAGTTCTAAGCTTTTATTTTTGCTGGTAACTAGGAATTACATACAGTAGTTCATCTCCTTTCCATACTCTGTTCTCCTCTCTAGGAGATTATGGTGCTCAGGGATTATAAAATTTAGCTATAAAAGAGATTTTGTAGAACTGGGAGTTACTCTCATATTTCCAGTAATTTGTGTATGTTTAAAACTTCTCTAAAGTTTCTCATTTCTGCATGACTTTCTTATATTATACTAAATGAGGGTACCGTGATAGCTGTGGCTGCTAGCTAATAAGATGATTATTTTTATCATCTGTAGTGGTTAATTGGAACAGGTCATGTACCTGTAGGCAATCAGAAAAGAAATCAAAAAGACTGAGTTATTCAGGCTTGAATTTAAAATGTCTGCAGGAAGATTCTTTCCAATATCAGAAGCTAGCTTTGAAACAACATAAAATAAATACAACTCTTTGGAGAAGAAAAAAGATCGTTTTCAGTCTAAAACCTCAAATACAGAAGAAAAATCTTGTAGGAAGAATATTTAGGGCTTTATCCATAGTTACATTTCCAGTTCACTTCCTTCCTCACTGAAAAGTGTTTTTCTGCTTAGTATATGTGTCTGAAGTAAATGAGACCAACAGGAGACTTGCCAAGCCTTAGATTCCACACCAAATGCTTAACTTGTGAGAAGACCTTTTCAAAACAGCAGTATTGACTGAGGAGAGATTTTTATTTTAACTAGGTCTGATGATCTTTAGACTTACACTGAAATTTCTGCATGCATACTAACAAAAAGAAAGGTAGATACATGGGAAGAGAAACCATGCAATTAGACATTCAGTCTCTATATTCCCACTGCATTTGAGAAACAATAATAAGAGGCTGACTCAGTATTGTTGTGAAGTGGAAAATTACTTACCTTTTTGAAGAATATTTTCTAGTACAGGAGAAGATGTATGTGTTATTTTCCAGTAAATAATTTGAGGTCACTCTTCATAACTTCTCAAAGCAGAGCTGGGTATTAGCTTCACAAACACAAGTTTTGGCCTGTTTTCTCCTCTCCTCCTGATTTCAGGGACTCAAGGTGCCCTCTTCCAGCTGGCAGAGCTGTATGTGCTTCCATTACTGTTCCTCCATAAGCGGAGCTCCTTGTACACCTTCCTTTCTCATGGTCTTTATTACCTTTCAACCATCGTGCAAGCAGTTCAGGATATCAGTATTTTAAAGTATTCTAGAAATCATGGAGGTGGAGGGGAAAGGGAATGCTATTGTGCTGAAAGATAGTAACTTCACAACAGGAGAATTGTTTTTAGTCTGTCAATTTGACCCAAGAGGCTCAACCACCAGACACAGCAAGGATTCCTATAAGCCATTTCTGATAGAGCAGATATGTCACCTGCCATAATCTCTACTAATTAGTTATAAGTCAGAAATTTATAGTATCAAAATACATGACAAGCAGTTTGTGCATAGCTCTGAGCTTCTTCTCTACATGCAGGCCACTTCTTTTCTCAAAGATTGTGATGTCCTCTACTGCACTATCTGCTGCAGATTTTATCATGGAAACATGGTGTTAAGTCTGAAGAAGCTTTGCTTTCCTTGTTTTGTTTTCGATTTTATGTGTCTGACAGTCTCTGTTTCTAGAGCTTTCCTCAATGTGTACCACAGAAACCTCTTCTGGGGAACCAGCTGCTCACCTTTTTTGCCTGGGATAGAGTTCTTGAGCAGCTATTACTAATAATAACCTTACTCACAGCAGAGGATAATTAAACCCTTCATTTATGCTTTCTGGGTGGCTGCTTCACTCAGGGATGTTTATGCTCTATCATAAGTTCCATGTGTGTCTTGTGAGTCTCTGTGACTTCCTAATTTCCAGTCAACAGACGTGTTCAGAGATGTCTTGTTCATTCCTTAGGGCGTTGTTGATCAGGTGTGTTGTTCAAAAATCACCATGCTACAGACAGAAAAGCTAACTTTAATGTACAGGACCTTACTTTCTTGAGACAGTTCTTTCAAGGGCTGTAGTACACCTACTATTGGTCAGAAAGCAGTATCGGAGCTGAGTTATTAAGACTTTGGTCATCAGTAAAAAGGAACAGTCATTCATCCCTCAGGGAAAGTATCTACATGTTAGGTAGTGGATGAAACTGATTTAGGAAACAGAGTCTCCATGGATAAGGGGCTAGAAAGATCACATTAATAAGTGTTCACTTTTTATTTCTGAGTGAAATTATATGTAGAAGTTAAGGGTAAGGCTCCGTTTCACAGAAATCAATGGCCAAGACTCCAGTTAATTTCAATGAGGACAGGTTTTACACGCTACCCCTGCAGCAAATTCAGTCTGAAATAGGCATGCACACGTTTGCAAATGCCGAGCCACCAAAGGTTAGCTTTCATTGTCAAAGCATAGACACGTCTGAGCAAGTGCTCAGAAGCCCACTCAGGTCACAGGCAGCACTGAAGCTTAAATGGAAAAATGCTAAGGAGTTTTTAAGACGCGTTGCAGAAGATTTTTTTTAATGATGAAGGTAAAGAACAGGAATATATATTGTAGAGAAGAGAAATGTGAAGAAGGAAGAAGCAGGATTTGAGGCAGTATAAGTTGCCACGATGTAACCCTATTAACAAGCCTACTAGGTAAAGTTTGAAGTTGAAGACTGAGTCACCAACTTTATAGATTCATGCCTAGTTTAAAGTGTCACCCCTCCCTGATCCCTAGCTTTCTGTTCTGTTCTTCCTGGAAGCAAAAGGGAAGGAGGTCCTCTCTTACCTGCCATACTTGATAGACTGGTGTATCAACATCAAATAAACTTCTTGTTGATTTAAGATAACATGCCAGCCTGCGGTATGCAGTGGCTTAGCAATAGCAAAAGGATGGACAGATATCTGGATCCAGTAACCTATTAAGTCTCCAAAGACGAAATATTAGAGATTCTGAGTCAAAGCTCTGAAGAGTCACATCTGCAAGTGTATTGCAGTCATAGGGCTCCTGCAGTCATGGCCAGAGTGAGTTAAATGCTTGGGAATATATGAAGCCCATCACTAGCATGAACACTTTGTATATGAGTTCTGAGAGCTATGGGATGTTCAAAGATGGACTTTGAGGGTACAGTGACGTAGATAACTGCCTGAGAAAAGCACACATTTTGAGTTTCTGCTATGCAATGGTGCTGTAGTAAGGAGATCTGGATGGAGACCAGAGTTGGACAGCAAAGAACATGCCAACCTAATCCAAATCTGATGTTTTTTCCACACAAAAGATGGATGTAGGTGATGGGATACAGTGAGGTTGAAAAGAAAAAGCCATGCAAAGGAAGGAGAGATATGGGAGTCTGCACATGTGCACTAATGCTGGTATGTCACACAGGTACACACACACAGTGACGCTCTGTTGCCTGTGTATTGAGGTCAGACACGATCCAGGGTTAGTCCTATTGCAAACCATTACTGGGGCATTGTTTGTTCTGGTGATCTAAGGGGTGGACTGTTCATGGCCATGCTGTCACACTGCACTGCCTGCATGCAAGCTTATTGACAGATGAAATTGAAAATAAAATTTTCCTAGTTAGGAGCCAGGGTGCTAGCTCTTGTTAACACTAAGGAAGACTGAGAAATACTAGGTTTTTAATTTATTTTTTTTCCATTGCAGAAAGAGCTCAGATTATTTTTCTTTAGTCACACAAATGAAATAGTTTCTAATTGATCCTCCAGGGCACTGACAGCACTTTCAGCCAGTCGGGGAGACAGAAAAAACAGTGTTGATTTGCTATATAGAAAGAAAAGATTCAGCTTTCAAATGCGTCACAGAACAGTATCAAAAGATGTTTGTAGACAGGCAGAGAGCACACAAAGTTTGTACCAGCTGCAATTAAAAGTTCACAAAAGGCTTGCTAGAGCTAATTCCTGAATGCTGAGCAGACGTGAATCAGAGCCGCAAGGTGCTTGACATTTTGATAGTGTGTTTCGGAGCCCTTTAATGAATATATAAAACTACAGAGCAAATGGTGGAATAATGAATATATAAAACTACAGAGCAAATGACAGAATTTTGTTGAAGAGTGAAACTACATAGCTAACAGGAGACAGCCATTGTATGTGTCCTTCAAGAATAATGGAAAGAAATAATCAGGTATACAGAGAGATGTTGCCTGGATTTAAAAATAGTGATTTTTTTCTGTAAGAAATCACACTCATAATGGCACATTTAAGGATGATCACTTTACTATGGAGAGGCATCAAGTGACTGCTTTTGATGATCCCAGGAAAAAAAAAAAAAAATATTTAGGATTTTTAAATACAAACAGTAAGCTGTTGTATTGGGAAGACATTCACATCACCCCAGCAGATTATCCTTTTTGGGAAAATCCTGCTCGACTAGGCAGACCCCCATTGGAGCACCACAACACATTCATGGCTGGTGAAGGAAGAGAGAGAAGAGATGGGAAGAGAGCAGAGACGAAGGTCACTGTTAGGTGTCATTACCACCTATATCGTAGCTGTGTGGTAGGGTAAGGGTCTAAACAGATGGATAACTACACGTCTCCCCTGACTGTTGGAAGCAGCAGATTTGATATTGCTGTCTGTTCACAGCTCAGAACTGTAGTGGAGGCTGCATGGGTGCTCACAGCTCATGTGCCACACCACCACCAGCACTGTTCCCAGAGCTGGCAGCCAGTGGTACCCAGTGGTGACCATCTGCTGCCCCCTGGACCTCCTCTCATCCCAGGCCTGCCAGCGGCCACCTTCATGGCCTTCCCTGGGGTCACTGTCCTGGGGTGGTCCTCAGATGCGGGTGAGGGCAAGGCTGGCCAGCAAAGGAGAGGTTCCTGCAAATGCTGAGATGTAAGATTTGAAGATCTTTCTCTCTACCAAACATTTGTTCATCTCTTAAAAACATGTTAGGAGAAAAAGAAAAAAAAAAGGAATGATTGTGGTGGAAAGGCTTTCTTTCAAATGCACCCTTCTCCCTCCCCTCCCCCCCGCAAGATCATAAAAGTTTACAGTGGCACAGTGAAAGTGGAACTTTGACATCCCAAAATACACAATGGAAAGGAGCTACTGAATGCTAAAGCCATGTGACTGTCCTTCCCTGTCTCTGCAGAGACTGAAGAGAGTGAGGGAATTATAATTGACCTTGCACTGATGTAATTTTATTAGTGACAACTCCTGGGGCAGCTTTAATTCCAGGAAGAGACTGGAGAGGTGGGAGGGTCATTCATCTAGATGTAACATCTACATTCAGAATAAAATGCGCCCCTTTGCCAAGAAACGCTAGTTTTATTTATAGAGAATTCTAATATACTGGGCCACAATCAGCTCACTGAAAAGGGTCAGCGTGAGTCCTAGGCTTGGAGTTCTGCAAAAATATCTGCCATCCCAACCTTCAAGTTGGAATAAATAAAACTTGCAGTAATGTGCTATGGTATATGTCATACTGTGTAGCTGGTAAGCCCCTGGAGGTAGATGATTTTTCCTTTTATTGTGCTATGAAAGGTTTCCATGTTAACAGAACAATCAGCTTTTTTTTAAGCATAAATTGGCATTTCTAAGCTGTTCAGTGTGGGTGAACACTGTCACTACTGTAGTTTTTTGCTGCAGGAGACTGTGGAATGAATAAATAAATGCTTATTTCTAACATCCCCCTCCTCCTTGAATCTAACATCTGTCACTGAATGAATCAGGGAAGTCAAGCACCGTTGCCTTCCTTTTAATCCTGTGACGCATCTATAGCTCACATACTCTCAGTCATCAGCTGAATTCATTAGATATTTTTTTGAGGCTTTTTGATCACAGAATTTCATTCCTGTAGCAGAAACTTGCTTTATTAATAATAATAATAATAATAACAACAATAATGAGAAAAGTATCAGCAACATGAACCCCTCAAGCCAAAAGAAATAAGAAATTAAAATACTAACTGATGATCCATCATGAGAGTTTCAGGTGTGAAGAGTTTATGAAACATCTGACTAGTATTAACAGGGATATTCCATCACCGTTCTTTAGAAATGGAACAAAAACTTCACCAGCACCATCAAAAGCTAATTCAGTGAGTGTGTTCTCAGGGTTCAGGTTCACTATAGATCAAATCAGTTCTAATCCAGCTCTCAATCAATTAATAACCCTGAGAGATCGGTCGTATGAGTTAGTGCAAATCCCCTTTTTCTGACAATATAAGGAGAAAAATGGATTTTATATCTCATTGACCATTGCAGAAATGGATTAGGTAAAAGCACTGACTGCAACAGAAAGAGCGTACAAGCTAATAAGTTGTCTTTTAACATTTGGAACTAAGTATTTTGCAAGCTAGGGCAGCTCTTTTCTCTCTGAAATCACAGCAAACTCTTTTTGGTGCTTTCCCTCACACACCTTACTTACTGCCAGTCCCCCTAGAAAAAAGAAACAAGTTACTTCGTCCTAGCTTGGGGTTTGTCAGGCTCCTGGCAGGACCTGTGACCCCATGGAGAGAGGAGCCCACACTGTAGCAGGTTTGCTGTCAGGGATCAAGTGCACTCCATTGGGCAGTAAGACTTCTTGCTTTGGGAAGGACTTTTTCTTCCAGGTCAGCCAGTATGGGTGAGTGTTGGGGAAGAAGGTCAGGCTTATCTGGAAAAGAGGTTTCCTTCTACAGAGCACAGGGCTCTAATGCAGGTGCCTAAATTGGGCTAGTGGGACACAGATTCTGGACTGAACAATGAATATTTGGGCCTTTTGTGTTTTCTCCACAATAGCAGACACTATGCCTGCCCCTGTATTTAGGCTGCCAGAAGAAGGTGTCTGCTTCCTTTTCTTGATCAGGGGGGCTGTAACAGGCATCTACTACAACTGCACTGGGACGGTCTGTTCTTTCATGCTTACCCCATGTTGGCCTTCCACCTCTCTCCCAGGTCATGATTTTAAAAGTTCTGAGCCATGATGGTACACCCGCCCCCAGCCTTTTCCATGTTCATCTCCTTACAAGTTATGGGCTATGTTGGCTTTTCCAGAGAGTAGTCTTACTTCCCTACGAACAGTTTTGATAACCCATTTCTGTTCAGCAGCAGACGTTACCCCACTAAGTTTTGGTTTCCTTACAGCTACTTTCTTTGTTAATATGAAAGTCTTTTGCAAGGGACGACAGAGAGCTGGGACAAGGAGAGTGGATCAGGGGCTACTGAGTACCCAGAATCGAGCCAGGGAGAGTGGGGAGGGAAGCGGTGCACCAAGGGTAAGAATACAAGGAGTAGGGTCTGTGTGCTTTGAGTGAGAGACCTGTGAGAACCCTGTGGGGCAGGGACTGTAGGTCTTGCGATCTTGACAGTCCATCAGAAAGCAGAAAAGGCATGGTCACTTCTGAATAAATCATTTTTGCCAAAAGCCTCAGCATAGGGGAGAGGACCCCTGACGGGTAGGTGGGAAGGAGCCAGAACAGCAACTCCTGGCTCACTGCGGGGTGGGATGTTTTTCCTGTGGTGGTATCCTTCCTGCAGGCCCTGAGCAGGCAATTTTGCTCCCTGTCTCCCCTGCCTGTTTCACTGCCCTGAGCCATGGCAACTGCTTATACAGCAACTTTCTGCCCTTCCCTTGTCTTTTGTCATCTCCTAGCAAAGCAGCAAACACGCAAACCCACATAACAAAAGCCTAAAAGGACACAGAGGATCAAGGAAGATGTAATTTGAGCATCAATGGATCATGTGTGTCATGTGTCAATGGACATTGTGTGTCACAGTGAGTGAGTGAAACAGGAAAGCATTAAAGTGTTCAGGAAGGTATGAAGACACCCCAGATCCTTTTGGACAAGAGAGCTAGATACATCAGGAATCCATTCCTCTTTAATCTTACCAATCTTACTTTCCATATAATCACATGCCCATTCCACTGTGTCTGTTCCTGGATGCTCATCATGTTCACAGCCTTCACCAGTGAAGGAGCAGGGAACGTCTGACACACAAGTGTTGCCCTGGATGCTTCATCCAGTAGCAAAGGATGCAGAGGGCTGTGCATACACACATCAAAGAAGCTGTCAGGATCTAGATAGAAAGGCTCACCTGGTTAGAAAGGTTCTCTGTGCACAAGGTCACACAGTGCACAGCAAAGAGCCATTCATGAATGCCGGTATCAGGTCTGTCACACCAGACTTGCTGTCTTGCTACCTGACATCTGAGCTTCAGACTTGACATAATCTGTACATAAACTTGTATAAATGCTGTTAGTGTTCATCTACTTGTGGGTTTCAGGTTTAACCATTTGGGGACAGTATTTCCAGTGGGGAATTTTAGCAAAGGAATTTCTCACCAAAGACAGAATTGCAGGTACCAGTGGAGAGCTACCTTTAATGCAACATCCCAACTTCACTCCTGCAAGTTTTGGTTTGGTAAGCATTCATAAATCAGGAAGCATTTCCTGCCTTCTTAATCTGGTCCATTTCTTGTTCTCTTTGTTTTCTACATTAAGGAAAATAATGTTTTAAAGCAGTTTTTGTCACTCTTTTCTTATAGGTTCATGAAGAAAGCTCCCAGGTCCATCCCTTCCTTTTTGCAGCAATGGTTAGCTTCTGCACTTGCAATCACTAAAATTCAGTGTTTCTTCTAGTAAAAATATTTTGTCGCAGAAGGGACAAGACGCTCAATGGCCTTTGGCCCACTGTCTCAGGTGTTCTAATCCACAAAAGATGGGTTTCATGATTTGACACAGACATATTTCCAATCAGTTACACAGCATATTCTGAACTGTGTGTGGTATTTTTTGTTGGTTGACTGTTTTGGAGTTATTTCACAAAATGTACTGTGTCAAATGTACTGTCCTAGTCATGGCGCAAGGTATAGTAATAACCATGAATCAAGTTGTTATTTCTGTCTTTTCTAAAGCGAAATCAATCTCTGTTATTTATCAAAGCTATTTTGTAACTTTTTTTTCCTCTCAAAAATGAGACAATAAGAAAACTTCACAAGTTGGTTTTTTTTTTAAACCTGGCTTTGTCTTCTAAAATAATTGTTCCTCATGGAAGATCTGCTTATCAGATAGTGTCAGTCATCCTTTTATTATAACAACAACAAAAAAAATCCTTAGCACCTCTGCCTTATTTTCTTCATGTTTAGGTTCTCTGCATATATTTTTACTTTTCCTTCTTCTGCTATCTCAGAATCTACTCTTTCTTTTTATCCTTATCATCGCAATTCCATCTGACTCTCCTGTGATCTCTTTCTTCTTTCTTTTTTTCCTTCATTCCAAATGCAGTTCAAATACCTCATTCTCAGTTCTTAAGCGTATTCATGGTTCTATCCTTATCTAAATCTCTGCTTCCAGTGAACACGGCCTATTTTTGTACTTCTTTTTTACAACTTTTTGCCTTCATTCATTAATGTTAAACACCTTTCTCCATTCTCCTCTTGGTATCTGGAACATCTGATTGCTTCTCAAGTGCCCATCTCCTCTCTCTGTGTCTAGTGCAAACTGTGGGAGATGCCCCAGAGTGCATAAACTTACATTTTATTTTTAATTTATCAGTAATCTAGAGGAAGAAAGTGTTTAACTTGTGCATATATGCATTACAATATCACCTTGGCACAGTCACATGTGGCCTGATTTTCTCAGATATTGGAGAAACTGAACTTGCAGTTTTCCTTCCAATCTTGTTAGTTGTAAAGAATCTACTCACTTCACTCCGCTGCAAATCAGAAGTAAAATGTCATTTCCTTTCATAGTGAAAAAAATGCAGGATACAATTTTCTGGTACGCCTATGTCATTTGAAAATCATAGGTTTTGACACCTCCCTTCGCAAATACCCATGAAAATGCAGAGTTTTGGTGGAAAAAGACATTTAAACAAATTATTTTCAGGAGAATTTCTTAATTTTCTCCCAAAGAAGATAATATATTGGGACTGTTTTTCCAAAGCCTTCATTTGTGTAGTCATTTAAACCTTGACAAACTGAGTGGAAGTAGGGGCTATTTTCATGCCTCATTTCTTCACCTTGCTGACAGAAAATGGAGGAGGCATTCCTCTCTGCAAGTACTGGTTTTGCTGATGAGTACAGATGCAATGAGCAAAATGCTGTACTAAAAGGTAAATACACTGCATAGCAGAGTGAGGCAGGAGTAGAGTAAGAAGTTTGATGTCAAAAAATTGGCTTTTTGTCTGGCAACAAGACCAGTGAGATCAGTTTTTATTCAAGAAACGTGTATTAGTATAAATATATTCCCTTTCTGGCTAAACAAATTGCTTTGTTTTTCCTCTCCTTTTTCCCAAACTAAAAACCATGACCACAGTCAATTTCCTCAGCTTCACTGAGATGTTCTAAAAACATCTGCAGAAGAAAAATACAGCTTTAGATCAGATTGCTTTAAGTGCTACTTGCTAGTTTGTAACTCTTCAGCGACTAAGCCGAGTAATAAAGAAAATGACCTCATGTGAATTGCCTGTTTACTAAGAAACGTGGCTACCGAGTATGAACCTAGAACAGTTTAATATGTGCTATTTTCACTAATGTTTGCTGTCATTGGATGTACTCTTCTGTGCTTGAAATTATTTCTGAAAGAATTATTTCATAGATGATATATAGCTCCATTGACTGGTAAAAGAAATTACAGGCCTTTGACCAAATCTTATACGGGTAACTCCTCATCATAATTTTATCAGTGTTTCTTGTTCAGTGCTTCTGGTTCTGGCAGGTTCCTTCCGTGCTCTGTTGAGCTGAATCACCACAGCAATCTTTCTTCCGCTTACCCTCACTTTTATTGGGAATGCTTCTTAATCCTTTCCCATAAATTTACCAGAAAGTTACATTAAGATAAAGAAGGAAAACACACTGCCTAAGAATTTGGAGCCATTTTGTGATGTGTTTATGGTAAAATCTCAGATGTGCACAAGTTGTTGAAGACACATCCAAGGACAGTACCAACAACCAACTAATGCACCATTCTGTGACTTACACATTTTTTTCCTGAGCCAGGAAGACATCAGTCCTTTTTTAATAAATGAGTTATAAAAGTTTGCACCAGCTGAGAGTGTATTTTAGGATGTTTCGTAGTATATTATTGGACCCTCATTTAGTAAACATTCTTCATGTACAACCTTACCTTTGGGGAATTGTAACTTATAACGATATTTCGTACCTGTTCTGAAATACTTGAGAAATATATATTGAAGATAACATAATTCTGACACTTTTACCCTTAAGCTATAATGTCTAAGGCTGCTTTAAAAAAGAAAAATCAATTCCTTGTCTGACTAGAGGATTAGGATAGGCTTATAGAATGACATCTGCTTGACAGAGAAAATACCAATGCAACAGCTGTAGAACTCGTTCTTTTCTGATGCATTGAAAATACATCTACTTAGCTTAAACCATGTGTAAAAATAAGCGACTAGGTACAAATAACTGCATGAGTGCTTAAGGTGCATTTTGATGCTGAAGTACTAAACAATAGTTCCAGTGTTCCCAGAGTTCCTTAACATATGCCTTAGAGAATATGTATATTTTTACCCCCGACAATGAACCGTGGTTTATGTCAATTATTTTGGGAACTAACTTTCTAGTTTGATTTAAACTTACACATGTGTACCAATAAGATTTGAACAAGAATCTGGATGATGCCATGTGTTTAAAAGTCATTGCATTTGATGGATGTCTAGAAGATTGCTTTCTTTTTATTTTGATACTGTTTCATTTGTGCTTTTTGAATGGAGCTTGTTAGCTATCATATATCAACTATCATGGCTATTTTTCCTGTTTTTATTGTGCTCAGACTGGAAAATCTATGTGCTTTTGTGACATAATCAATGGCACATATGCTCACAGATCTAGATAGCAAAAGTACCATGCTTGACTCTGCCAACACACAATGTTTCAGTCTCCAAACTTACACATAACTGTTCTTAACTTCACTTGTTTGTCAAGTACTTCTGAGTTCATGTCTTGATTAAATTATATGAGTTAAATTAAATGCCATGAAAACAATGTTTGTAAGGTTGAGTCTGGATGGATCTAGGTAATAAGTGTATGTCTTATTAATTTTATTTTGCCATTGTTGTGGAGATAAATTAACCTGAAGGATAAAATACTGTGTCATTAAAATATATGCTATACTTCATGTATGCAGCATACAAATATTGAATATGCAATTCTCGTATTGTCATATATTTGCTCATATCAACCTACCTATTAACATGAACACTGATCCACACCCAAACTAAGCAACAGATTCAAAACTGATGCCTGCATTCACAAGCTAATAGATAGAAACCATTTAAAGAAGTAGGATATACATAAAAATAAGGTATCACATTCATAACAAATGCACAGGATCTTACCAATGTCAACATTTTAAACAAAACATTTTGAAGAACATTCTGCCTTTTTATGAGCAAGTAACAAAAATCTGTGGGGTTTTCTCCCACATTTTTTTACAAAAAATATTTTGTACTGAGTTCACAGAGCTTATTAACAAGAGAAACAGTGTTCTCATTACATGGAGAACTCTCACTAACATGTGAAGTGGGTGGTGCTGCATGTTGCAAAATCCTTTGTGTATTTGTGACCCCTGGCTTTATCAGGTCTTTCCTGACAACTGGTTTACACGGTGATTTTATGATCTTAAGATCTGTCTGGTAAGAATAATGTGATTTACTCTGTGTTGATGTGAAAATGTAAAGCCAAGTTTGCAGAAAGGAATTTTTAATACACTGAAACATGACAGTCTCCTGTTTTTCATTTTTCAGAAGAAAAAAATGTATTGTTCTCTCTGGTTTGATTGATACACAGAGAAGATTTGAATATGTTCACTTAACCAAGCAGAATAAATACTACAAAACTTGTGGAACAGCAGTATTTTTTTATTTTTTTTTGTTAATGTGATAATTCTATTGTCAGTCTTAAGGTTTAACTTATCATCATTAAAGCACATTTCTGGGATTGTGAAATAAGTGGTGGAGCAGGCAGCAGGCAGAGGAGAAGGAAAAGCAAATGTGTAAGAGTGCTTTGCATCAAATTATTTACATACACTCTTTTTCATCCCATCTAACTTTACATACCTAATTGGTGTGACTAAGATACTGGCATAGTCATTATAAAGTGAATGGAAGGGGAATATCAGCATACATAAAATTGGATGGGTATCTTCTTAGACTAGATAAGGAGTTACCGACAATATGCTTTGAGTTTAGGTGCCTCCTTTGGGTACCTGAAGCTAGGCAGGGTCAAGCAGATGCTGCAGGTCAGACCTGCAATGAATTAAATAGAGACTTCTACTAGGAGATGCACCTTTAAGGCATTAAATTTTAATTCATTGCTTTTTTTGAAGGTCTAATCAGAAATAGGAACACCGGGTTAAGAAAAAAATTAATACTGGTGAATAGATGTTTAATCCTAATAATTTTAATAATATTTTACCACCTTCGGATGATGGTGAGGAATTCAAACTGGGATTTTTACTCTTACTTTTAGGTAGAATTTCCTCCTTAAATATTCATGTTTGAGATTTATACATGTACGTGTAACTGTCCTTTCAACACTCAAGTATATGTTGTTCAGTGAAGACAGACTGCAATTATCCAATTGTCAAAAATAGGTTTTGCTGTATCAGGCACATTCTCAATTGCCTGTGTTGTTTTAAGGTTTAAATATAGTTTACTGGGTTCCACACAGGAGCTGTAACTTGAGTGAGTGCTTCCAAATTAAGATTCCATTGAGAAAATGGACTTTATTTAAAAATAACAATGATCTCCCAACAGAGATGCCAATTCTGCAACCACCTATCACATGTTCTTTACACAACAGCAAAGCTGGTTTGAGCAGTGTCTGACTGGACTCCAGAAGCTCCAGCAAACTCAAATATTACTTGAGAGTGTGACTTCTGGGGGACAACATCTGCATATGTAAAGTTTCAGGAAGACACATTTGGGGCGACACTTGCTAAAAAAATTTATTTTCATATTTTGACCAGAACGCCATGTTTGACTACTGTGATATGGGACAACTGCCTTGTATACTCCTGTTTCTCTATTAAGTAAACAGTAATGTTACTGAAGCCAGACAGGGACACAGTAACTAGTAGTGTGATTAACAGACCTACCTGTGTTTGTAAACTTAATCCCTGGCACAGATTAATCACAATTCATGTCTCCAGTCTTAGAATGTAGACTGTTTGATGTCACTCCGTATTACACTTTCATATAAGCACTATCAAACCTTGTTTGGCAAGGATAAACGAGTCCAGGAGAGACAGACATCCCACATCCTGGTACAGAGTGAAAGTACTTTAAGACAGGAGAAACGCTGACCACTGGTATAGTTCTTAAAATAAATAAAAAACCCACATGTTTTGCAAGAAAGACCCATGGTAATATACAAAAGCAGGCGTTTTTCCAAGTCACTCCTCTGTTTCAGGGTGAGGGGCAGCACTCGTCAAATTAGTGCTAAGTTTGACTAATTTGGAGTTTCTGTTTTGTTTTAACAAGACATATCTAGTGCAGTTTCAAAACTGTAATGAAACAAGCTTTTGTACAAGGAGATAGTGGAGAGCGCTTTGGGTGAAAATTCACCCCCAGTAGAAAAGGAAATGGCAATGCCTGTTTTATGAAATGTGGGATAAATCATTCTGTTTGATACTAATGCAAAAAAAACCCCCTAAATTCCAGCTGTTCCCTAGTAAAATCCTATCTAGCTCTACACAGCCTTTGAGACATATTTTGAAGACTTAAGTGGTGCCAGTCCCCCTGAGGAGCAAACAGCACTTGTAAGTATTGAACAAAGGTACTCTTTAAGGCTCTGGAGCAACGAATAGCTACTTATATGATTACTCAACTCATATAGATAGTCAAAGGACTCCCACGTGTCAGAAGGGAAGCAGGTGCACAAATCTCTGCAGGTCTAATTCAGCTATATGTAGGGGTTTTTTTCCTTTTTTTTTCACCCTTTTTTCTGCAATATAATGCCATTAAATTCGTTTTATCATATTGTCTACTATTTCAGTGTTAATTTTACCAGAATGCAATTCTGATTTGAACTTCACATCTCATTGTTAGTAAATTAACACCTTTTCACCTGTATTTCATATTTAATTGTATGGGTAAGTGCTGCGAGAGAAAATATAAAGATCTTGAAAATAACACATTGGCTGAAGTGAAAAAAGCAACAAAAATAAGGACATTGTGACAGCTTTCTCCCATTAATGTATTGAAAAGTAGTAGTGCTATTATTCATGCCTTCGATCCATTCAGACATTCACAGATAAATAGCATCTCATTTCACACAGGTGCATTGTTAGTTTCTTTATTAGTGAAGACAAAGTTATGCTTCATGGTCCTTACTTCTTATTTATTAAAGCGTGCTTGTTAATTTCAACCAGATTTGCCTAACCAATAGCCCATCTGAGCACAAATCTACCTGCGTATATATGAAATAAATACCACAAAAAAAACACTGCTTCCAAAGTATTTAAGAAAATGCCACAAATAAAAAGGTAATCTGTATAAACCTTGCACTTAGTGAACTTTCATTTGCACCCAAAAGTCCCTGTGGCATTAAAGAATATCTCTGCACAGGTATGACAATACCATTGTAAAGTTTAAACAATGATGACCAAAGCAATGTCCAAATATGACGTCTGCATGTTTTGCCTAGGTCTAAAATTTAGGCATCTATTTTTAGGTAGTCATTTAGTCTTCTTCAACTGTCAGTGTAAAGGGACAGATAGAAGACGTCATCCCATATGAGACACTTAGATGTGAATGGACTGAAGTTTCCAATCCCTCTCCACTTATTATAGAGGGAGTATGATAACTGTTCAGGTGATTTAGGTGTAATGGACCACCAGCAACACATATCAAAGACAAACATTTTACTCTTGCGTGCTTTTAGTAAAGGACAGCAAAGTAAAAGTATCTGTTACTGACTTCAAGACTGACAAGAATGTTGTTGTGAACAAATGTACAAGCTGTTTCTTTCTATTCCCGCACAAATATACACAAAATTACAGTAATGATATACAGGCACAGTGCACTTTCAGACACCGTTAAGAGATACACTGAGCATCATGCATTCCCAGATTTTGCAAATTTACAAGGAACGTTCTGTGCTATTACTTCTTATAACTGATGACAAGCTTGAGGCTTAAAAATCGATTAATATGGCCAGTTACTAGTCAACTGATGTACCTTGCTTACTTAGAAAAAACTACTTTATTCTTTTGCTTTATAACTAATGCTTGAAGTCAATGGACTGATTATGAACTGCTGTTTCCACACTAAGAGTTCAGGACTGTTGGGGAACACTCTGTGAATACTCTAATTAAAAAAATTTTGCAAATTAAAAATTTTAAAAGTGCAAAAAAACCATAGAGACCTGCATTAAATACAGAAAAGTGCTGTGAATTGCCCTTTCCTCGGAAAGAGCCTTCTGAGTTACTGTTGCTATGGCATCCTTCACTTACTTCATTCCTACTACTGCAGGAGATTCAACAAAATTCTTATGCATACAAGCAGGTGCTTTGATTTTGGAATTGCTCATGTGCTTTAAATTAGACATCTCCTGAAAGGCCTTGTTGAACAAGACCTTCTGTCATATTTTGCTTACCTTGCAAGAAGAACTATATGATACATGTTCTTTGTACAAAGGGTTCGCAAGCTATAGTTTCTGTTTTATGGGTTGGATATAGGATGGATTTTGTTGTTACTAACCATGCTGTTTACATGGTAAACAGCTCTATGTGAACCTTGTGCTAGGACAACGTGATGGCTCAGAATGCATTGTAGAAATTCAGAATTCCTGTACTACTATGAAATTAATATGGAAAATCACAGTATCACAGAAACGAAGGCTGTGATTTTGAAAGACAAACTATTAATTAACAGCAACAGTTTAAAGTGCATCTGTTTTTAAAAAACATGGGGTTTTTAAGATTTGTTTTTGCTTCAGGTTTCTGTGTGTTTGTTCAGAGTATGGTCATACAAACAGCTGTGCAGCCTAAGCTGGGGTTAAGGAACGGGAAGGAGAAATGAAGGGCAGAGGCAGATAAGAAGAGCAGGAAGGTATCAAGGTAATATTGCTGCAGGTAATTTTGTGAAATCACAAACTAAGACCACAGAAAATCTAGAAATGTTACTGAGTCTATTCCTTTCTTCAAGATAGAATCATGGTTGACAGACATTTGCTTAACTTGTTTTTTAAAGACTTGAAATTGTTGAGATTTCAAGATTGATCTAGGTAATCTGTTCCTACAATTATTTTTCTCTTCATATAAATATAAAGAAAAATTAATATACATAAAATTCTAGTACTATTTTTATTACTATTGTTAATAATAATCATTGTTCCCTTTACTTTGACTGCAAGAGTTATGATTTAAAAAAACAAAAACATGAAAACTGGAATAGGAAAAATTGCTAATTTTTCACACATAATTAATTATATATAAACTATAGTGATCCATTCCAACTGTATAAACAAATATTTACCCTAAAAAATACATATATAATCATTAGGGAACACTCAGTAATAACCTGTATGTTTTCTGGATATTTTTCTTTTATTTGCTATAAAAACCGCAAAATCATATACTTCACCTAAAGCCTCATGAAAAGTATTGTGGGCTTTAGAATAATGTTCTGTGACTTAAGACAAGCCATTTGCATCTTGCCTGTAAAATGTATATATATTCTTACTGCATCGGAGACTGATTCCTTTCAACTCAAATCTCCGTTCCCTATATCAGTAGTAAGTGCTATTTCTTAATCTTCTCACTGGTGTTGGCTACAGCTGCTGTGGCATTAATAGGAGCTTTCACCCTTCTTTGTGTTTCTTTGTGTGAAGAGAAGCCATGCGTCTGGAGGAAATATCCAACCAATAAACTGTGGCATCATATCACAGGCTACAAAACCAAGTGAGAAGTGGTACCACATCTCATTGCTAAGAATGGTACTTAGGCTTATGCCAAGAAAACCTCTACCCTATAGTATTACTGATGCATTTTGCCTACAGGTTTTGAAAAAAAAAAATAAAAAAAAAATGTCAAGGGTTTGGTATTCCCAGTGTGCAATTCAGACCTACTAGTGTACATATCATCCCTTCCAGTGCTGAGGAAATAGGGACTCTCTATATTAACGTGTCTTTTAAAGAATCACTAATATCTCCAAAGCTCCTAGGAGCATTGAGGAATTCAATATGTCAGCGTGTTTTACTAGTTGGCAATTGCTTTTGATGTCTGGCTACCTCTCAGCTTGTTGTTCAAACAATCATTAACAGGACTGTCTTGTAGCTCAGAAACTTAGGATATCCAAGGACTGGTGGCAGTCTATACAATGAGTGTAGAAGCAAGGTCAATTTTCAAAATGAACGCCTTAAATCTACTAAGTGCCTGGTACCTGTCGACTTGAAGAACTGGCCATGACAGAAGGCGCTTTCGTGTAAATAAGAATATGAAAAACTTGGAAAACATGAGTTTTGTGAACTCAGATCCAGATAACTTACAAGAGTACATCTGAAATACGTATTTAAAAAAGTAAGTTTTAGCTCAATTTTAAGGATATCTTTGGTATTATCATCATGATCACATTGGGATTCACAGGATTAAAAAAGACTGTTTTGAGGAATGTGATTTATATGACTGACAACCCTTACTTTTGTGACACAGCTAGGAAATTAATTGGTGAAGAGGAACCTGTAAAAGTAATTATTCCTTTTGCACATAGATTTCACTTACAAATTTCAGTGAACCGTCATCCACTTCCTACTTCTCTTTTGTGATTCTATATATTCTTTTCTTCCTAATATAACTCAATTTGCACTGTGCTTGACATAGGCTAAAAGGCAAGGTCTCTTTTGCTATAGGTGGCAGCACTAGCTTATTATAAATGATGATGGGCTTCCCTCTCTTGAACGAAATAGATATAAGGATACCTGGGCAGCATATGTTTTCTACATAAAGTAATTGTGTTTAAAATTTGGAGATCCAAAATACAACCACATTTTTTCTTGTAGGGAAGATAATTGTACTATTTCCCTCATGTACATCTTCTAATGCCTGGTTAGGGATGATTAGAATGAAACCATAGCTGCAGTCTTGGCTGGATTAATTATAAAAAATAAGTCAATTCATAAAAAAATCCACTGAACATTAGAGCACATTTGTGGGCTTGTGAAACTCTTTGCTTTCTAATAAGAAACTCTCCTAAACTCAACTTCTGGAGCATCAGTTTCT
This sequence comes from Larus michahellis, assembly GCF_964199755.1. Classification (NCBI taxonomy): domain Eukaryota; kingdom Metazoa; phylum Chordata; class Aves; order Charadriiformes; family Laridae; genus Larus; species Larus michahellis. The sequence continues at coordinate 48,827,934 of NC_133896.1, read as the reverse complement.
AGAACATTGAAATTCTGCCGCATTAATGCAAATGTTCTTTAAGGATTTGCTATGTTTTGCTAAGGAATTCAATTGTGTGCTATCACTGCAGTTCTTCAAGTCAATACTCCAAACAAATTCTACTGAAGAAATACAATCTCTGGTCTCTTTTCGTTTTTCACTTCAAGTTTTGTTACAACACCACCACATTTCCTCTGAGTGTTCCTCACCTAGTCACCTGTGAGAGGCTCCTCATTTTATTGGAAGTTATTTTCATGTAATAGAGGAATTAGCTTTTTGACTCATTATCCTGTTTCAGCCACATTCTTACATTCCTCCTGAGGCATTTCAGGTAAGAAGTATAATGGAATCTTTAACTTTTAATAGATACAAGACAACCTGGAATTCATACTGTACCACACCAGTGGCTACTGTTTTATGAACATTCAATGGGAAATAGTTCCCACTACTACCTTTGATCATGCTTTACAAGCCTGGAGAGCTAAAAGTATGACCAAGAAAGCTAACCAGAAAAATTCTGAGGAGCATGCCTTTCCTGAGTCATTGTTTGATAGGGAAGGAAAAAACCCAAATTATTTAGTTGCTAGAAATATGATCACGAAATATGATTTATAGGGCTGTTAATTTCCATTACTTTTCTGCATCAAACTATGTTTTTCTGCAAAACAAATACATTCATATTTTTGCACTCTCTGCTATTCTTTCATATGTAGCTGTGACTGAAATAGATGCCATACTATACACTAGCAAACCTATGCCAAAGACATAGTGAGACACTGCTGTCACAAAATTTCCTATAAAAAAGGTGTAAGAGAAGACTACAGCTAAAAGCAAAAGTTTTCAAATTTAAATGCCAGCTGTTAGACTTCTATATTCTTGTTTAGGATTTCAAAATGCTGAGTGCCAGCAACTCCAGTTAACCTCAATTAAAGTCACAGTTAAGCCCTATTGTTCCCTAAAGGAATAAGACCTTTTCCAAGAGAGCCCCTGTCATTGCAGATATTTGTAATGTTGCTTTTATGGCTGGCATAGCTCAGTTACAGTCCTATGTTATTGCTAAATATGATGATAAAAGGTGAATGAAACCAGCAGATGAAATTCAAATGTTCCCTTTTTTTCTCTCCCTTCTTTCAATGTATTATTTCAGACACCAATGATAAAAAAAAAAAAACACAAGCAGAAACTTTAGGAGTTCCTTTGAAAACTCATCCAAAGATCTGCAACTTTTCAAGCAAAACAGTGGCCAATTTTAATTTCAAAATAGATGGGTTTTTTTCTCTGTATGTATGTGGCGCATGCAAATTTTGCTATTAAAATCTGAAATGGAGAAATTCTCTAAATACATTCTGGCTTAGGGTAGTCCTTGCCAAATTTCTCCTTTGCAGCTTTGTACCAAGCTGCTGCTGGATAAATCTTCATCTTGCCTTCTTTCTGAGGATCTGTGCTGTATCAGCTACACCCACTTTCCTAAACCCCTTGATTCTGCCCACTACTGTGACAATTCTTTTAATCACTGTCTCCCTCTCAAGCTCAAAGCAGCTTTTATCCTCCAGAAAGTTTAGACATTCCTTTCTCTTTTCCTCTATATTTATCGTAAAAATCCATCTCCAATCCCCTCTGCCATAGTAATTACTTGAAAAAAACGAGTTAAATTTAGGAAATTATCATTGTGATTATTAGCTAGGGCTTTACTTTACCTTAGCAGGATGTTGGGAGGAGATGAAATAGAGCACTGCCAAAAATCAGTTAATTAAAAGTGGACTAAAAATTGCACTAGGACTAACATGCAATTGCATTTTAGGTCACAAGTGAAAAATATGCTGAATCTCATTCTAGCATGTCATTCTCATACAGACAGTTTTTTTCGGCCTCAGTGCTTTTGTCCAGGAGCTCTGTAAATTGTTTCTGTTGACAACTGGGCAAAATGTAATCTTGAAGAATTGATAGTAAATTCATTCCTCTTGTCTTTCTGTGTTTACTCTTGTTGAGTTTAGAAGCACTTTGAAGCAATATACCTAATATATTTCTCAGTAAACTGCTATTCAGATTTAGAATACTGTAAAGACCATAATCCTATGGAGATCCCCTTAAAGTGATTCTTCAAAGAAACACTGCTGGGGCTTAATTGTGACAAGCCATACCAAACCCATATGTAAACAACTTCATTCCCTTGGCCACTTTTTTCCTCTGGTAGCATCTCATCATAGGCTGGAGTTCACCCACTTTGTGATCACAACACCTGTCCACACCATCTCATACGCATTCCTAGGTGACTCAAAGAGAGGGGTCCCTGCCTCCCATAGGAAACTGTGTACCCCATTTCTCCTTCATAGCAACTACTAAGGCTGGAAAATGACCCTGTGTTGCTACTTTTGCTTACATGTCAAAGAAGGAGGAAGACTTTTTGCCCCTCTTGCAAGCTGGGAGCTATCTGAGACCTACTGGGTGCCCTGTATAATGTTTCTTCCCCCATATTCTGAAATAACAGTTCTTGTCCCACTAAATTTCTGAAATTTCAGTGAGAAGCCCTATTCGCAGTAAAGACAATAGTAAAACTGTTCCTTTCTCCAGTGGAGCCAGGATATTATCCTGTATCAAAAAACCTCTGGAAAATCAATGGTTTGACAGTAGGGAGAAATGAACTTTCCTTGGCTGACGATCACTCTGTAGGTAACTGATCCCTTAAGGGACTTGAGCTGCAAAGCAACAGCACTGGAGCATTTCAGTTAAGATCAGTAGTTAATTCAAGTGTGACAGCAGCCTGAATTACAATGCTTCTCTCTTGGTCCTTTCCAAGGTCTTTCTTCTCATGTTTGTTAACTTCCCTGATGTTATATTAAATATTCGTCATTGTGATAAGCTTCAACTCACCGTTTCATCAATCACCTACAAGCAGTAATCTTGATGACTATAGAGGGTTTTTTTCTGCTCACTTTCACAATGCATGGAGAGAAAGGGAGGTTTTTGTATTTTTCTAATGCAGTATAAAGTGTGATACAGTATCCTGAATTAACCTTTCAGTATAACCTTGAAATTCTCTTCCTGACCTTGCTCTGTTTGTTATCTGTCCTCAAAAGTTTAACACCTTTCTCAGGATACTCAACCTGTGAGGGCGGTTCAGATAAGTAATAGGCTAGCAAGTTTATTTCATATGGATAAATCAGAATCAGACGGGTGAACTGCTGAGATTCATGCATTTTTTAATAGGTAGAGAAGGGCTATCCAGTCAATGTGGTAAAGAAGGAGCCAATCAAGATTAAACAATTATATGTTTTGATCAGCTGTTGAGACTGATCTTACTTACCTAAAAACTGACATGAAAGGAAGGAGGTTTCACTAGCCACATCAGAGACCTTCAGAAGGTCACTGATGACAAGAAGGGGGAATAAGGGACATGCGAGATACAGCAAAGCAGGAGTATCTTGCACATCTCAGAAGACCTCTTGACAAAGTCCCATACATTTTCCTCATAGTGAAGAAAATAAAGAAAGAGGTGTGTCATTTTTCTGCTCTGTATTTTTGTTCTGCCTTTAATTGTGAAAACAGTAGTAGAAATTGTTGAGACCCTTAACTTTCATGAGCTTCAATTACTCTCTCTCCTTGGAGAGGTGTATTGTAAATCATAGTAATCACATGCCTGGACTTCTGGAAAATGAATGTCCTCAGGGTATACGTCTGGAAGAGAGGTATTAGTCCTAGGACCTTGGCAGTCAGATTAGAAATTCTTAGTTTTCAGGACTGATGTTAAACAGAGGACCTTCAAGTCACCATATTTAAAAGCCCAAAGACAGACTCAGTGATTGGACTTCACTGAGACTCAAAAAGCCTAAAAATTCACGTGTGCAGTGGGAGAGGGAGCCAAACAGCAGCTTCCTGAATGATCAGCAAAGGCTGCTCAGTGAGGGCTTGGACAAAACAATGTAGCCAGATGCCTCTAAAGGAAATCACAACAACAGAAACATTATTTTAAAGTGAGAAGCTGCAGCTTAGCCCAAGACAAAATAACAAACCCATAAGCTTTGGACAGACACCAAAGACCCCTGTTTCATTTTTTTGGTTTGTCTTCATTTTCTTTACTGTAAAACCAGCCTGTCTTCTTGTTACTCCATTTCAGCCACAGCTATTTTAGAAATAATTGCCTCACATAAATCTCTTCCTGGTGTCTGGTTTTGCTCCCCTCCTCCCCTGTCTGCAGAACCATAGAGAACACTTTGATCAACTCATCATGTAAAATAAAGAAACAAACCCACATTTTTATTTTTCTGATCACCAGTTAATAAAAACTTACATTTTCAGTATCCAGTAATATCTTCTTTTATGACATTACATTATTTCCTTCTACCTACCTGTCATTTATCAGGGTCAGTTTCGGTGATAATATAAAGTGATGGAAAGCAGTCAAGCTGAAAGATCTTAAATAAGTGTAAATGATAAAAGAAGTGTTTACAGTAAGACACTGGTTGAGTGATCTTTGTAACTGGTTACATTTCTCCCTCGTTTCAGTGTGATGTCTCTTGGTTGAATGGGGATGTGGAGGGGCCACGAGGGCTGTGGGCTTCGGGGGGGCTGGGGTGCCTGGGAATGCTAGGCAGGGTTTGTCAGGGCTGGTCGTGCCCTCAGGGCCCTGGAGGGTAAGCCAGATCAGACTATAGATTGAGTGAAAATTTAAATTGACCACAGAAAAGAAAAAAAAAAATCAAAACAAGCAGTACTTTTTAAGTGACTACTTTCCCGTAATCTTGGTCCTTTTGTTTATACAACTTTAAAATTTGTCTTCTGAATTATTGCTGTTGCTGCAGCATATGCTTATATATATATATATACTGCATACAAATGCGCAGTTGAAACATATTTCTGAGCACTTAAAGCATGCAAGGAACATGTAATTTTGTATCCTGAAAAGGATAAATAAATAGAATAACTGAAGTTATCATATATAGATTTTAAACTTCAAAAGATCAAAGGGATTCAAAGAAGCAGATAACAGCCTAATTCTTTGTGTTAAAAAAAAATAAAATAAACATAAAAAATAACTTTGTCAAGCAGATTCTCATGAAAGTCTTACAGGAACAGACTTCCTCCTGTGTTTCAGTGTTTCCTGGTTTAATATGCTCAGAAAATTCAATGACAGAATATTTTCCATTGCATGTCTGCCTGTGGCTGTTTCCTAAAAGCAGAAAGCACTGCAAAGGCACCTAAATGACAAATAAATAAAATCTCAAAACATACACAAGTTTCTCAAATCTCTGTAAAGGTTTGGGGTTACTCTTTTGTTAACTGTGGCTTTTCCTAACCCAGGTGATAATTCCTTTAAAAGCTTTTAATGTGAAACAAAGAATCAGCAGGCCATTTTAATTTAGGATGAGGAATTTTCAAGGCAAATATCACAGCTATTTGTACAAGCTAAGCAAATATTAGAATGTATAAGAAGAAACAAACCCAAGGGAATCAAAGTTAATGTCATGAACCATTACAAATCTGGAGGGAGTAATGAGGAAGAATCTACAAAAGCTAGTTAAAGTTAGAAATCCTTTGAATGTACTTTTGTTGGACCCTAATTAGCTTAGGGTCTTTGAGAATCACTCAGGAAACTGTCATCAAGCTCTTGTAAAGAAGAACAAAAAGTTGAAAATGTCATTAGAATGATAAAAAAAAAAATACAAAGTGCTAGTTGAAAGTCTAACTTATTAATAGAGTGCCCGTGACCCAGACTTCACCAAAATCTCCATTTTTACTAAGTCGCTAAGAGCTGGACTTCAGAGTTGTGTTCATCTTGAAAGAGTAGAGGACAGCTGCAGCCATGTAAGAAAGGCACTGTGAGTATTTAAAGCTTTTATGTCATCGTTTTTATTGTCTTTCTGGAATAATTATACTTTACATTCCCCTCGATATTGGCAGGCTGGGTTTTGGATCAGCCGCGGAAGGAACCGTAACCACAGAACCCTTCTCTGCCCTGACCAGGCCTATTTTAAGACTTCGGGAGGCGGTCATCAGCCTCCCCTTTGAAACAATGACTTGAAGGGCCAGAGGTTGCACTTAAGGTGGCGCTGTATTTTATGCCGTAGGTGTATATTTGGGATTTTGTAAATGCTTAGTAGGTGTCTGTATTTGCGTCCAGGCGTGAGTCATGCAGACAGAGCAGTGCACAGCATGCACACTCAATGCAGGCTCTGACAGTAGAGCTCATGGTCACAGCAGTCATCCCATTGCTGAAAGATTTTGCATTTGAACTGCAAAACTGGATTCGGTCCCTCAACTCCAGCAGAGCTTAGGATTTAGGTTGCAGCTGAAGGAAGTGAGCTGAGACTTAGAAACCAGTGTCGCAGTCCTTGGAGAAGTTATTCTCAGACAGGGGTCTTGGAGCCAGCCCAGGCTGCCCAGAGGGAAAGCATCAACACAACCTGCCCTGGAGAAAAAGTCCCACTTTGTATCATTCTTACAGAGCTCGGACGGAATTGAGCTGCCTTTTTTATTAGGACAGAGAGTAGGACCAGCATGTACCTCTGTCCTTTCCTGGATTTAAATGCCTCCGTAGGACGACTCAGACTCTGGGCCTGTAGGCATCCCTTCCCTCTGTGTTTTGGTGAGTCAGTTTACATACTTCCTTTGTCCTGACCCACCTTCAACAAAGGAAAAGAGATCTTAAGTAGGTAGACTTACACTTGTCCAGCTTTAAGTAGATTAAGAAGGCAGTTATGGCTATAGTAAACTATGCATGGTGGCAAACAACCACAGATATTTTGTCTGGTTTTGGGTCCTGGAAAACCAAGCTGACTATCCCAAGCTGAGGGAGCAGTCAGCGCATGTGCTCTGGCAGCAGCTATGAGAGGAGCCTCTTTCAGGAGCAGAAGTCATTGTCTTCACTTCCCCACCCCCGGACCTGCAGACTCTCATTGCTAAGATGTTTACTTCCTCCATTCTCTTCTGCTTCCTGGGTACAGAGAATCCACCTTTTGCCAGATGGCAACATTTAGCCCTGCATATTCTTTTGAGAAGCCTTGGGCTACCTCTGAATTCATAGTTTTTGCCATACAAATGATTGGCCAAAGACATTATCATGGCCCACTTTGAGTACAACAGAAATAAGCCATTCCAGAGCTTCTATCCAAAGACCCATCCTGGGGATACTCTGTGGGATATTCTATCCCAGGGTCATGGAATCAAGAGAGTAATTTAGGTCAAAAAGGACCTGCAACAGTCCTCTAATTAGACCCACAGCTCAAAGCAGGATTGTCACTGAAGTCAGGTCTAGTTGCTGTAGGCCTTGTTCAACAGAATTTTGAGTATCTCCAAGACGGCGTCTAAGCCAGGTGGAAGGAAAGTTCTGGTCTCTGCCCTGTGTTTAGAGAGATCCTAGACAGCTGCCTCGGACTGTATGCTAGCTTTCAAATAGCTGAAAGGAGATAAGAAAAAATCTATTCCAGATTTCAAACTATTGTCTTGTGCCCCCCTTTCTAGCTGAGGCAGTTCCTCTGAAGAATAAAGAATGAAAATGTGACCTGGAAAAGCAAAGCTTGGGATCCCCATCAGGAGGTAACATTTCACTTTAATTCTGCCTTAGTTGTGAAAGGCAAGATTTCCCAGTGTTTTACTCTGGGTGGCTTCCATCTCAATGTGTGAGATTTGTGGATTGCCATTTTCAAGAATCTACCTCTCCTGATTGTCTTTATGTAAAGAGTCCTGGACACTTAATTCGGGGATTAGGATTCTACTCAGAGGCATTGCAGCACTAATCTGCAGAGATACTGTCTTCTTATTATGTCTAACCCTTAACTATGAGAGATTACAGTCTTCAATTCATTGCTTTCTGTTTGAAATTATACCTAAGTTTTATCAAGACCTCAAGCAGCTACCATTGTTTTATATTTCAGAGATTTTAAAAAGTTTTAATGCTATGAGAATGTATTTTATTTTCTGTTGATGGATGGTTTGCATCTTTACCAAAGCTCAAGCAAGCTAGTGAACATTAGAATGACTGTTTTCTACTAATCTATTCCTTTAACTTTAAAGTAATTAGCTGAGGTGGGCAGCAAAATGGGACATTTCCTAAGAGTCAGTAAATGGACTCTGTGTAAGTGCAAAAGCTGATTACTTTGATATAAAGAGGGCCATTTTTCTTTGCACCTCTGGAAAGCTGCCTAACTTGAAAGTCTTGTAATCTGATTTTCATAAATCCTATTTAACACATTATTCTTTGCTTTCTAACAGGCAGCACCTAAAGCTATATCACTCTTCTCTTATGTCACCCCTTCTTTTTCATAGCAAAATCCCACAGCCCTACTTATACATAATTTGTGTAATTGCCACCAAAATGCTATATTAAATCTAATCTTTATACACTCATTTTCAATGAAGAACAATTAGAATCAAATAGCATACAGTTTACATTTTTACAATCATGGTGACTTATATTTGTGTCAGATTTTAAGGTCCTTGCTCCAGAGAAAATCCAATTCTTCTCTTCCAACAACTCATGCCTCAATAAGATTTGAGTAAATTTAATCTTTGACCTGAAAGGAAGTATAATGAAAAAGAGAGAGAAAAACTGATTAACAGTTCATTTTGGCAAGGTCCAGTGAACTGTGTTGTAATCAAGACACAAAAGACAAGCAAGACAGAAAAAAAACACACATTAAAAATATAGATGGATATGAATTTCAAAAGGAGCAATTTTACCCAACCGAAGAAATTTTATCTAGTCAGAAATCTATCCTGAAAAACAGTTTCAAATTGATAACTCCCAGAGCTGCTTTATCCAGCTGTATTTTTAATGTAATAAGTAAATGCATTTCCCCAGCTTAAATTTGGTACTATTACACAGTCTAATGAAAATTAATATGTATTCAATATCGGGTTTTGCTAAAAAGGTTCCATATGGGACTCACAGGCTCTTCTAGGTCAGCATCTTGTCCAGTTTGCCATTGTCACAGACTTCATATAATCCCCCCCACAAATATAGCAAGCTTCACCTTGAAAAGAATAGAGCTTCTGGATCAGGGATACTTCTCTGTTTGAAGGTTATTGGAAAACTTGTCTCATCTCTAGCTTCATTCTTCCTTCCAAATTGCTTATTGGTATTTGTTGTGCCAATATTGTTCTTGAGGCACGTTAGTTTTCTCTCCCTGGTGTTTACCTTGCTGCGGTATTCTTGTCAAAGTAAGCAAGCGTTGCTTTTCCAGGCATGTGGCTGTGAATCTATTTCTTTTGCCTGGCTAATTAAGCAGCCACTCATGTGGCATTTTGTCTACACTAATGTGATCTATCAGGGACTTATTGGCAGCAGACTATCTTAGCTTGGGCACTCTTTTAGACACCATTCACTTCAGAGGGAGAGACAGACAGACAGACAGACAGACACAGAGAAGCAGAGGGAAAGACTTCAGCTGCCAAGTTTGGAGAGTGAGCAGAAGACCTCTGGTCTTCTCACATGTCCAAAGGTATCTCTTCTACATGTTCCTCCTCCCTACCCCTCTCCCAATTTTTATCCTTATTTCAGAATAAATTTTCAAAGTTATCCCTGATTTATTTTTATGCCCACATGAAAAATTTGTGCCTGTGCCCAAAAAACCAGAAAGGAATTTCTCCTAGAAGAAAAGAACAAAACAAATGTGCAGTAATGTCCTGAAACACCACCTGGCTTTGCACACAAAAAGTGAGCCTGAAAGGTATTCTTTTGGACCTGATAGTGTTTGTTACTGTTCCCAGCCTCCGCATGATTTTATGATAGTTTTCTCACACTCTACGACTTTTGTTGCACAGACTGAAAATTCCGTAAGAGTAATCCATGTATTGGAGAGGACTTCCCATGAGCTCAAGATGACAGTTGTCTGGGAACGTATTCATTAGAAGATGGAGTTGTAGATAGGGTCCTGAAAAATTTAAAACTAAAGAGGGGGGTAGAGGTTCTCCTCTAGGTTCTTATGACTTCTGAGATATGCTGACTACTAGTGTGGCTGGCACAGAGGACTTGTGCTTCTGTGGAGTTGCAATGCCTTCTTGTTCCTCTTCCTTCCACTCCATAGCCAAGCAGTTGCTGTTCTATAAGAACTGACTAAGAATCTGTCATTGCACTTTATTGAGACCTAATTATTGACTAAAAAGTGAACATAACCATTTTTAAATCACAGTGTTGTTTTTAACTCTACTTTTTAAATATTGAGTTTGGTTTTTTTGTATTCTATTTCCCTGCTCATCTAAGGACAAAGGTAGATTTTTTGTTAACACTACTACAAAGTGGGCTGGGAAATGACTGATTTTATCATAGCAGATATTTTGCTATTTGTCTTCCCGGTGTGCAGTGGTGGAGTAGAAGATTAAACTCCTGCACTCTGAAAATAAGAACTTAAAAGTTCAAAATGTGAACGGTCTGGGAAAACATAGACTTATTGTTTTGAACAAGTGGAATTCCTGTGGTTGCATTCAGTGACATGAAGTCCTTTAATCAACAGAGTAAAAAGATCACTGTTCCCCTTTACAGCCTGCTTCCCATAATACCTATTTACTAAGAGAGCCTCAGCATTCCCTGTTCACTCCACTCACCTGTTAGAAAGAATTCAATTGTTCACATATGAAAATAATTTATGAAGATAAATTTGTGAGTTAATTGAGAAAAATAAGTGGAAAACTCATCAAAGTACTACGGAAGATGGAAAAAAAACCACCTGCCAAACTCTGAAATTTTTACCTTTTGGAAAGTGAGGTGAATAATCTTTCTTGATCTTGAAGAAGTATGTAGGTTGTACAGCAGCCATGCCTATACCCAGCTTCTTCAGTGAGCTGATTTCAGAACAAAAAGCAAGCGTTTGTCTTCCTCCCACTAGTTTTTTGCTACCTACAGGTATTTAGTGCCTCCTTCATTTGCTGTCTATTTAGTGACATTCATCTAGTAGCTCCAGTTCTTTAATGTTAATCTCTTTCTAGTCAAATCAGCCCATATGTCAATTATTTATCAGTTCTTTAAATTTTCTTCTGAGCTCCTTCTAACTTTTAATTTTTTTTCAATTAAGAGGATTCTTGTAGGAGGCTTAAAATAATTGCACTTGTATTCACCAGCTATATTCCTAATTAGCAATGATTCCTTTTCTAAGGTCTGTGGATGACATGCTGCTGAGTACAACAGCTTTCACATTAAATAAGAAAAAGGAATTACTAAAGTTTAACATGATTTTTTGTGGGTTTTTTTTTGGTTTGGTTTTTTTTTTGTAGTATGTTACCAGAGCAGACTTTATTTCCAATTTCCATCCAGCTCTAGTAACTGTAACATCTGGACTTGCATACACTCACACAAGATAATAATTTTATTTCTGGGACTTAAGCTACTACGTGCATATATTTGTACCATGGAAAAGTTAGATATCTACTACCAAGTTTTATGATCAAGATTTTAAAAAAAATGCGTAATGTAAATTTATATACAGTGTTACACTTCTTAAAAAAATTGCCTGTTTCTCAGGATATTCTTTTACTTTGATGCCTAAATGTGGATTATAAAAGACAAAACCAGTTATTCAGAATAAAGCTGTATAAAGAGAAAGGATTTTGAGACTTTCACCTGAAACATTTACCTTTTCTCTAATCTGAGTTTGTATTAACTTCAGTTTCCTGCTGCTGAAATTAAGTCTTTATTTCCTAGATTTTCTTTGTCCTCTGTATACGTATTTAAACGTCGAGATCAGCCTTCTCTAAGCAGACTGTCTCCAGATACGTCTCCCTTCAGGTCATGCATTTCAATGCAATTGCCATTCTTATGGTTAAGGTCTGAAACCCCAGAATTTGGGATGAAGTGTAGAGCTGAACACAGATTTCTGGACTAATCCCAAAGCAAAATAGCTTCTCCATTTTTCCTTAGTAACTGCCTATAAACTAAAGGTTTAGCTGAGCCCTTTTGCTCCTGCCTTGCATTGTGAGCTCACGTTCAGAGGACTGTGAACCATCCCAAGATATTTTCCTGGACAGTCTGTGGGGATGCTTGCGTAGACCATGCTTGGAAAAATGATGTGGATAACAATGCCTGCTGGTGCGGGAAAATGAGTGTGTGTGAATGGAATACCCAAAACTTTCTGACAGACACCAGGAGCAGCGTTTCAGCCGGCTGAGCAGCAGCAAGGGTGAGACAACGAGGCACCCACGCCTGGGGTGTGCATATGCGAACTCATGAGGTACTTTCTGGCTGGCATGTGTGTTAGCAGACAGAAGGGAGCAGCTCTGTACAGAAAAAGACAGAAATGTCCAAGAGGATGTCTTGGTTTTTTTTTCTTTTAACGAAAGCTTCAGTCACTTGCCCTTATTATTATTTTTTTCTGTAGTGTGTCAGCTGTCAAACATTTGAAGATACAATTTTGCCTACATTCTAGGAAAACAAAACCAAACAAAATCTACTGTAGAGAATATGACAATTTATCATTTATTTTCCTTTGAATAGTAAATTTCTCCAAGACTCTGAAATAGACTACCACTTGGCAAGAAAGCAGTAATGTATTAGCTCATCTAAAGTTAGTAAGGGTGGCTGTAACTGCATCCCTAATCACACTACAAGAATTCCTCCCCTCCACTATGTGAACTCTCTTTGCTTTCTCTGTTTTTAACGATTTCTTTTGTTCTTCCTTATGTGCCTGGACAGCATTCTCCCAGTGACTTCTCGTCCCTTTCTCACAAAGCAGCTGCAAACGCAGATGTTCTGCAAAGCCTTCCATATGTAGGGATCTCGGGGCAGATTCTCAACTGCTGTAAACTGTCTGAGTACCACTTAAGTGTATAAGACTTGGCTGATTCACACCATCTGGCCCTTTAAGCCACTCTGTGTTTATTTGCATAATTGAACATATTGTTTCAAGCTCATGCTGTTTAACTGTAAGATTTCCTGGCCAGAGGCTCTCATAACAGCATACTGTACAGTACCAAATAAACTTAAAGAGCTATATAAATAATGATTATGGTTGTCCATTTGCTTTTACCACTTCCTAAACCTACCCCCAGAGAGCAGATCTTTCTGTAGCTGAAGTTAGGAAGGGCAGACTTTGGGCAAGTTCCTGGAAAAAACTAATACCACAGGCTTTCTCAAACAGACTTTGCACCTAACTCAAACCTAACTTGGCACCTCTATAGACAACAAAGTTAATACTGTAAGACCAACATTGAGTTTATTGATTTATTTTGTTGTACTTCATGATTTGCTGTTATCTTTCCTATTCAACTTGGGGAGATCATTGTTTTACTGGATTGTGTCACCCTCGGTATCTTTATTTTTCCTAAATGTCTTCAGAAAGATTTTACTACCCAGTACAAAATTAAAGAAAAATGTAGCCCATTACCGTTAGCTGATAGAGTGGGCGTTCCCACTCTAGATCTAGAGGAGAGGAGCGTCCTATTCCTTCTGCCATTTTATACCAGGTGAACAAAATGAAAAACTATCAAGAAGACTCGGATTTTAGGCTCTTAGTTGGTTTATAGTTTCCTAGACTTCCTAAACAGGGACTAGCAGAACTGTCAACCTATGTAAAGAGAAAAAAATTGTAAAATCTAGGGGATGTCTTTTCTTTTTACTGCAGAAAATTCCTGTATTGTTTATTGCCTATCTGCTCTGGAAGAAACAAAATTATGTCACTGTCTTATTCACTTTTATATAGTAACCAAAAATGCCCCACTTCCTCCCCATGTCATAGCAGTCTGTGCGTGAGTGCCCGATTGGCACCAGGAGTGGGGAATGAGGCTGGAGGAAGCGTCATGCTCCTTGTACTTGCATCGCACTGTGTGCCCGTGTGCACTTCTAGGAGGTAGCCAGCCACACCCCAAACTTTTCTCCACGTGAGGGATTAAACCCCACAGTTCCGTCATTTCCCTAATCATTCGACTGAAAGGGTAGAAGTACTTTGTTGGTCTTTTAGATGTAGAGCTGCAACTCAGCTGTTACTACGCACATTCTGCTCAGAACAGTGCTTTGCTGTTTCACAATATCTTCATAGGCTTCTCATTTGTTCCTTCCTAACAGAAATACTTCCGTTTTCTGACTAGAACTTCTGTAAACAGTCTGGTTTGGTTTTGTTTTTGTTGTCTTTTTTTTTAATTATTTTTTATTTTGCCTCTATTGATTAGAAGCTAAATTTTGGTTGGCTTCAGGAGGGCATCCTGACCCCTGAATTCTTGCATTCTGTTCTCCGTAATGTCTTGTGACAACATAAGATGTCATTACAAAAGCAATTTCACATTGCAGTGTCATTCAGACTAAGGCAGAGTCACAAGAATCAGCAAATTTCTCCTCAATCTATTTTCCTAGAAGTTTTAAAAGTATCTTTCATATCTAAGGCATAGAAGACGTATAGAACATCCAAACATGAATGTGATATGAAGAGAAATAACGAGAGCTATATAAAGTCAGAATTCTACTGTTTTCCATCTAAATGTTTTGCGGAAATCAAATTTATTCTGCTAATATTATGTAAGGTATTGTAGTACTATTTATAATATTGCAGTATTGAATATCTACACTCTTATGGTATTTAAAATTAAAGTTGTGATTTTCCAGTAATATGTATTTAAATGTACATATGTATTTTAAATATTTATTTTCAGGTAATGGTGAGATAAGAAAAATCAGAGCAATACAAAAAGATTTAGAAACACATTTAAAATAAAACTGAAATAAATTTCCAAACAAAGTTGTCCTGAACTTTTTGAATTTTTGTATTGTCATAAATGATGATAAAATTTTCCATAATTTTTCCAAAAAGCCCTCTACAAATCGCAGAGATAAAAATGGTGATTTAGGGGGAAGGGAGTTTTTTGTTTTTTTGTTTTGTTGGTTTTGGTGTGGTTTGGTTTTTTTGTTAGGGTAGCAAATTCTTTTAATCCAATAAGTTTGGCAAATATAGGTGATATTAATTAAATATTTGGCTTGGTTTGGTTGCATTTTTTTGCAACGGCTGTTTTGGCAAAAATATTTTTTCTGTGTCAGAAAAATTATTAACACCACAAATCCTAGTACTATAAGTATGTATATATTTAACATGTAATATATGAGTAGTTTTATAGATTTCAACAGAACTTGCTCCACATAGTTTTAGTGTGTAAACTTCTGCAGGACTTGAAAATAAGCGAAGGAAAGTTTCTTTTCCAGGAGAATTCATTCAAGCGGAATTAAATTACCTTACATTGTTATTTTCTCTGTAAATGAGGCAGTTACAGGGTAGTATCAAACAATTGCATGTTCCAGACAACAGGAACAAAAATTTTCTTCCATCTCTGTATAATTAATGTTCCACACAGAATGTGGCAATTACATCTCATTCCTTAATCTTTTTTTTCGTGTGCCACAATTTTTTAAAATGTTATTTAGTAAACATAAATGATTTACAAATAGTAACCTGTAATTCCATTCTTTTCCCTGTTGCTTCCATTGTTAATTTTGGACATAACAAAGGAATACTGGAGAAAACGACGCTCAAAAGGACACAAATTCCCGGTGTGTTATTGCTGTTTTTCAGCCCACCTGTGGAATGCACCAGGTATAGCAGTACAGCAGAGTCCTGACACACACATTTCTATTCCTTCCGATTTTGTATGTATTGGGAAAGAAGAACACAGAAATAAAATTTTCATGGGGTTTGGGTCTTAAGGTAAAATCTTCCTTGGTTAAAGTCCTTTGGAGCCATGATTTCAATGGTTTATTTGTGCCACTGTGTTTTTTATTGTCCCATAAATGGGTACCATAGAAAGACTTCCAGCAACAGCTCAGTGTGAAGCAGAAGAAAGCAGCAATGGCATTTACCTATGGGCTGCAGCAACCACCAGTCTGTGTGTGGGTGCACCTCTGCAGGCTGCTGCAGATGTTCAGAGCAGGAATCCTTCACATCACTGTCCCCTTTTGGACATCCTGACACTCATCATCCACGTCAACATTTTGTTGTTGTGGTAATTCTTCTAATTTTCTTTGTTCAAAAGGACTCTAATACTGTCAAACAATTAAGACTTTAGGACTGTGGGATTATTCCTTGATCCCATCAACTTCTTCCTTAACAAAACAAGATGTACATCTTTAAAAAATGCTAGCTGCCTATACAGGTCCTTCCAGATACAGTCAGCTCAAGGCCAAGTTGCTGCCTCTCTTCCTCCTGGAAAAGAGGAATTAGGATGCAGGCCTTTTAGAGCTCCAAGATACCAGTGCAGAATGGGGAGGGAGGTATACAATTTACTGCTCAATATCCCAGAGCTGTCATTCTCACAGTTGTTGGAGAGGAGAGAGGCAATTCCCAAAATCTCTTCCAATTCCATTGTTGGGCTACTACAAAGCAAACTAGATTTAGTGCCTAACTGGTAAAACAAATAAAAAAGGACATGTCCACTTTAGCATTTTCACTTGAGTCTGAAGTACACTAAAGCAAATATTCTGGCTGTCTCCATATGCTGGGCTTTGGTTCTTATTGCATGGAGGACTCAGAGCAAACACACTGGATTTCATTTGGGTAAAACAAGCCAGAAGGTGCATTCCCAAATTATATCTGAAGCATACCAGCTGCTAAGGACACTCAGTGCATGGGACCAGACTGGAGACAGTTCAAAGCAAAGCATCCTGGAACACAGACAGCATGGACATAAGGACCTCAGCACCATCTGGTGATTTCTGCAGATATGTTCCAAATACTTCCTAATGAAGACAGAAACAATGAGAGATCATCTGGACCTCCTTTGTAGCTCGATAGAAAGACTTTTGTTTTACTTTACCCTCTGATTTACTTTCTTATTCAGCAATGTGCAACACAGCTGAGGAAATATTGCCAGGCATTTGTATATATTCTCTCTAGATTTCTCTTCTTTGTCTGACACGAGGAAAGGGAAGATAACATTTAAGTCAAAGCCCTGTCTGCAAGGCAGGATGTCCAGATTCTGTTCATAGGTCTGGAAAACTTTTTGTGTGAGTGACTAACTTGTTTGACAGCAGAAAAGTTTTTCATCTATAAAAAGGATTATAATACTTGTCTACCCTGCAAGGATTCTGGGAAGATGAATAAATGAATGTTGAAATGACTTTAATGAGAGACATAGTAAGCCCACACAAAATCAAAATTTAAATTTTACATTTATCTTTCCCTGTGTGTATTTAGGCAAACTTGAATAGGGAAATTTCTATCTGCAGAATTGTTAGAAGAGATCAGATACTTCAGATGACATGAATTTCAAAGAGAAGAACCACTTCTGTCAGATTATTATGTAGAGAGAATAGTTAGAAGTCCAAAAAATAAGGGATGCTCTGGATTTTATGAATATAGAACTAGCTTTTTAAAAAGAAAATGGTGAATACCGCTTAGGCATTTCACATAACAGTTGCCTCTACCTTCAGGAACAGATTTTGGGTTCTAAAATTTCATGGCATGGAAGTGTCTTACCTAAGTACTGGAATTGTACAGGATTTCAGGCACAGCTTCTATTATGTCTTAACTATCATGATGAGTGGGACTATTCCAACATGAGGGCACAAACACTTCACAGACATGGGAGAGGTCTTCTC
Source organism: Larus michahellis (assembly GCF_964199755.1). Classification (NCBI taxonomy): domain Eukaryota; kingdom Metazoa; phylum Chordata; class Aves; order Charadriiformes; family Laridae; genus Larus; species Larus michahellis. Next base: position 48,810,434 of record NC_133896.1, on the reverse strand, counting down.
ATGGACAAGTGCAAGAGGTAGCCCATGTTCTCCAGTTAGGTTGGTGAGACAGAAAGTAGAACTGTTGAAGAAGATAGTTAGCAGGGTTTGCACGATGCTGTGTCGGAGGTTATACGCTCTGCAGTGCTCAGAGCTCACCTGAAGGGAATAGCCAACTGTCTGAGGCAGATATACCCATACACAATTACCATGTGGGGTTTTGGTCCTGCTGTGGGCCATGCTCTTGAAAGCTAGGCGCAGTGGTGTCCAAAAAGTACCTGCAAAAATTTTTCGTGAGACCCAGCTGTGGAATAATTACTAAATTGGCCAAGAATACAAAAGTACAGCATTGTTCACACATTAAGGAAAGTCATAAAATCAAGAGGCTTCTGAGGTAGAATACAGCCACAGCTGGCACGTGAAGAATGCAACATCTGCGATTCCCTGTACAAGGTTGTTTGCAAAACTACACGAGGGATAGAACTTAACACGATTATTCTGTGGCCTTCCCTTGTGACAAATAGCAGATATGGGAATGAGATGGTACTACGGAACAGATAAGCTGCCTACTTGCTTACTACGGAAGAGATAAGCGGCCTACTCACTACCCGAGCCAACGTTCTGTCAAATTTTGATGAAGTGCTGTCCTTTGTGTGAACTTTGCTCATTACAATGTACCAAAACACACCTCCATCCCGGAGGCTACCCGCCCCCAAGGTGCGACCACTCCTCCTTGATTACACCAATCATAATAAAAGTATTTATGACTAAAGTCACTCAAACTCCACTTTGAAGATAAAAAAATAGTATAAAAATAGCCCGAGAGAGGAGGGATATCAGGGAAGACACCACTGTGAACAAGTCGAGGAGAACTCCATCACTGACTTCCGGCATCAGTCGACGGGCTGAGCCTTCCTTCCCCGCCATAGGGACGTCTTTGGGTAAGACTTAGATTATACCGAGTGCTTCCTCAGGGAACTTAGAAATTTCTCTAGAGAATCTCTATCCTACATTTATAGCCAGGCTGTATTGTTTATAACTTTGTCGCACATTTTGTATACTTAATATATATTATAATAATATATATTGTGTATACTTAATATGTATTACAATAATATATCTTTTGTATACTTAATATATATTATAAATTATAATATATCTTTATTTGCACATGCTTTGCAGACAGTGTATTTATCACCGGCAATCCTAAGAACCTATAGATCTGTTGTTTAAATAAACTGCACTTTTTAAGTAGCTAGTCATTTTGGTTTCTCACTGAACACGACCAAAGACTCGAAAGTGGCCGTGCTAGTTCATGAGCATGACTAGACTGAAGGTGCAGTCCACTATTAGTGTATCCAAATCGTAATAGTTTAATACATACTAAACGTGACTGGACTGACAGTGCTGAATTGGGCATCACTCAGAATTTAAACCTAGCTGCACCTAGCCTCCCACCTCGGTGAGGAGTGTTAGAATGCAAGGGTGTTTATCTTCTGCCAAAACCGCTTGGCCTCTTTTCTCACAACATCAGCCCCTGGACACTTAAGGAAATGTATCTTCATGAAAACAAAACCTGAAGATTTTCTGACCAGTGTTAAAAAGTCAGCAATTACTACTGGTTGAAAGACACTGTGTTTGGAATTTTTTGGGGTGTAAAATATCTGCTCTTTTGAAAAGGAGATGTACCAGTTGCATGATAATATTTGACAGATGTCAAGTTTCTGAAGGCTTCAACATTAAGACCTTTTTACTGAGTGTTTTTTTTTTTTTCCTGTTGCTGAAGGAGTTGCATTGAAGTTGTTACTGTGATACCTTTGAGCAACACTCTTACTTATAAATAGGCTTACTGTTAACCTCTGTTCTCTCCTTTTGTGACTCTGGATTTAGTTATCTCTCTTTTATAAGCAATGAGTACTGTGATGTGCTGGAGGGTATCTTACTCTATAGCATTTATATAAATCAGTGTACACACGGAAACATTCAAGACCAGGTCCGGATCTGGGGAAGCCTGGATATACAAGATAGTGTCTTTTGGAAAACTGGTTAGAGTTTTAAAGTCCTGTCATTAAGAATTCCTTAGTGATATTGGACAGAATCAGTTCAACAGTCTGTCACTGTGCAGCCAAGCACATCTAGCTCTGGAACAGGTGAGCAAGAAGGGTGGTAAGAATGTCTTTTTGCATACTGAAGGATATTAAGACCTTCACTACCTTTTGTGCAAGACACTCTTACTTTGTAACTCTGAAGACTGAATATCAGCAGTATTTGAATTGGAATAAATGCAGTGATGCTCTGCTACCCCCACACACCCACCCACTCTTTTCCAACAGCGCTTAAAAGGAGAGGTATCACTGATACCTAAGATAGTCTGGGCATGCAACTAGGTGGAATTCAGCATCCTAAAGGTGTTCAGCTTCCTACTTTGCTTTTAGTAAAGTCCGTACAAATCTAACCATCATTTTGGTCCTAGTGGATTTTGAAAATTCCACCCAGAAATTATCCCAATCAACACATAATAGATTTTAATTAAACTGAATGGCAAATCTTAGCTGATATAAATTAAGACAAATCTTGGTTTTACTGATAGCTAATTTTTAATTTGTGTCACAAAGCTATGTCCTGATTACAAGTTCTGTTTTCAATAGGTGTAGTGTTCTGACCTGGTGGTATCTGGCACACTGTGGCAATCTAGTGTTTTTGCTGAATTTGACATGCAATCACATCAACATCATAAGCTGAAAATATAGACTCCTGGAAGACTGTAGTATTTTATTCTGATAACTGTAATATATTTTAAGTGGTAATCTTCACAGGACTACACCTAAAATATGCCTTTGATTTAAAAAGTTGGAAGATTAATTTTAACGTTGCACTGAGCTCTGTTGTAACTTGTGAGAATTGGATGCCTTTATTACATTGGAAAAACAGATTCTTACACTAAAATTCATCTGTCTCTGAGTACTAAAGATCAGTAGATATGGAAACTACAGGTCACCATGCTGGCCTGCATATGGATTTTGTATGCCTTATTTTCTTTGAACAACAAAGAAGTAAAAGAGCCTGCTATACAGCGAAAAATATTTCAGTGACAACACTTTTTTGGTGACGTAGAACAACAGATAGCAAAGGAAAGTCATGTTCATTTAAACCTTAAAGCAATACTAGACTCATGAAACTGTGCGTAGAGCCTGTTGAAATGGAGGAAGAACTGGAGTCACTTTTCAGCCAGTCTTACAAAAGAATAAAATTGCCCCAAGTTTGATGATCAGAAATATCCCTTTCATTCTCTTCCATGGTGAGAATTTGTTGATTACAGTTTCACAAAAATAAAAAGAGCCTAAATGTTTAATAAGACCCAAAGGATTTGGTTTTTAATTGTTTAATAAGGTGAAAAGAATGTGAAGGAAGAAGACAATTCAGGTCTTGCACTTTCTTTATATCATGCTGTTGTTGAAAAAGAATGAATAGCTTTTATTTTGTTGAAGGAGCCTTGTATTTTATCAGAGACTTATACCAGATGCATTATCAAAATTAAAAAGTTAGACATGCCAGACACACTTAATGTAATTATTTAATATTTAATCTTGTCATGTAACACTGTTAAACTATTTAAGCCTGAAATTTCATCAGATCTTTAACAGGATTATCTAAGTATTGGATGGGAGGTTAATAAGGAGTCCTGCACCACCATTTTCATCCCCAGAAAAAAATGTTGGAAGTGTTAATGATTCACTAGGTGTCACTCTTTTATCTATGTAATTGGTGATGGAAGGCTATTCCAGCATGGCAGAAGACAACATTCCCTGCTGGAAATGCCATCTCTCAGCTGGAATATAAAGCCATAGCCCTGGTTACTTGTAATCATTAAAAAGTCCACATGCTTTTTCAAATTACCAGGCAAAATTACAAAGGCACCCGTTTTCAATGGTTAAAAGCTTATATCGAGAGACACTGTACCCCATTTAATAAAGCAATAAGATATGTTATTTTTTGAAAACGAGAGATGGTATGTAATAAATATCATATAGGAGACTGCAAGCACAACACATATATGCCCCAGGATCTGGTTATGGTTGGAATTGTGAAACTGCAGTGGGCTACTTTTTTCCTCTTGGCAAGTAGTTCTGAAACTTGTAGCAAAATTAAGCAGAATGCAATTGTTCATTTGTGGGCTTCCCACCCCCCCTCCTCCCTCTTGCCCTCCCCCCCTCCCCATGTAAGAAAATGTTTCAGCATCCACAAAACACAAAAGGAGGAGGCGGTCTTGATTTAATTAGACCATTTAAGTAGGCCATAATTAGGCTTGGTCCATTCCAAGGGACCTCATTAACCACCGAGGAGATCCAGCTCAGAACCAAATTTGTTCTCACTGTTTTCTGCCAGAGCTGTTCCTCTTTGCATGGCTCCACAGAGGATATTTCTCTACCTTAATTTTCAGAACCATTATAAGGAAGGTAAAGGCAATATGTGCTCCAGTCTGTTCTCCAGTAAACTTTTGAATGTTAAGGAAGGCTGAGAAAGACCCATCCAGAAAAGCATTCATCCATTGGTTAAGAAATATTGGGCTTGGGCTCCAGTGTCTACTTTTAAGGTTGAGATTTCACAATTGTGAATGTCCATAAGGACTGATCAACTCTGCTCCTATTCTATGAATTTAGCCTCTTGTTTATTTGTCCAATATTAGAAGGACTCCAAAAGGAAAGATTTTTCCCTGTAATTTTAATGAAAATAAAACTCCAAAGAAAAAAATATTTCTGGTCCATTTGTCTCTCTGTATATATATTTTTTAAGCTAGATAGAGATAAGGACAGGTTAGGTTTGACATTAAAATTGTCTAGTCTATTGTTCATGAAGCTTCAGACAGAATATCCATCTTTATATTTGTCCATTTTTAAATTGTGACATGCATTGGATGATTTTTGTACTGAGAAAAGAGATTTCTATTAGGTTTTTACAGTTTTAGCTCATTACTTTTTCTAATTATGGATCATGTTCCATTCCTGTGGTAAGAAACAGATTTGTGGAAGAAAGCAATTCACATAATAATCAAGGTAAGACAGTATTACAGGGAACCAGATTGTTATTTGTAGATGTCTTCAAATTATGTGGCTGCATTATTCAGGTAGTATCCACAGAACCACACAAAGATTTATGTTTCTGTCTCCTGTTTACTGCAAAAGCTTAGTAAGACATAAATCTTCTCCTCAAATGCTTAAAATCTATAAGCAGCCTAAATAGAGAAAGGGACAGACAGGTAAAGATTCAGAATGATGATGGCTGCATGTCAATTTAATTCTGGCTTCTCTTATTTACTCTTGTAGGACATGCCTACAAGTCAACAAATTAAAATGTAAAGACCTAGAGTTATTTTGCTGCTCAAATAAATCTGAATATTATCATGGGGCTATCCTATTCATCCTTTTCCTTTCTTATTTAATGTCACTCCACTCTTCTTACTACCTAAAATTCTTCCCGATTCTCCAAAATTTTCTTTAGAAACAAGTATTTCAGCAATAACTCAGGAAAAATTGCAGCAATTTTTCTATATCCACCTTTAGAATTAATGTAGGAAAAAGCCCTTATATTTTCATCTTGTAAGAACTGGTTAAAGAGGATTTCCATAGGAAGAGAAGTTATATCCCGGTAGGTAAGCAGGTAGGAGGTGGTAGGAGAGCTCTGTTGCTATGTAACTCTGAAAACTTGAAACCTTGGATTTAGAAATATTCAATGAAGTCGATGCATATGCTAAGGAATCAAGTCCTGCTGCAGGAAGGACTTCATTAAAGAATGGGGTAATGATGAGCCTAGCTCAGTCTGAGGTGAATCACACCAGTTTGATCACTTCCGGAGAACCATTTCCATAACAAAGTTGAAAATGTGACTATGAAAGTTTTACTCAGCTGCATCAATTAATATAGCTGTTCATTTAATTAGGTCATCAGTAAGTTCTAAACTAAATATCTCTGTAAAATTTGCAATGCAGATAGGCTCAGTACACATTTCTGACACATGGAATGTGAAGACCAAATTTGTTTAAAAAAGATTGAATTTTTGAAAGTCTATTTCAAATCTAGTGTAAAAGATCTTTTAAAATATCTCTGTTAGGTTGACATTTTTCTGTAAGATTCTGGAATCAGAGAAAATGGCAACAATGACCATTTCCATGTTCCAAGTTGCTTCCCTCTTCATACTGAACATTTACAACTTAAAAAAGGGATTCTTGCATAATCACTTCAGTTATATTTTGATCCTAGGAAGCAAATTATATACTAATACCATCCAGGAGTTCGAAGTTGTCTTTTGCAAAGGATCTTTAAAAACTGATTACCTGTATTAAGCAGTTGCTACATACCATTTCATTTCAGTGGTTGCTTTTGTAGTCCCAAAAAGTCCAAAAATGATTGAGGAGTCAATTTTAGACAACTCAAAATAATCTTCAGAAAAATCTGGACACTCAAATTCATAAAAGTACGCCTTTTTTTTTAATGATTTGTAATCGATAACTTTGAAATCTTGCCCAGAGCCTTTTATTGAGAGAACTTTATCCTCTGATCAATACTTCTGTACATATTCTTTTTTAAATTAAGCATGAATAATTAAATAACCGAAATAAACACAGTACACATATTTTACTTTCCCTAGTAAAACTTCTCTATTTCAGCAAGCTATTCAGATTTTTGTGTACTTAAATGAAGCACAAATTTTAGCAATTTGTACAGACATCTAGTTCGGTGTCTGCTTGTAATAAAACCTTTGAATAGCCGTAGCTTGATGCCAAGACAGACAGCCACTCACAGAACAGGTGTGTTCATTTTGCTCTACTACTCAGAAAAATTTCCCAAATCCATGTTGTAGGTTCTGATAGAATATTGGAACAAAAGTAACGTTATGAAGACAGATTTCATAAATGAGAAAGTAGAATATAGATCTTTTAGGAAGCTAAAGAACAAAGGCTTAAGGCAAATGTCTGCTACATTTCATCACTGATAGCATCTACGATGTTTGTATCTTTACAGCATAAGCACAAGGACATTTCCTCAGCAGAGCAGGACATGGAGCATTTCATCAAAATCTAATCAGTGGTACTACATTCCATGTCTTGCAGGAATGTCTTTGAGTTGCTGAGATTTTGTCAGATTTGTCAGAAACCCTCCCAGTAATGTTGTTTTAGGATCAAATGTTTTCCTGCTTGAGTATATCCCAAGAACTCTGGTATTCTCAGTGTAATGGGACAAATGCAGCACCCATCCATGTCAAAGGAAAAGTCCTTCCTTGCTGCAGCAACACACCATCTGCTATTGAATAACTATAGGTATTTGAGATGGGAGGCTACTGCCCTTTGTGTTCCTCTACAATCAGTGGAGACAGGCAAGTCAAATGTAGGCATTGCCCTCTCAAAGGAGCCTTCTTTAATAGCCAAAGAGAGAGGGAAAGACTTAAATCAGCAAGGAGCTGGAAGGCAGTTACTGAATCTGGCAATGTGATTGCTCAGATGCTGAATATCCTTCAGTGGTTTAACTACCTGAGAACTCAATCACAATTTTAGCTTTGTAATACCAATAAATAAAAGATGCCTAACAAAGGAGTGGTTTGTTGAGTTTAGCCCCTCATAGATAATGCTTTCAGTTTAACTGTTTCCTTATTCAGATTATTAACATTTTAAATTATTGATAAATACATTTGCAAATCTCTTACACTGCTCATTTACTGTGCTTATTTACAATTGAGGATGTGTTGGTTGCTTAGAGAATATCTACAGAACAGTTTTTCTCCAACACTTGGATAACTGAGCTCATCTTTTGAGATATTGAGCAATATCTTAACTCAATATTCATATGTGCTAAACACTTTTGTTCACATAGGAATCATTGCTGTGATTCGAACTTCACTTTCACTGAATGTTTGTGACAGAATGTTCACTGACAGATAAAAAACCAACAGTGTAATATAACCAGAGTGTTCATTAAAAATGTCATTTTGATACTGCCAGGAACATTTCACTATTTGCCTATCTTGACTAAGGATTCAATAATGTTTATTCTTATGAAAAATATGCGGGTTTCTAAGTACTTGTTGACTAATTGAACTATTTTATCGTGCAGTTTCTGTTCTGATAAAACCCTTGTGCTGTGACTCACCAATTTCTCAACCAACTGTTGCATTATAGTCTTATATACTGGTGCTTGTTTTCTATCACGGAGAACAGCATACTATATGGCTTTTCATGGCAGTAAACCTTTAATGGTTGAACCTATTCCTTTATCTTTCTTGATTTAGAATGCAGACCACAGTTTGCGTTTAATAGAATAGTAGGTATTGTTTTTTTGTTCTCAGAATCACCATCTCTTCCAAGAATATCTTGATGCTATTCCAAATCATAGAGTGTTTGCATCCTTTCTGCTATGCATAAAATGCATCTCTGGTTTCTCATAATCACAGTGGAGAAGAAAGTATGTCACTGAGACACATGGTTGCTAGAAATTTAAAATAGCGTTCAGGTATACTTTCATGCAGAAGTTGATTAAAAATATAAATATTAATGCAAGTCCTTAACTTCCATTTTGAAAGCACAGTGGATCCCCAGCTAAAAGTAACTTCCTCCAGCATATCCTGGAACTCATTAATTTAAATAGGTTGGTTAGCAATAAGCTAAACTGCCACTTTTGCTCCTACTGCTGGTGTGGACAACTAAATATTTTTTTCTCTCAAATGCAACTAGTTAAAAAAGTTCCTGCTTTTGCTGTATCTTATGCTAAAATACTCGCTGTGAAAAAAAACCAGTAACATGCACAAGCAACATGTAATCACACTCATAAGTAAGGCATTGCAATAAGAAAAGCTCATAGCAATCTGAAAAGTAATGTAACGTGGGTAAGGAGGTAGAGTTATCTTTTCAAGAGACAAGCTCACATTATTAATGTTTGCTTCACTAGAATAATATTTTGCAAAAAAGTTTCATTGGGTATTGAAAGCCTTATTATTGCATAAATGCATGACATCAAAATTTCTTTCTTGTATCTGATTTTTTGTTTTCTCTGGTCGGTTAGCTATTTTCCTAAGAGACTGGATGGTGTCTCTTAGCCAAGTCCTGATAAACTATTATTTAAAAGAGAAAATTACAGTGTGATATCCCACTTTTAAAGGTTTGCAAGGCCCTGGAATGGGGCATCATGCACAAACAGTCCCCATTAGAATTAAGTAGAACAGGAGAAAGAAAATTAAGCAAAAGAAAAGAAAGAAAATCTTATCCTTATTTTATGTTTTAAAAATGCATCAAATGATTATTTGACGAGAACAGAAAATGAAATAATATCTTCGTCTGGCCAGCTTAGGACTGTCATAATAAGAAAAACTTCTTTTCTCTATGGTCTTCTGGCCACCCTTCTCCATCCTTGAAATTCTGTGTATTTGAATCAGAGGATTGTAATGCATATGTGTATAATGGGTGAATTGAGTTAGGGTATCCTGTGAAAAATAATGTGGGATTTTAGAGTAAAGATTGAGATTTTAGAAGAAGAAGAAGAAGAAAATCAGGATTCCAGTAAAGTTACAAAGTATGTGTAAACCCTGTCTTGATCTTTTACTAGGTATTGTATACCATGCTGATAAAGTAGTAATGATGATGATGATTGCAAGGCAAGAGCTATGAACAAAGTACTTCAGAAGCATTACAGCATAAAGATTTCCCAAACAAAGTGATCATTTTTGTTAGGAATACCGTTATTAAAAAAAAAAAAGGCTGAGGCTATTAGATCTTTTCTTCCTACTTGTTTTATTAGGCATAAATAACATAGTTCACTCATCTGTTTTCAGACTCTACCTTTCATTAAAACTGTTTTTCGTAATTTTGACATCCTAAATTCTAAATTTTATTATATTTTCCCAAATAAATAAATAGATTGTAAGAATTTCAGCGCAATCAAATGGTGAAATATTCTGAATTCTCAAGGATGCTCTGTGTTTAAAGATCTCATAGCTTGTGAAAAGGCGACTGAAGAGTGAACAAAGGAGGTAGGCTTCTTATTTAATACTTTGATTTCAAATTCTAAAGGGATGTTATCACTTAGCTATGCTACCTTTTATCTTTTTAGCTATGATATCATGTACTGTCATCATAGCATAGTCTGTTATCATTTTTACTAGGATTTAGTGAACATTATTATTCTTGCCATGAATGAAATCTTATTATTTGTTTTCATTCAAACTTAGTAAAAGAAGCTGAAATAGTAATAGTTTATCCAGAAGCTTTTGAAAAATCATGATGACATTCACATTGGTATTCTTGACAAAAAGAACTTTTATTTCCAAATTGCTATATTTCAGTTTGTTGAACATACACAAAAAAAGTTTGGCTCAGGTCAACTCAAAACTAAATTTCATTTTTTGTACTGTGATTTATTGCCTAAGAGCAACTGTATGCATTTGGAAAATACTATAATGTTGAGCTGACTCCAAACAACATATAAATATCTATTTGTTTTCACACTGTTCTGACATCGTCTACTTCAAAGGCTGCTTAGGTGACTGAAATGTTCTCAACACATTTAGTGGGGCCTGGATCAGGGGTCACCTTAAGGAAATAGGAACTGCTGACACCGCCATGTTCTACAACTAATTTTCAGTTCTGAGTATTCCAAGAAACCTGTGCAAAATGTTTGGGAAAAGAACCGATTTGTAAAACCGTATGAGAACCAAGGTAAGAATAATTCTAATGTAAATAGTGTATGTAATATCTTTTAGTAAAACAAGGTAATTTTAAGTTATACATAATTACATTGCGAAGTCAGGTGTATTTATGAATACAATGGCTGTCTATAATGGGCTTTAGGGTCTTACTTCTTGCTACTACCTTTTCCCTCTAAGAGCCGGCCTTAGCAAAGAGTCTCTTCTTGATGAAAAAATGTGGTACAATGAATTTAGCAAGTAAATTATTGTTCACATTTTGATTTTTGGAAGTCTGACCTTAACTGTCACTGCATTTCTGGAGGATCACTAAGAATCTCTACAGAAAAAAACTTTTCTCTTTCGTCCTTTTAATTTCAATGGTTCTGACCAGGTAGAAAACAAAGTTTAGATATAATTTCGTTGATACTGATTTTAGATTTTTCTGTTTTTAAATCTTCTAAAATTAGACCCTTATTCTAGGGACATACATATGCTCACAACCTTGTGTATGTAACTCCACTGAAGTCAGTAGGGCTACTTGTATATTTAAATTAAATGCAAGTCTGTATAAGATCATGTATTAAAGATAATTTTCACTGAAGTCATTCACAGAATTTTTGATAGACTAATCAATGCTAACTGAAGACTAAGGAAATAATGGTCCATCTGGGTATCCACAAAAACAGCTGAAGTAAAGATCAAGAGCTACTTTTGCTCATACTGAGAAAGTCTTTAATTCATGAGTCATCCTGCTGGTTTCAGTAAAGCTTTTGCTGGCACACGATGTGAGCAGAAGAGGCAAAATTCTTAGTATGTGATTCAAAGCCAGAGGCAACACCCAAACACTTGCTTTTGCTGAGAAGCTTCTCTGGAAATTTCCCTTCAGAATTATGATTTAAATATTTTGTTGTAATCAAGTGAGACTTACAAGTAAATAGATTTACTTCCTTTTCCTGTAGTTCCAGATCAATTTTTGTTTTCCAAAAATGCTTTAGCAATATTTGCATGTCTGTTAGCATACAGTATCTGTCAACAACTTGATAGATGACAAGAGGTGATTGGGTGTTATCACTAATTCAGTTTATAAAATCTGTTGCCATTTCGCAGGATGCTTGGCTTATGAAAAGTATAGTGCACTCCAGTATAAAGTTGGGTGCAAGTATGCAAACTATGCAGCCACACATTTTCTTATACAAGATGAAAAAGCAGGGTCAAGCCCTAAAACTTCTAGAATGCAGAAAGAGTAGTAATGTATTCAAATCTAATGTAATCTTAAAAGTTAGGAATTTCTGGTTCCCCATGAGGCTAGGTATTATGTTTTCTTTCTCGTTTTTTTGTTGATAAGTTGTGGTTTTATTTCTTTTTTCCTTTCTCTTCTGGTTCTGATTTCTCTAACTATGTTTGGTATGCACATCTGTACTTCTCAACTTGGACACTAGTCAGTGATCAGCGGGTGGCAGCCTGTCCCAAACAGTAGTATGCACCACAACCGAGATCTGTTATTACTTACTTTTCCCATTTTAGGCCTCTCTTGAGCAAATCTGAGTGTGAGGTCCTGAGATCTAGTTAATAGTGGGATTTATGTCATTGAATTAGGATGACATTATAAAAAAAAGCCAAAACAAAAACAAAACTAAAAAAAGAGCACAAAAGCCCACCAAAGTTGACAATGAGCACATGAGAAGCAAAACCAAAGAAAGAATATTACTGAATCTTTGCCAAACAAAACATTTCACAAAGCTCCCATTAATGGAAGAAAGAAAGAATTGGTGCTTTTCTTCCCTCTCTCCCCCCCCACCCCGTTTTGTTTGACAAGCAGTTCATAGATGCCTGTGAGCATTTATTCCTATTTGCTCCATCACGCCACTGTGATGTACGTTATTCTCCTGAGCCCCAGTGAGTTAGAATTAGGACTGGCAGGGGATGGTTTCATCATGTAATTTCACAAGTCTTACTTCGCTGCTTCTCCTGTCTCTCTGGGCTGCCTTTATAACCAGTGTGGGAAAAAGAGCTCCTTAAGAGGATGCTTCAGTACAGAAACCAATCTGAATGCTCTGAATCTCTCTTTGGAGAAGCGTGTCTATCCATTGGTTATTTTTGGAGCCTGAGAAAACTAGATTGTTTCTCATATAACATGCTACTGTGTTATCTTGAATATATAATATTAATAATATATTATTCTATATACACAATATACATTATAATAATATATTTTTCTATATATTTATATTGTACTCTATGTATTCATATGAATACTCCCCAGATCATGAGAAGCCTCCTTTGAAGGCTTAGACACATGCATCAGAGCTTGATTCTTACCGGGAATAAATACGCCAAACTTCATAACAGTTGAAGAGCTACAGCGCAGTATTGCTACAAAGGACTTGGCAAAGTATTTTTGCCCCTTTCTAGCCTGTAATTAACCTGCTAATTTAACCAAAAGTTTTTCACCATGACTGCTGTTTCCAATAAATATTTCAGGGTTCTGAAGTGATTAACAATGTTTAGACCATTATATGCTCATATTTGTTACATAACATCTAGTGTTCATTACATCTATCTTCTGTTTGGATGGTTAGTAAGAGATCTAGAACTTGGTGCTGCTTGAAAACAGGTAAAAAGAGCTACATGCAGTAGGAGATAATGTAAGATTGCAAACTATGTGCACTTTGAAAATAATTCTGCCAGACAGCAATGAAAGATCTGACGTGAAAATATTATATTTTTGTAAACAAAAAACATATCTAGTCAACTGACTTGCACGTTTAGCAATGAAGTTCTTTTAAAAGAACAGAGACGTATTTCACAAAGCCTTTTAGAAAATATTTGTGTTTATGACATTTGAAGCTCAGCTGCTCTAGAAGTCAACATCTTCCAATATTAACAGGCTAAATGTGGCCTTTATTTCATAAGATTATTCCCACAAATCCATCATCAATTTCATTATGGACCAGGAGCAGTTAGGTCAAGTCACATTTTTTTTGTCGCTGCTTTGGCTATTTTATAAACACTGCCCTCAGTAAAAGCTGGCAAAGGCAATGGAAATTGTGATTCAGAGCTGTAATTCCATGGAATACTGAATCTTCTCACCTTGCTGGGTTTGTATGTTTTCACACGTTAGAGAAGTGTAGCGGGCACCTGCACGGCAACAAAATTGCAAAGAATTTATCAGGCTTGATCAAAACCTGTTCAATAACTGAGGAGCATAAATAAGAAGCCAGGAAAATTACAGATGATGAGGAAAGAACAAAAAGGTTGTTGTAAAGGGGCCTGTGGTTGTTCAGCATGGAATGTGCATATCTTTGTAATTGTGTTCAATTACCATATTTTTACGAGTGTTCATTTTAGCTCAGAGAGTAGAACTAAATTTTGAAAGGCATTTGGGTATGGAAAGTAACACAACTGAAAGCCAGAACCCTTATGGGCTGCAAGCATACAGGATTAGGGCCTATCATAAACAGTTCAAGAGAAGGAATTCGGGCCTTCGCCCAGCAAAACAGGGATGTACGTGCTTAATTGTTAATGCTTTTTACCATGTTCGTACCTTCCTGCGATTAATGTCTCTCTCAGAGTCAAAGATGGTGAGTGTTTTAGACCAAATCTAGCACAACCGTTCAGCTCCAATGTTTGACTTACTAATGTGGAGTCCCACCGAAGGCAGACCCACATACACACACTGAATTCCTTGTTTGGCTAGTGCCAGAATGTGGTACTCCTTTTAAGAAAGGGGCAAAAGTGCAAGAAGAAAAGGAAAAAAAGGAAATGAAACAAAAAGGAGTGCATGGTTTCTGTGGTACTTGGCAATATCTGATTTCTGGCACTGTAAGCCTAAGTCCTAAAAAGGAAAGGACAGGCATCCAACTCCAAATATAAACATTTTGGGAACCACTTTAAATGCAGTTCAGGAGAACTGTCTTCACATGACCTCAAATTTTAGCTGTCCCTCACATCTTCTAGACATTTATCTTTCTCCTTGTTCTCTTAATAGCCAAGATGATATTCTTTTGTACTACTAAGACATGTGCCATACAGCAGAACAGAGTGGTCAGTAGAGCAGTTTTGAACAGTCACCGTTATTTTTAGAGCCTGAATTTTGATGTTCCCAACTTAAGGGTCCTCAGGACTTTCTGACTGGCAGTAACTGTGTCTCTAAGTTCGGGGTCACTGCACATTTTTTTACACTTTCTCAAAGACAAAAATCTTTTGTAGACAACAAAATAGCTACAAGACTGAAATGACTGTGTATTCATTGCCAAAACAGGCTTTTTTTTTTTTTTTAAGGAAAGAAATTGAAGCAATTTCTGCTAAAAAATATTTCTGTTACATTTACCATTGACCTGTTAAGTCAGCCTTCTATAAAATGTCTAGACAGCCAAACTGTATCTTATGTGCTCAGTATCACTCATTCTAGCAGGGACTGTTTAAATTATATTGTTATGCTTAATAAGTACAAAAGTTACTCAAATACTGTTCAAAAGATTAGTGTATAAAGATTTGTGACTGCATCTTGAGATAATAAAAATTAGTTTATTTTCTATCAGGGTGACTATAAACTGAAATTCTGAATCCGTGCACCAGTAGATGAAACCTTCACAGTAAGCCTGGGTTGCATGTTGTGTCCTGCTAAAGGGATTGCCACAGCTGGCTCCCGGCGCTCAGCAGCTGACACAACGCACACAACACACCCACAGTAAGTTTGCAGAAGACACCAAGTTGGGCAGGAGCGTTGATCTGCTTGAGGGTAGGAAAGCTCCGCAGAGGGATCTGGACAGGCTGGATCGATGGGCCAAGGCCAGTGGTATGAGGTTAAACAAGGTCAAGCGCTGGGTCCTGCACTTGGGTCACAACAACCCCATGCAGAGATACAGGCTTGGGGAAGAGTGGCTGGAAAGCTGCCCCACAGAAAAGGACCTGGGCGTATTGGTAGATAGCCAGGTGAATATGAGCCAGCAGTGTGCCCAGGTGGCCAACAAGGCCAATAGCATCCTGGCTTGTATCACAAATAGTGTGGCCAGCAGGACTAGGGAAGTGCTTGTCCCCCTGTACTCAGCACTGGTGAGGCTGCACCTTGAATATTCTGTTCAGTTTTGGGCCCATCACTCCAAGACATTGAGATGCTGGAGCATGTCCAAAGAAGGGCAACGAAGATGGTGAAGGGTCTAGAGCACAAGTCTTATGAGGAGTGGTTGAGGGAGCTGGGGTTGTTTAGCCCAGAGAAAAGGAGGCTGAGGGGAGACCTTATGGCTCTCTACAACTACCTGAAAGGAGGTTTTAACGAAGTGGGGGTTGGTCTCTTCTCTAAAGTAACAAGCAACAGGACAAGAGGAAATGGCCTCAAGTTGCGCCAGGGGAGGTTTAGATTGGATATTAGGAAAAATTTATTTCTCCACTGAACGGGTTTTCAAGCATTGGAACAGGCTGCCCAGGAAAGTGTTTGAGTCACCATCCCTGGAGGTATTTAAAAGATGTGTAGATGTAGTGCTGAAGGACATAGTTTAGGGGTGGACTTGGCAGTGCTAGGTTAATGGTTGGACTCAATGGTCTTAAAGGTCTTTTCCAAGCTAAAATATTCTGTGATTCCCACGGGATTTAGACACGCCCAAGGGAAATCTGCATGCCATGCAAAGAGTCAAGCCCTGAGCGTATTGTCATCAAGGTTCCTGAAAATTTAAAGCTGTTCTTCTCCACAGCATTCAAAAGTGAATTTGTGGAGTCATGAAATTATGAGGACTTCCTCAATGGGACTTAAACGATGAGGCTTTTCCCCTATTTGTAATGTGTTTGATACCTACCTTAGAATGGGATGAATCAGTCTTTGCATTGACAACTTCGAGAACCTAGAAACTAGTTTAGGGGAAGTAAAGTACTTACATGACTACTTACATGAGTACTTACATGGACAAAAGTTTGGTGATATGATTTCTATTTCTTATACTGAAGTATTGACTAAATTCACTATCACCTGAACGTGAAATGCTGGAAGAAAATAAGCAGGCATATTTCTGTACCATATGCAACTGAAGGAAATATGAGAAATCAATCTCAGTCTAATTTCTTCAGCCACATACTGGAATCAAACTTTGACAACTAAATAGCTGTAAATTGCCTTAAGGGTATCTCACAGCACCAAGACTGGACTGCTAAAAGCAGGCAGATTATTTGGAGCTTCTTAGAGTTGTATGATTATTCTTTCCTTTTTACTTTTTGATTATTGTTATATAGATGACTTTTCTGGATGATTCTGATAGTGAAATCAGGATTCTGCTTTCTGACAAATTTGGGGGCTTATTCAGCCTACCCCCATTCTACAGCTGTGCTTAATTTTTTTCCTTGAGCAATGCTATTAAACAGCTGTCTGTGCTTGGGACACTTGGGAAAACAAGACAATACAAACAATTTCCTAGTCCTATTTCTGCCCTTTCCATTTGTCCTGTGATGTACCTCGCAATTTATGGGTACTCGTGATGACTTTGGCTCCAGAGCGAGTTACCTGAATGAATGTACATCTGTGCTAGTGACAAATCCAGTGACCTATGTGTCCAAGATTTAGTCAAGGCAGATTTGCAGAAGGCTTCAGTTCCCTAAACACAGGTGTTAGTGCCACTTGAGACAGCAGGAGAATCCAAGCCACAGGGCTACCTGATACAATGCAGGACTTACAGGAAGTCTACACATTTGTGAAACAGCCTGGAGACAACATGATACATCCCACAGCACCTGCAATGCCATGAGCTGAATTTATTTGGGCAGCTGAATGTCACTCCAAGAGAATGGGCTGTAATTTAGTTCTCCCTAAATAAGGCATTGTTGGCTTCTTAGGTGAATAGCCCTCTGGGTTCCCCTGGCTGTCTCGTCTAGACATCTGTAGACTATAGCGGCTCATTTATGTAGCTCACCTAACTTAGTTATAGACTCTTACATGTACACCTATGCTTAAGTTTTTCAGTCTTAAGCCGAATGCCACTCTAGATGAAGCATTGACCTGGAGACAAAAACTCCCCATCTGAAATTCATAAGGTAACTCTTACTGTATCAACCCACCCTTCATGTGCTGTCATTGTGGCAAAACAATAAAATTCTTACTTTTTTTCAGTTTATTTTTTTTCTCTGATTTTATGCTGTGATTCTTTCACAGGCTAGAAGATATTCCATAGCAAGCAATGCACTTTTTTTTTATTTCTCCTTTTCTTTTTCTTCAGTTCTTCCTGACAGAAAATGATTTTAAAATATATATTGCCGAACAAAATGTAATAACAGTTTTACATATTTGGAGTCATAGAAATATTAAACCAGCAGAGAAACCCACATGGTAAATGTTCCCTCAGCAAAGAAAATTCATTATGTGAACTGAGAGGAACTACTCAGGTGTTATTTTAGTTTACACTGCCTCATAATCTTTTCAACATTCATGTCTGGTACCTAGTTTTAATTATAGCAAAATATATGCATTTAGTTGCTCCTTTTCTGTCAACTAAGCCTTACAATGAAAACTTTTGAAT
Source organism: Larus michahellis (assembly GCF_964199755.1). Lineage (NCBI taxonomy): Eukaryota > Metazoa > Chordata > Aves > Charadriiformes > Laridae > Larus > Larus michahellis. The sequence goes on along the minus strand of NC_133896.1, from coordinate 48,792,288 downwards.
AAAAATCAGCTGAACCAGCTCTTTGTTGTACGTTATAGACTTGTTCTCACCCATCCGTATACTTTGTAAAAGCAATAACTTCACTAACCATATTTCTTCATGTCCAAAAAGCACTGAAATGTATCCATTTAAAGGGGTGTTTTCTTCAACATTGTCAAATTTAATGACCACGATGCTGCATACGTACAGCATTGTGCACAAAGCACAACTATTCTAAGCAGCATCTGTCTTTATTTATTTATTTTTCCATATAGCTTTGGTAAGTGTTTTTGGCTGATTATTAAAAACTGTTTTGTGGTCTTAAAATTTACTTGTCAAATCCAGTCAGCAGCAAAATCTGACTGGTGCTTTACATAATTCATGTCAACACTGCAGAGGTTTCTCTAAAAGTTAAATGATTTATTGATTTGAAATCAGAAATAATCCAAATAAACTAAAAGAGTAAACAGCAGACAGGAGGACAATGAATATGTCTATTTTTCAGTCTTCCACAGTTTTATGAGCTCAAAGTGAATTATTCCTTACTGTGAATTCTTACCAAATACCTGTAGGGACGTCTATTCACTTACAAAACTGGACATCTGGAACACACAAGTTCTCCTACGAAAATAATTCACACTAAAAACATGTAGAGTTTTGCATTGACAATCACATAATTGAAGCCATACTTTTTTGTCCTTAGTTATCCATTGATTAATTTTATCACTACAACTTACGGCCAAAGCATCCAATCAGTTTTTACTTAGCACTATGCCTTATGCCTTATTATTATTATTATGCCTTATCCCCCATAAGACTGAGTTTGAGGTCCTTTCACCAACAAACACTCACATGGCATCGTGATAGGTTAATCTATTGTGAGAATGAGGACTAGCAAAGTTAAACACGATGCCTCCACATTGCATTTTGAGCTCAGAGGAGAAATTTTGGGTCCTTCCTAAGGTATTTTGGCATATCCTTTAGGATGACTGGAAGCTGTTTCAGCCTCTAGGGCAAAATATGCACATCCTTTCACTGCAGTCCTTACCATTGTAGCCTACCCATTTATTCCCCATTCTGCCCTGTGAAAATCTTTCCTGTTATCCTGCACAGAGGTGGAAATTTTGGCATGAGACATAAGGGGAATAGGCAAATGGCATATAAAGAAGTTTACTTGAACTAAATAGCTTCTCTCTGCCCTCCAGGCTCTTTAATATTGTGAAGTTCCAGTGGAAATATGGTGGTTGTCCTTCCTATTCGCCCACATGTATTTGACAGCATTATGACAAGCACAAACCTTCTCAGAATGCTTTCTTTGTGGGTGGTTGGAGCACCGTCCTTCACAAGTCACTGGGCTGAGCGGGGTCTTTTATGGCAGGGCCAAAGATGGACAGCAAGAATGTTTTAATAAGTGCCCTTGTGCTTCCTCCCCCTTTACACCTCACAATTATTAAATCCCCTTCATGGTGAGCCTCTTACCAAAAATAATAAAAAGAAGACACTTCAAGCAATACTAAGGAAAACAAAAAATTCTTAATAAAGGTATTTGGGATATCTAACAGCGTCTCTGGACATCAACTAGGTCATGGTAGGCTAGGGACATGAGGGAGTACATCTGCATCAGAAAAGAAGAGAATGGAAGTTGTTAATTGAAATTATATTTATTTTTCTTGTTTGCTTTTAGTTATCTAAGAATAGGTGAATGTAACATGCTTTTGTAATATGAGCTGTTCTGCAAATATGTCCAACGTGCATGGGATACATATTTTTACATTTTCTCTGTCACCAGTGCAAATCTGTCTTCCAAAATAAGTTAATTCAGTTGTCAATATACAAGTATTCTATTAGAGTTGCTAGTGTGAGGTTTATTTTCTTTAACTCTCTTTGTGATTCTCAGTTTAAAGAGGCTTTATTAGGTATATGCTGCATCCTTCTAATTTCTCATCTGTGAAAACATTTGGACACAGCACTTCTAATTAGGGTAGTAAATCTTTTTCTTTGCTCAGTGAATAGCAGCTTCACAGGATTAGAAAGGGGATTTCACATCAGTAACAACTCTGGAGGAAAAGTAGAGAAGAGTATGGAAAGAGAGGTGGGATAATGATAGCAATGATAGTTATATGTGGTTTCACTTCTTGAGAAGAAGGAAAGAAAACATTGATGCTGGGCCAACCACAGATATCATGCTCTGAAACAGCTGTAGAGAAGATTTGTCACTCGTAATAGGATAAAAAAAAAGTCAGAAGTGGTATTAGAAACATACCTGATCCTCCAAACATCTTTGCCAGCAAACATATGGCTTTATCAGTCATAGGGGGTCCTAAGCACTCTGGATGCTCCAGCAAAGACTTTAATCATGTACTTAATATCAATACTTCCCTTGACAAAAAATTCAATTACTCATGCTGTGAATATATGCTTAGGTGATTTACTGGGTGAAAGCCAGTATACTCTGCATCTTTCAGGATCAAGCCCTGCATACCTACTGCTTTGAGTTTCTCCTGTACTATGAATTATCACGTTACCGAATGGAGCTATACATAGTAATGAGCACTACATGCTGTTTGCATGGTAGCTGTTTGAATGGTAAGCTGTTAAGTTTTCAAAGAAACAAGACAATGTGTTTATAACACAACCGCAAAATCAATATTAAAATTATCTGAAAAAAAAAATAGATTGAACCATCAAATTCACCCTTATTACAAATTACTTCATAATGGGAGTGGCTGGTTGTTTGTGGAAAACTGATGCTTTGTAATATGATATATAAGAATACAGCTGAGAATATTGTAGCCATTAATGGAAGAACCAGGGAATACGCTAGGAGAAAAGTAGGCTGAATTTTTTACCTAAAATCTTGGGAACAGAGTTAATACCACATTTTTCTTTCTGCCATATTCCCATATATCTTCAATTTTCACGATTTTTAAAAACTACTCTGCCAGGGTTTTGTGTGAGGTTTTTTGCTATTTCCCTTAAGATGCAGATTGTTTGGAATGACTGATTTGCTTGTGTTCCCATTTTTTAAGTAATCCCTTGTCTGCTCTTTGTCAATACCTACTTTGGCAAAGTATTCTTTATGTTGCTTCTTAGAGTCAGATTTTAAACAGCAATTTTTCACCAGTTTTTTCACTCTACAGACTTAAAATTGTTCAGAAGCACATTTAGTTTTTCTTTAAAATACCCAGTGTCTCAAACCAGAAATACTTTACACAAAAATTACATTATTCCCCACTGCTCTCATTGGCTTGTTGTTTTTATCTTTCTGACCATAGCACATTCATTCTTAGTATGATTTTTATGCAAATCACAAGTACATTTATTCTATTTTCGGCTGCTCTTCTATGTGTCACTGAACATTGAGAAGTAATTTGCTACTTTAAGTTATATTTAAAGTTATATTTAAAAACATGCAGGGCTTCTTGTTAAATGATGGAATTCTCATTATGACTTCAAATCAGCATACTGCTCATACATATGCGTGACTTTAAGCTCCTGTTGATTCTAATTCAAAGTCAGCAGAGAATAGTTTTGTCCTAGGGTAACAGATGCTCTCAAGTGAGTAGACTGAGCTCATATATCTGTTTTGTTTATAAATTACTTTGAAAGTCAAAATAAGGAACCCAGCACAATTAAGGCAGCATCTCAAACACTTGCTAAGTTTGGTACAGTTCATCTTCATTCAGGGTCTGTTTTTAAACTGCTACTGGCTTAATTCTGGTTCTATCCAATATCAGACTAGTACCATGCCCTGCTCAACTATAAATTAAATGCAGTTTCATTTTTGCAATTAAAACTGTTAAAATTGTATATTGAAAGGTCTATAATGCTCTGCACCTTCACCAGTGGGTTGTGCTAGCCCTACTAAACGTATGCTTAAGTTTAAACTCCTGACTCTCCATGTGCCTTTGTGCTGGATAACTCAACTTGAGACTGCATTAGATACGTGCATTCCCATGCATTCCCATGCATGGGCCACTGCTCTAGGCCCAAGTCTGAGCTTGTCCTTTTTGTTTGGTGAACTAGACCGCTGCTCACAAAACTCCAGTCTCATGCTCAACTCTCAGCATGCAGGACCATTTGGCTGCTGGAATTCGTTCATCAGAGGTATGAAGCTTTGTTTCCTTCTAGAGCTCAAACACCCACAGGCAACTAACGCGGTGGGACAGGTCTCACTGCCTCAGAGGAGCAGGTTGGGGGAGTAGCAGGTTGGGGAAGGAGCAGGTTTTTTGCAGCCCTTTTCCCCAGTGCTAAAGTTTGCCTGTGTACAAGTGTGCCTAGGATAAAGGACCCATTTTGAGTCTGTCACCATTCTGAAAATACATACCTCTATTTCAGAGACCTATATAATCAGGGAAAAAAATTTAGTACCCTGTTGTTAGTCATCACTGTGATACCTACACACGCTCTGGTGCACGCTGAATGCTTGTATACGCACATCTTGTGAAATTTCCTTTACTTGTTTGATTTTCTTCCTATGCCACTGATGGTAATAAAGTTTTACCCTCTTTGAAATCAATGTGAGTCAGCTAAACTCCTTAGGTGTTTTTTGTATTTAGAGTTTTGAAAATCCCACTATGCACCTATTTACATGTTTCAGCACCAAAATATCTTCAATCGTCAGGCCCTTACTTTAGAAAGTTCATTTTATCTTGTGATCAGAGGGAACTGTCTAGCTTTTCTACAGCGCCAAAGTGAGTTTGTCACCATACTGTTATCCCTAAGTCTTCCGTGGCTCTGTAAACTATTTAACGATGTTTATTTCAACTTCTATCAACTTCCATGAATTGAATCTCCTGAAACAAAATTAATAACAAAAATTAGTATTCAAAGCACAGGATAATCTTACATTATCATATAGGGGTTTTTTTGAGAGAAACTGTCAAGTTCTTTCTTACGTAAGGTCTTTATTGCTAGAAAACAATATGACATTATTTAACCAAGATATTTTGCAGGAGATAATCCATGACTGAATATTTACTTTGCCAAAAGTTTCTTTAGAAATATTTCAAAGATCTCATCCAGTTACAGACTTCTGATATTTTTTCCTAAGTGTTTATAAACTGAACTTTACACAGTGAACATTATGGTGGTACCAGTTTATGGAAAATTCCACTCTGTTTACACCCTTGCAGATTTCCCAGATTGTGGTGATTTTGCACCAGAAACATGACTCAGACATAAGGGACTTTTCCAACCCCAGAAAATCAAATATTTATCCCCACCTCAGCATAAGATGCTTTTCAGACATTTCACTTAAAACAGAATATATACGGATTTTTTGAAAAACTTTATCAGGGTCAGTTACTCATATCTGAAATGAGATTTTGGACAACATGTTAGAAGTAATCAAGAGTAGAAATTTGATTTTTCTCATTTTTTGAGAATTTTGATTTTTCTCTCATTTTTGCTACTACTAAAAGCCCTGAGCATTTAAGAATACTTTCACAAAGTGATTTATGCACTGTGTTTCTCAGCATGACAACGCCTAACTTTGAAACATATACTCTGAGACTGGAGTCTGAAAGGAATCTGGAAGGACTTGGGGGTACTGGTGGATGAAAAGCTGGACGTGAGCCAACAATATGCCCCACATCCCAGAAAGCCACCCATATCCTGGGCTGCATCAAAAGAAGCGTGGCCAGCAGGTCAAGGGAGGTTATTCTCTCCCTTTATTCCGCTCTGGTGAGATCCCACCTGGAGTACACTGTTCAGCTCTGGAGTCCTTGGTGCAAGCAGGACATGGACCTGTTGGAGTGGATCCAGGGGAGGGCCAAAAAGTAATCAGAGGGATGGAACAACTTTCCTATGAGGACAGGCTGAGAAAGTTGGGGTTGCTTAGCCTGGAGAAGAGAAGGTTCTGAGGAGACCTTATTGCAGCCTTCCAATACTTAAAGGAGGCTTATAAGAAAGATGAGGACAGACTATTTAATAGAGCCTGTAGTGATAGGACAGGGGGTGATGGTTTTAAACTAAAAGAGGGTAGAGTCACACTAGCTATAAGGAAGAAATTTTTTCCGGTGAGGGTGGTGAAATGCTGGAACAGGTTGCCCAGAGAGGTGGTAGATGCCCTGTCCCTGGAAACATTTAATGCCAGGTTGGACGGGGCTCTGAGCAACCTGATCTTGTTGAAGATGACCCTGGTCACTGCAGGGGGTTTGGACCAAATGACCTTTCAAGGTCCCTTCCAACCCAAACCTTCCTATGATCCTATGATTCTATAATTCTATGAATAACGGCTGAGAGGACATCATTAATAAATGTCTCTGGGCAGGAGGGAGTGGGAGTTTCTTAAAAAAAATCTCTTTAGGTAAAGGATTTATAATTTGGAAATGCATCTGAGAAGGCAACAGAGAGTCTTCAAAAACAGTACAGACACACTGATATCTGTGTCTATCTAGATGATGGCAGGTTTGACCATGTGAAAGTTCTACCTACATGAGCCAAAGAAAGTATTAAAGAGGGATATACTGTTGAAATTAAGCCCAAAACATAGTCTACTGAGCCTTCTTTTCAAAGTTAACATATTAAATGTCCAATTAGAAAAACAGAGCCCGAAACCGAAATACATGTGTTTCATTCTTCCTTCTTTGATTTTTCTATAGACTGAAATAAGATGAAATCTTATTATATCAGGAATCCTCCCTTATACTGGGGAAGTCACACAACAATCCTTCAGTACAACTTTATTCAACAGGTACTCTAGTGACAACTTTACTAGACCCTGCTGCTTACTTACTGTCTGACTTGTTCTCTGTCATCAGTTCTCCTGGGTCACTTCACATCAGCTTGAAGATTTTTCCCTTTCAGCTTTTGCCAGCTTTTCTTATTGCTTCATATCAATTATCTCTACCCAATCCATTACAGAACTCAGTTCATTAACTTTTAGATAATCATTTGTCTTTTCAGGGTAGGTTCAAAAGCTTTCCATTGCAGCATACATCTTGACACTTTAAAATGCCAGTGGTTAATTAAAAAGAAAACCATTGCTAATGCTTTTATGCTCTTATTTCAAGCAAATACAAAAAAAATTGTTCTGGATCGAATTTTTGTACTAATTTTGTACTTTAGGACACTGTATATGAAGAAAACTTGGTAATTTTAGACTATGCAGCACATAAGTAACGGATAAAGAGTGGTTAACTTTTCTAATTTACTCTGCACTCAGAGATCTGTCAAGCAGGATTTCATATGCAAATGAGAAGTGAAGCAGAATCAGTACCTGTATATAGCGATCTTTTGACAGAATTGCTCTAAATTGCAAAAGCTTTCTTCTTCTTTTTATGTTTAGTACACAGAGACAAATTAGAGGCTGTCTTTTACATTCCTGTCTATTTGATATCCATACAAGTGATATAAACCAAAGAAAAAGAAGACAGCTTTCTTCCTGTTCACATGAAATCGTTTTTTAACTAGCTGCCACAAACACTTGAAGCTTACAGTCCCCTTAAACATCAATTATGCATTAAAACAAAGATGTGATTCCTTAAATTGAAATGTGTAATTCATAATATAGACTATGGAGATAGGGGTACAACTAGGGCTGAATGTCGAAAAATTATCACACCTTTAACAACAGGCATAGAGAGATTTTGCATCTGCTGAACATTTCAGTGAGAATTCAGTAGGAGCCACAAAAGGATAAATTGTCCAAAAAGTTACTGTGACCTAGGGGCCCAGAAGAAGGATGGTCTGAAAAATGTCTCTAATGGGATTTTGGGAGGTTCAGGTCAATTTGAGTAGTATCTGCAGCTCTATATTTTATTATCAACAAGGATTTCATGACGAAGCTTTCTTCTAGTTGCTTAGTTCTTGAATCTTCTGCTGGATGAAGGTTCACTATGAGACCAATGTTTAAAAAAACCCTGCTTTTCCTTTGCTATATAGTGCTTTTAGATAGTTTTCTCCAACACAGGAGAAATGACCAGGTTGTCTGATCTTTCTGCTCAACCCAAGTTGCTCCATCTTACAGCCACACACGGCAAATAGCACAAACACTTTGAAAGCGGTGGAAAAGAAGACAAAGTAATTGTTGAAGAACCAGCCATGACGAGGGTCCCAGTTTGCAGGCTGAACCAAATACTGCGGTGAATCCAGTCTCTAAACCCATATGCTTAAAAGTCTATAACTGAGTGCTTGGGTTCTGCCAATTAAAAGCAAGATGATGTATAGCTCCTGAATCTACAGTTCAGCTCTAAGGTTTATATTCAGGCCTACTTATTGGAGATACGTAATGTAATAGAGCTAAAATATCATTCAGGTGATAGTTCCTTAGGCAACTGATTGCTATTTATCTAAATGACAGGGACTTGCCCTTTTCTTACATGTTTACATACGAAACGTTACTGATGGAGACATGAAAAAAAGTACATGGTTGTAATAAAAACTAGTGGCATGCAACATGTAATTTTATGTAAAATTAGGTTTTAATGTCTTAATATTTTAAGAAAATATTGTACCTAGTTTGGCAGATAGATAGCATTTCTTTGTCAATTAAATAATTTAGAAATTTAAAAGACAGTGTAAAATGTTATTGTTTTTCTTGGAAATTCTTTTTACTCTTCATTCAGAACATTTGTTTTTGCAGCCCTTGCAATTAAATACCACAGTCCATATTCAGAACAAATTATGCTGCATATATAAAACTCTTACTTCCTGGCAACATGACTAATTCCTAATTTTACTACCCAGCCTACTGCTTCTCAAGAGGAAAAAGTCAAAGCATTAATGACGTTGTCCATGTGGGATCTTAATGTACACTACTGAATGCTGCTATTAAGTCATGTAAAAATGATCTAATTACCAAAATTGGCACCAAATTATCACTGCTAGCAGGAAGCAGGCCTGTGTTTTAGGGACTATGATGTAACTGAAGTCAGTATGCATGTTTTATAAGTTCTTCTTCCCTCACTACGGGGGCAGCAATAGCAGGCACAAGGCATTGGACATGGACATTTTTTCTGTGTCCTCACCGCTTCGTGAGTTCATAAGCAAAGAGATAATGCTTTGCAACCAGCTAATCAGTCATGAAAACTCCTCTGCACACTTCCCAGCATGAAGCCTTTTCAAAAGAATGGATTTTCAGGGGTGGCAAAAAAGAACACGATGGATTTCAAACTGCCAGCTGTTTTCTACTGGCAACAGTTATGGTGGGTATGCCTTTTGGATCAATTTACCTGGTAGTCAAAGTTTCAGCATAATGTTTTTTTGCAAACATGGAACTCACAAATGGTCAGGTAATGCTCAGAAACTTTTTTTCTCCCACTTCATAAAGTAGGCTATCCACAGGCGAAAAGCTCTTCTGAAATATAAGACACTCTGCTTGCTGAGCAAAAGAATTTGAATTTCTTTTCAATGTGCTTAATAAATGTATGTATCTTACAACGTCTGTGCACCAACAGCCTTATATTACGTAACCCATTTCAGGAAACTTAATATTAATTAAGTGCTTTTTTGCTTATTTTGTTTGGTCTATTGCAACACAATATAGAAAAGAAGTTAATGAACTGTGGAGGGGTTGCCTCTTCAGGAGAAAAATCTTGGACTTCAACGGGGAGCCAATTTTGTGATACTGATATAATGATCTGAGTACAGTTTAAATACTTACTGTTGAATACACTTTTCGAAGCAGCTCATTTCTGATGGAAACCTGAGGGTTTGATATATTGGCAGCAGTCTTTCCCGTGCATTTAATGGCATAAAACCCCCATACAAAATAGGTTAAATGTAGGTAGTAAAAAGCAGGGGGATTTTTTAATTTCCCTTGAGATACAATTGACTGTTCCTCAAGGCTGTTTGTAGTTTCATCTGTGATTTGGAAGGAGTTCTACTGTTTAATGGCAGCAACTCTAGTCAAGACATGGCTTTGTAAAAATATATACGCAGCAGCGTACACTACAGGAGATGAATAAAGAGCTGAAGAGAATTGGCAGTAGTTCAAAAATGCATGGTATAGCTGAAAATACTTACCATGCTTACCATCCAGATGGGAAGGTTGCTATGAACATGTTTCCAAGGCAGTCTCCCTACCTGCACTTTTTTGAAGGTATCATTTACCACTGTAAGGCTTCTTTGACGATCTGTATAGGATTTACAGAGTCCGGGGAGCTCAGTGAGCAGTAGGCCCAATAGTCCTATGGGGACTAGAGAAATTGTCCCATAGGGACAATAGGTGCTAGAGAAAGCTGGGAATCTGAGACCGCACCAGTTGTTCATGCACAGAATTATGCTCCACTGTGTGCAAGGTGAAGTGATGGCTGTGCTTGTGTGACAATCTGGGCTGGATGTACTTGGACAGAAAGTCTGAGCTAGCCAAAAAGATCAGACTTGTTTCACATCATGGGCATTGGGGAAGTGATTCAGACTTGATAGATCCTGTGGATGTTGGGCTCGCAAGTGCAGAGTGGTTGCATAGCATCTGTATTTCCTATGTTGCGCACAAACATCTTGTTGACCACTCAGAAACGTGAAGGCTACATCTTTTTAAATGTCAAATGTTGACGGGTATGTACATCCAGCCTCTAAGGTGCGAGGGCTAAATTAAATGTAGTCAGAAAAGACAGGTATATATGCCGAACACCAAAAAAAAAAAAACCCTATTAATGTTTAAAACCTTAATTTTTATTCAACACAATAGGCTATAGGATGTGGGATTCTTGTATTCCTTTTTTTCTTTCTTTGAAGAGCCTAGGTTATTTTTTATCTGATTTTCTTTTTTCTCTCCTGTTGAAGACTGGAAAAATTTATGCTGGTGTGAGAACTTTCTGTGTAGTAGAACCTCCACAATCAAGGGGAATGTTTTTTTTCTCAATCTTAAAACATTTTCTACATTTTAAATGCTGATATTACAAAATTTTACTTTCCCCGATATCTACAGAGAACCTAAATCACAATGCTTCCCTAAAGCTTCTGAAGTAAGTTGTTGTAATGGTGTCATCTCTACTGTATTTTCTTCCACAGTTCTGAGGCAGAGTCCTTTTTTCCAGTCAGCTGGACAGAGTTTATGCCTGTGTGAATGGGAAAGATACCACTAATTGTATGCTTCTACCAACGCTTACAATTTAACGCAAGCAATAATCTACCAAACCTCTGGGAAAAGAAAAACAGAACAAAATCCAACAATGCGAATTTTCTAGAAATAGACCTGAAGACCTGAAGTTCACAAGGAAGCTACAAAAATATGCAGATAATATTAGATTGTCAAATCTTCTTGCAGCTGAAATGAATTGTATTTAAAAATAAGCCACTGAATTTAGGGATCTTCATGCCACTCGTCCCTAAACAGTGCAGCTGGGAAGACAGAGACTTTGATCTTCAGACTCCTGCTTGACTGCTGGGTCTCAGGACATCAGTTCTATCCCCACACCATGTGCTGCTTGGCAAACTGTAAGCAACCTATATCTCCATTATTGTATTCTTTCATATGTTCCTTTGCAAAAAGCATGTGATATTTCTGGTAATACAGGGACAGCAGTGTAAGAATCACTAAAAAAAAAAAAAAAAAGGATGAAGAAACAGTAGGAAAGGCTTTCCAGTTTTGGAAAAAAAAAAATATGCCATTCTTAGGCTGACTTACTTAACATTAGAGAAAAAAAGTAGTTTAAGAAAAGTGTTGTTTGTTTTTACAGAGATATCTGTGTTAAAACACATTTGAATACCATCTCTGACAGCTATTTAATTTCTTAACATAAAAGGCAATAATTTGCCTTGCAGTGCAATCCATTAATGACACTGTGATCTAGGAAGCCCAGATCTGAAATGTGGAATATTCAGAGAGTTTCTCAATACGATATCTATCAGGAGACAGACCCTATGGTCTCGGCTCTGCATCTTCATGCAGGTTGAAACTCTGTCTCTGCTTTGAAAAGTTTATCTTCACAATAAAATTTCAAAGTTTTAAGCTTCGAGATGAGTAGGTGTCCTAAATGGCTAAAGTAAACTACTGAATGATACAGCCTTCAGGGCAACAAAGAAAAGAAAAACAACTGTATATTTACTTACAGAATAAATCAAAATGTGAAATGTTTCCTGAGGGGCTTGAGTTTTCTGGTATTACATACCTGGGAAAAGTCGGAATCATTTTAAATGCTGCTGAATGTTAAAATGCTAAAATTGAGATTATTTACTTAATACTTTTCCTGTGTGTCTCATTAAATTCTGTACTAATTTTAAATAAATCCTAATGACCATATGCAACATTCATCTATTTTTAATAACCTTGAAGAAAATATTTCCTTTTTGGCCTTACTTGCAAACCATTCCAGATTGTTGAGCTGCATTTGAAAGTTTCTTTTGATTGGTCATCCTAAAATAAGATCTTGAGGCAGATCTCTTCAATTATTCACACAAAAAGAAACTTTATAAGGAGTGGAAGAAAGGACAGCTAGAATGGGGGGCATATAAGGAAGCTGTCCAAATAGCAAGAGACCTGGCGAGAAAAGCTAAAGCTCAGAATTAAATCTAGCCAAGGAGATCAAGGGAAAGAGCAGAAATTTCTATAGTTACATTAATGGTAAGAAGAAGACTACGGAGGGTGTGGGCCCCCTCAGAAAGGAAACCGGGGAGCTGGTGACAAGTGATATGGAGAAGGCCGAGGTTCTCAATGACTTCTTTTCCTCAGTCTTCACTGGCAAGGGCTCCAGCCACACTCCCGGAGTCACAGAAGACAATGGCAGGGGTTGGACAGAACTGCCCATCATAAGTGAAGATCAGGTTCATGACCATCTGATGAACCTGAAAGTGAACAAGTCCATGGGACCTGATGGGATACACCCACGGGTACTGAAGGAACTGGCAGATGAGGTTGCTAAACCGCTCTCTATTATATCCCAAAAGTCATGGCAGTCTGGTGAAGTCCCCACTGACTGGAAAAGGGGAAACATAATCCCCTTTTTCAAAAAGGGAAAGAAGGAGGAACCAGGGAACTACAGGCCAGTCAGTCTCACCTCCGTGCCCGGTGAGATTACGGAGCAGATCCTCCTGGAGGCACTGCTGAGGCAGAAGAATAACGAAGAGGTGATTGGGTACAATCAACATAGCCTCACCAAGGGCAAATCATGCCTGACAAACCTGGTGGCCTTCTATAAGAAGGTCACAACATGAATAGACAAGGGGAGAGCAACTGATGTCATTTACCTGGACCTGAGCAAAGCCTTTGACACTGTCCCACATGACATCCTGGTCTCCAAGCTTTATCAGTGGATAAAGAACTGGCTTGATGGCTGCACCTAAAGTGTGGCTGTCAATGGGTCCATGTCCAAGTGGAGGCCAGTGACAAGTGGAGTCCCTCAAGGAGAAGTACTGGAACCGGTCTTGTTTAACATCTTTGTCAGCAACACAGACAGTGGCATAGAGTGCACCCTCAGCAAGTTTGCCGACGACAACAAGCTGTGTGGGGTGGCTGACACGCTGGAGGGAAGGGATGCTATCCAGAGGGACCTTGACAGGCTGGAGAGGTGGGCCCATGCTGTTCAACAAGACCAAGTGCAAGGTCCTCCATCTGGGTCAGGGCAATCCCAAGCACCAATACAGGCTGGGCAGTGGCTAGCTTGAGAGCAGCCCTGAAGAAAAGGACTTGAGGATGCTGGTGGACGAGAGGCTCAACATGAGCCGTCAGTGTGCACTAGCAGCCCAGAAAGCCAATCTTATCCTGGGGTGCATCAGGAGAAGCGTGGCCAGCAGGTTAAGGGAGGTGATTCTCCCCCTCTGCTCCACTCTCGTGAGACCCCACCTGGAGTACTGCGCCCAATTCTGGAGCCCCTGCTACAAAAAAGATACGGACGTGCTGGAACGTGTCCAGAGAAGGGCCACGAGGATGATCAGAGGGCTGGAGCACCTCTCCTATGAGGACAGACTGAGAGAGTTGGGGTTGTTCAGTCTGGAGAAAAGAAGGCTCCGAGGAGACCTTATAGTGGCCTACCAGTATCTTAAGGGGGCCTACAAGAAAGCTGGTGAGGGACTTTTTAGGATGTCGGGTAATGGTAGGACTAGAGGGAATGGATTAAAACTAGAGATGGGTCGATTCAGACTGGACGTTAGGAAGAAGTTCTTCACCATGAGGGTGGTGAGACACTGGAACAGGTTGCCCAGAGAGGTGGTGGAAACCCCATCTCTGGAAGTTTTTAAGGCCAGGCTGGCTGGGGCTCTGAGAAACCTGATCTAGTGGGAGGTGTCCCTGCCCACGGCAGGGGGGTTGGAGCTAGATGATCTTTAAGGTCCCTTCCAACCCTAACAATTCTATGATTCTATGATTATGTGGCCTTGAGTCAGATGATTAAGTGATCATGGAGGTTTTTCTTATGAGTTTGTACAAGAATCTGTTTATCAGCCTTGTCATAAACTTGTTATTGCCATAATTGTCAGTGACAGCCTGTAAATATCTGATCAGGAAATAGATTGTTTTGAAAATCTCTTCTCAGGTGATGTACCAAACCTTGTTGGATCAAGTTTCTTTACTGTAGCAAAAGCCTAAGTCAAGATAAAGAAAATGTCACTCTGCTTGTGCCCTGGAAAGTCAAGTGTCAAGTGTCTATTAATGAAAGATGGGACAGTGAAACAACATAAGTTTGTATCAAAATAGTTAAGGTACGTCTATGTCTTGCCAAGAAAGAGAGACTATTTAAAGTGTCATAAAAGATTTTATTTCTGCACCACATCCATGGATTGAAGAAATGCTAACAAAAACTTCTAACTCCCTTCTGGTTTTGTTATGTTGCCTTCTCCTTTGGGAGGGAGAATTCTAGATAGATATAGATTTAGGCAAATATTGAAATGGAATATGTACTTTTATATAATGTAGAACACATAAATATGAAATGTATAAAGATATATTTAATTTAAAAAGAAATTTTGCCAAGTGTAAGGTTTGAAGTTTCTCTGTCCCACCAAACCAGTGATAGAGCAAGCTGTTTGCTCTCAGACACCAGGACTTTCAAGTCAGGTCAGGTTATGGTGAAGGACACTTCAGGAAAATGCTATTCATGGCAGGTTACATTATCAGTCCTCAGAGAGAAAATAGTTAAAGCCTCAGTTAACCCCAAAGATAGTGCCTAATTTTCTCATTAGAAGGACCACATGTTTCTCCTCTTAGTTTCTAACACAGTTTAGTATCAAATCACTCATTGCTGTACTTAAGGGCTCCTTATTGCAAGTGTATTCACCCTCTCTGGCCACTAAAGCTTGTCTCACATATACCTTCTGCCCCAAGGTGGAAAGTCTCTAAACTATGTCCCCCCGAGGGCCTGAAATGCCACCTCTGCCCTGTTGTCACCTGCCACTCATGGGAGCTCAGACACTGCGAGTGCACAGGCAAAGGCATGTGGCTGTCATGCGCGGCAATGCTGAAATAAGGAATGTCCCCTACACCACACAACAATGATATGCCTTTGATTCACCTTCTCCTGAAATACTCTAAATAAGGGATACTAAAATTTTACAAATCCAGAACTTTGAAATCACATGGGCTATAATTTATTTTACACAGGTGATTTATGATTTCAACACCCCATAAAAATTTATCCTGTGAGTTGAATTAAATATAATTGAAATGAGAATTTGAAATTTGAAATGAGAAATTGAATTACCTTTTCCTGAGACTGAAAGGTGGAGCATTTAAATATCCCTTATTAATAA
Organism: Larus michahellis; assembly: GCF_964199755.1. Taxonomy (NCBI): domain Eukaryota; kingdom Metazoa; phylum Chordata; class Aves; order Charadriiformes; family Laridae; genus Larus; species Larus michahellis. The sequence goes on along the minus strand of NC_133896.1, from coordinate 48,776,679 downwards.
GCTAAAATCGTAAATTTCTGTGTCAGATCAGAAGTAAAGACAGATCAGAACTTTGTGCTATGATGGCTGAGGAGTTTCTCAAGGACAGATGCACCACAAGTAGTGGGGAATAAGAAGAGCTGTTCCCTAAAAACAGTTTTTGGTTGCTGGCTAAATTTTGAAAGGAGCTTATATACACAATATGTAAAGTTTTTCTTTTACCAAGTATGCGATCTGAACTATTAAGGAGTCTTGGTAAACAAAACTAACTTGCTGTTACAGTCAAGTGATAGAGATAAAAGTTGATGAAATAGTTTACAATTGTTTTCTATATCTGAACTTTTTTAGTAACAACAGAAATATTTTAAAAAATCTCACCGGTAGAATTTCGGTTAGAAATACTTTTAGAACATGCTCTTTTATAATGTGCACCAAAAAAACCCTGAGAAATCCCTTTCTGCTTAAGCTGTAGTGAACATTAGTCATTACTGTCCTCCTTCACACAAAAACTAGAATCAGAATCGTAGAATAATTCCAGTTGAAGAGGACATCCTTCTGCTTGAACCACGATCAATAGAATCATAGAATCATAGAATTGCTGAGGTTGGAAGGGACCTTTAAGATCATCGAGTCCAACCTTTAACCTACCCTGACAAAAGCCACTTCTAAACCATGTCCCTAAGTGCCCCATCTACCCTTTTTTTAAACACCTCCAGGGATGGTGAATCCACCACCTCCCTGGGCAGCCTATTCCAATGTTTAATAACCCTTTCAGTGAAAAAATGTTTCCTAATATCCAATCTAAACCTCCCCTGACGTAACTTGAACCCGTTTCCCCTCGTCCTATCACTTGTCACCAGGGAGAAGAGGTCAGCCCCCATCTCTCTACAACCTCCTTTCAGGTAGTTGTAGAGGGTGATGAGGTCTCCCCTCAGCCTCCTCTTCTCCAGGCTAAACAACCCCAGCTCCCTCAGTCGTTCTTCATAAGGTTTGTCCTCCAGACCCCTCACCAGCTTTGTAGCCCTAATAACTTCTTCACAACTTCTAGAATGTACAAAGTCTTTTTCATTTAGAAATATATTTTAGGTTCGAATGCCTTAGTTGTAGTTACTGCCATGGGAACAGTCCTTACAGACTGGGAAATATCAGTACCTTAGAGTGCGATTTCTACGGCCTCCACACATCCTACGTGCTGGCCCATTATGAGCACCTTGTAATCAGTATTTATCCCAATTAACATATGGGAAAAAATAATCCCCTACATTCTAAAATATTGAGTATATAGGCTAAGTCTATTGGCAATTATTTTAGGCAAACTAGATCTATTCTCTCAGCCTATCTGTTGCACCATTAGTGCTTAAGTGGTGGCTGAAGGTAACTAGATGTTTCTTTGTAAAGTTTGTAGGAAAAAACTGACATTATAATTTTAAAGGTGCTTCATAGTTGCATACAGGATTGAGGCAACCATCAGCAAAGGTAGCTCAGAATCTGTTGCTCAGAAGCCATGGGGAAAGGAGCTTTCTCATCATTCTCACTTTGCTTAAGTGAGAACTGGCCCAGTTCTTCAGTCTTCAAGCAGTGGTCACCTTGAGGGACTGATGACTTCTTACATGAAGAGATTCTTATCCACTCCTTATTCTAACTTCAAAGTTTGTTCCAGTGTCTGTCATAGGGGTCTGAAATCTTTTTTATGATTAGAAACTAGAAATGCATTCAGTGAAGCTCCGTAAGGGCACAAAGCCTATTTCCTTTGTGGAGAAGTCAGTCATGGCTGTCCATGATGTCCTAGCATAAGCTGCTTTGAGGTCATACTTTGAAGCCTTACCTGGGTTATAGCATCAAAGTTAGAGGCCTGAGGGAATATCACATTTCAGCAAACAAAATCTCAAACAGAAAGCTATATTTTTGGCTTTTGTTTTCAGCAGGCTGCTTAGTGCACTCCTACAATGGTGCAAAAGGAGAATCTTGTCATTTGTTTTGTGGAAAGACTAAGGTTTCTTCAAGGTGAATTCTATGCTGAAAACAAGGTTCATTCAACAATTACATTGCTTAGTGTTCATCCACAAAGTATTGACAGAATGACTAAGTCAGTGTTCCCCTCATTCATCTGACAAAATAATTAGACTGAGAGATGTATAGTCACTTAATTAAACATTCTTTTCTGGCTAATAGCATTGCACCAGAAAACATGGACTCTCTTGCCAGTTCCTGCTTTTGATTGGAATAGACCAGGAGACTCCTGGGTGAAAGTGGGAACATTGCCATTTTCATCTGTGTTTCTGGTATTATCTGTTAGCTAGGGCAGGAGCATTGCCTTCAAAGGCCTTTGAAGAAATTTAAATTCTGGGTAGGGTTTCACTGAGTAAATAAAAAAGACAGCAAGGGAAAACAAAACCAACTACAGCCATTTATTGTGACTTTTCTTGAAATATAAGAGCATAAGAGGAATTAAATTTGAATGTACAGTGACAACAGTTTATCATAGAGGTTACTGATTTGCAAAGGCTTTTACTGAAGAATATAGTGTAGCAAATGAAAAAAGGAAATAGGTGCATGTCAGGATTTTGTTTTATAACTCACAGAAGAGACAGGTGACAGTCAGCTTGGTATAGGGACTTCTGAGGTCATTATATTGATAGGATTCTCCACTGCTGAAACTGCTGGAGGATCAAAGTAAAAAGGATGCCATGTCGGCACACTAAAAGTGAGTAGTCTGAATAGTCTCATGTGATGTTTTCAAGATTTGCCTTATTGAGATTTCCTGTACATAGAAAAGGGAGGAATATGTGCAGTATTGGCCCATAGATTCCTGGAAAGGGGAGCAAATATTCAGGGGATTGCTCCTAAATTTGTGCAGGGAGATAACTACAAGCTAGGCATGTCAATCCCAGTTTATCAAGTTACTTAAGAGAGAATAGAACTACTCATGGTTAAGGAATCAGGCACTGCTCCTATGCTATCTGAACAAGAAACATAATTTCAACACCTGATTCAAGATCCTATTATAATCAGCACCACGAAGAAAATTCTAAGAAGTTAAGTTTAAAAAATACCAGGTTTTCATAGTAAAAACCCTCCACGGGCTTTGAGTTCCTACCCCTTGTTTTGATACGATTGGTACCATTTTGTGTGACTGGGGTGCCAGAACCCAGTGCTGGCTGTGAGAGCTAACTTCTGTGGGGCTTAGCTGGCTGGAAAGCAGGGGAAAAATTTTGCAACAGGTGGATTAGTTTCCCAGTCCGGTCTCAGTATTGCCACTGAACAATACGTATCATGGAAACACTTCCTAAGCGGACACACTGCCAATGATTCTCCAGGGCTGTACTGACAACATGGAACAAAAGACTGGATCTCACATGGACACCATGAGGACCTGGCTTCTGTCGTGCCATAGGTACAGGCTATTCAGCAGAAGTAGACTCCTCAAGGTAATGGTAATAATTACAGGTGTTTTGAGCTTGAGTTGAATAAATATTGAGCGAAGTAATTATGCATCAACCTAAAAGGAAGTACTTTTTTCCTACTCTTATGACTGTTTTTGTCTTCATAAATGTACTAGATATAGAAAAGCATATGCTCTACAATATTGAAGAGACAGCTACAGCTTGAAGCAGTATGTCAAGTCAATTTTTTGTTTTTGTTCTGTGTTTTATTGCTACAACTCTATTAAATGACTTGGGTTAAGAGTTCTGTGATGTTTTTCTGTAACAGGAGGCTTTCAACATCTCTCATGCACTGCAGGGTGTTTGCTTGCTAGGTTTGTTTTATCTTGGCCTATTTTATCCTTTTTACTTTTTTTTTTTTTTTTTAACATGAGTCACTGTATGGTGAAAACTCATTAATGGCCTTGACAGATACTAACTAAAGGCATTTTAATGGCTCCCAGGAAAAGAAACCATTGTCCAATTTCTTTGGCTCTAGATGAAGATTATCAGTCCATTAGAAAACAAAATTATGAGTGAAGAAGACTTGCTTGTATTGGGGGGAATAACTGAAAGAATCATAGGAGCAGTGTTAGTCATAGATGTGGTTGATTGTAATATAACTGAAAACATACAAAATTATTTCAGAAAATCCATTCCTATCATTATTTTATTTCAGTCAGCCTCATGATTCTTAAAACGAAAACATTTACATGATTAACTGGAATAATATCTCTTAGTTCTACTGAAACATTTAGTCCAAGTTTTCCAGAGTAGGTAAACATGAGTCTTGACACACAAAACTTCTTTAGCTGAATAAATCAAGATTCTTATCTTAGATAAAATGTCATGTTCAGTTGTATTGGAGATATATATATATAGGTTTAATAACAGCATATATATATATATATAGGTTTAATAACAGCATGCTTTTTGCCATAACACTGGCTTTTATGTTTACTGCATTAATAGGCACATAAGAAAATTGTTTTCAAGAATAATGACTAATACTCTAGTATTAGTCCAGAGCACTGGACTAAAACATGGTATGATGGTTTCTATGCAAGTCTTGAAAAATCAAAAAAAAAACCCCAACTTTCTATAATCTCTTGTCTTGCAGACTTGCTTCAAAAATTTGTCAGAGCCTTTAGACAGGTATGTCCAAGAGGTCATTCTGTTTGACATCCAGGAATCTTAGTCATATGGCTAAGGCAAATTACTGCTGCCTTAGGACAGCTGTGCTGCTTGCTGAGCCTAATAGCTAACTTTACACTACCTATGCTAATGATGCCAGTGTGCTAACAGACACATAAGTAAGTGTGAAAAAAGAGTGAGAAGAGGGGGAACTTTAAAAATTATGTTTTCTTTATCAATCGTGATATTCCAAACACAAAGAACTCCTGAAAAATTGGCTAGTTTATTTGAGAATTAGCTACAGCATCAGTATAAGATATTCAGCAGGAGGTAATCTCAACATAAAAGGATTGTCCATTTGTAATGGTTCTGGAGCTCCATTTGTAAAAGAGCTAGTTTGGTTTAGCATAATGTAGTTCTCATACAAGTTCATGTTCACATCCAACACTAAACAGCTGTCTAACAGGTTCCATATCAAACGCAGAGCAAGAGAATTTGACAATGTGACTTATGAATTTACAATGCTCCCAACAATTAAACAGCACATGCACAGCCTCCATGAGTGAACTAGATCAACCTTGGCGCAAGCCCTCTATCAGTGAATCTGAAATACTGGAAGCTAAAAGCAGAAGTGCTCAGATTCCGCGGATATAAGAACCAGTGCTCTTTGTCTTTTCCTCAGGACTTGGAAAGCCTGAGAAAAACCCTCTACAATTCTTAAATTCTCTTCGACCTGTTGTCTGCTTACTGATTATTGTGCCACAATGCACGGTGTTATCATAATATTACAAATAGCCCAAGGTGAGAAGCAGAACACATGGTGCAATGCACTGTACCACAGGAAACAAGCAAATAATTCATAATACAAAGGCAACAAATGACAACAAATAGCTTAAGGGCATCCAGGAGAGCAATGGCTAACATGATACCCTCTGATTTTAGTACTGGTCACTAAGGCTGGGATTCATTTAACTTACTGTAAATATCTGCAAAGCAGCCCTTTGAGACACTACGACAGATTGCCTTTACTGTCCACAGTACAATTTATTGAATATAAAGTAGGTGAATAAAGTAATTCAGATGAATCGTGCCTAAAAGTGTCTACATTCCTCAGTAGACAAAAACAGTGTCATTATAGCTCACGTATACTTATCTGTATTGTACATATTTAGAGTTAGATGAGACAAATCCCACTTCAGTGACCTGACTGTTCTCCTGCTTTGTTTTGTTTTTGGAGTTGGTGGAATGAATCACAGAAAAGAACAGTTTTAAAGATGAATGGAAAAGAAAATAACAAATCTTATAGCTGTGATGATGTTGGAAGTCCTACAACATGGTAGCAACACACTGGGGAATGGATAAGAGTAACTCTTACTTTTTAAATTCAGAATAGGAAACTGTCTGAAATGTGTCCTTCTAAAGGAGATTTCGTTTGGAATTTTCTCTAGGGACTGAAAAAAAGACAAAACCCCAAACCCTTTTGTTCTGAGAACTTGCCTCTAGAGTGTCGATCCTGTTAGCCCAGGCCACCATGTAGGCCACAAGACTAGCGGTAGCAGAAACTAAAAGGTTAGTGGAAACTCAGCTGATAATTAGTCACAAAGGCTTCCAGGGACTAAAATTTGGACTAACAGTGTTTAGAAGACCACCAGATATTTCATTATTATACAATCTCTGGTATATACTTTTTCCCATTTGCCCAACATTGAATTGACTACCTGACCAATTCACATGCAGTCAAATACAATAATCAGCTGGATAACTGCTAGATGTCCAAATCCCACATTCAAATTCACGGTTGCTTGTTTTTCTGCCAATAAAATCTGTTCTTTAATAGAAAATCTGTATTTGACTTCTTATCCAGCTTGGAGTGCCAATCTCTGTTGTGAATACGAGAAACTATCTGAAAATGGGGAATAAGGCATTGCTGGGTCCAGAGAAAGGACAGCTGTGCCATTAGAGACTTACAGTAGAAAGAATCTGGCTAGAGATGAGGAAATGGTTTTACGGAAGATGAAATAAAACATATCTCAGTCATGAAAAACCAGAAAGCTCTTTGAGACAAAGGAGTTTTAAATGTCAGCAGAAAGATGGCATCACAGTTGAGAAAGTTAGGATGGAAAGATTTGTGTGGGAGAGACTAAGAGAGATTTTAGTCATGTTGAGCTTTAGCTCACAGCAATTTTATATAAGATAATGCCAGAAGGCAGAAAAGATGTTTTTGGACACAATTGAGCCAGCAGTTGATCTCATAGATAATTCTTATTTGGAGATACAACCTGAAATTATGTGAAACAAGGATAATAGGTTCAAGGACAGTAGCCCATGAAACAGTGTCAGAAAATACAGGGAGAGTAAGGAGGTTCTTCAAAAAATCCTCTAAAATAGAAAGGAGAAAAATTAGAAGAGAACTAAGCCAAGAGAAGACCAGAGTTCTGAAGACTCCCTGTGTTGAAAGTACGCAAGAAATATGACACACAAGAGTAAAATATGGAATAGTGGAGACACCCAGATAGCACAATCATTCAAAAAATGAAGGAAAGCAAAGGGAAAAAAGATTGTACCATAAGATTCAAACAGGGTAAACACATATGGTAAACCTTAACTAAGAGTTTAGAATATTTTTAATAAAATTCCTTCCTATGTAACATGATTGGCAATTCACAAAATGCTGTTCAGCTTGTGTTCACTATACTAAGTGCACACACAATATCAAGTTGTAAACTCTGCAGTAGATATTCCACATTTTCATCTGTTGTTTGAAGTATCAATCTAAACTGCTCTACATATAAAAATTATATAAGTAAATAGTAATCTCATTTTCACTGTAAGCCAGCCATGCTGAAATAAATACTCTATGGAAAAAATATAAATCCATTTAATCACATTTCCTTCATAATGTTGGTGATCTCATCCTTCTGAACTAGGATACTTTTGTCCATAATATATAACTACCACAGATTTTTGTCAGACTTAATGAGTCCATTCACCACATTGTCAAAGCAATTTGTAAAGAAAATACACGTCTGACAATGGTGAGAGAGTTAATAAAAGTAGTTTTAATGCAAATTATTATGTGATGTCATAATGAAGTCATAAAGTGCAAAAGATGGTGATGATGATGATGATGATGATGGAGAAGAGGAATGCTACATGTATTCCTATATGTATATAGGAATAGGATTTCAACTTATGACTCAAATTTCGGTTTGCTTCTTTTGCCAAACACTTGGAGTCAAGCTACGTGACCATAAAAGGGAAATAAATGAATGCTGTTGGACTGACAAAATGGTACCTTTGTTTCTCTTTTTAGACTGCTGTTTTGTTCCGCCAGTTGTGCTTTCTGTTGCATATGTAATGTATTTGCAGAAACAGTTGACAAATAACTGCAGGATTTGATGGGAGCAGCAGGTGCCTATTTTTCTGGTCTGCATAAACCTTATTCTCAGTAAAACTTCACACTTCTAGAAAAAATTAACACTGCATGTCGCAGTAGAACATTAAAAATGAAAAGGATTTATCACAGAATTAGCAATGGCCTTTACCTGAATACATCTAAAAGCTTGATCCATTTATGTTTCTCTTTGGTTAGAGCAAAACCAGGCAGCTGGACCACAGTCTTCCCTTGTGGCTAGGTTAATTCTGCAGAAGTAATTTTCCATTTTCTGTTTCTCCTACCAAGCCTGCTTTTATATCAGATCTGCCCAAATCTCTAGTAAGAATTTGTTTTTCCAAACTGCCCCCCTAACCTTTCCTCCCTTGTCTGTTGCTGAGTGCCATTCTGTCTTAACTACTTTCATTATTCAGAAGAGTGGAGTACAATACAGGAACAGCCATGGGAACACAAGAAACATTACCATTATGTCTGAATGAGCAGTTGGTTAGAATCTCTTGCAGATGGATGTACTTTGAAACAATCCGTGCTGGTAAACAAAATAGTTCAGATGAGAACTGAAGTTACATTTTCAAATTCTCTCTTTAGGATTTAAAAATAAATTTAAAAAATGTTTTGAAGACAGGTATGCTCCAGATTTGCTCTCAACTCAGAAAAGTATAGGTATGTGCACATGTGCAAGGGAGTGTGTCTTTGTACACAAGGTTAAGATACATATATACATGGAAGGGAGGAATAAAGTTTTTCCAGTTTTACAGGGACAAAGATCCACCTTGTACAAAGACTAAAAATTTAATTAACTGAATTTCCTGTAAAATACAGATTTATGATTACCACATGACCCACAGTAATCTTTAGAGGCTGACATTATACTCTTCATTGGGACAATCACTCTTACTTGGCTTCCTCTAACATATGAGCGCATCAGTTTGAATGTTCCTTATATGTTTTCATCTCTTTATTCTACTAAAATTGATGCTGGCAAAAAGATCTGAAACTTCAGGTATATTCAAGAAGATATATACAGTTGTCATGAGATCATCGGGTTTTTTTACTAGATGGTACTCTTCTCTTTTTACTAAATAAAGCCAAGCTTTTTGATGATTGTCATTGTTTAACCCCAGCCAGCAACTGGGACCATTCAGCCGCTCTCTCACTCCTCCCCTTTCCACCCAAGTAGGGTAGGGAGAAAAGGGAGAAAAGGAAGGGAAAGGAAAAAAACCCTCATGCATGGAGGTAAAGACAGTTTAACAGAACAGTAATGGAAGGGTAAAATAACATCTACCAGAAAACGCATACAAGGCAAGGTAGCTTTGAGATAATTTTGTTACTGAAAGGAAATCTTCCAAGAGAGAGCAGGTAGAAATCATTAATGAAGTAATGGTTATAGAAGGGGTTAGCAGAATAGAGGCAGGACACTATAATGGGAATGAAAAACATTTGTTGCAAAGCCCTTATGAATCACGTGCACTCTACTCACAAGCAGAATCATGGCCACAGGGCCTTGGGAATGGCAACAAAAGTAGCTGGGAAACTTCTTCCTTTTGCTCTGTGTGCTTTCAAAGTGCTGTCTTCTGTGACATATTAGCTTGCCTTCAGTCTCCTCTAACCTTCTTTGGCATTCAAAGAAATTATTTTTATTTTTTTTTTATGCTTACTCTACACTACATTCCTCCTCCTGCTCCTTGGGCCATAGTGGAAGAATAGGGGACAATGTTTTCTGCTCTTGGTTCAGAAGTAGGACACAAAAACAGCCACTCCTAAAATAGTCTTTACCAGCTAAAATGAGCGACTGAAGGAAAAGTCAAATTTACTCTTTCCATCCATTAAAGACCTTCAGCAGTAGCAATTCAACATAGTTAATAAGCAGCTGGTGCATAGAGGTGGCTACTAGCCACACGGCTGACCATGAACAGAGGTATGTTTTGGAGTAAATTATGTATTTGTATACATTTTCATACCATTAGCAAAGTATATCTGTAACTCTAGAGAACCTCAGTTCTGCATTTCAAAGTGTGTCACTACCAGACTGTATAATAACATTTTCTTTAACAGGGCTATGTATTGTCTGTTATTGGCATGGTTGACATGTTCTAGAGAAAATTTGTAATGAAATTCAGCCTGTTTCAGGTGGTTGCCTTGGAAAACTTCAGCCTGAAAAATTAAATTTGAGCAAAATTTTAATGAAATAAACCCAGAATTTTATTATGTGAGGCATCACGTTTAACTATTGGCAAGAACCTAGTTCTAGCTGCAGTATCATTGCATACACAGTTAAATGGACACATACTTATATACATAAGACTACACTGAATTATTAAGATTGTGAGAACAAACACCGCATTAGGAAGCTAAAGAAGGTGACACTAATTTGAAGCTTGTCAAGGGTTCGGGAGCACAAATTGTGTTCTCCTCTGCCCTTCCAACTTTGGGGACTGACGAATAGGTAAACAAGAAAATGGGACGGATCAACACCTCGCTCCGAAACTGGTGCTAGGAGCAGGGCTTTGGGTTCAGTGATCATAGTTTGATCTACAGGACAGCAGGCCTGCTCGCTAAGAATGGGAAAACCCTATCCCGAAAGGGGAAGAGGGTGTTAGGCCAAGAGTTAGCAAGGCTCATGGACAGGGCTTTAAACTAATATCAAAGCGGGGAGGGGATAAAACCAGGCACACTAATAATGAGCCTAGGGATAAAGGGCCAAGGATGGGGGTGAAATCGGTAGCCCGGCTGAAGTGCATCTACACGAATGCACGTAGCATGGGCAACAAACGGGATGAGCTGGAAGCCATTGTGCAGCAGGACAGCTATGATGTAGTTGTCATCACGGAAACGTGGTGGGATGACTGTCACGACTGGAATGAAAGGCTATAAGCTCTTCAGAAGGGATAGGCAAGGGAGGAGAGGTGCGGGTGTGGCTCTGTACATTAGAGAATGTTTTGATTGTATAGAGCTAGATTCCAGTGATGATAAAGTTGAGTGTTTATGGGTAAGGTTGAAGGGGAAGGCAAATAAGGGAGATGTTGTGCTGGGAGTATGCTACAGGCCACCTGGCCAGGATGAGGAGACAGATGAGGTATTCTATAAGCGGCTGGCTGAAGTCTCACAATCTCCAGCCCTTATTCTTGTTGGGGACTTCAACCTGCCGGGTATCTGCTGGAAATATAACACAGCAGAGAGCAGGCAGGCTAGGAGATTCCTCAAGTGCATGGAAGATAACTTCCTGACACAACTGGTAGGTGAGCCTACCAGGGGAGGTGCCTTGCTAGACCTACTGCTCAGAAACAGAAAAGGACTAGTGGGAGATGTGGTGGTCGGAGGTCGTCTTAGGTTTAGTGATCATGAAATGGTCAAGTTTTCAATTCGTAGCCATGTAAGGAGGGAGGTTAGCAAAACCTCCACCTTGTACTTCCGGAGGGCGGACTTTGACTTGTTCAGGACATTGGTTGAGAGAGTCCCTTGAGAGACAGTCCTGAAGGACAAAGGGGTCCAGCAAGGCTGGACGCTCTTCAAGAAGGAAATCTTAAAGGCCCAAGAGCAGGCTGTCCCCAAGTGTCGCAAGTCTAAAGGGCAGGGAAAATGGCCAGTCTGGATGAATAAAGAACTTCTGATGGGACTTAGGAATAAAAGGAGGGTTTACCACCTTTGGAAGAAGGGACGGGCAACTCAGGAGGAGTACAGAGGTCTCGTTAGGTTATACAGAGAGAAAATTAGGAAGGCAAAAGCCCAGCTGGAGCTCAACTTGGCCACTAACATTAAGGACAACAAAAAAAGCTTTTATAAATACATCAACAAAAAGAAAGCCAGGGAGAATCTGCATCCCTTACTGAATGTTGGGGGGAAAGTTGCAACCAATGACGAGGAGAAGGCTGAGATACTTAATGCCTTCTTTGCCTCCGTCTTCAATAGTCAGACCAGCTATCCCCAGGGTGTTCAGCCTCCTAAGCTGGAAGATAAGGATGGAGAGCAGAACAACCCACCCATAATCCAGGAGGAAGTAGTCAGTGATCTGCTTCTGCACCTAGACGTACACAAGTCTATGGGGCCAGATGGGATTCACCCAAGAGTACTCAGGGAGCTGGCGGGAGAGCTCACCAAGCCTCTCTCCATCATTTATCAACAATCCTGGTCAACAGGGCAGGTGCCAGATGACTGGAGGGTGGCTAATGTGACGCCCATCTACAAGAAGGGTCAGAAGGAGGATCCAGGGAGCTACAGGCCTGTCAGCCTGACCTCGGTACCAGGAAAGATCATGGAGAGGATCATCTTGAGTGAGCTCTCACGGCAAGTGCAGGGCAGCCAAGGCATCAGGGCCAGCCAGCATGGGTTTAGGAAGGGGAGGTCCTGCTTAACCAACCTGATCTCTTTCTATGACCATGTGACCCACCTTCTGGATGCAGGGAAGGCTGTGGACGTTGTCTATCCAGACTTTGGTAAGGCCTTTGACACCCTCCTCCACAGCACTGGAGAAGCTGGCGAATCATGGCATAGACAAGTGTACTCTTCGCTGGGTTAAAAACTGGCTGGATGACCGTGCCCAGAGAGTTGTGATTAATGGGGTGAAATCCTCTTGGTGGCCGGTCACCAGTGGTGTCCCTCAGGGCTCAGTTTTGGGGCCAGTTTTCTTTAATATCTTTATTGATGATCTGTATGAGTGCACCCTCAGTAAGTTTGCAGACGACACCAAACTGGTGGGAGTGTTGATCTGCTTGAGGGTAGGAAGGCTCTACAGAGGGACCTGGACAGGCTGGATCGATGGGCCAAGGCCAACTGTATGAGGTTTAATAAGGCCAAGTGCCGGGTCCTGCATTTTGGTCACAACAACCCCAAGCAGTGTTACAGGCTTGGGGAAGAGTGGCTGGAAAGCTGCCCAGCAGAAAAGGTCCTGGGGGTGCTGGTGGACGGCCAGCTTAACAGGAGCCAGCAGTGTGCCCAGGTGGCCAAGAGGGCCAACAGCATTCTGGCTTGTATCAGGAATAGCGTGGCCAGCAGGAGCAGGGAAGTGATCGTGCCTCTGTACTCGGCACTGGTGAGGCCTCACCTCGAGTACTGTGTTCAGTTCTGGGCCCCTCTGTACAAGAAGGACATAGAAGTGCTGGAGCGTGTCCAGAGGAGAGCTACCAGGCTGGTGAGGAGTCTGGAGACCAGGTCATATGAGGAGAGGCTGAGGGAGCTGGGCATCTTTAGCTTGGGGAAGAGGAGGCTGAGGGGAGACCTCATTGCTCTCTACAACTACCTGAAGGGCTGTTGTAGAGAGGTGGGTGTTGGCCTCTTCTCCCAGGTGAATAATGACAGGACCAGAGGAAATGGTCTGAAGGTGCGGCAGGGGAGGTTTAGGTTAGATATTAGGAAGAATTACTTTACTGAAAGAGTGGTCAGGCACTGGAACAGCCTGCCCAGGGAGGTGGTTGAGTCACCATCCCTAGAGGTGTTTAAGAAACGTCCAGATGTGGCACTTCAGGGCCTGCTCTAGTGGCAGAGATTGTAGGTTGTTTTGTTGGACTCGATGATCTTAAGGGTCCTTTCCAACCATGAAGTTTCTGTGATTCTGTGATTCTGTGAAGTGCTTCACACTAAATGACTTAGAGGGCTGTTTCTGTAAAGAGTTAACCGAAATCAGCTCATTTATCACAATTTGTTACTCTACAATCCCTTGTTTGTATGGCTGTTGTCAGGGTCTCAAGACAGGCTCAGAGAATGAAGAAAACAGATTAGTGGCCATCTTGGGACTCTTTCTCATGCCAAGATCATGTGTTTGCGGGCTTAAGAGGTTTTGTGTTCTGCTTTTATTTTTTTAAGTTGAGATGGAAATCAATACAGTTTCCGGAGTTTGGCCAAAGGCATCTAGGTTCTCAGAGTAGTAGATAATAAGAATCGACTCATACTCTTACTATTTCAGCAAAATTAATAAAAGGCAATGAAGGACATATAACACAGGAAAACTGCATTTACGACAACGAAGTTGCATAGGTGTATGGATAATAAATAAAAAGGAAAATAAATAATGGGTCAACTGAGATCTTCAGTTTACTTTGAAGATCATTAGTAGATACTCACCTTACATGGAAAGAAATGTTAATTTATTTACATTCAGAGACTGGGGAATTCAGCTGGTGGATTAAGACACCTAAACAAAGATTTCTACATATAAATCAAGGGCCTAATACCTCCTTTTAGTCAGTGGAGATCTAGTCAACAGGTAAATGGAGTCAAGAGAGTGATTTATCTCACCCTAATCTAGAAATCTCCAATTCATCTACTGAGCAGTTCTAACTTCTTCTTTTTCCCTGTTTTGGGTGACTAATATGTGAAGTTCTCATTATCTGGAACCTCAGAACTCATATCATGTTTAAGGGTCCTCTTGACAGTTTGCAGGTCTGTTGATTTGTCACATCAATAACAAAATCTTGCCTTCAGACCAGGGAAGGGAAGGACAGGTATTTTCAATGGACGGTAATAACACAGAGGCTTTTCTACCACATGGACTTTATCTGAGTAATTTCCATTTTTTGGTCTGGCTCAGGGGCTGCCAACATTAATGTGAAATTATTAATTTCTTCATGGCATTCCTGCCTACTCTCAGTGTCTCCCTTTAAGGCCTATGCTTGCCATGGGAAGTGCAAGTGTCTCTGTCACTTTCCCTTTTACAATATTGGAAAGGTCATAGACCTGTCAACCTCAAATCAGACATTTTTGCAGAACAAAAAAGGGAAAAAAAAAGAGGAAAAAACACCCCTAGATATGTTTTCTTGGAAAGCTAAGTTCAGTCATCCAGTTGAGGTAATGGACATATGAGCCAGAAAAAGAATGTTGCATAAAATATGTATAATAGACAAATTTTCACTTCCTGTCCAAGCAGGCACGATTTTCACAAAGGGTATTCCTCCACCTCAAGGAATTCCTGAAGAATTTATCAGCCTTTCTTGAAACACTATAGAGTTTTTTGGTTTAGGTTTGTTTTGTTGGGTTTTTTTAACTTGCAGAAATTCAGGAACTAAAATACTTTTGAGATTTATTCCACTGATTTCTGACTTTAAAACAGAATTTATTTTTTATATTTCATTGGAATAAATTATTCACATAATTGAATTACTGCAGTTTTTTCTGCCTTTTTTCAAATGAAGGGAGCCTCCTCCACTGCCTTTGCATTCAGGCTTTGGAGGGAAGGGTTACGTCCACAGTTCTTTGGATAACTTTTTTTTTTTTAATAAAAATAAATAATATTAAAATTAAATAAATAAATGAACTGCTTAATATACCAATTTTCTACATTTATTCAACAGGGTGTTGAGATATTGTAACTACCCTGTGACCTGAAAATCAAAAAAAAAAAAAAAAGAGAACCATAGGAAATCAACGAATACAGAAAACAGCTTCAGTGTGAGAAAAAATCCAAAAGACAGATATGCAGAAAGAGTTTCAGCTAGTAAAGGATTAAAAGATATTTAAAAATGTTTTAATAAATACATTAATTTATTTTTTAAAAGAAAAAATATTTATTTAATTGAGACTGAAAATGTAATCAATGAGACAGAAAATATTATCAATGCTTTTTTCTGCTTTGACGCTTCACAAAAAAATAGTCAGTTGTGACCTCATACTGTTATTACTGTTAATACCAGTACATCTGGTATATGTGGTACATAGTAGATTTGTACATAGTACATCTGTACACCTCTGGTACAGAGATAACATGTTTGCTCAGGTTAGATAAAACTTACTTGTGATGGAGAAAAACAAGAGTGATGCATTTACAGAACAGTCCATTTAACTTTGGTACTTGAGACAATACAAAAACACATTTAAACACCTAAGAGATAATAACAACGCACCAACATGAATTTGTCAAGAGCAGATAATATCAGATCAGTCTAATCCTTTGATGGGGTTACTGGTCTATGAATACAAAAGGGGTGGCTGCAGCGTCTTGATCCCAACATACCTCTGGACATGGTTCCGCTCAGCTTTGCATTGGGGAAAGAGAAAGACAGAAAAGATGAGTGTGTTATTAATTCAGTGCACAAATGGTTGAAAACTTACATTCTCAATGTATTTATTGAGGATTTGCTGTTGAATCAGAAGGACACAACTGGTCGTGTGTTTGGATAAAGTAGAGTACATGCTTATGAGATGTCTGTATGATATTGACCTGGGAAAGGTTTAATACACTCTGAAGGATCAGATTTGAATTCACAGTGATGTGGGTAAACTGCAGAAATGGTGATACCAGTAATATTATTTTTCATAGTATCAAGCGGAGATATCACATTTAGGAATGAAAATCAAATGCATAGCTACAAATTTATAATTAACTAGATAAGCATAATACTACAGAAGTAAATCTTAAAGTGGTGAAATACAAAGTCTGGAAATATGTTTTCAACTCAGTTGCTTTTGCATTAAAGATAGATGTCATTGTCAGATGCATTATTAGGACAGCAATTATTCTATTCCAAGGTCTTTCTGGTATATAAAGATCACTTTCAAGCATTTTAAAATTAATTAGGGGGAACTCAGAGAAGATCAGTAAGAAAGGAACTTTGGAAACAATCTGCATAGCCTGAGAGGACTGGGTCTGTTAAAGCGTGAGAGGAAAAGTTAGGATAACGGGGTCAGGGAGGAAATCAGAGGGAGGAACATAAAATGATTCATGTATATGAACTATTGTAAGAGAGGACAGTAATGAGTGACATTCCACAGTTGTAGAGACAGGACTGGGAAAAAAAAAAAAAAAAACAAACACCCAAAACCAAAACCCCACGCAGTTTAATTTAAATTTGCTTCAAAAGGTAATACCATGAGATGTTAGAAAACATTGCTAATTGTAAGGATTGTCAAACAGGGGAACAGGCTAGTTTGCGATGCTGTTGAACCTCTGTGCTGAGTGTTTTTATGATTAACATACAAAACAAACATCTGTCAGGGGCTGTTCAGTTATACTTGACCTTGACTCAAAGCGGGGAAGTGGACTAGCTTAATCTTTGATCATTAAATATTAGCATCCTCAGGATGGGAGCCATGCAGTCTTACAAGAGCAGAGGAAAAAAAGCCTATTTTAGTTTTATCTGTGCCGCTCACAGAGGAGCCCTTTACAAGTCGTAATGAAAAAGAACCTCTTTAAAAATACATGAAGGGCAAATGTGTTTTCTTTATCAGCCGCAACAATTTGGTGCACGTTCTAATTTCTTTCTGCTGTAGCTTCCAGGGTCCCATTGATCTTGTGGCGTGGGAGGACTCTTAGGTGGGAGTCTGTTACCCTGAGCAACATGACAGCATTAATTCAGTTGCGCTCTGGGAAAATGAAAGTAGGCTACATGCATATTTGCATCTCTGCCAATAAACACATTAGTGCTGCGAGTGCGGGAATTTTTGCCACATTAGTCAGTTTGATTCCCCTATTAGTATTTTTTTTAGTGCTACCTGTCTTCCATCTGCTTCATAAGAAGGGCAAGTGATCTGCTTGTCATACATTTCATATTGAACTCTGCTCAGTTGGTTTGCTTTATTGCATGCATTCATTTTAAAGTTCATAAATGAGAAGTCCAATATTATGCAACTAGAAAACCAGCTGGTTTTCATGCCATTTCATCTAAATAATTATTTTTGTCTTGCTAAAACATAGAAAGCATTCTTATTTTTAAGAATAATTTTGTGATTTGTGGAACATAGCTTCATTCTTACTCATTGCTAAAATGTTTTTTCCTCACTCTCTGTGCTATTGCATCTAATGACTGTTAGATCCACGAGAAATTTCTAGATATCCCTCAGTGAAGTTGAGTTGGGCTTCATCTTGCCTAAGTTTACTATGTAAGAGTTAGTCTTCTAGTCTGAGCTAGTCATCTAGATCGCTGCTATGGTCCCTGGGGAGAGAAGCACCTTGAGCTGGCGATTCATCTCACAGTACATTTAAAGTACTTACTTTAAAATAAATGGAAACCCAGGTGTATGGGATTCCTGGGCAGTATTACACTCCGATCAGTGTCCAGCTTGGATGAATGAAGGGCCAGGACATTGGAGAAGTGATAACATGAACCTTTATAACTCAATGTAAGTGCTGTTGCTGCCTTTCTACAGGCAGCTATAACACACTTTCCTGGATGTAATAAAATTTTCTCCATAAATTTTAGGGTGGGTCTGTTTTCCCTCTATTGCGGGTGGGGTTTTGTTTGTGCTGAAGTGATGCCACAAGACTGGGAATCAGCCAGGTTTAAAGGTGCACTTTGGATTAAGATTCATAAACGAAGCACATTTTATTCCCACACAAAGGCTAGAAGACGTTGCACTGCGACTCAGCAGCTGGAGAGAATGTTTCTCCAGGCTGACATGCAGAAAATATCAGACATGGGGTCTAAATATTCAATGTAGAACACCACAGTGAGCATCTTCACTCACTTGTTCAGAACTCTGAATCCTTCCCTGAGGGCGGGCACCGCACGCCAGAACAGGAGGAAGATTTTTCTATACTAGACCCACATGGTGAGGAGACTTGCCCAGAAATAGAGACTTCAGTTTTGAATCCTGTATGAACCTCAGGAGTCTTGAGTGCATTGTTCCTACTTTTCAAGAAAAGGATTTAATCTCCAACTCTCTGCTTAAATGGGATCAACTTCCAGTGCCATTTATGCACTTTTACCAGTGTTTTTCTATTAGATAATTACTATGAATTTACTTTGTTATTTTACAGTATTTGTTAAATTACTTCTCAATTTCTTTAACTAATGATCTAATTTGGAAAATATAACTGGCATACATAGTATGAGTTTTGTGTGAAATGGACAAAATGAGCAACTCAAGATTCTTCTCACTTTCTTCAAGAAGATGACAACAGGAACCGGGAGACTTGCTCAAAGCACACATTATCCAAACTAAGCATGATAAGCAGAAGATAATATTGATTTATTTTTTTTTTACATTTATATCTGCTTTAAATTTGAGTAAATGAGTACATGAGTTAGGCAGTATTTAAAGGTAGTATCTTGCTGTGTGCTCCTAAACTTAAACAGGGTCATCTGCACATAGATGGTTTTTTTCATTTAAAGTCCCTACATATATATTGTAGCTTTATTGACTGTAATGTAGATGAGTCAAAGCCACCGAATTCTATTTTCATTCATGTTTTTTAATGAATGAGAACAATTGTGTGAAAACTGCAGGTTCGTATCCCAGCTTGCTAAAACCCATGTTATGTTTGCATGTGTGTGTGTAAGACAGAGAGTGAGTGGTGTACAATGGGGAGTAACACAATGTTGAGACAGGAAACTTAAGACATTATTATCTTCATTTATAAATCATAAATCTCATTTTCTACATCTCTAGTCCCATCAGCCTGCCCTTCAGCTGTGAAACTTAAAACAATAAATGTGACTAATCAGTAGCTCAGTGAACATATTGGCTATGTTCCCTACCAAGATGATTAGACTTGTAATTTTATGCCTAGTTTCATATCTGATGTTGATAATTTTTCAAAATAATAGAATTCATTTTATACTGATGACATTTCACTTTTGCACGGAGATCTAGACCCGCTCCTGTGCTCTTATATCAATGCAGAGTTTTTCAGATAAACAGCCCCCCTCCATGAGCTCTAGGACCCGTGGACCCACGCCAGCTCTGCACTGGAAGTGATATAGCAATGGTTAGGGTAGTATTCAACTAACCAGCCATACTGGGAGGCAAGGTATATTAGGTTGGACTAACAACATGATAATGTCTGTGGGCTAGTTTTGAGTCCAGATGGCTTAAGGACACATCTGTCTGAATAAGAAATGGAGCCATACCTTTCAGTCTGCTAAAACTAATTTTGAAAGCTTATCAGAAGCTTAAAATCTATAAGCAGCATTTACTGCTTTGCTTCTCTACTCTTTCTCTTCCTTAAGCTGAAGGGGGAGGGGTGTGCGGGGGGCACAGGTGTTAACAAGAAACGGTCTTTTATTCCAGTTTTCCTTGGGGCTTCCAAATGGAAAGCAATTTCTTTCTCTTCCAAAGTAACACTGTTTTGCCCATCAGCCGTTTACATGGTTTTTCTATTGCTTTTCATTTTAATATCTCCAGTATTATTTTGTTGGGATTTTGTTCCTCTTTAAGCATCCTTCTATCTCCAAATTCCTTTCGGGCTTGTCCATTTAATTAAGCTGAAATTTCGAGTCAAGTATGACAGGACCTATTGCTGCAATGAGTGGAGGTGACCTCTAATAAAGCTTATAGAAGTAGCTCTAGTGTTGGTACCCAGACAGAAACTGATTGAAACAGACACTGTTACATGGAAATATTATTCATTTTAATAATGCCAGACAGTCTCAGGAGTATGATTGGTAATGGATTCCATCTGGTTTGGTTGTCTCTGTTCTGCCTCAGAATGACTTTATAATTAGCTTTGAATCTATTAAGCGCTATAATTTCAATCCTGAAATAAACTAGGTGGCTTCATAAAAGTTTAAAGATAATATACAGGCTTAGATTTTCATTTTAGGAGATATGTATAGGAGGTCAAGGATTGACTTCAGTTAATCATACATTCTGATACTTGATTTAAAAGATCAAATAGATGAAGTGGATATGAGCTAAGAATAGTGGATTAAATTAAAACATGAAAAATGGTCATTTGTATAAAGTGAATCTTAATAGGCTTTTTATGACTGAAAAATTCCTGAATTTTATTTACTTTCACTTGTTAATACAGGACATGGACTGGCAAATCAAAAATAGACATGTGAAAAGCAAAATTCATTTATGCCTCTAAAAAGTAAAGTAAAGATTGAGTAACTCGCTCTACCTTTAGTGATGGTGTTATTAATGAGTTTGACTCATTATGCAGTATTTTTGCATCTCCTACATAGACCCTTCTGGAATAATTTACCCCACAAATGAACCCTTGCCAGAAATCAAATTCCTATGGATACAGAAAATACAATCAATCACTTTTATCATCTTCAGCATGAATAATCATCTAAATTAATTTGAATTGATACATTGTCTTCAATTATACAGTTTATATACATTGTTCCCCCATGTTACCGCTCAAATGCAACAGGATGAATACTTCTAAGTAAAGTCTTTTCTAATTATGAAGCAAAAGATCAAAGTCAGATGATCGTTGACTGAAAAGCAAGAGGAAATGGGAAAGCTGTATCATATGCATTAAAGAGATTTGAAGATGAAAATAGTACTTTCCATCAGTCTTGTATAGTCAGTACAATTGGGCAGTCTTTAATAGATAATTAGCTATAGTTTATAAACTGAACACTTCTAACATTAAGAATTGATTCTACAGAACATCATGGAAAATACCTCTAGCTGTTTGAGTTGGACCTCTCAGATAAATCCTTCATCTTATGAGAAATGTTTCTCAAAAAAAGACATATTTAAGTTAAAACTGTACAAAAATTAAGTTCCTTTAATTTCTACACAGTTGCTACCTTTGTAAAGGTCAGCGATGGTAGATGAATGCCACTGATTCAAAATGTTGGCAATGACAAGAGATATATACTGGCACCAGCAAGAATGAACTACAATGACTTTAAAATAAACTTGACATAAGACTCCAAGAAGGTTCCTCATCACTGTAAATAGTTATGTTGTGATTCTGCACTTACATTGAAAACTAAATGGGTTCTGAATCAGATTTCTTAGCAAATAAGTTTGCATATAACTGTTGCTAGGCAAACCTCAGTAGCAGCCATTATTGGTGTATGAAAGTTTCTAGCTCACAGCAGAAGAGGAAATCCAATAAAAATCATAGCAGATGACACTTCTTAGGTTCTAGTGTGAAAGACCAGTGATATTTACAGTAGTAGTTGTAATGCTATCTACAAGTTACAACTCTGAGACATCTAATGATGTTCTGTAATAAAAAGTAAGTTAGCAAACCTTACTTTTAGGTGGGGTAACTTTTTTCCTTTTGAAACAATTTTGACAAAAAGATTCGTAAAGAAGGTTCCTTGTAACAGTCTTTCAGTGCAGTTGTGCTTTTTGATTTATTGATATTTGTTAATGGAAAGTGACAAAATGTTAAATTCAAAAGCAAATGTGCAGCACTTTCTCAACTTGCAAAATATATGCATTTAAGCCAATACTAGTGATACTCCATAGTCGACTTTCATACCTACAACAGCTTGGTCTCTTTCTAACTTCCTGAGTGTTTATATTTCTCACAGTCTCATAACCAGTATTATTACACCTGTAAGGCAGGACTTGTCAGTCCATTTCCCTCTCATTCAAACAATGCTAAGCATTGACTGAGACTGATTTCAATACAGGAATAAAATGAGATGGGACAAAGATACTGAACGGTTTTAAAGGGTATAAAAAACATTAAGTGTTATATTCCATTATTCTATCCGAATAAGTCCTCTGGCATCTTCAAAGACAGCTCTGATTTGATTTAAATCAAGTTATCAACAGCATCTCTTGAAACATTGGGTCCAAAAATAATTCAAAATCAATCTGGCAGATCACGAGTGAGCCATATACAGGGAGACAAATATTCCTGTATTTCAGTGTATAGTCACAAAATGGGTTGGTCCAGCAAGGATCCCATCACACAGCAAAATCCAACTACATGTATTGCTAGTGAATAATCCTAAGAGCAAAGCAACACAAGAAAAATAAATAAACAAAACTGTAATGCGTTGACCTCCTACCAATCCTGTAACATAAAGGTTTCATTTTTTTCCTTTGATCTAGCCTTAAGCAATCTTGAAAGGGTGACAACGAAGCGTACAATCTTTCACATACATACATAAATTTTATCATATGTACATATACATACAACATCTAAATTAAAAACTCTTATAAAATCCCAGAAAGCATTTAGCTCCATCAACTCATATAAAAATAACCTAAATTTACTGGTGTCGGAGAAGAAAAAAAAGGGAGAACGTATGTGATTGCACTTTTTCTTCTTTTCCAGTCATTGTTGTTTGTTTTCCTTTAATCTGACAAAGGATTTTCTCTTAGAGTCTGTTTTTAATAATTGACTGAAACATTCCTTTGGCTGAGATGACAGAGGTATTGTTTAATGTAAAAGTTTACTTTAAATGAAAAAGTAGAACTCACTCTTGCTTCGTCATCACGATGTTTGTATCCAACTAAAGGTGTAAGTAAGATTACAAGTGGGTGAATTATTATGCATAAAAATGCACTAAGCCAGGAAAACTACTAAAACTGACACACCTCTTTGAACACACACTGAATAATTCATTATTCTGTGGTTTAAACACATATTATCTAAACTGCCTTTTAGATAAGGCAATGCAGAAAGTTATGCTAAAAAAAGCAAAATATCCGAGGGCACTACAGGTAGGAAAGATGAGGCTCTCAAATCTGCACAGGGAGCTAAATTTTTTCTATTCAGACACCTTGTCTAACATTTGCAGAATTTCACCGGGTTACTTGGGTTAAGTTCATAACTTCATTCACAATGACAACTTGTCCTTTGAAGGAGAGCAGCTTTTGATTTTCAGATTTCTATTACTGAACACCCTACCATATTCCCAGTTAACTTTCACACTCAGTGACAAAATGGTACACTGTATTTTGAGTTTGAGTTTGTTCAGGTTCAGCTTCATTTTTCAGATCTAGAACAATTCCATTAATTTTTTTCTTCTTTCAATGGTATTTTTTTATAGGTTGTGAACTTGTCACATCTTCACCTCATCTTGGATAAAGCATTGATGCATGTTTACA
This sequence comes from Larus michahellis, assembly GCF_964199755.1. Classification (NCBI taxonomy): domain Eukaryota; kingdom Metazoa; phylum Chordata; class Aves; order Charadriiformes; family Laridae; genus Larus; species Larus michahellis. The sequence continues at coordinate 48,753,066 of NC_133896.1, read as the reverse complement.
GTTCTTTTTTGTCCACTTCCAACTTTTATAATTTTTCTCTTCAACACCCATGAGGCTGCATGTGAAGTACGATGTACTGTTGTGGGCCCCCTGGAACAAGAATAGCAGTTACAAACTCAAATGAGTTTCCTCGAAAATCACAGATACAGATAGGAGATGGAAGCACATGGTGTATGTGGAAAGGACTGAAAGACTTGTATTTGTTAGCCTGGAGAAATCTCAAGGATATATTTCTCCAGAAGAAGGGGGAATTTAATTTCTGTCTTCAACAGTCTAATAGGTTGTTATAGGGAAGACAGACTCTTCTCTAATATGCACAGTAAAAGAATGGGACACAATGGTCATAAGCCGCTGCATAGGAATTTCCAGCTGGACATATACAAAAAGAAAAATTACAATTAGGGTAGTTAAGCGCAGGGACAGGTTTCCCAGAAATGTTGTTTCTGAAGAAATTCAAAACTTGACTGAACTAAGTCCCAAGAAAATTTGTCAAACTTTGGAGCTGAACCTGTTTTGAGCAGGATGTTGGTCTAGATTATCTCCTGCAGTCCTTTCCAATATAAATTACTCAATTATTTTATTATAAATGGGTTGTTCAGTTAAAGAAACCAGAAAGAATTATCTGATTCATAGTATCTTGCATTACATTGAGGTTCATACTTTTGAGAGTGACAAGTAACCTTCTAGGATGTACAGCATCCTTTCACATGGGAATCATTGGCATTTTTTTATTCATTTTCTTTTGGCCAACAAGTCAAGCTTTCAGATGGCTCAGGTAGAGATGTCAAGAATAGCAATATATGGAGAAAATACACTTATTACAAAGGTACAGATCTGGGATACAATATCAAAAATAATGGGGATTGATGGTAAAACCAAGAAAACTCATTCATGCTTAGGCAAGCCTCAGCAGGGACAGACATAGAAAAATGAATAGTGACAAAGTCTCAACCACGCTTTCTTGCTGAAATCAAGACAAATATGTTAGACCCTAGTTTAAAAGGGTAGTAAGTAATGAAATGGATATTAATCTAAACCTCTGGGACAGTTTCAAAATGAGTTAAATGGCATTCCTATAATAAATCTTAATATAGCTTTAGTGGGCTAAAATTTTAAAGTTTTTATCCTGCACAGAACATTAAAAATAATAGTCCCTTGCCATCTGGGGATGGAGGCTATCAGGATTTCATGGTGGCCATTAAAATGAGAGCAATATGAATGTCTTTGCCTGCTGCTCTCCTTTAACAGTTACAAGTTGCGTCTCTGATTTATTCCTGTAGAATTCTATTGGCCTGCAAAATAACCACTCCTACAGCTCCCTGAATATATAATTCCTGAGGTTCTACTCATGCCTACTAACCCTTTCAGTACACTTAAATCCTTTCCTTCTTTCTCAGTCCTTCACAATGACGTACCCCAAGTTGAGTTAGCCCAAAGCTTTCCAGCAGAGTAGTCCATCCTGGATTTTGCCATTATTTGGATGGCCACTTGGCACATTCCAACAATGTGAAGGAAAGAAGAAAAGGAAAGTTGTACTGCAACACAAAAGGAGGGGGACAGTCCTACATACTCACGTTTCTTACTCTTTGTGCAAAGGAAAAGCTGTCTCCTTACCAGTAGTAGCTGTTACTCCTTAAATTCGTCCTCCTTTACCAACAGCATTTATCCTTCATTTCTACAATATCAACATAGGGAAACTAAGAAGATAAGATAGACAAGTGCCATCTTGCTATCTTTAATAGCTTTCCCTATGCTTATCTGGTCTCCAGGGCCAAATCTGGTCTCCAGCTCTATTCATGTCCTCTACAGGATTCCCTCTTCAATTAATTATCATCAATCCTGTTGACTGGATAAAAGGTAATGAATACCACAGCTGGCTGTGGGCTAGGACTGTGCTGTTTAACTAGTCACAGCACACATTTTGATGGCCAGGCATGTATTGCCTGATAGAATAAGTAGAGACTGACTCTCCTCCTGTCTTTGCCTCTGTCAGAATGCTAATCAGGTAGATTTGTTTTTTCCTTAACCTACTTGGTCAGTTCTGCAGAACCATTAGGAACTTAATATCTCTGATACTATTTCCCTTTATATCAAATTAATTTGGAATTAGTCATCTGCTTCAAAAATTGTTAGGTAGTGGCACTGACGGACCTATACACATGGGCAGTGAGAACAGATTAGGAAAACAAGGTTAAGAAAATAGGCTATAAGTGAAAACACACCTAGAAAATAAAAATAGGAAAAACCCATCAAGACAGTTACCTTAGTACAGCTTCCTTGAAGGAATAAATGTGAACAGTAACTGTTCTTCAAATTGCATTTGGGTGGGTGGGACACAGAAGGTTAAGACATGGAATTAATGAATTCTGGCAGCAAGGGATTGTTTTCTAGCTGTATTACCAGCTTGAAGTTCAATACAAAATCTGCACTAAGACGACTAAAAAGCAAGGGATATTTACAGAATTTCATAAAATTAATTGCAAAAATGAATAAAACTCATAATATTCAAAAAATTCAATCACTAGAAAAAATATTTGTAATATTCAGTATAGAATAAGGATATCAAAAAGAACTTTTTGATAATAAATAAATATGTTTGTATGTATTCTTACAACATTCAAAAAACATGAATTGTCATAGCTTGGGAACATTAAGTCATCAACGGAAAGACCTATTATTTGTGAATTGTAATGGTATCCTTTGAATATACAGGACATATATAGAATCATAGAATCATAGAATTGTTGAGGTTGGAAGGGACCTTTAAGATCATCGAGTCCAACCTTTAGCCTACCCTGACAAGAGCCACTTCTAAACCATGTCCCTCAGTGCCCCATCTACCCTTTTTTTAAACACCTCCAGAGATGGTGAATCCACCACCTCCCTGGGCAGCCTATTCCAATGTTTAATAACCCTTTCAGTGAAAAAATGTCTCCTAATATCTAATCTAAACCTCCCCTGACGTAACTTGAACCCGTTTCCCCTCGTCCTATCGCTTGTCACTAGGGAGAAGAGGTCAGCCCCCATCTCTCTACAACCTCCTTTCAGGTAGTTGTAGAGGGTGATAAGGTCTCCCCTCAGCCTCCTCTTCTCCAGGCTAAACAACCCCAGCTCCCTCAGTCGTTCCTCATAAGGTTTGTCCTCCAGGCCCCTCACCAGCTTTGTAGCCCTTCTCTGGACACGCTCCAACACCTCAATGTCCCTCCTGTAGCGAGGGGCCCAAAACTGAACGCAGTACTCGAGGTGGGGCCTCACCAGTGCCGAGTACAGGGGGATGATCACTTCCCTAGTCCGGCTCACCACACTATTCCTGATACAGGCTAGGATGCTGTTGGCCTTCTTGGCCACCTGGGCACACTGCTGGCTCATATTCAGCCAGCTGTCAACCAACACTCCCAAGTCCTTTTCTGTCGAGCTGCTTTCAAGCCATTCTGCCCCAATCCTGTAGCACTGCATGGGGTTGTTGTGACCCAAGTGCAGGACCCGGCACTTGGCCTTGTTGAACCTCATACCATTGGTCTCAGCCCATCGGTCCAGCCTGTCCAGATCCCTCTGCAGAGCCAACCTACCCTCAAGCAGATCAACACGCCCGCCCAGTTTAATGTCATCTGCGAACTTACTGAGGGTGCATTCAATCCCTTCATCCAGAAGGATGTTAACTTGCTGTTAATAACAGAAAGGACATACCTTGCTTACACATTCAGAAATTACCTGTTTAGAATGCGTGGTTTGACTGACTCTGACCACTGGTCTTTGCTTATTAATACTTGAGGCTTGGACTGCATTAAGTATATTCAATATGTCTCTATTGTATTGCTTATGAATGCAGTAACTGGGAAATCTTGTCCAAGAAAATTAAGAAGGTTGATTTAAATAATTTTGTTTCAGGTTTAGTAAAGTTTAAAGCTTCTGCTTTATCATACGTAAATGCTTAAAATGTACACCAGTAACCCCCATGATTTAAGTAAGTTACAAAATATTTCTTAGCAGAGTTCAGGTCACTATATATGATAAGAAGATGGATTACATACGTTCTGGTTACTACCTGTGGCTGTATTAATCCAGAATACTTACTTTAGTCCAATTTTACAAACAGATTTTGAAAATATTTGTAAGAGTTAAAGGACAGTTTCTTTAAAAAGCTCTTCTTTCTTATGAAGTACTTCAGTTTTTCTTTGGAAACCAAAATGTTATCAATTTTTTGGCCAATATAAAAAGTTACTTGTCTTAAAACTTTCGGATAATTCTGACAAATAATCCTGTTTTGTTGTTGTTTTTACTTAATAGGTGGAAGGAAATATTTTCTGTCAAGTTGCATAGCAATATTACTTCATACAGTTCCTTCTCCCAGAGATCTCAAAGGTCTTGCTAATGCACTCAGTCTCACAGCAGCTCTTTGAAGCTGGGAAACTTTACCTCCAATTCATTGTAACACAGAGAAAGCGTAGATTCAAAGAATCTTCAGTAAGCACTAAAAACATTTTAGGCAATGAAAAAAAAAAACCCCTGCAATCTTGAAAAGCCCTTCATCATGGCTACCAAATGCTTGAAAGATTTATGCTCTCCTGGCGTCAACATTTTGGATCATGATGTTCTCTATGCACACAAATATAGAAGTCTAAATCTAGATAGTCGCTCCATTTTGAGAGGTCTGATAACCCATTTCCCATCTAAATTCTATTGCTGCCCAACTATAGGCATAATTGCAATAAAGCTTCACCTAAAATGGCAGCAACCCCTAATTTTAATAGGCATTCTGAGACATGCATCACCCACGCCATTTCTGCACAGAAATGGACAATCCCAGTCTCATTCATTCAAAGGCCTGGCTTCAAGGAGGAGGTGGGTAGTATTATAAACTTTCGGTGTCATATCTGGGTAGATCAACCACTTAGGAAATATTAAACCTGAGTTCCATACACTTCACTAAATGCAGAAATTTAAATCTAGAACTCACCCGTTTGGAAAGTGTGCACTAGGCACCCAGGCGCAGGGTAAAATGGAGGGGACAGTTCAGAGGAGATTGGGTAGATGGGGACATCATTATGTTTACTGAAACATTAATTTCCGCTCATTAGCTCAGCAAGATTCACTATTTGGGGAAAAAAAAAATGAGCAAGCTGAGGCCTGACTGTAGCCCTGTGACTAGGGCACTTGGCTGTGGTCTAGGACACTACCGTACTTTCATTGCAAGGCAAGTCTTTTCCTGCAGTTGTCAGGAAACTTCATTGGTGAGGTTAGGAATTTTAATTAGCTTGCTAATCCGTGGAGTATTAATGTACCCTTTTACTTTAGTTTATGTAATTACATTAATTAAAGCCACATTTATACTGGCCTAACCACCTAATTGTCCAACTGAATTATGAAACGAGTAAGTACGGGTATTCTTCAGTGTAACAATGAACACCTTTCATTTTCTTGTGGCAGACAGGACTTAGATAATTTTTTACTGGGAAATCAGGAGCTTCAATTCTGTAAAGCAGTGAACATATGCCCAGTCTTCAACTTTTGCTCAAGTTCATCTTCATTCACTAGATAGCTTTGGCATATGTTTAAAATTAAGGTCGTATTAAAGCCTCATTGTTTTAAAGGAAAGGTAAACATACACATAATACTACTCTGAGTATGAATACATGACTTCTGCAGCTGTAACAATACACTGTCAAAGTCAATATCTACTTCCCAGATCCATATTAATGTTAATCTACTATCAGAAAAATGTCATATGATATTGAAAGTAATTACTTTGCTTTTACTTTTACACTTTTCCTTCTTTGGTATGCTAATTCAGAAATCATTCATAAATGTTAAAACCAATTCCAGCCCCCAAGCCCACAAATAAAGATATTTGTGCTTGTGATAAACTTCCTCCGCCCCAATAAGGCAAAATTTATTATCTGAATTTTCATACTTAATTATATGGGTTAATTATCAGGATAAATCAGAAAACCTGTGAACCAGACTTAGAATTTTTGAAATATTTTTCTAAAAAATGTTTACTCTATTAATTTAATTTCTATGAAGTTTAGAATAAATACTTGGCTTGACTAAAGTCATATGAGAAGCATTAATGTGCTCCTGGAAGTATGAGAAACTTCATCAAGCATATTTAACCTCAACAAATGGTTCTCAAGATGTCTTCCTCTTCCTGTACCTCATTGTGTACTATAGAGAATATTGAAAGAGATCTGTAATTCAAAGAAGTTGCATAACCTGTAATTCACTAAAATACAAACGACAGATCCTCTAGTTGAACTGAAAACAAGACCTAGAGAGAATCCAATATTTCTAATAGAAAGATGTTAGAATTGTTTAGTACTTAGACAATAAGCACCATAGAAATCTCTTTTAAATAAATAATGTAGGGGGAAAATGAGATAAAATCAGTTTCCAGGATGGGAAAAGATTATACTGCATCTGATAGATAATGTCACGTAATACTGAAATAATTGAATGTATTGCATTTGGAGGATCTTTGTTTCTCCCAGATATTTCATTTTGCAGGAGTGCTTCACCCAAGCAGTTTGGCTTCTGTGACAACTTATGCTCAGAATTGCGTGAGAGAAAATCAGGTTATCTATGCATTATGAAAAGCAATGGAAAACACAGACACCGAGCTAGTTCGGGAGCTGTAAACATTCTTAATACTCTAGAATGGAGTGCAATATGTCTTGCATTATCCTACCTAGAAAAAGACTGGTAGCTGGGGAAATCCATTTGACTGATAGGATAATCTACACAGACAAGACAGGAGATGAAACAAAATTACAGAATGACAAAGTGAATTGTCTAAGTCTATCTAGCTAGACAGTATCATAACAAGGAATAAGATCGATGACTCCAGCTGATTTCTCAAAACTTATGCTGTCTCCTTGATTGTGCAGTGAGATATGAAGTGAAGGGGCAGCCTAGATCACACTCCTGGAAAGATTGTGTGGGATTTACTACTTTGTTTGTAAATGCTTACCTCTAACCATGCCCATTACTTTACAATATTGAGAAAAACAGAAGAAAACCTACCTCCTTTTTGGAGATACTTGTATCATACGTATACAATCACACAGCTAGAGACTCCAAGTAAGCTTTCAACAAGGGTTTTAATTCCAGGTACATAATGTCATATGGCAAGTATATTTAACTAATATAGGGAAAATTGAGTTGACTTCATGAAGGTCTTGAGGGCCATGGTATGCAAATGGCAGAAGAGTGACCTACAAGTACTTTTCTTTATCTCATGAGCTGAAAGTAAATTACAACACAATTTTACTGTGACATAAAGTAGAAATTATGCAGTCATAAAGATCACTAATTCTTTGCCCTGGGAAGCTTAATATATTTTTATGCATTTTTCCATGAAAACTATTTTAGTGAAGGGAGTCCTTTCCCTGAAAGGTCTCATGTAAGCTCTCATTGCACTAAGGCTGTCTGAACGGGTATCTTGAAAATTGATTGTCCTTCTCCTAGTAATATAAGTTTAAATTATCATAACTAACCTCAATGGCAGTACCTATGTGCTTATAGCCATTGGAGCAGAACCAAATTGTTGACCGTGCTGCAGGATGGAGCACAGGCTGGGCAGACAACAGGAGGTGACTTTATTACTAAATGTTCTCCCGGAATAACAAATTATGACTAACAATAGTGTTAGTCAAAACAAGCAGCTTGAGATTCCTATCCATTCATTATCAACTGATGAGCAATTTGAAGCAGCATATATTTGCAAAGATTAGTACTGATAGTGAAAGGTTATTCTGTTCTAACAGAGTGTCATGGGTGGTAGATACATTTGGCACCACCAAAATAATGTAAGGCTAGAAGCCCCACTAGTATAGACCTTATTCATCAGGGACCTATATGTCATTCTTTCTGGAGGGAGAACGCTGCTGCCAAATTGGGGTTTCTCAAATTTTAAATATGGATTTCCCATTAAATTTAAAAGTAAAATAAATGGGGGTAAAAATAAAATAAATGTTTGCTAATATACTTAGAGCATTTTCTTTCTAAAATGGATCAAGAATATTACATCAAACAAAGATAGCAACTAATTTTAGAAAGTAATCTTCGTCAGTAAGAGCTGTCTTTTAAATCAACTGGGTTTAACCATGTTAATACCTATTTGGATTATCAAATGAGTAAATAATAGAGGGTATTTGCTGTCTGTCTCACATTAATGTGTTAACTGGAATAATTTCATGTGCAGTTTCTGCATGGTTAGATATCTGTGTACCATGGGCATGAGTGATTCTTTGCTACTTTGTGTTTCTGCTGTGTTTGACATATCAGTAGCGCTGCAGTTCCTCCTAAATTCTGAAACAATGATACTCAGAAAGCAAACATGAATGCAGTAGCTACTCTTTTTTTCATGACTAAATTATCATGGCTGTGAGTGAGGGGGATTCAGCTGTTCTTTTTTTACTAGTAAGCAGAGTTTGCTGCTTGTGCAATTACTATTATCTTCAAAATGAAAGTAAATGAGGCCAGGTTCAAACATTGCCCCATGATCATCTGTGTCATTTAAGTATTTGCACTTTCACGTGAACAGACTTGTCCTGAGACAAATAGCATAGTCCCAAACAGCTCAGGGGCATTATCAGAGGTGCAATGTGGGGGTCAGTAAAGGGTAAGGATGAAGCCAGCCTGTTTGTTGGACTAAGGGAGTCTAACCAGCTACACTCGAGCTATGCTCCACCGTTTGGTCTCAAGGTTAGGGAACATTATTTTGCTATTAGAGACCTTCCATTTGGTTAGAAAGGTCAGGACTGAAATGTAGTAAGCCTAGGGTAAAATGCTAATATCTACTCTGACAAAAATTAAAAGGACAATAAGGGGGAAAACTGCTTTAAGCTGTCTGTGACCAATGGAGAGGGTTTCTGCAGAGCAGAGTCTATGGAAAACAGCCAGAGTAGTCACCAAGAATCCAGTATCAAAGCCTACTGTCTCTCCTGGGTTACAGCTGTGCTGAGTATGTGGAAGGCAGAGCTAACATTGCATGTATTATAGACATTTGGATGATAACGGGATCTGGAAAGCCTGTAAACTTTTTATAGCCATACTTAAAGCTTGCCAGTTATGCATCAATGTCTCTAGCCTTGCAGCTGTTTTGAGGCATGACTGAAATGTACCTCAAGGAGCTGAAAGACCACCCAGGGATATCTCAGTTTTTATTCTAAATTGGAGGCTCTTGTACTACACTCAAAGTCTGCTGCTTCTTCCTCAATTTATTTACCTTGTCCATTCTGGAAGGCACTAGAGAAAAGTAGATTAAGGGCAGCACAAAACAAGATTTGACTGGTTTAGAACTGTATTTACAGTTCCAAGGTGGAACCTGCATGGTTGTGGTATGCATTAAGCAAGTATTGAGGAGACAGCCTCACCCACCACCAAAAAGTCTCTGCTTCTGGAACAAGAAGAGGCATCTCTTTTACCACTTTGATTATCTCCAACATGGTTAAAGGGAAAAAAAATAAAAAAACCCAAAGAATATCACAGGCAGCTAACTCACACTGGAAAATGGGGTGAGTGAAATGGAATTGACAATGTAAATTCTGACTCTAACATAAGCATCAGTATTGCAACTCCTGCAAAAAGTGCGGTGAGATCATTAATAGCCAATAGCAGTCAGGAAGGACTGCAGTTCTAAATTATATTAACAGTGAGAATTTCCATTAGTTTTGTGATATCCAACGTGTCCTGAAGAGAGTCCAGAGATTCACTGCAGGCATGTTATGTGTTGTTTTTTTGGATGTTCAGCTGCTAATTTTCAGATAGTGACTGACTGCAGAACATTTGACTTCATCTGTAAATCAAGGTGCGTCATTGTTCATAATCATCCTGATAAAGTTACTCTTCATCTGATAATAGAAGTACTAAATAGAGGAACTAAGTAAGTTATTTTTGCCTTCTAAAAGGAAAAGCTACTTTGAAAAGTTTAATTACCACCTACAAGGTGGTTATATCAGGTACTTTCTCTACAGGTAAGCTTAAAAAGTATTTTATATATTTCAGACGTCCATACAACACATAATTTCACATATACTAATGTTGGTGAGTGTCATATATTCAGAACACAGCTTAACCCAATGTTTTTAGACGCCCGTTTCTACAAAGTGTTACCTTTTTTTCCTATGAGAAGCCTAGAATTGATAGAAGAATATCTTCACTGTAAGGGATATATACTTTTTGTTGACTTTGAATAAATAAAAGGTCTGAAAGGTATATGCTGTTTAATTTCCGTCACTTATTTAGTATTGGGTCAAATATAGTGAATTCAGTTCTACTCAAGAGAAAAGAATAAGTTTTGGATTGAAAAGGAAGAATGAGAATGATTTTTGTCAGGCAGTCTACTATGTTTCAGTCAGTCACATTGTTAATGGTAGCAATTCATCTCCTGTCAATTAGTTCTATAAATACACCAATGCTTTCAAATTTTTGAGACTCCAGTTAGAATGGGATATGCATTACTTCTGTCATGGGTACAATAAACATCTTCAGAGAGAGCTAATTTCTTGGTTTAAAATTCAATACTAGAAAAATAGGAATGTCCTGTTAGTTTTGTTTTCACTGGCATATCTTATACTTACAGTTTCTATCAGCAATTCTGTTCATGATTGGTAAAATAAGGATTTATCCATGTCAACGTCATGTGCCTGCATTTAGAAATTTGATGCCAAATCAAATGAGTATAATCACTTAGTGCAATAGTAAAAGTTTTTCCTAACCAAGACAGCCTACTTTAATATGATTCATCATTATTGGAGAAGACATATTTCTCATGTGACTGCGGTTAGGGTTCAGTGGGCATTCATATTATAAACAAAGTTCTGTGCGAGTTTATGGATCTCACCATTTTGACTTACGATAATCCAAGACTGAGCTGTCGGATCACCTGCATTTACATATATCTACATGGCAGGGAGGCAAATGCAAAAATGCTGGAAAATCTCCAGACCAGGAATCCATGTGAAATGCAGTTAACACCTCCCTCCCTCCCCACCTCCCTCTCCACCAACGCCAATTATAGACTACATATTGCCTCAGCTCCAGCCTTGGGTCCAAAAGCCGACCAATGGTAAATACCCCTTCAGTGGTTCCTTTTAGTGTCATCAGGGACAATAATTAACCATCAAGTCATCCATCACTAATGCTTGTCTGTCATCCCAGCCACAGGGCTACTTTAGGAAGATACCACAGACGTAGCCAGAGGGCCTTTCGGTCAAGAATGACAAGGCATTTAAAGAGTCATCATTCATATTACAGTGATAATGAAATTCTCTGGGAAGGGGCCAGGAGGATTGGGGGGGGTGTGGTGTGGAGAGAAATGTGGGAAAAAAAAGAGCTTTGTTCCAGGTGTGCTTGTGTAATAGACCTGGAAATACACCAACTGTTTTCTAGATAATTCCCCACTCTATCAGTACTCTCCTAAGTTGGTCACATTGCTCTGTCCTTAAAGACCTGAGGTTTTATACACTTGCTTTTTACTTTATACACTTAAATTCACTTGCTTGTCATTCAGTTTCACAATGGGTGGGCTGGTTTTGACCGATGTTGGATACCCCAGCATTTGATCTGATGTTCCTACAGGTAGAGGTTCAGACTTTTTGTACACATAAAAAAAGCATTCTTCATAAAACAACCACAAGATTGCTGTGGAAAAGGGTCAATTTATATCAGTTCTAAATTTTATAAGAAAGATTTAAGAAAAGTTCAGAGTGACATATCTTGACCTGTCAAAATGAAGAGTTCACTTTTTCATGAGGAATAACATTTTAAAAAATTTAACTTACTTTATACTGAGAGTTCAAAGTTGAATAAAAATACAATGCTTTGAAATTACTAAAGCAAGTCTTTTACTTTGACCTGAAATGCATGGTTTACACTCCTGATTTGAGAAAAACACTAAGATTTTTCACTTTAAATTCTGTTTCAGGACCTTTTTCCTCTTTTATCATGCCAGTTTCCACCCAACTCTGCTCTTTGATCATGAGTTGGAAGTTTAAGCAGCAGTTTTGGAAAACCTTTACTCCTGAACATTCATGTGATGACAGTTTCTTGAATGTGAGTAGTGCTGTTGAGAAAGGATAAATGAAAGATCCGTGTAAATTTAATTTCAGCAACCATCAATCATATTAATGTTTGTGCAACTCTCCACGTTTTTGGCAATGGAACTCAAGTGTGTGTCTAATAACCCTGGTGAAGTCTTTAACCTTTCCTGATGAAAAGTCAGTCAGCCATGCTAAACAAAATAGTGGAAAGTCATCAGATGAAAATAAATGTGCAGTGTGCTCTGGAAAAAAATCATCAAATTCATTTTAATCTGTGACATCCTAATGGATTACACCACTCTATGACCTGTCCTGAACATAGACTGTGTACTTCTGCAAACCTAGACAATCAAACACCGACATTTTCAAAACACCTGTTGGGCAATAAAGTAGCTAAATGGGTTCTTCTCTCCTTATTGAGCTTTACTTCTAATACAAGAAATCATGATTTGCTCCTAAGTAATCCTCAGAATCACTATTGCTTTTAATTTTTAATACTAATGGGAGTTGATGCAAGGAAGCTTTTGACTGATTTTGATGGGATGTTGGTCAAGGATCTGGTATGCTTTTAAACACCTATCTTTCTGCATCTAGCCGTATGCTGAAATTTGAAAGCCAAGTGCATTCCTGAAGTGGATACTAATATATGAATGTTTCTTCTTCCCTACAGGAGGCTGCATTTCTGCATAATAGTATACATGTATTGAGGTTTCTGAAAACAAAAAAAATAAACAGCTGAGTAGAAAATCAGAAAATTCTGAGGAGGAGAAAAGTATGAGGTATTCATCTTTAAATAAGCAAACATTTTAGTGACAAATACTAATTATTACTTTAGAAAAGCTTACCTACATAAGTCATATCCATTTAGTTGATGATATGAAATTTTAAATGTAAGTCACTCTTAAGGTTTGACATTTTCACAAATTCTTCTTCAGCACTTTTAAGGGTTTTTGCTATTTAAGTCTTAGGAGTATCTTGCTTTTGCTTTGGTTTCACACAATGAATAATGGACTGAAAAAGTCTGTGTGAATCCACTGACAAGTTGGTTTTAATCCAGAGTGTTGCTAATGGGATGGAAGTTACATGGACCATGCGTGCAAACACACATCCACTGTACAGAAATAAATAGGAATGAGAGAGAAAATCAAAGACTTTCCCCTCCACTTGAGTTCTTTACCAAAAAGGCCATCAATTTCAACGATTTTTAGGTTGCTGTAAAAGAAACAGTGATCTAAAGGAAAGCATTGGTTGCTACCTAAGGGCAATACGAGGATAAAAGTGTTTGTTTGATATGTATATAAAGGATTAGTGCCTATTCCCTTTTTTCAAGAAGTGGTGTCGTAATAATCAGGCCGCTGACAGAATGGGCTTTGTCATCAGAAACTGTAAATGTTTTCATTGTTACAAAGAGGCAGATAATTCAAGAGACCATGACACTTAGGTGTAGAAGCTCAGCCAAGAAAATATTGTCATCTCTTCCAAAGTGCATAGCTATGTCTTCCCACTCAAAAAAATAAAAGAAACCAAACAAGAGAGAAAAGACTGTTTTCCTCTCATCATTTCATTATTTAAAGGCAGCCTACAGGAACGACAAGGAGGGACTCTTTTTCAGGGAGTGTATTGTTAGGAACAATACTTTTAGTCGACTTCACAGACCTTCTGGGATTTGAATGTGGTGTATCAGGCATTCCCTGTTTTATACCATTTCCACATTGTTCAACTTCATCTACTGCAGAGTTTGCCACACAGTCAAAACTAATCTTCTCAAGTCCATTAACCAGGGAGAGACACAGAGAGAGATATACCCCATTTTGAGAGAGGTATACATAGTAAGACAGATGATTCTCCTTCCATTGACCAGAGCACATTAAAACACCAGTTACAAAGCAAAAAGGAGAACGATGATTTCCTACCCTTTCTACCAGATGTATAATAATGCATGTTGCTAGCTTTTAGGTGACTCCTCCCCAGGCCTTCCCTATACAACACTATAGTTTGTCTGCTCTCTGAAAGAGAGTAATACTGACAGGACTCTGTTCCTGCAAAGGAGAGTATGTCTGGATTTGCAGCTGACCCCATAAAAACTGTCATTAGCAGAGAGAAGATGAAAGTGATATGAGGTTCTGAATTTTAGTCTTAGCACTGCCTGGCTGAAATGGCATTTTTCACATAAGCATTTCACATATATAGATTTCACTGCAACGAAAGGCGTTTTTTTTTTCTCCCATTGTAGACATGCTTATATTTCCTGATGGTGCTGTAAAATGTGTTGTCTTTCTAAAGTTCTTGCAAACAAGGATAGCAGCACACTTCAAGAAGCTACCAACAATACACTTCAGGCAGCTACTATTCAATGCCGCTATTGCCTTAAATGAAAAAAAGTTGTCCCAGTACCAAGCAGGAACATCTAACGGAAATTCCTGCTGATGCCGAAAACGCATGAAAACTTTGAGTGTTTTAAGAATCAGAATTACTGAATCAACTTTCCTCAATTCTTTCTTCGTTAATCTGTTTTGACATGGAAAAATTACAAAATAACTTACACAAAGATAATCTCTGTTTCAGATACCAGGTAGGTAGTTCTCAATTGGAACATATCTATATTCTGAAGAAATAGATTAATTTTTTTATTAAATCACAAAAAATTTAAAAAGAATTTGCTGAAAAAAAAAATAAATAAAAGAATGCCTCTGAACTAAACCAAACTAGGAAAACATCACATGAAGAGGAATGTGACTGACAAAGTAATGAACAGCTGAGAAGGTGGGCTACCATGGAAATTGTCTTTCTACCTGAGGAATCCCAAACAGTGAACAATAAACAAGAGATATTTAATGTTGTATCTCAGTCATTTGTTATTTTTCATGGACAAAAAATGAGGTCTGGATCAGGTTCACCTACTTTAAGAGAAGATTCTGAGGTTAGGAAATTTCACAATGTTTTGTATTTTCTGTTGTTGAAGGGGGGATATCACATTAATCTCAAACCTTGGCAGAAATTGAACTTACTTAAAAACAAACAAACTGACGTCATGAAACAAGAATGAAAATTTTTGGTGAACATTTGAAGTTTCAAAAATTTACCCACTCATCTTAGAGGAAAGACATTCTCCATTCATTCTCCCTTCTAGTGGGAGGTGTCCCTGCCCGGGGCAGGGGGTTGGAACTACATGACCTTTAAGGTCCTTTCCAACCCGAACCGTTCTGTGATTCTGTGATTCTGTGATTCTGTGAAATGTGAGAATTGACAGCAAAAGCTAAAGGCTGAATCAGAAACAAAAACTGCAGTTACTTTAAAATGTAATTTCTTTCAGGAAGCTTCTATATGTCCCAAATCCTCTGTGCAAAGAACAAAAAAGAGCTGGACCTAATCTATTTTTTTTTAACTAAGAATGTACACATATGCCATCAGATTTATTTCACCTAATTATGAGGAGGTAACACGGTTGGTGATGATCCAAATTAACGGGTCTCTTCCCAGCTCACCTCTGGACTGAGATGGGGTCAAAGTGGCACCAAATTTCCATGTCACCAAAGCCTTTGAAGCCAGTGAGTAGTTGACTTTCAGTTTCTTTTAATATACACCTAATCTTTGTCATGCGTACTATATTAGAGCAGAAAGGGAAAGCTCTACTAGTTTGTGTTGCTTTAGCATAAACCTAAAGCATGTGTATTGAAACCTGACTGAAGGTATCTTATTTAGCAGTCTGGACACAGGAAGGCAAAAGGAACACGTTTGGACCTGATTACAGACACAACTTGGTTAAAATAGGATTTGGGATTACGTAGCCCAGCAGTGGGCTGCCACCTTTAAAACAAAATCTAACTATGATTACTGCAGGCATAGAGTTAATATATCTGCTCCATGATACCTGAAAATGCCGGTATGTGACCAGCCAGGCCAGACAGACACCAGCAAAGTGGCACAGCTTAGTGTGAGAATACAGGCAGCTCCTTGCATCTGCCAGGCAGGCAGCAACGTCCTCCAGAGCCCTTCCAGGAAACGGGTCTCTGTCAGTGGACCAAGACCTGCAGACACTGTTTAGGTCTCATTATGTCAAGTGGTATTTCACTTGTGCTGTTCGAGGTGAAGGATCCTGCTTAAACAGCTCAGCTACCAACGGGGGAATTTCTGACAAAACACAGCTTGGGGATGGTGGCAGGAGCTGGAAATCTCACTCTGTGAGGACATTGTCTAATGGCTCCTAGGTGTGAAAGTACAGCTGTTGTCGCATTTAGGAGTGCAAAGACCACCTCATCATTCCAACAAATACTTCCATTTAGGTTGATGAAGTAGCATCACTTGATTCATTGCAGAATGCTTTACTTGCGTTTTGCTGATTGTATGGTGAAATAAACATGTAGAAACCCTAGAGACGAGAGCTGGGTTGCAATGCGTACCTCACCTGTGAATGAATCCTGGCAAACTTTGGGTTCAAATCTGAATTTTGGAATATCATCTGCAGGAAACTTCAAGAGTTCAGAAAAAAGTGCAGATGAAGGTTCTGCAAAGTCGCAGAACTTAAAATTCACTTAACTTTCAAGCTTTAGATAAATTTTCTATACAAAAAGTGGGGAATGTTACTACACACTGAAAATCATTCAGTGGATCTGGAATGGGTATCATTAAGGCACCTTCTGTAAATGGCTAAATACTCTATATTGATTTGTCATTCAATTTTTCTTATGCATTTCCAGATAAGTGATGCCTTAACCATCACCGAAGATGTTCTGCTGTATAAACAGTAATACAGTGATCACTAGAAATGATGCACAAGTGGTTTACCTTTATTGCTGGCCAATTTTCTTCTCTGTTTCTGAGCAGAAGTGGTTGAAAATGGCTGAAGAATGAACATAAAAAGATTTTCCCCTCTCTGACTCCAGCATCAACTATCACAGAAGTTGGTAGCAGACATCATTTCTGCCTTGGACAAAACCAAAAAGAAGGAAGGAAGGGCTCTGTGCTTCATTTTATTCTGTGAAAAATTCTAGCTGTGCAAAACCCAAGATTCCCTCTTTTCGATTCAAAACAGTGAAAGTGTTCCAAACCAAAAGAATATTTTGCAGCTTGACCGTACTTTTCCATACAAAGTCAGAGGTAGAACAATCTGATCTGTTCTTAGTTTATAAATTAGATCACTCTGTCTTTCAATACCCATAAATGAGTTCTGTTTTCTGGGTTTTTTTCAACTGTTGGAGGAGGTGTTGTGTCTTATAAGTGCACTTGGCGCCTTCGAATCTTTTACTTAGGCAACATTTCCACCATCATTAAAACTGAAATCAAGCTTTGTCCCCACTTGACCTGAATCAGGTCTAGCACAGCACTGTAGTTTTGCCTAGCCATCCACAAGCCACGGTGAGGATTCACAACGTCACCCTCACACGGCACTGGGGGGTTTGCTGCCTGCCTGGGATAGATAGATCTGCTTAGGGCTGACGAAACCTCAGATTAGGATGGTATGGACAGATGTCCCTGATCTCACAGGAAGCCTGCCAAAACGTTAGCATTTTTTATTGCATTTGAACTGTCAGAGTAAGATGACGGATCAATACTTCAACTCAGCTTTTTTGATCTGGTGCCAGGAGCTCTAAAGTCAGATTTAATGTATTGCCAAACCACAGGCTCAGAGTGAGGTTCATGCCTCTATGGAAAGCCAGTAAAATGTCTGCATAATGTTTAAGTTTTACTCACCACCTCTAAATAGATCTTAAATGAGACTTCACTGTTTGGTAAGTCTTGCATTAGTCCTTGGTACAGAGAGAAATTTGCCTCCCTGAATGACCAGAACATGTATTAGGAGGAAGGACAGTACTGTAAACTGATCCAAAACAATCCTTCCCAGACACATACTGGATGCAGGCATATATTCAGACAGGACTATGCTGCAAAGCAGAACACCTATCCATGCCTAATAACACATGGGATTTGTTCAGCACCATGAATACCATGCCACTGGCCCACGTGGAAAAAGTCAAAGAAGGAAAATGAAGAGTTTCCATTATTTTTGTGGTTCATGTACTGTTATTTCAGATTTTCAGTGATATGCAGTCACCATACTAATTGTTGTCTGGTCAAAATATGCTGTTTGCCTTCACCTTATAGCACAGCAATTCACTGTGGACCTTATCACCCTAATCTAAACAAGGCTGGATGATTTAGGTCCTATTATGAACTCACAGCAAGAAGTGACTTCACCAAAGACATCAGCATGGCAACTGTATCACATTCCTAAGAAGAATTCACCCTGGGCAGACACCACATGGGGACAACAGAGGAGGGAAAAACATTGAAGTGTTTTACTTGTAGCTTCAGTGATTACAGATTTTGTTGGGACATAAATTTTAAAGTGATTTTTCTTCTGGTATCTGCTGTATAGAATCAGGAAAGTGATCTCATTAATCATCAATAACTCCAGCAAGTAAAAAAAAAAAAAAAAGAAAAAGAAAGTTCTGGCAATTACATTTCCACAGTAAAATAGTAAAGATTTAATAAAATCAACATCTAATCAGTTTTCAGTGTGTGTCTCTGCTTTTTGTAATACACAAGTCACCTTCTAAAGGATTAATTTTTTTGCCTTTGAGACTAGAGGTTGTTCTGTCATTCTGCAAATGTCAGAAATACCTCTTAGAACAATCCTTCTTAATTTTGAATATCACTTGTTCCTTTTGCTTCTCTGTTCCTTCCCTTTCAGGGGGCTACAACATCTTGAAGAGACTTATTTTAACCAAAATATATATGTCTGGTGCTTTATTCCCACATCTTTTGGAGGAAGTCTTAGTCCCTTTAAAATCAGGAGGAATTATTCCAGCAAGGTCTGCATGCCTAAAATTTTGCCTCTCAAGAAGACTTGAGTCAAGCAGACATGGCAATGGGAAGCCCGTGCTTTGAACCTGAATCTCACCAGACACACCAGCACGCAGGAACACAGTTTGTCGTGTTTGTGAAAAAGAAAACAGATGGTAAATGAGGTAGACATAAGGGAGTTCACAGAATTAGGAAAAACAGGTCATATGAAAGAGGACAACAGAAAAAAAAAAGGTGCGTGGGAAGAAAGAGTAACACTGCAGACTTTAAGGATAAGATTTTAAGAGAATTCAGTAAAGGATTCCCCAGAAACAGAGAGCAGTCACACATGAAATGTGATAAGCAGTCCAGACACGTGGCAAGTCGGCGGTGATCAGAAATGGGGCAGGAGATCCTGCCTGACCTGAAGGCACCCATGATGTCCTGTGGCTGCAAGAGCTGCTAGTAAATTATTACCTCCTAATGTTGTTTATTTGCCTATGCTAAAAATAAAACGGAATAAGGGAGCAATTTTCAGGAGTGCTTAAAATAGCAATGTCAGTTCTTACGTCCGATTAAGAAGAAGTACTTACTGTTACCAATAATACCTACAATTACTGGAAGTGGAGATTACTAAAAAAGTAGTTCCTGTAATGTTTGGTTTGTTTGGGATGTTATGCATCATTAGTTTCACCGTTTTCCCCTTTCTAGTTAAAAAGTCTATTTCCCTTTTTTGGGGTAGATAAGGAGGATGAAAACTTATTAATAGTTTTAATGTTTTATTTTGATGTTTTGCTTTGAGATAACATTGTTAGAAGGACTTAAAACTATTTAAGGAACTGCATAAAATCTTATTTCAACTGCTCATGTCCCTGGAAATTAGTGTGAATTTCCTAAGAAAGGGCATCCTATTTCATTCCTGTGGTGAATTTGTTGTATTTCTATCTTAAGGGAAAAGGATTGTGTTATTTTTTTTCTGTGATTTTTAATTACTAATTCAGCTTTCCTGATAATGCTTTGTGTTGGCATCTACATATATTAATTAGTTTTATCTCATGTGTGACATTCTGTTTTTGTTTAACAATGATTCAGAGTTTAAAGAAGAAAGGCTTTTTTAATTACAATGTGAAATATATACCTACTTTTCTGTGTGCACACTAATGAAAACTTATGCTATATGACAAGTAAAAACCAAATTTTAAACATCATCATCATCAAAATGTCATTGGGCTAACATTACTTTTAGATGAAGTTTGAGCACTTGAATTATTTCATGATACATGAATGAGGGGAATAAATAGCCATTTGATTTCAAGTAACAGCAATTTCAACTAAGACAAATAAGCCAATCACAAAAGGCAATATTTATTAAAAACTATTTTAATTTGTGCAGAAGCAGGGAATGAATAGTAAACAATTTGCTTTGAACTAACAACGAGCAGGCTGGGGGTGCTCAAGAAGTTGAGAGGGACACAGCCAGGGAAGCTGACCCCAGCTGACCAAGGGGATATTGCATACCATATGACGTCATGCTCAGCATATAAAATTGCGGGGAAAAGAAGGAAGGGGGGACATTCAGAGTTATGGTGTTTGTCTTCTCAAGTAACCGTTATGCGTGCTGGAGCCCTGCTTTCCTGGAGATGGCTGAACGCCTACCTGCCGATGGGAAGCAGTGAATGAATTCCCTGTTTTATTTTGCTCATGTGTGTGGCTTTTGCTCTCCCTATTAAACTGTCTTTATCTTAACCCATGAGTTTGGTCACTTTCACTCTTCTGATTCTCCCCCCCGTCCCAATGGGGAGGAGTGAGCAAGTGGCCGTGTGGTGCTGAGTTGCCAGCTGGGGTTAAACCATGACAACTTTTTAGAGCATCACTGTTCAAAATACATTATGCATCCTAGGTAAGGAGCTGAATTCACATTTCCTTTACATATAATCTTCTAAAGAAGTGCTGAAGAGAAAAGATGACAAATTAAAATTACGCCTCAATCTTTTGAAGCTGAATTTTGTACCTGTTTGACAACTCAAGGACATTTTACTCCATCAAGTTCTGTACAGAATTTTTGGGCAACTTTGAGCCACCTGACCTGCGGGCTCTGTGCAGCCACTGTTTCAGCCACAAAAGACTCTTCCCTAAATAAGCAACGACTAAATTGAGTACGGCAACTGTGAAATAGTGCACTATTGTCTGTGAACTGTGAAGAAAGAACACGAGCGTGGACCATAGACAGGACATTGGACTACACCAAAGCCCTCTGCAGAAAGAGCTTTGCAGTAGTGGGTCCGCACTGCAACAAATACAGTAAGTCTTCCTCTGACAGCAATCTGCATCTGATCCTCTCCACCTGCTCCAAACAGATGGACACAAAAGTCCCCTGTGTAGTCATCATGTGTTAACCCCCACCATTTTTGCCTTCAGAGGTATCAGATGATGTGGTGATCCCCAGATCCACAGAACAGTGAATGATTCCTTAAAGCAGTTTCACCTGGTCAAAGATAGGATTAGTTATTTAGTTCTTTGTTGCTGTTATAAAATATTTCACAGGCAGTGGAACATCTGATAATACAGCAGAAGAAGCTGCTCCCAGAAAAATGGATATATTCAGTTACTTTTATCTTCACCTCTACTGATTGAGGAATGAGGTTTCTCAGCATCTCTGTAGCTCAATTTTCTTGCTGCAGTCACTTCTTTTCTGCTGAAGTAACTGAGACGTGTGCAACACAGATTATTGACAGGTGACTTAAGGCTCTGACTATATTTTGGGGTAGGTGTGCTTTGCCGTGCTTTCCCCCATAGTCCAGTTGTCTCTGCTCATCCAGTCCAGATAGCACTATTGCTTTCTTTCCTCCATCCCCTGTCTTTTTTTTTTTTTCCCCCAGAAGAAACTATTCTGTACCAGTGGATAGCACATAACACAGGTTTTACCTTCACAGGAAATCAGTATTTGGCCAGGGTGTGCTGGGTCAGGGCTGGGGGGACCACTGTACAGCACACCTGCACCACAGCGTTACTGCCAGAGACATCTATTGTGGTTCCCATTATTATAAACGCATTTAGTCAACTTCATAAGAGGCCAAGTAATGGCTGCACCATCTGATATTCTGAGAGCAACATCTCACTTTTCATGTTCTGCTAGCGTAATTTTCCTACAGAAGCATTAGAGATTGCTATCATTAATAAACCCACCTCTTCAATTTGTGTCCCAAAGCTCCCGAAGTAAGACATAGGACAGTGATGCAAATGTGTGGAGAAGAGCTCACTTAAGCTGACTAAAATCACTGGAGATATCAACCCTTACAGGCAAACACAGGGCTTGTCATTTTGCATCAGTTTCTTGTCTGAGAATACCAGAAATAACACCGCTACGCTCTTCCAACAGTCTCAGCTAGCTGCGTTTTCAGGCAACCATGTATATGCCTTGCCATGAGTTTGGACACAGATGAGCAAACTTATTTGTCCTTCCCCTTGCCGATGTCACACGCAATCAGGCCCTTTGACAATTCATTGTCATAAGCAATTCAACTTAAGCTGCACGTACCAAGGTCTGCCACTCAGGGCTGTGTGTTGCCTTTAGCCTCCTCATTTATCTAGAGCAAACTGCAGGTATATTCACCAATTTTTAGGTTGGCATTTTCATCCCTACACAGGCAAGAAAGGATTGATTCGGGGGTCTTCCTCGCGCAGCATTGACGGGTGTCCCTGGTCACTGATGATCTACCAGGGAAATGCGCCGAGCAGCCTTAAACCTGTGTGTGCTGACAGCTGCCTGCACTGCTCCTCAGTGCAAGATGGGGAACAAAACCTGAGCCTGCAAAAGCTGGAAGAGCGAAAGCACACAGGGAAAACGCATACTGAGAGTCTCTTCCAGGTCTTCTTTCTGGCAGACCTCCAGTAGTGCTCCGATAGGGGCTAAACGTGGTTTTGGGCTGAATGCAGCTCAGACAGCAAAGTAGTGTCTACTCATGCAGTTTAGCTGGGAAAGGGAAGTGTAATTTAGAGGGGTTTACGGCAGTCTTCTTGCACTTTGCCTGTGTTTTAGTAAGCCTGCTATCTCCCAGACTTTTAACGAAATGTAAATTAAAACGTCGGCCTCTGGAATAGCACATTCTTCTCTCTGCTCTTCATCTACACAAAAATTGCTAATGCTGACTTCAGTTTTCAACAGCAACAGAGACACATTTTGGTAATCAGGGCTAAGGCATTTCCCTGAGCAAATAAGAATTGATGTAACTCCTTGTACTGGGCCAACACCAGCTACACCAGGGCACTACCTTGCCTGGAACCTGCGTCCCCACCACGTGTCTCCTCGAATTCCCTGGTTTTCTCCCCAGCACCTCTTTAATGACACTCTGTACTTTCTCTCAGCTTCCCCAGCTAAATTCTCACAGGAAAACAGTCACAAATATAAATCTCACAGTGAAATTGCTATTCTATAAATACCCCAAGGATCACCTTTTGTAAAATTTTATTCCATAAACTGAAAGATAAGGCTTTCTTGACACATAACTCAGTGGTTACTAGCTAGCTAAGGATACAGTGGTTAGCAGATTGGAACTGCTAAATGTCATTGATTATCATCAGTGATGTTATTTGTTATTCAGTCAGAATACAAAATAGCGATATACACGTATTTTTCTTTTTCATATATTCAAGGAATTGCAAGAAGATTAATTGACGCTTATGAAAGGAACTTAGAAAAGGTTTTTATACCTTTTAAAGCTCCAAGGAAATACAATACAAAAGGAAATGTCTGGCAGTCTGAATTATTAACAGATGCAAGTTCTGAATGAGCAATATTAGAAGAAAACAAATAAAATTTCTGCATAGAAGCAAACCTTCCTCAGCTGATGCTCTACGATGGGTTCTTCATTACCTGATATTCTCTCTCCTTACAGGTTTGATCAGCCTGCCCCTCTTACTGCCACAGTAATTTTGTGAATAATGGCAGATCCTGTATTTAACCCAGCTTCTCAAAACGCTGTTTAAGGAAGTGTGACAGAGCATTTCTACCATGGAAACAGAATAAAATGAAATAGATCATTATTGGTCTTTGCAGTCTTATTAATGCAACTACAGTGAAGGTACTCTGTTGGCATTAAGAAATGCTCCAAGAAATTCTTTCAAAAAGAAAATTAAATGTATCTGGCAGGTAATGCATTCATGGGAGCACTGCAGGATATGCTGTTACTGAGATTTTCCAGTCCATATCTTGACTGATTTTGCTCATCAGCCCTGCTCCATCCCTTCTAACAGCCCCCTGGCACTATTGATTCTGCTCCCAAAAGTGAAGAAGGAATGGGTTACTGGCATCTGGGAAAACCAGGATGGATTGCCACAGAGTCTTTAAATGTGAGGAAATAAGAAACACCTTTCCAGCTACATCAGTGACCCAGTGCTCCTGGGTTGGCAACTATAAGCAGATAGAAACAGAGCTTGTGTGTGTCTCATCTCAGCAGATGGAATGAAGAGCAGAAAGAGAAATTACAGGGTTTTTTCTTTCTTGTACTGATGTCTTTAACAGAATTGATACCTGGTATCCTCGGGGAGCCCAGACACATGGAAGGGGATGACAGCTTCCATCCCAGGATGTGATGTATGGTATTTGAGAAAAGGTGATTGAAAAATCATACTTTAGTGCAAGATCAAAAATGAAAATACATTCCTTCCTAAAGGATCCTTGCAGTTTGATTATCTACATGCATAATTTCATTTTTAATTAATTAGACAAGTTACAAAATCTAATTACTACCAGTGATCTGTTTTTTCCTCATCATATCGATGGGATGAAGGACGAGAAACCTTCCTCTTTCCATATGAGACAGTTGTAACATTTCCATAATGGACAGATGTCTGGACTTCTGATCTAGCTGGTCTTTCCCATATCTCAGTCCTGTAGTGAAAACTGACAGTAAGCGGTTGTCCTTTGAATCACCGCATTATACTTGCAAGGAAAAAAAAAAAAAATGATTATACTATTTCTTTACACTGCAAGAATGCTGTGAGTAGATCCCACTTACTTCTTTCTATGTAATCTCTAACAAAAAGCACATAGGTACATTGGCACAGTCCCAAGCAGAAGCCAATGCTGCAGCGCAATGTGCAGACCTTGACAGCATCCCGAGACCAGACAGGCTTTTCCAGTGTGGACAGTCCCCATGGATGGCACAAGCCCCACACATCCCTCCCAGCTTTGCAGAATAGATGGGGCGTTGCTGTCAGTGACTTACTGAGGTGGGGTCAGGTACTTCCTTTCACCGTTTTTAAAGTCTATAAACTAAAGAGCCCTGAAGATTTGTCTCCCTGGTTCAGTTAAATTGGAAAAACCCTGTTGTATAGACAGGCATTTCAATTTCAAATACACAGAAAATTTAATTCTATTTTCAACACAAGTACTGTGCATATAATATATCACTATTCAAGATACTTGTACTCGGAGAGTATATTTTATAAAAGCCGTGTTGTTACCAGTTGGAAGTACAGCAGTACATATTTGATGACACTCCTGATTACTAAAAATGTTTCAACTCTACTTGATATTAATCGGATGTAGTTTTCATTGTCTGAAGTCAGTTCTTCATTTACTTGGAAGAAGAATTAGATTCTGGATGTAGATTACATTCTAATTAAGCGTGTCCTTTCTGCAGGAAAAAAGACCTAAATTCTTTTTTACTCTGGGAGAAAAAAAAAAGAAAAAGAAAATAAAAATCACAGACAGTCTTCCTTCTTCACTTGGTTCCTAAATGCAAAGTAGTCCATGAGGACATTAGAAAAAGCAGCAGTACCTGATGTGGTGGGTTGCAAGTCACCCATGTATCCTGAGGCCAGGACCTGCCTTGCTGAATGTGCCAGCGATTGTATGGATTCCAGATGCCTTTTTCGGTTCATACATAGGAGTAATAGGGGTAGTCATAACCTTCTCAGGTTGTGCTAGGATTCATTTAGAAACCACCAAGTAGCAAACCAATCAAGAACTAGCATGGCTCAGTGTCTGGAAGGTGTCATTCTACCCTTAAAGAGCTTTTGTTCTCTAGACTGAACCTGAGCAATAAGATGTGGCAGCTGATTAATTTCATTTAAAAATACAGTCATGTTAAGAAAATCTGTTCAAACATGCAGTGTATGAAGGTTGATTAATTCAAGATGTTTGAATTTAGGCACTCAGTTAGATGTAGTAGCCCTGTAATTAGGATTGTACAGGGTCTAATTTGTCTTTGATTAAGTACGTACTCAATTAAAAAATCCCATGAATATGCACAGGGAAAAAATCCACACATTATTTTTTTTTGTATCCAGATATTTTCAACTACTTAAAGTATCTAACTTAATTATTGTGTAACTCTAATACATTTTTTCTTGCATATTCTTTGTAAAAGATAAAAGGGTATGGCACAGAAATATGGTATCAGAAAAGTTTTGTGTAAAAATATCAAATTATCATATTTCCTAACCACCAGGCATACGTTTTAATTATAGCAGATTCTGACCAAATTAGCACTATCCATAATTAGAGGATATTCCAGTTGATCTAAGATTGATTTTTAGGGGTTTTTTTACAAATTAAAGCAAATATTACTGGCAGGGTGTCTCATATTACTGGTGTATTTAGAATTATAGTTTGCCTCACCCCATGCTCCTTGATGGTTCAAGCCAAGCCATCCATGCAGACTAACTGCCCAGAAATTTGGAGCCCCTGAATTTGGGGGTGAGGCAAAAAAATGCAGACAGGGGAAGACCAACTAGTATGTTCAATGCCGTCCATCCTTACAAATCATTTCAGGAATTAACGCATCATTGCAAGGGAGATGCGGATCAGTGCAAATATAGGACGCATTTTCTAAAAACCCATTGGAGGAAAATCCATCTCTGAACCAGGCAAAAATTATTGCAGTACTGTGATAGTGTATGAAGTTGGCCTTCAGAGCCTAACTGGCTGATTTTACTGAGGCATGATTTTACCACAAAATTCACAGTGCAGAATCGTAAACCTCAGATTTTGGGATTCATGGGGCAAAACCAGTCTTTTGGACACTGTATCTGAGACAAATCAGCAGTGAAAGCAAAATATTCCACAGACAGCACAAATAGCGTGACAGTCTTATAAAACAAGATGCACCAAATAAGATCTTATAAGATCCACCTTGCATCTAATTAGGGTAGTACAAAGATTTCTCATTTTCTGATACAGCACAGTAATAAGCGAGCTCACTGACTTGTTACTCTATGACATCTCAAACACTTGTTAAATCTGTCCTTTTCTGTATCACATCGACATTTCTTGCCTTTATGGAAGATACTTGTCTTCCATAATTTAGAGCTGGATTCATGACAAATTAAGGACATAGACAAGACAAGATACATAAATACAGTCATAGCTTCTGGTATACTAACTTGGAAAATTAGGCTCTCAGGAACAGAAGCCTTTCCTCAGGTTCTCTGTGCACAAAAATTTGTCTAATTTTCCAGCTTCTATCTCTAGCCCGAAGCATAACTTTATATGTAGTGATTTCTGCTTAAAACTTCAGGGTGTTACTCTTTCTCTTTGTGCTTAATGAGTTCAATATTTTTACCGCTCTCTGTCATTTTACAGATTAAAAAAAACCAACCATGTTAACTGCAATCTGAAGTTCGGGTTTATCTTCTGTTTCAAGTTGGAAGTTGGAAAAGTATCAGAACAAAGTTTTGAAATATTGTATGAATCAAGAAGAGAGGAAAAAAAGCCCTGTAAAATGCATTTCTACCTTTGCACTCTGCTGGTTGAAAATGCCCATCTTCACTACAAGGGATAAGAATTAAGCCTTGGTTTGGAGAGCCATTACAGTTAAGCCTGTCACTTGTGACATCCTTAAACTAGCAGCATATAGGAATGAGTTTTGTGTGGTCTTCTAAAAGTGATCACTTTAAAAAAAAAAAAAGACCAAAAAAACCCAATGCCCCCCCAAACTTAAAAAAAAAATTCACTGGGTATCTGTAATGTTAAATACATTGCCAAAATTCAACTGACTTTTTAAGAGAAAAAAGGTAAAAATGTGTAACAGGGTCAGTACTTCAAATATCTTCAGAGAATACATATTTTCAGGTGATTCTTATAAATGTTAAAGCCAAACAAGCAGTGGTGAAGCACAAGAAGGATCTCTAAATCGAGACACACACATATATATATATTTTAAAAAAAAAAGAAACAAAAAAAAACCAAAACAAAACAAAAGAAAAAACCCTAAACCGCCCACAACAGAAAGGTTTTAAAACACTAAGAACTGATTGCAGTTCAGTAGGTACAAGAAAACCCCCAGGTTTAAATAAGGAACTGAAACCCCAGGGCAGGAGTCCACTTTAAAAGACAACACTTTAATGAATAATTTGTATGAACTATTCCTGAAGGGTTTACAAAAGTAACTGAAAACATAGCATTATTCAACTTGCTTGAAAAAAGCTGCTTATCTGCTGAAAATTTCAGAGGGATGCAAGCATCATAAAATCTTAACACCAACTGCTGCAAAGGCAGAATATTTTGGGTTTTTTTCCTTAAGTACTTGGCTGAGAAAGACCGCAGCAAAACCCCAAACACCAGTTGGAAGAATAGACTGATTTCAGGTAGATTTTGAGATTTCGTTTTCTCACTCTTTTTGTTTCTTTCTCTTTTTCTTAAATGCTGCTTTTTCGTATATATGCTTTTCAGTTTGTAAGCCAGAGTGCATCCCTTTGCTTGACAAGGATAAAACTTTCAGTTCACATTTAAAGCTTGTCTAGTATTTAAAATGAACTTAGTGGATTTGATAAACTGGAATCTCCTTTTCCTTTGCTCCAGAGGAAGCAAATCCAACCAAGTGCCAGCTACTGAAAACAATTTCAGGAGTGCAAAGAGCTGTGATGATCTGAGTCAGTCCAAGGACTGGTTACATCAACATCAAGTAAAGGAAAAAATCTTCCTGTAGGAGTATGCTCTTATGCTACTTGGAGTAGGGGCATGCAGTGGGAAAGGAACGGCTCTAAACTAACCCTTCGGAAAATTTTTTGGTCTCTGTAAAGAAAACTGGATGGTTGCTTTACGACAATATCCAGGGCTTGACATGTCTCATAACCCGGTTCCTTATACTCTTGTGCTGTGTCTCTTTTCTTTTTTTTTCACTCCAGTAAACAAGTTTTACATCTAGTCAACTGGTGAAGATGACCTCTACTTCTTGCAAACAGAGAGTTTGCAAGATAAACAGTCATTAATACCAATAATCAGAAACATTTGTGTATCTTGTTTCACAGTTAAGTATTCTCTGGCTTCAATTGTTCCTAAACCTGCATCCTGCGCCCTCGCTCCCATATGGTACTGTTTGTCCTTTTGATAAGGCTGGCATAATGTTGAACGTTCTCTGAAATGAGTTATCTTCATTTGAATTCCCTGAAATGAAAACAATAAATGCTTTTCATGATGAAGCCATTAATTACTAATTCAAAAAAGTCTAAAGCAAAAGTGTACACCACCCCCTAGTAATTAAAATAATAGGTTTTCCATTAAGATAGATTTTGCCAATTTATGTATTTACTCAGAAAATTTCCTACAGTTTGCAAATAAAGAATGCATTGCATTCCTGCAGTGCGTTCAAGAACAAATATAGATAAAGCTTTGACATTCCGTTTAAAGCAAAAAGGTTTGGCAGGCTGGGAAACTTGCTGCTGGAGATTATAAACGGCTGTGACTGGCATTCTGAATTCATTATGATATTTACCAGTTTAATTTGTGCATCTTATGGTTTGACTATAGCTGTACATTGTATCATTTAAAATACTGGAAACATATATAAACAGTTAAAGTAAGCAATAGGCTGGAGCATAAAACAAGCCTTTTATTTGGAAATCTACGTAGCTCATTTCATCGAAATATAAATCCTGCCTCCCTTTCTATCTTTCAAAAAGTATTTCCATGTGCTGCAATTTACCATCATGTAATTTGTCTGGAAAATTAAAGTAATAAAACCTTAGTTTGTTGCTTGTCTAAATGGTAGCTATGATTGTCTCAGTAGGGTGCTGCAAAAGCTGGGGGGAAAAAAAAAAGTCTTTGCAAAGATATGCAGATAGAGCAAAAATGTTAATTATGGGACACTAATGGATGAGTATTATGCATAATGTATTTTTAGACTGTTTTTTATGTGAAAAGAATGTTCTTTTTATGGCTACAATGATCAAAACTAAAAAGCTAGTAGGTGCCATTTTCAAATACATAATATAGAGAATAATTGTGGCACCTTGCACTCAGTGATGCGTTAACTGCTGATTTTTAGTGGCTGGCAGCATACGGTCACAGCTGTCTCCATTATCTGTAAGATGTACCATTTTGAATGTGAGCCTCCAAAATCTCTCTGAAGGAGGAAAAGCTACAGGATGCAGGCTTAGTATATCACAAACCCAAAGCTTTTAAAAAATATCACTGTGTCTTTTAGGAGTTCAAAGTGTAAAAAAAAAAAAAAAAAAAAAACATGGATCATCAGCAGGAGTTGTTCCTTTGGGCTGCAGAGACCTTCCACAAACAGGTCTGAAGCTTATTTTCTTTGGGTAATCAATAGTCATGGTAACTGCCCAGTAGAGCACACCTCTCTCTCTGCCCCATCGGCACGTTGCAGAACAGCTGCCCGACCCCGACACAGAACACTCAGCAGAGTACCCCAGTCACAGCATCTCACGGTGTGAAGTTGTGCTGTTTTGTAATCAGTAGGTGTAAGTCGTTTTATCGGTATCACTTTAGAATATAATAGAGAAAAGAAAACCGTGAGCTGGTTTGGGTTTTTATTTTGGTTTTGGTTTTTTGTGGGTTTTTTTTAATGGTGGAATGCTTTATATAGATAAGCTGTCTGTAGCCACTCAATTGAAAAAAAAAATAAAACATCCAAGTAACAAGACCTGAGTCACCTAGGCATAAAACTTCAAGGAGTGTAAGATCATATTAAATCTAAAAATATTTATTAAAAAAACATGCACGCCAAACAGAGGAATCTAGCATGTAACTTGTTTTGGTTTTATATTCATTTTCCTCCATCAGTTTATTCTAATTTTATTGTAGTAAAGCCAAAGCCTTGTCATCATCTGTTTTTCTTCCCTGTACACTGAAAGTGATAACTTATTAAGTGTTAATTTATACATTTATTAAAAATGTCTGTAGACTCAGCTACTATGATGTCTAACTTGTAATACCGCAGCCAAATAAGACCTAAGAGGTCACACGTTTGCAGCAGGATAGCATACTTTTCAAGCAGTGAAACATAAAAGTGTTGATGAAGGGGTTTTCAGATGAATTTTTGTAGTTACAATATTAAACCCCTAAGAAAGGCTACTGGTATCTGAAGGCATACCTAAGGTCTAGGGTGAAGTGCAGTTTTCCCTCAGTCAGTCTTGCTCAGTGACACGCTTAAGCTGCCTAGAGATCATTTATCTTCCTAAAGGATCAAAGATTACCATTCAGAAAAAAAAAAAAACAAAAAAACCCAAACAAACATTTTTCCCTGTTAGGTGTTCATAAATCAATATGCTCAGGAAGTGAGGTTATTCTTTTTATCCAAAGTAGGAGGGGGATGGGGCGGGGGGGACGACCGCCACAGGTTGAAACTCAGGGAAGCCTGTTCCTCAGACAGATTACATTGGTGGAAGAATGAAGTTATTCTAGCAATTTTTCTTCTTGAGACATAAGAATGTTTAGAGCTGTTAGTTAGCTATCATGAGCCTACGATGGTCAAAATGGAAGTTATTTTTTGTGCACAAAATTTATGTTTCTATCCAGGGAGGGCACAAAGCCTGTGATGACCTGACCAGTCTTGCAGATGTCTTAAAGTGTACCGTGTATTATATATATGAATACAATGAAAATGAATTAGCAACACGTTTTAAAAGCTTTTCATACCTTCTTCCAAGTTAAACAGCATTTGTATTAAAGTTGTAGTCAAAATCCTACAAAACCCTTAGATTCCCCAGTGAACGTGAAAGAGAAAGCCTGCAATATCACATTGACCAGTAATTTTATTTTTGGTGATATAAAGAGAGAGAAACATCATATCTTACCTTTCTAGGAACAAAAATATCCTGCATCCTCTTCCCTCACGTTCACTCTTATTTTAAGAGTTGTTTGATGATAGAGCCTTTGAATACTTTGAAATGTCATGAAAATGATTGTTTAAGTCCTGTGTATTCTTTTATAGTCCTTAATTGCTGCCACTAGGTGGATGAGGAGGCTGAACAAACTCAGCCATAAAGGCGCAGAAGAAAATGGAGTCTCAGCTAACATCATAGAGAACTGATGCAAATCAGAACTCATCAATATTAAACTTTTTTAAATGGAACTTTTTCTACTTTACCCATCTGAACTTCCAAAATAATTTCCTTAGCTAAATAACATTGACAGTGTGGTGGAAAAATTGCAGTTTTTAAATACTATGTGAAGAATTAGAAGGAATGTTAAACTTTTGAAGGAGTGTGAAATAAAAGACTAATATGCCAGCACTGCAATAGCTGAATAAAGATTTTTTTATGATCTCGTTATGTCCTCAGTGCGGGTATTGCCATTTCCTAGACTGGTGGAGCTACATTGTTTTTCTCATCCTGATGTCAGTCCCTGCAAGAGCCCAGGAGAAGCATTTTCTTATCACTGGTGCCAAGAGCGTGTCTTACTGACCCTCCACGAGCAAAGGCGGGAATCTGGTCTGGGAGTCATCCTTCTTACCTGCCTTGCCCAGGACACAACCTCATCACAGCAAAAAGAAGAGACTATACTGAGAAAATAAATGCAGGCTGAGAGCAATTTATATGTCATTTGGGACAAATCACCCCACAAATCATAGCTGTCCAGCCTCCATTCCCTTCCTTTACAGATCTATTGCTCTAATGAGTCCTATTAATATAAGGTCTTGCAGTCTAATTAATCTTCCTCCAGGACACAAGCAGACTAACAGCCAGAGCAGAAACCTCACTGTTCTCTTCACACCTTGCAACTCTTAGATACCCTGTTAGTAGGATTTTAATGAGGAGAAATAATCCATGTATTTCAGGGTGCAAAATTTACAAACTAGGTTGGGATGGGGTTTTTTTCAAAGCAACTTTTTTTTTTTTTTTTTAAGACAGATGAGGGTTATTTCCCCTCATTAAGATGTTAATTAGATGCTGACAAGTGTTTGGTATTTTTAACATAATTAACTGTAGGGCTATTTTTGTTCTTTTCAAGCTATTTTTCAATGTGCCTTTTATTTTCTGAGTAGCTCATCATATAATTAGGGGTAATGAAACAGTTCAGTTCCAAAAACACAAAACCAACAAAAAGAAAGCAGCCCCCAGACCCTCTTGATTCTTTTGAAAGGAAAAAAAAAAGCAAACGATGATTTGTGAATAAGGTTAGAATAAACATTATACAGATTACATTCTTGCATTTCAAGATAAGCTGGTCCTGATGCATGATATTAAGGATTCTGTTTTGAAAAATGATCTTTTCTGTATTTAGCCATTGAAGTGAACAACCACTCAGTGAAAAAAAAAAGCTCCTCCTGAAGACAGCTAAAGGCAAAAGATGGAGAAACTGTTCTGGAAAGAGAGCTGTACCAGTCTTGGACCTTCTCAAGGTTAGCAGCTGGTAAATACATACTTTATTCGGGGATAGCAAAGCGTAGTTTGAGTCAGCTTGTGTTTGATTTCAGATTTGGGCAAGTAGTGGGAGGCGTGGTGGGGGAACCACTGTGTATTTGATTTAGAATAGAGCATTTGTTTCGAGGAGACTGCAGGAGACCGGGAAGCAGCGGACCCGCTTGAGCTGCCGATCGTCTCTGTGATGTGTCTCTGCCCCTCGTGATGTCCCTTTCTCTCCACAGCAGCCCTTTTACCTAACAGCCATTTTTAGGCCTTGGCAATTGCTTTCAGTCCCATCCAGGTGTGCACCTCCCTGCAGCTGGCACAGTGCGAGAGGACAGCAGTGCCCAATTCCCGAGCAAGGAATCTGGGGATTAATTACATCCAAAAGGGACTAAAAAGTCCATCTAACCCCACATTACTTTGGAGCAAATGGCACAGAAAGAAGTTGAACTTAAGTTTCGATTAAAATGTTATAGTTTTCACTTAGCAATGAAGACAGTTAGTTCAACTGCAATTTTCAGAAACATTAAATGTTATCATCAAAGACATTTCAAGTCATTCCAGTAATAGAAAGCTTCCACTCCACCGGTTAGTAAAGAAAGGATTCAAAGGGTAATACATACAAACCTACACCTGCATTTAATCAAAACCAACTACTTCCCAGCAGTCCCGCTTATCAGGGAATGAGGAAATTGCCTCTGTGTGTTTCACAAATGCATTGCAAAAAAAATGCCATTAAACCAGCTCAGTTGGCACTTGTAACAATAACCTTTATCCCCTTAGAGGCATTTTGTAACCACTAGTTAGATCCATATTATAAACTGAAAGAAATGAACAAGAATAATATCATACTACAAGAAAACAGAGGAAAGACAGACATACTTTCTACTTTGTATGAAAAAGCGTTCACTTTATTTTATGTTTTAGTATTAATTCATTTGATATTCATCATTATAAGGATACTATTCAGAATAAACTGTCAGATGTCTATTGTGTTCTCACATAAAAGCATTAGCTAACCTATGGTGGAAAACTTCCCTGGCTAATGTATCAAGCTGTGAATCTAAGTACATCAATACTTGCACTAGATGGATGTTTTTTCTCTATAAATTTTGATTATTGTTTTTCATTTGGGAAAGCTTCAGCAAAACTGTATCTGAATGTTTACTAGTTCTTTTAAAAACATTATTGGTACAGACAAATTTTTGTGCATATATATTTTTAAAATGTTTATTTTTGTCAACTTTTAGTAGTACCTAGAAGACAATGAATTAAAATCAGAAAGATACAGTGTGCTGGTGCAGAGATACACTTACAGGGAAAAGCAGCGGTAAAAGTATTGACGCATTTTTTTTGGACTTTGTTATACATGAAGCAGATGAATTTAAGCAGCAGAATCGAAGCAGATGAATTTAAGCAGCAGAATCAAAGCAGATAAGCAAACGGAAATTTCTCACAACTCAGCAAAGGTTATGTATGCTCAATAAGTTTTTGGGTTTTTTTTAATGCTCTTAATTTGCATGTTTAATCATCAAAATTGAAAATTTTAAACTAATGTTTTTTCCAGGTGCCATGAAATAAATTGATAGTAGTGATAATCTTGTTCTGTCTTCACTGACCCTTTGTGTGAACAGATCCTCAGACTGTCTGAGTCATTACATTTTATCTCTGCACAATACAGTACAACTTTAAATTCCTTACTGGGCCAGATGGAATGATGTGCTGTTATTACTCGTTTGGGGCTGCTGAAATTTAGAAAAAAAATATTTTTAAGTTGGTTTTGAACATTTGTGGTATCACAAATGTTAGCAAGCAATAATGTAAAGAATAAAATTTCAGAACTTTAGAGTTCTGAAAAAAGTGAGAAAACATGGAAAAATTCCTCAAAGAAGAATATATGAAATTGTGCCTTTGTTGAGAAAGAATCATCTTCCTGTCTTGAAATTTCATTTATTGATTGTATTTATTAGTTAGTACTGGTAACGTATTCATAAATATGATTGGTAGACAGACTGAATAACATTTACCAATAATGTACTTTCTAATATTTTTCCTGTCTTTCCAAGTATTTTAGTGTTTCTTAACCCAGTTATATAGATAGTTAAGTGATATTTATCAAGTGATATAAAAACCAATCAAATGTCAAATAAATTATTCTGTGTTGATATATTTTACTGTTCAGACTGTTTCGGTAAAGGCCAGAGTTCATCATGGAGTATTTACCATCAATTACTTCCTACAGGCATACCACAGCTCCTTCCTCTCACGCAGTTTTCCACATACGTTCTCACATACAGACATATAAACACCATGATTTTTTTTCTTTTATATAAATACATTTAAGTACTGAGAAATGGAAAAGACAATCAACATTTCTCAGCAGATGGTACTTCAGGGTGGGAGTTGTTTAATAGCAGAGAAAAAAAAAAGCCATTTTAGCATTGCAGTAAAAATCTTTGAAACACTAAAATAGGGTTTTAAAAAAACGGTTGCCTTGGTAAAGCCAAGACATCTGGTCTCCTTTGCCTAATAATTTTAAAGCAAAGTTTCATAAAGAAGGAACAAGCTGTGAAACAGCATCATACTTCCTTTCAATCTATTGGCTCCCAAAATAAATTGATTTGACTTGTGTGACATGGTCCCTGTGACCATGCGTTCATTTAAAACACTTCTTTGCCACAGAGGATATGCTTTTATGTGGGATCAGTCATCAGAGTTACACAGAAATCACTCCCAGTCTTGAATCAAAACATAGCTGATTTGCTGAGGAACATCCTTAAAACTGGTTTCTTCCTGATAAATATTAAATTTTTAAAACCAGATCTTTTAAGAAAGATAAAACCCACCCTCAACCATTTATCGCTTCTGCCAGGTACCATTTGCAAAGCAGCGTAGGCATCCTTCTCCTCCCCAGGTACACACACCCAAGGGGAGTTATGTCCAGGAGGCAGGAGCAGCGCCTCACCACAGCAGAAGGAAGGGCATCCTTAGTCTCGGCAGCTCAGAGAAACTCAGCCCTCACCCCACACCTCTGCAACAGGATTCATGCACATAGCATTCCCCACTCACATCCAGAGACACAAAACAAGATATCTAACACATTCTTTATAAAAGAGAGGGGGAAAAGGTAATAGGGTTTTCTCCTTCCTTTACTCATCTGCCTACGAGCATATGTTTTTCCTAAAGGAAACTCATCTCATGTTCTCACCTGTCAGGAGCACACTTATCCGCTGTGGAGCAGTATATCCCAGAATTTCACTTTTGGTGCTGGAGTCCTTTTGGCGCTGCTCTTCTTTGCAGAACCCCTTAAATATTCCCTGCACTAGGGAGAAGTCTGAATGGTTGAATGCCAAAATCTCTTTCCCTAAAGAGACTTGGCTTTAGCTCTTGCTGCTGTCAGTAGCATTCAGTTCTCTTGTGCCGAGTGAGACAGCTTCAACAGTGTAGTCCGAGACATTTCCGTACAGATCTGAGAGCCCTGTGGGTCCTTCCTGAACATGAGGAATAGGGCATATATTGAATGTGAGCGTCCCATGCAGAGAGAGTGAGCATCCGAACTCATAGCCAAGGAGAGACAGAATTCCTTTCTCACTATCTAGGGTCTACTCACACCTGAGCTGCTCTTTTCTTTGGGTCTTTTTTTTTTTCATTTTCCCACTAGCAGCTCCCTGTTTAGACAGTAATCATACATATGCTTTATATTACAAACCTCAGCCGGTAACTCCATGTTGCAACGTCTGTTCAGCAGCAAAGGGCATAACAGTTAAATATTTGTATTGCTGAATCAATGTCTCAAATCTGAATCTATCTCCTCTCTCATTTCTGTTTTATGTAGCCAAATACTCGGTAGAAGAAGTTGGAAAATTATATTGCTTTTTTCCTTAATCTCACATTCTTGAAAAGAGTGTTTGGGTAATGCATTTCACTTCAAAAAGGGATTCAGACAGACCCTTCAAGTACAGAACAGTTGGAAGTCCCAATTTGGCATGGCATACACCTACTAAGAAACAACAATTGTTCCATTGGTTTAAATTAGATTGAAAGCATATTAAATAAATTTCTGAATAAAAGTGTGCAATTTTTACAGATAATCTTTATTTTTGATTCTCAATGTATGTGGAGATTTACAGACTTTATTAAGAATTATTTGGAAAATATTATTTCATCCGCTAGCATTTTTCATATCTTTCTAACTACTAGCCATAATGGTTCTAATTGGATTTGACATTTGGTGTAATTTCCTTGCTCAATGGTAAATGTGTACTTTGCTTCTTTGCATTGGAATGTTCTCACCTGAACAATCTGGATGCCTAGCAAAAATCGTGGTGTTAATTTCTGCAAATAGAGTCAGGAAGAGGAAGTGATCTGAAAAGCAAATAGGAGCATGATGAATGGTTAGGTCATGTTCCTTAATGCATAGCAAACGTTAATTTTGTGCTCTCACTCATGCACTTTTTCTCTATGTTTTTTAAAAAGAAAGTATTGTGACCCCCCCTGTTCTTGGTAAAGTTGAGATAAAACCCAAGTAGTTGAGAAAATGTTTGTATTTGTGATTCATATGATTGTCCGATTTCAAGAACAGCTATCTCCAAGCATATTCCATAATGTATAATGTGATGATATAGAAATATTGAATGAATGTATAACTTACCAAATTAAACAGAATTATTAATTCAAAGCAGGTGAATCATGCTTAAATACTATAGAAACCTCTCATTGGAACTAAATTTTGCATTAAGTTTTTATTTTCCTGCATTTACTCTTGCTCCTTTTCCAGTAATTTCTAGTTTTGCCATTCACTTCAGTGATACAAGACAGTCTCTTGCTGGGCAAGTTCATATTCAAAACCTAACCCAAAGTATTGCAGTAGGTCACTGCGTGGGAAAGGAGAGGTTTCATCCTGTCAAAAATGTTGAAAGTAATTTGTAATGATTGCATTAATAATTACAGCCCAAATACTTGCCCACTTCCTGACAGTCTCTTGATCCTTTCTCTTCTTTCAAGCAAGAGATGAAATCTTTTTGTCATTCACTCCAGTCCTCCCTAATACTTTCTCCCTACTAGCTATCTTAATTTTCCTTTCTGCATTAAACCTATACACACAGATTTCACTATAAAACATGTTCATGATCTTGAGCAAAAGAATTTGTATGTTTTTTTCAGATTAAGGTGTCTATTTCCATGCTATTTCTGCTGCTACTTCTATGGGCTGTGAACTGTCCTGAACAGAGATTAACTATATGTATGTTTTTGCAGAGAAATTGATTTAAGATGATTTAGTCTAATGGGCATAAAGTCTTTGCAAAGTACTGAAGCATTCTCTATAACGATGATCTCTTCAGAATATACCAAAAAGATTTACCTTTTACAGTTACAGGTGCCTTACAGCTCTGAGTCCTACATGAAAAAGAAGGAAGGAAATAGCTGGGAAAAGAAGTTAGAGTAATTCTGTAGTACCTTTTGTAGTACAACTTAAAACTCACAGAACATTCCTAAGTTTGGTTTCAAATTTATCTTTGAAATAAAGCAAGCATTATTTTCACCACACAAACTTTCCTTCTCAAACACACCTCATATTTGCGGTTTGTCAACAGCTTAGCACACGAATGAAACAGAGAAACAGCAACCTGCTGTGTTAAAACAGAATGGGCGTAAAGAATTCCTATAGGTAGTCAGGAGCACACTGTTTTTTTCCTCTGCATGATTGCACTGCAAAACATTATTACATCTCATGAGATGGGCCAAACCTGTGTCTAATCACAAAGTGAAGTGAGGACTCAAGTGTCTTAACAACCTTAAAAAGTCACTCCAGCTCCCTTTCTCACTCCACACTTTTCACCTATGTTGTTTCTAAGGAATTGTAGAATCATAGAATGGTTTGGGTTGGAAGGGACCTTAAAGATCTTCTAGTTCCAACACTCCTGCCATGGGCAGGGACACCTCCCACTAGAATCTTTAATGTCAGTTGGAAGCAATACCTCTAACGTCCCTTGAAATTGCTGCCTTGCGGAAACTTTGTCATCCCATGCAGAAAAAAGATTGCCTCCAGCCAGTTGTGCTCCCAGAGTGAGGTGTGGAAAGCAGGACCAGCATTATTCAAAAACTACCTGTTCTTCCATCAATGCAGAATTTTAACAAAAAACTTCATCTTTCCTAATACGCATGTTAATGGGAGCACATTCTCATTTCAGGCAGCTCCTGAGCAGATGTGAGAGACTGTTTAAAAGGCTTCATGAACGATTGACTGGGAGCTCCCAAATTTCTAGTTAGCCATCAAGCCCTTGTAAAGTGACCTAACAAACTGGCTTAGCTTTGCAGCTGTGACTCTCATGCGGCAAATCATTCGGCTTTCATTAATTAAACGTTTCGAAGTTAACTTCAAAGAGGTACACTGGGGTTAGGTCTAAATTTTAATGTACCTCATGATACATTGCAACATAATCAAAACCTGACTGAAGGAGAAAGCAGAATTAGACTTCACACGTACTTGTAATAGCAATATATATTACAGCAGTGCCAGGTTATGTCTCTCAGTACCCCTTATTGTAGGATCCTGCAAACATTTTATAAGCATTAAACATATACAAACACTTCTGCACAAGAACAGACAGAGATGATCAGGGGCAGCTGGCACACTTGAGGTTTAGAAAACCCAGGTGTGAGTCCTCCATCGGAGCCGGGCAGGCTGCCTTGAATGCTGGATTACAACTATTCTCGCTCTGCGGAAAGATTCCTCAGCTACCCAGCTGGTCCATGCTACAGTTACATTTCATGGCTCCCAATTATGTGTTTGGAGATGAACGATACTGTGACTAATTTGGTGGCATAATATATAACATATTAAAATGAATACACTCCCTAGACTTTTTTATAGTGTCAGTGACTTGGGCCAGGATGGATAGAATGGATCCCAAATGGTGTTCTGGCAAGAAGACAGTCATTTCCAGATGGATCATTTATACCACTTTAATTTTTCTAGCTAAACTGCATTCCTGCTAAATGAGTGTGCTGTGGGTATTTACAACTGTAGGGATCAATAGGCCATTTAATAAAAGTATAGTGGAAAGCTACCTCAGAATATCCATCAGGCCTAAATTACACACAGCTATAGAAAATGCAAAGCAATTTCTCTGACTTTACCCGTATAAATACACCATTCAAAAGTGAAAAGCAAAAGGCGTCCTGAGATTTAGAAACTCATAAAAATATTAAAAAATTACGTAGGAAACCAAATCTGTCCCAATTTAGAAATCTCTATAGTGTACCCAGGAGGGTGCACATTAATATTAATAAATAAAAAAGATTATTAATAACATTAATTTCATGTGGCAGGTTTCAGTTTGTATAGTCCCATCTTTTTCCTGAATTGTAGCAGCTACCGCTACTCTTCATATACATGATGCCTAGAAAAACTGTAATGCACAAGGTGATTTTGTTGGCCATTGACTGAAATGTTTAGTTTAATTAAAGAATCTCCTAGGTGATCGTTCCTTGTAAATGGCGGATGCAAAGGGTGGCAAGAAGAATATTTGCTCTGTGGTTATAAATATTTACTGACCCTCTGGGTCTGCTTGCAAAGCGGAATAAGGCTTTTACATTTTTTATTTTATTGCAATAAACTATGTGGTTTCATTGCATGCTTCAAGCATTTATTAAGGTTAACTATTGTGACTTTTTTCAGGCAGCTATGCCTAGAGTCAATAATGGACATAGGCACCTACAAGTTAAGCAATTCAACCTGTCGGTTTTTTAGGCTTGCTAGTGTGAAGCCTGAACACACGTGCAGGGCTCTGCACTGGTCCTGGGGTCACAGGGGGGAAACCCCAAAGTCCTGTGTGCTGGCAGTCAGAAAACACAGAAGGACATCCATCATCAATCCAGCCCCTTCCCCCGGGAGTGCTCTAGTCATGAGACAAATGGCAAGGTTAAATGGTTTTATTGCAGCAGTCGACAAGAGATACGTGAGATCAGTAGGAGGGGGAGAGAGAAACTCTCTCAGGGTACGCAAGCAGAGGTAGGCAGACCTGAGTTCAGGTAGGTTTGAGTTCTCTCAGTCTCAAAAAGGCTGATTTGCAACTTTATACCTTATGCAGTGCCTTTTCTCTCTGGCTTTTCTACTTTGTACTTCAAATGCCGGTGGTTTTTTTTTCTGTAGAGATTCAGGTGTTCTTGAAAAATGGGGTGCATTTTTACTGAAAACTTTCAAGGCAGTGTACACAATATTCATTTAATATATTTATTTTCATTGATTGAAAAAAAACCTGGAGAGCTCTTGAGTAGAAATGCCTGATATTTGGTTTATTCCTTCTCATGTTTCCCTTAGAGTGACTGTTCAAAATGAGTCACGTAACTCCCTTGCTCACTCTAGTTCTTGTCACAGGCAGACAAACAGATCACTGCTGCTTACATTAAAATGCCATTGCGTCCAGACTATCTGGAGTGTCTGTCGGCCTCTCTAATACACAATAACCTCTTAAGGCTGATAATGGGACCATGCTGCTATGCTTCATAATAAGGATGAAGTCAAACATTAGAGCTAGTCCTGCAGAAATGTAAGTCACAGGTGAAATGCTGTACAGGTTGCAAAAGAATTGAGGTCTACAGCAGAGATGCCGGTCTGTAGACCCATATCTTGGTGGACCTGCCAAGCTAGGAAAACACACCTAGGGTCAGCCTGATTCTTAGTGATATTTCAACTATGTTAAAATAAGGAAAAAACAGTTTTGAGGGAGAAGAGATCTCTTTTAATTAACCAACAATTATGGATAAGCTTTTGAATATATAGAAGTTATTCTTCTTTGGGCTTGAAATAGAGAAACAAACGTCAAATTGTGCTTATTTGGAGATCATTCTGCTCTGACACTATGACTGCTCTGAAGTGAGCCAGACTCCTTCCCAGGCAGCAACATTGACATCCCGGAACCCAGTCCTGACTAACGACACTCAAGGAGGCAGGCCTGTGTCACGCAGGTTAGAGAAAAAGATCATAATGATCTGTAAGCCCTTCTGCATTTAAGATGTTAATGTGTTTGAGGGATGAAGTGCCCTATGATGAGTTTTTGTATAGCACTGAACAAACGAATGATTTACAGATCAAATGAACTTGGAAAACACTATCTGGCCTAGTGGGAGGTGTCCCTGCCCATGGCAAAGGAGTTGGAAATAGATGAGGTCCCTTCCAACCCAAGCCATTGTGTGATTCTGTGATATGAACCAAAGTAAATTTTCCCCCCGTTTTTTAGAAGCGTGTTGAGTAAACAAAAAACTCACTTTTGGTCAATCAAAGCACACTGATTTGGGGGGTTGGGGGATTTTTTAAAAAATGCATTTTTTAAATTTCATCTAAATTAAATATTGAAAATCAAAACTATTTTTGACTGAAAAGTCAAGTTTGTTACCTTTTTTTTTTTTTCCAAAGGACTTTGGGAGGAATCTTTTAATGCAAAATACAACAAAACAAGTTTCAACAGGTAGCAAAGTAGCTTCTAATGAAGCAGTCCTGCCACAGGACATACACAGGCAGAACGTATCATGATAGACCAATAATTTGCCTAAGTTTTATCATTAAGTAAAGATACGGATTCTGGGGTCCAGCTTGCAAAAGGAACTTTTTGTACAAACAAAATTTTGCAAATTTATGTGTCAACATATGAAATAAACATCAAAGCTCTGCCATCTGATTGCAAGCTTTGGCAGGTCTTGACTCATGTCTGAGGACCAAACCACTGGTACCAGTTAGCAAATTATAATAATTTATCTTATTTCTGATTTCATACCCCTCTCTATAAGTTTTAGCCATTTTTACTGGACTATTTCCTTTTGTGTATC
The DNA here is from genome assembly GCF_964199755.1 of Larus michahellis. Taxonomy (NCBI): domain Eukaryota; kingdom Metazoa; phylum Chordata; class Aves; order Charadriiformes; family Laridae; genus Larus; species Larus michahellis. The sequence continues at coordinate 48,709,822 of NC_133896.1, read as the reverse complement.
TTTCTGTAGTGCTTTCCTTGTTTTGGAGTATTCAGGTTCAAATTATCTTTTTGAAGGTTCTGAGGGAGATGCTTCCAAACACATTGGTGCCCAGGGAATATTCCACACAGTCCATCTCCTTCCAGGTGCTTTTCCCTCCAGGGACAATTTTAGCTTCTGCCTTAGAGACACAGCTCCTCCTCTTGGGACCCTGAGATACTTGCTTGCTTTAAAGGACCTTCTCAGCATCTCTCTGGCCTCACTGTCATTCTGGTCACGGTCTCTATGTGCTGCTCCTTGGAACTACTGATTGCAGACCCAGCAGCCTCTTTTGAACACCCTGACTCCACCAGCATTCTTCAGGTCTTCCCTTTCTCACCTGTGGCTACCCCTTGGTGGTCTAGGTCCCCCTTCCAGCCCAGCCACCCAAAGTTGAATCCCCAGCCACTGCAGAAGGGCTTGACTGTAGCTGAAGTCTGAGTTTTACCTGCACCCTGGCACTAATTTGCATTTCTCTCCTTCACTCAGCTGTGAATTTTCACAAAATTTTCAGGAACTTAACACATTTGAGAGCAACATCTTCCCACGTGTAATAGGCCAGTTGTTCAAAAGTTATAGGCTGAGACTGAGAGCCAGCCAGCCAGCACGGCTGAATAAACTTCATTTCCTATAAGCATCTAGGTTTAAGTCAGGATTAGGGTACCTCAAGAGACCATCTAGTTCATACCAAATCTGTTATTGCTATTATAAGAAATGTATTTGGACAAGTTGAAGTTCAGCTATCTCTGCCTTTCCGAGTACATTAACGTTCAAGAAATTACAAACCGCAATGGGCAGAATGCCTGAAACAATGTCATTTACCTTCTCATTCTACACTTGTAATACGGCCCACTTTCTTTCTTTTCATAAATCTAGAAATTTGGTATTCTGCACTTCCCACACTGCTTCATAATGTAATGAAAGTTTTAAAAATATAGTACATTGGTAAATTGGACTCCACAAAGAGTTTTCATGGGAAACACAGCATCAGCAAAAATTACTGAGGATAATAATATGTTATACTGCTTTCTCAATAACTTCTCAACATGGACTCATTAGTTTTGTTCCTTTTGCTGATAAGGAGTTCATAAAGAAGGAAGAAGAGAGATATTTTTACATAGAATTCTTCCTGATAAAATAACCCATTGTCATCTGCTGTATTACCTATCAGCAATACAACCACACTTCTTACCTATGAAAAAAAGTCCATCACATTTCATGGAAATAACTCTAGAAGCTTATTTAGCATTTCCTTTCAGGTTTGACTGTACCAGCCAGAGTATCCCACATTTCCTTTTGATTTGAAAACATTGCAACTGCATAAGACTGAAGAAGACATTCTTATTTCTAAAAATTTCCTACCTTGAACCAAGCCTAAAATTTACGCTTCTGTCATCTAATTCTTTTCTCAGAATGAATGAGTTTCTTTCTTTGCATAACATAACATTTCTAAATATTATCATTTGTTTATAATTTTAACTCAAAATGTCTTAAATTTTAAGATGGGAAATTTTTAATGGAAAATCAAAAAAGAAAGACGTGCTCAGAATTAAGCCTGTCTTATGAAAGGTTTCACTTTGACCAAATCAATATTTATTTTGAAATAGATTTGGTCAAAGAAAAATTAATATTACCAATTATGTCTTTAAAAAAGAAAGAGAATGCGTTTGTTGAAATAATATATTTAATTAAATGTACTTGTTAAAGAGATCTTATGAAAACATCTATATCTAAGTGCGTTTAAATCTTTCTTGTGATTAATTATGCAACTCCACATCTTCTTGGGGAAGAATACAAACTGTCTTGAAATTTTGAATAATTTGCAAGTGCTAGCAACAGTGTGACACTAATTCTCAACGAGAAATTGCTAAGCCACGTAGTTATTTTAAAATCTACTATTTTGCAGTTTAGTCTTTAATAATAGAAGATTGAATGATGTCACATACTCAGCATAACAAGCTAAAACCAAACCTCAATTTAGGAAAACTTTTCGTTTCTATTGACTTCAGTAGGCTTTAAGCTGAACAGTAACTGCTGTCTAAGTCTCTCCCCAGTGACTCTGGGCACCGAACGATAGCCGGAGGCAACGCCTACTCAAGGCTTCCTAGCGGGAGGGTAGGCAAAACTGAATGCTACTCTCCCAAGGGTATGGATAAAATTAGTTGTCCCTGCGGAGACAAGCTTGCTGCATTTGTTTTCACAAGGGGATGGGTGGTTTGTTTCCACAGCAGAGGCTGCTGTTGCTGTGAAGTCCCCTGCCTTGCCTGGCAATGGCCACATCCTTGCAGAGGGACCTGACCATCAGTGGTGGTAAAGACAAAAAACCGTTCTCCAGAGATCTGGCAGAGGCCAAGCAGGCAGTAGGCAACCCCTGAAGGGCTTTAACTTCCAGTTTTGCTTAACAGTAAAGCTTAGAATGGTGTAAAGTGCTGGAAGATGTAATAGAAAAGAGAAAAAACAAAGAGAGTAAGAGATGCAGATGGCAGTGTTAGCTGTCATTCTGCTTATGGGCTGCGGCAGACAGAATCAATTGGAAAAAAGATAAGAGTTTTGGCAGTGATCTCAACTGGAGACAAAATTTCACCTGTGAAGATGCACACATGCAATAACATGCTCCAGTCTGTGTTTGGGTAGAGCAGTAAGCAAAAGAATAGGTGAAGAAGCCTTCGCTTTTACTGTTTTATATCACTGTGGAAAACTGATGTAGGGAGGAGTTAAAGGAATCTGTTCTTCGATCCACAACAGTTAACAGAGAGAATAAAGACTAAAATGAAGGAATCTTTGAATGAGGACCTTCCTTTAGCATTAGGTCACATATGATCCGTATTTTAATATTACTCATCCTAATTTGTGTTGTATTTCTTTTTAAGTGGATATATTCAAGTGGTCCTCATTAATCTGACTTGAACACGTAATTTTTACCTTCATATTCTATTCATTTTCCTTATTTCTTTTTCACTGAACACATTTTCTCGAGCGACATGTATTTATACTTGCCTATATGAAGCAATTTCTATTAATTTGCACTTTTTACAGTGTTTAAAAATTTATCCCTAAGTACATTTTTTTGAAAATATTTCACCAAATATATCTGTCTCACATTGTTCCACTCTTCATTTGCACTCTTCACTTCTTTCAACTGTTTAGAGTTGAAGGAAGTCCAATTTACATTTTACCTCATGCACATTACCTTTCCCACAATTGGGTATAATGCAGTCTTACAAATCCACAAAAGCCAACTTGGATAGCAGCCAATGCTGCAATCCAATCACAATCCTTTACATTTTTTTCCTCTTCCCTTTGTTCAGAATAGTAATGAGGACAATATTTCTTTGCACCAGACTACCCCCAAAAAAAAAAAAAAATTCATCCACTAACAGAGGCTTAGAATAAACATTTCAAGACTGAAATCCATTCATCTGTAAACAGAGATGACATGGCTGACATTTGCTGAAAAAATAAGAAGAGATTATCTTTTCATCGTGGCAGGAGACTGAGAAAGAGTTGAAACACTGGGCTGTTGGTTTTTTTAATTCCCAGAAAGCTTTTTTCCCCCCTGGTAAATTGTGGTGATCATGATCTTTATGCTTAAATGCAACTAACGAACAGCCTTTGTAATTCAGACTGTGTGCAAACAAAGCCGGCAGAACCCAAGCATTTAGATATACCTTCAGGAAGAAATGAGAGTCTTCTGCTACCTTCATCTGGAAGAACATAAATTTTAAAGATGGTCTTTGTCCCTAAGAGCATCAAATGTATTGACTTTCCATGTTCAGAGTTGGTGGTAATTAAAAATAACTTCATATATATACCCTGTGCACTCTTTAGGGAATCAAAACCACCATATGTCTAATGTGAAAGTTGCATTCCAGTAATGTAAATCCCCAATTTTTTTTTTTTATGTCTCTATGGGTCTTTTTTTCAGAAATAAATAACTGTAGTGTTTTTCAGGAAATTAAATGAGAGATTTTTAAAAAAATATAGGCTGCCTAAAAGACTGAATATTTCCAAGTTATGATGGAAAGAAAAGCAGTCAAAAGAAGCAGAGAAAGATGAAGACCAAAAAGAAGCCCAAGACAACATGTACAGATGACCCTTTAAGTGTGGGAAAGCAACTCCAAGTGCAGTGGGTTAAAAGACACGATTTTAATACTGCTTTCGTAAGGCAGCAGAAATGCTCACAAGACACAACAGTACTGTAATCCACACCTGTTTAGAATTACCGGTTTTATTACCAGTTTCAAGGACATGGATAATAATGTTGACCAACACTTAAAAATGTAACACGCTACAGTATAGTGTAGTGTCCTTTTTCTATGGGAGATCTGTACTCCTCTAGTGCGATAAACCCTGCTTTTCTAGGAAGACAAACCTGACCTGAGAGTTGACTGGTGCATTATTTTTTTTTTTCCCCCATATGAAATCGCAGCTATGAAATCACCCTTTATTCCTGAATATGGCTAATTTCCAGACAATTTTACAAACACTTGTTTCAGTTTTCCCATGTCATCCGCTGTCTGGTTGCAGATGCAGAGGATCAGTGCTGGTTCCTGCCTCACCAAACTCCCTCAGCAACAAGATTCCCCCGGGAAACTGCTCACAGAAAAGCCTCGGTCCAGCATGCACTTCCTCACCTTCTTGTCTTTTCACCCCACAGCTGACCTTAGGCCAGGCAATGCAGGTCCAGGAGAGGAAGCCTTGGCTGTAGGATGCTTTACAACAGCAGAGCTTCCCAATACGGAGGGAGAAATCCAGTGGGACAATATCCAGCTGCTTTATACGCAAAATGCAATACATAATGCATGCTAAAATAGAGCAAACTGAACTGGGAGAATTGAAGGAGTCAATCCAATATTTTCTAAAACTAAAAATAAGAATAACATACTGTAGTCCTCATTATGATGCTACATTATTCTCCGTGTCTTTTCGAGTTTGTCACATTGACCAAAAAGGTAAATGAAATGATGGATTTAATGCTGTAATTAGTGTGTTTCCTTCTACTCCAATTTGTCAGCAGTAACACTCATGTATGACAGGCAGATGGAAGTCTTTCTAGTTTTTTATCCTTTCCTAATTCTTCAAGCAAACAGCCTTGTGTCTCCTCACTGTTCTTCATCTGTTGTGTCCAGTTCGTTCTTCTCCCTCTCCAAAGTCAAAGAAAATTCAGTATCCCAACAGGAGAAAACACACATGTTGGGTTCACTCATGCCAAACTCTCCAATTTATTTATATTTGCTTTGCAAAAAAAGTGAAGCATAGAAAATAAACCTGTGTAAGCCCAAAACTGTCAGCAGCAGCAGCTGCCAGCAAACCAAAACCAATCACTTTTCAGTGAGTTGCAAATTGAAGAAACTTGCTCCCTGGTTTGTTTTTTTTTTACCTTATTCCATCTCTTTTCTGCCAAATATTCCACAAAACAAAACCTTCCAGCCCCAAAAGCAGGCAGATTGACTTTTCAGAAAGGATTGGCATTTCATCGTTGTCTTCTTCGCTGATATAAAACTAGATTTGATGTTCTCCTCCTGTTTCTGAGACTGGCCTGCCATTGCAAACCTATGACGTGACCAGCCACAAGTGGATCCCTGCTAGGTCTGCACGGGGTTGTCTCACTGCTCGGCTGGGTGCGAGTGGTTGCATGTTCGGATGAACCAGCGGTGCAAGCCTGGGCAGAGGCTGGCTTAGATGCTCTGAAGTTGTGCTGTTGGGATGCTGAGCCCAGGCCAACAGGCCCTTCTGGGATAAGCAGAGGATGCTTGCTGGCTCAGCTCCATGTGGAGGTAGCTCAGGGGCCTTGGGGCTGGAGCTGAAACATAGGTGGGATCACACACTGTCTGCACTCATCCTTCTGAACATGAAACATTGTAGGCTGCCTGCGGGTCCAAAACTCTGCACTGCTGCAAGCCCAGACATATCATGCCAATTATAACTCTTCATAACTTGATGCTATATTATGTTAGGCTCCAATGACCCCAGTTAGAGCCACAGTCCTGTGCCAGGTGCTGCAAAAGCATACAATTCGGAGATGGACTGATGGGTACACTGAGACTGATGAGTACAGTTTGTTCTCCACCTAAGCTATCCATAAGAGATAAATAGATTGCTGAGATGAGAACAGTCTCCATATCAAAATACAAGCATATAACACTGTCCCAACAAAAAACAGATGTGAAGAAGCACTAGAATTTGAACTAGCTGGGAGCAGGGCTTGATTGGGCATACTTTTAGTTAGAAGCACGCATGTGTAGGAAGCACCATAGCATAAAGCACAGAGAAGGCGCAGAAACTTAGCCCATGACTGAACAAGCGCTGAAGCAGCCACTTTCTGAAGGAAGCATAAAGAGCTTTTGAATGAAAGGGACTGGAAGTTGAAGCAAAGAACCTCTGGGCTATTGTTTGATTCTTTCTTCATTCAGGAAATCAAGATTTTGTTTACTGTTTGTGAATAGCTATGATTGCTTCTAAGCTACCTGAGACATAATCAACTTCTCTTTTCATTTGAAAGAAACACAAAGAGCCCTGAAACATGGTGAGCTGCTCAGATCAAAAAAAATGCATCATATGAAAGGCGTAGCTTTTCCTCATAAGGTTAAAGTGGCAACAGAGCCACTATGAGGGCTGACATCTCACTTGCTCTTACCACAGAACATCAATCTGAACCTGTGAGTTAGGGCTTTTACCTTCTTAATTTTCCCTTGATCCTTGAATAACAGAAGTGTTTCATCTGGGCAGAAAACCAAAATTTGGACAACTGTGTTATTTTCAGACTTTGTCTCTGCCTTTGGAATGTTTTGTACAGCATTTTTATGTAGCGAAATTCCCTAATGTGAAACTGTAGATTGAAAAATCTCTTATGACATTACTTTTAAGTGATGATAATCCCCTTACCTTTTAGGGTGATCTTAGTCAAAGACCCTAAATCTCAGACCTCATCTGAAGACTCTCCTTTCAGTCAAACCACAAACACCGTGTCTGTGGTGTTGTCTTCTCTCCTCCTAATTGTTGTGAATATTAAGCAAGTTATAACTGTGTTGAAATATTCATATTTCCACAACATTTAGAATCAGTTCCAATTAAACTTTCTTTATGAAAGAGAGCCTACACTGGGCTCTCTTGACTGTACATGCTTAAGGATCCCATGACCAAGGATACCTTCGCTAGACTATATTTCATTCATCTAACCTTATCTGACCTTCTGGGCAACCAGACTGTATGTGCAGCTTCCTATGCCTGCAGTCTCATGAGAGCCCTAACACATTTCTTTCCCTTGTGAGATCCTTCTCCCCTATTTAGCTTTTGGCTAACACAGGATAAAGGTAGAGAGTGAGGGCTGGGACTGCAGGGCCATTGCCTTCCTGGGAAAGCTTTTAAAAGCTGTCTTTTTCTGCATGTGCTTTTCCTAGTAAGTATGAAATGCAAAATGGTGGGTACATGAGGAAATTGCAGTTTCCAACTCAAGCAAAATTTCCAGCAAATATTCAAGCACAGAAATGTTGCAAGTATGTTATCAGGCGTGCTACCTTGGTTTTGCATTTGGATTATAATTCTATATATCTACATTTCTTGTTGTGGCCGAGGAGTAAATGCACCAAAAAACATTTAACAACATCTTATATTTGCATTAACATCCTTTTCTTATATTTCTGGCATTTTATATTTCATTAATAATGAATGCATAACATAACATAACATAACATAACATAACATAACATAACACAACATAACACAACATAACACAACACAACACAACACAACACATAACGTTACGTAACGTAACGTAACATAACAACATAATAATAATAGTACCTTAGTTTAATGTTGCTTCAAGAAAAACACGGTAGGAAGTTTAAGCTTCTTCCTCCACCTCACTGCCTCATTATAATTGTTCTGTATCATCCTTTCTACTCTGTTCATAAGGCTTGCATAAAGCATTATCCCTTGACTGTTTTCTAGTAAAGTATTTAGGGGTGAGTGAGTGCAAAATAAATTTGGATCATGATACAGAAAGGAACAGCAGAAAAACAAGCACAAATGTTAAAAGTGTTTGGCCCTTGGAACTGGAAATCCAAACAAGTGATGAATGCAGCCTAAACATCAAGAAACAGTCGTGACAGTGTTTTACACAAAAGCATACTGTGGCTTCTCCTGCAGTATGTTATTACATAATATCTTGAAGGTTTTCTGAGACTGAAATCTTGTACATATGGTTTAGTGGTGGCCTTTATACTTTCCTGGGAAATTACATTCTTTATGCATTAACTCATTCACAGATGAAAGGCAGACCCTGTAACATCATCGTGTTCAAGGCAGAATGCTCTATATGTTTTTTTTTTATTTTTTTTAACTCTCAGCAAAGGCTAGCACAGTCAATTTCCCAGCAACTATAGTCTAATAAACATGGGAAAAGTAGTTAGCTGTACTTGTCAAAATAGGCTCTTTGGATGAACTTGCTTCCCTGCTGCTGCTTTGACAGTCGCATCACATATTGATGTCTGGCTCTTGAAGGACACGGTGTTGTGCCCCAGTTGCTCCTCAGTGACCATTTCAATGAACACGACATCTACACAATTGCCTCTGATCTAAATTAAATTTCTTTCTCTAATCTCCTATTTCTCTTTCGTAGTGTCTGTTCAAAGGAAAAAATTTGCTGAGCAGTAGAAGACAAATATGTTTCCTCTTTATTGCTTCCCTGCCCCTTCTTCCTCCAAAATGGAATTGGGTGAAAGAAATTTCATTTAATTAAATTTTTTGAAAAAAAAAAAAAAAAAGCTACCTTCTTCTCTGTTGCTCCCTCTCTCTTTTTCTATGCTTTTTGGCAAAGCCACAAAAACTGAAACAGTGCCGTGCAAATCATTTCATGTTTTGCTGTTGACTTCAATAAAACTAAGGTTTAGCTATTGATCTGTATCATGCTTTTCCTTAAGCTGAAATAGAAGTTACTTTGATTATAAAAATTCATATTCTAGATTAGTATGTTGGGATAAACTTTAGATCAAAACTAATTATATAGCCTGTAGTAAAACCTCAGTGAATGAGAAATGTGAAATACAGATTTTAATAGTAAGCTGATAATATTTCATCTATTCTTCACCAGTCCAGCTTTCTCAAATACATTTGTGTATGGTTTTGACTGAACCACTAAGAGTTAAGTTTCAAGCCTGGTGCCGCCAAGAGCACAGAGACAGAGGAGTTGAGAGCTCACCTTCCTTATTCTCATCATTACTGAAAGCCTCACACTGCACACTTTCATTCCAAGCCCTAAAACTCTTTTCTTTTTTGAATATTACATGATCTGGGAATAGCTGCTCTTAATAGGTAGAAGCAGCAAGTGAAAATCACCAGTACAACATGGGCAAATGAAGCACCTTGCTTTTTGTTGAGAAAATATGATCTGCGTGGGAGGTCTGAAATGAAGATTTAAACTTGAACACAAAAGAAGTGGAAAACCCACCAGTGCTGGCTCACTCTCTCTATATCACCTTATTCACCAGAATGATCCTTAATGCTTATATAAGGACGGTCATGTAAACACTGTTGCCGTGGTTTATTTTATAACACATATAAATTCGGAGAGGATATTACAAGACTTTAAAATCACATTTGTTTACATTGCATTCACTTCTGTACTTCAGAAGTTAACATTACATTGTCCAGGTGATTTTTCTCATTGCAGATTAAAAGGTTTTGCTGCTGACACAACTACAGTGTAGATCTTCTAAACAGTTTGCTACATACATGCAAAAATGATTAATAAGCCTAGGTTGCAAAAGTGCATTGCGATGTTATTCCCTTAATGTTTCTTTTGGCAATCTTCAGTTGATTTAACCTAATTCAGTAAGGACCCGTACAAATGCACCATCATGACCAAAGAGACTGCACTGTCACCAGCAGGCAGGGCTGTATCTTTGCATTAAGTTTTTATACTGCTTTATATCATGTTTTTGTATAGTCTTTAATTAAATCAAGGACCTAGAGGAAAGTGAGGGATGTGCGTGCTATTCGTGTGCTAGTTATCATGGAGAACACCCAGAAGAAAGTGGAAGTAAAGACATCTGTTTGCCAATGTTGTTGTTTGCAGTGTCCCAATGAATCACTTGATTATTGTAAGCATGTGTTGCAGACGGTGAAAGGAGCTCCTAAATGGCACAATGACTTTTCCCAGAGAGAGAATTTACCAGTCATGTGAGCGAGCCTGGACTCCGCAACCTCTTGGCAGGCTGCGAGCTTTTGCTGTCTATGAATGGGTGAATGGAGGAGGAAGCAGCAATGCCTAGGAGTCTTTTCAGATGACCTTTTATCAGCAAATTCCCCAGACACATAGTGACTCTTCTATCTAGGCTGTTACCCAAACACTTTTCTGGGTGAAGAGAAGCCTTTCTGAAACCCTGCGAGGAATGATAAAAGAGAGATGTCATCGAATGTGTCACTGTGTATTCTTTATGTACATTGAGAAGATTATGGATAGGGATTTTCCTTGACTTACTCCAGACAGAAAGTGGCTTAAATACAGCAGACCCCATGTTTGATTGAACTGCTGGTGCTGAGTGGAAGCCAAAATCCAAGGGCAGTCCAGAGAGAGCACTGGTAAAAAGTCACTTTATAGACAGCTTTCTAGGGAATTGAAGGGAACATGCTGGAGACATCATCAAAGCAACCCGTAATCAAAAGCATGAGCAGGGGAATAAAATCTGGTGGTTTTCTGAAGGTGTCAGCTGGTAATTCCAAGAATAAGGGCAACTCCTTTATATCAGTGCTATGATTTTAAGAAATGATTGTTAGTGGAGTGGCTAAGAGAATCATTGACAAATTGTTTTTTATTTTGAACCTCAGGAAAGACCCATGGCCACAAAGTTAAAGATAACACAGCTAAGAAGATTTTTTTTTTTTTAATTGTACTATGGACTTTGGGCTTCACTCTTTCAGCTTATATCAATTAGACATAGCAACTTCTGTCTCCATCTTCTCCTTGCCACAATGCACACAGGTTTCTAGCTCTTTTCACCTTTGCTCTCTTCCAAGCCACGTCTCCCATCCCTATTGTGTCATCTTACCAAAACTTTGTCTCGGAGGGTTCCCACTCTGCTCTTATTCACTCTCATTTCCTCTCCCTGACAGCACATGCTTCAGAAAGATAGGCAAATTAAGTTGAATAAATAGAAACCAAAATACAAAATAACTTAATTTGCTGTTCTGTTTGAAAAACTAACAAAATTTTGAAATGTGAAACCCAGAAACTCTGTAGGACTCACGAATATTGGGAAGTAGGAATGACTTCTACCAGGGTATAAAACTCTTGTTCCTAACTTTGTGTGGCTGGGAAAGAAAATGCTAAACATAGCCACATTTTCATCTGTAAAGTAAAATTGTCATTGGTCCAGAACTGAACGTTGCCCATTCTGGGCCTTAAGCCAGGATGATTTAGTGGGGAGGGAGGGAGGGAGCCTGCATTTGGAGAGAGAATGAGGAAATGTTTCTCTGGCAGGTTGATTTAAAGGCATGGCAGCTGCTTGAAACTGCTGAGGGAGACGGCGTCGCACAGTGAATCGTGGGGAAGAGGGGTTACTGGACACACGATGCAGACAGACATAGGCATGTGATAAATGGAAAAGCATGCGAAAAATGTACTTGCACACACTTCTGAAGCTTTGGGAGCCTGTATATTTTGGGGGATGATCTTCTCCTTCTGCTGCTTAGTATGTCTTAAATAACAAGCAACAAGCTGAATCCTTGTAGTTTCCAGGGAAGCAGCACTGGAACACCGCAGTTATCCACCACCTCCCTCTGGTGTGTCTCCAGGTGAAAGAGATTCACTGGTTTTCTGGTTCTCCCGAGTTTGTAGGAGTTTCAGTAACATGATAGGAGTTTAATGAAGACAAAAAAAATCCAAACCTGAGTTCTGGTAGGTTTGAGTACGATATTTTGCACAGCTGGCTAGATGATTCATGGAAAACCTAATGTAGGACACCATCTCTTCTGCCATGGTGCTGCTCCAAGCCCCTGTGTGAATAATCTGCCGACAGATGGTGCTGCTACAAACGGGAGACTGAGGGCTTTCATTTCCCAGCAGCAAAGTGCAGCGTGTCCTCAATGGGCACAGGCTGCTTTCGTTTGTCGTCCCAACACGTTTCAGTTCAGACTGTGCTATCAGGCAGGCTGCACATGTCAAAGCTGCTGGAAGTGCTCCAGTAGGCAGAGTGGTGAGTCTGGTGACAAGATGCTTGAGAGACAGAGCACAAGGTGGATTTGACAGGGTGGATTTTACGTACATATCGGACACATGGCTAAATGAAGCAGCATGGCCATGGGACAGGCAGAAGACTCTGGGTGCCACTCCAGCCAGTGTCCACTGCCCACGAACAAGGACTTAGTGTGGGTTCAGGGCCACGTCTTGTTGGCACCTTCCTGCCCTGTCTTTCATTTATTCTCCTGCTTTCCTACGAGACCTGGAGCATAGTCGTTGGATCCAAGAGCCATGACTTTTCCCAGAGCTGTTTCTAACCTGTCTGAGGACTGTCTGTGCATTGATCTTCTCTGCTCTCTACACTGAACAAATTTTCCAGAAGGCACAAGTCAATTTCCGATGCGTTTTTTTTTTCAGAGATTCAACCTCTTCCATTCTGCTAAGGGGTTAAGGCTGTCCCTGCCAAAGTCACCTCAATTAATCCTAGACATTGCTGAGGAATTTGTTAAAAATATTGTTTTCTGCATGTCAGAGCATTGTAATTCACAGAGTACATGATACTTTAAATCCACTAAATTTCATTATCTTTATGCACAACATGGTATCTAGAAATTTTCCTCAGTAAACATTATTAGCATACAGTTGGTGCAGTAAGTCTGGAAGGACAAAATCTCATGTAGCTTTGGGAGAGTTATGAGTCATAGCTGTTTTATATCCCTATGAGAAAATATGGTAATGCATGTAAGCCTCTACCCCAAACTGTAACTAGGTTAACAGCATTTTGCCTTTCCACATTCCTCCATGGACTCAATTGATCTGACATTCCCCGTTTCTTGTCTTAAATCATTGCATAATGCTGAAATGTGCTTAAAGACTTCCTTATTTCACCCTACCTTTCTGCAGTGAGTGAAGGAAATAACTCCTGCAAATAATTTGCATATGGGTTGAGTAAGACATAAAATATTTTGTGAGACACTGAGATGTAAAGGTAGCATGTAAAGGCTTTGGATATTTACAGTAACAATTTTTATTAAATTAATTTGTGAATAAACTGAAGTTTAAAGATATAAGGGAGAAAACCAGACTGAACTAAAGCTTCGGGATGAAATATTACATTTGGAAAAGATGGCAAGAAGCCTTGAGTTGTAAGGAAAGATTTATTAGCCCATGGAAAAAGAAATTTGAGAGAAACTGTAAGTCATGTAAAGTCATTAGGGATAACTGCTGCAGATATTGGAGATGCTGGAGAAACAAACTTGCTTTAGTAACACAGTCCATCTAAACAGTCAGAGAAGTGAGCTGTGAAATGAAACAGCACATTTTTAAAGAACAATGTGAAAAAGCTGGAGTAAGTAAATGACTGTACATGTCCACATAACCTCCCTGCAAGACTTCAAGTGCCTGTGGTGATTTTGTATGGGAAGGGATTAATATCCTGAGTTTACCAAAATAACAAATAGTATTTATATATTTTGTTAAGGCAGAGGGTGAAAAAGGAAGGAACTAGGGAGACATGGGGAGGAAAATCAAATGTGAACCAAAGGAACACCATGAACCACTTTCCACAATCTGGCATTTAGCTTTCACTAGTACCTCATATATGAATTCTAATATAGCCAAATATAAAACCTGCTTGTTACAGAGTATTAGGTAAGAACAGAGGTGAAAAGCCATTGCAGACAAAATGTTGGAATTTTTTATACCGACTCCAGTGGTGTCATGATGTCAGTCAGAGAGACATTCCCCATTTAAAGGTGGGATGTCACGGGCGAGGGTTGAGGGCTGGACTGCATATTCATTGGCAATGGCTAATACAGATCCAGAACTTCTGTACCCTGTCTGATGTAAAATTTATACCTGTCCTAAATTACTGCAGATTTGTCCATAATTGATATATTTTGTCTATAATCTAATTAAAAGCTATTTGAGGCAAAGATTGCCATTAATCATGTAAATTTGCTAAAGCATTTTTACACATCTTTCTATGTGAAAATTTGAAGATATTTCCACTTAATACACATAACAATTTTGATTGAATTATAAAAATAGTATGAAGCTATTGTGTGCAACAATATGAAAATGAATGGTGTTACTGATGTATTTTAATTTAATATGTAAATCAAATCACTAACGGCATAGCAATTTTAGTTTTAATATTGTCGTGGGAGGGATGCAAAATGACAGGCAACATAAAAATGAAATGGTTTTGAAAACAATGATCAGAATCTGGTTGTAGTTAAATAAAGCTGGGAACACCCTGACCTTCCATACGGCCAGATGTGGAAAATGTACTTCAAAGTCTTTAAGACAGAGCTAATGGCATACAAGATTAATGAGTGCTGTTCCTGAAGGAAATCAGGGGCCTCGTAATCTTGGAATCCACAAAACCAAGGCATATACGTAAAGTACAAACCGATATTTTCTAAATAATCTGGAAGAAGCTGTATTTCTTATCTACAGCTGCGCAAACACTTTAAGAGAAGTTATTACCTGTTCAGGGTTTTCATTTATTTAATTTAGCCATTCTTTAACACCAGCTGTATCTTTTATTGAGATCATTATGTGTTTTAGTTTTACCAAAATAAACTAATTGTAAATAAGGTTTTTTAAAAGGTATAAATTGAAATATTTCCAGAATTTCCATTGTTTCAAGTTAATGCATGGAAACATTAATTTCAATCTTCTTGTGTATTAATTAGACAGTAAAATAATCCGTAATGCTTATTTATCCAGCTGTAATGAATTAGTCCTCCAAGTTTTAACTACTAATACACATTAAGAATTTTTGATCAAGCCAGGCTGTCATTTAAAGAAGAATACGTTTTGAAAAAAAATATATTTTGTAACTTATATATATAACTGATAGAAAAGTTAAAGTTAGTACAATTTCTAATTAAGAATTATTTTTCATTTTTCAGCTTTTATTTGATTAAAGTGCTGGCATTTGGTAGGATATTCACCATGTTATTATACAACCCTATAATTTATACAATGGTGTCTTTTCCTTCAGATTTCATATTTAGGGTCTCCCATCTCTCTTTCTTTTGCTGAGTAACTCCAGCCAGAAATAGCCACACAGAATTCCTTGGTACAAGGAATAGTGTGGAAAAGTGTAGATGCACATCACAACTGGTCTGCACAGAGAGGCTGTTGACACCAAATTTTTAACATTTTGTCCTCCTCACTTTTCCCCTTTGACGAGGGGAAAAAACAAAACAAAACAAAACAAAACAAAAAAACCTCCATATGCAACTCATATCCACTCAGTTCCACTTTATTCAACAAAATGGAGGAGCAGATGGCTTGAAGAATTGGTAAAAAGTTATGAAGCCTTTTATCTCCATGTCAATGATTTAAACACAGCTTTGGCTAATAGTGGCTGAAATCTGTTCCCAAGAGACTGCTGCTCAAGTGAAAAGCCTGTTGGTCATTTCGGTGCAATCTCAGTGCACAGTGTAAGTGCATCTTAGTAACCAGCATCACAACCATCATCTCTGCAGCCTCTGCAAGGAAACTAGAAAATAGTCCTGGGGAATGGAATACTGTCTCTAACAAATCATTCCCTTGGGAGTCCTGGGACACACTGAGAGAAAAAATGCAGGCAAAGCTTTCACTGTGGCTTTTCCTCTACAGGTACTTGAAGGTACATGTGTATTTGTCTGGTTTTGGTCTGGAACAGGAATGAGGGTACCAGGTTTTCCTGGTTTAGGCTGGGATAGAGTTGACTTTCTTACTAGCAGCTGGTATGGTGCTGTGTTTTGGATTTGGGATGGGACATAGTGATGATAGCGTACTGGTGGGTTTGGTTGCTGGCAAGCCCTCAAGGCCATTTCTGCTCCTCACACGGCCCTGCCAGCGAGGGCTGGGAGTGCACAAGAAGCTGGGATGGGACAGAGCTGGGACAGCTGACCGCAACTGACCAAAGGGACATTCCATGCCATGTGACATCACGCTCAGTGTATAAAGCTGGGGGAATAAGAAGGAAGGGGGGGTCATTTGGAGTGATGGCATTTGTCTTCCCAAGTAACTGTTATGCGCGATGGAGCCCTGCTTTCTTGGAGATGGCTGAACGCCTGCCTGCCGATGGGAAACAGCGAAGGAATTCTTTGTTTGGCTTTGCATGTGTGCATGGCTTTTGCTCTACCTATTAAATTGTGTCTATCTCAACCCATGAGTTTATTTTCACTTTTACTCCTCCGATTGTCTTCCTCATCCCAACCAGGGGGAGTGAGTGAGCAGCTTTGTGTTCCTAGTTGCCTAGTTGCTAAACCACAGCACAGACACAGCAAGGAGGTCTAATCAGTAACCCATGCAGCACTGCACTAGATGAACTTTGTTCAGGGATAAGCTTTTAGCAGTGCCAGTCATCGACGCACACATTTCCATTCAACTATTTATCTGTATCAAGAAAAAAAATCACTCCTCAACCCCACCTTGTCTCTACTTAAATAAATGAATTCCAAATAGAATTACTGTCAAACAAGTCAGCAGTTCTGTAGCTCTAATGAAAGCTTTTTCCCCTTGGCCCCTCCTTGCAAACACTTAAGTAAATTAGCACAGGATAGACAAAGCCATACAGAGATCAAAGGAGCAAATCATACTAAATGGCACAGGACTATTAATGTCCTCCTTTTAGACAGAAAATGAACTTTTGGTTCTCTTTTCCCAAGGTGCGGCCCCACTGTAAAGGCTGTCAGATCAGGATCAATTAACTCTCTCCACCTGTCAGAGGATCCGTGCACCTATTCCTCTCCAGCAGGATATTTATCTGTCATGCGGAACCAGAAAAGAATGCTCTTATCTGGCTTTTCAAATCCAAAAAAATGGAGAATTCCCGAGTTAGGATGCCAAGTTCTCTTTCGCCCTCATCTACCCACTTCCCCTGTATCTTCTGAAGGGATTTTCTTAGCCCTGTCTGCTCCAAAGCACCTTATTCAGAAAATCCCAAAGTCTGCTGATCATTTCTGCACTGATTTGTATTGCTTCTTTACTTGACGATTTCTACTGCACTTCCACAAAGCAATCCCTGGATTTCTTAAATGAAGGAGGTTACAACTCTCCCACTGCTATCTTTATGCCTCATTTTATCTTTTTCACATGATAATGTACCACTATTGTGTTGCTTTTGTTGTCTGTAGTTATGAAACTTTAGAAGTTAACATGGTTTATTGCCTAAATTAGTAGCCACTGAGGAATGAGCTGATTCATTAGCTGCTCTGAAAACTCCTTTCCAGAGGCAGGAGAATAACTAGGATTGCCTTGCCTTGTCATGAGACATGTGTGTGAGAGCACAGTGCTCAGGGAAAAAAAAAAACAAAAAACCAGAAGTGGGGCTTTTAGTTATGGGAAGAACAAATGCTTCAGAAAAGTACAGATTTGGCATCCTATAGAACCCCCTTCACCCACAGAAGCATCCCCAGCTGGGAAATGCCAGCCCACAGCCCAGCAGCAGAATTCATCAAGGTGGAGACCTGCAGTGCTTGGTTGTCCATTTTTGATTGCCTTTTTAGGACGGCGCCCAGAGACTTGCTGGTACCATCTCCAGGAAACAGCGTGTGAGCATGGCTGCTGCTGCTCCCGGTTGGGGACGCACACAGCAGTGTGTGGGCAGAGCAACCGTGTGCCTCACAGCCGGCCAGCTAAGGAAGGAGATAAATGTCCTTCTCTGCAACAGGAGGTCAAACTCCTTCAACCCAAAAGCAACAGTCTTAATCCGCTAAATAGCCCTTCAGCTGGGATTCATTAAGGAGCACATATTAGGAAGATGATGATGGCTTGGGGAGAAGTGTTTTGCATCTTTCTCTCGGCTCTGTGCTGGAAGGGACTTCGCTGGGCTCCGAAGGCAACTGCCCACCTGGAGCTGTGCCAGAAAAGCCAGTCCTCCCTCCGCAGCCTGGCCAAATGGGTGGCTGACTTAACGTTGCCTCAGCTAAGAGAACTACTTAATTTAAATACCTTGAGGCAGGGACCTGATTTAATTTCAAGGCCTCCGAGGTCCTGCCGGTTAGAGGAATGGTTTGTCTCATATTAGCAAAAGGCAAGGTCAAAGGTAGGTTTGAATGCGCAGCAGGCTTGAGGACATTTTAACCCTTCAGTGTTTGCTTTTCTTTAATCTTGCACTTTTTGATCCTTTATGAGAAATGGATCTAGTCAAAAAGAGGACTCAGCAACTATTCACAATCACTTCAGCAACATTTTTTTAAAGGAATGGTAAAGCAGCTCACTTCTTTTTTGTGTTTTTATGTTTTACCTGTTGGGCTTTTTATAGTCTTAGTGTTTGCTAAGTAAGTGGCACAATATAAGTTTTGTCAGAATGATATCTTTGCACAGAACCAGGGTATGTCAAAAGCTAAGATGCTGTGAAATGATCATCTGTTATTATAATACATAGTATTCCCCCCGGAAGGCTTGCAGCCCAAAAAATAATCACACAAGATAACCAGCCAAGTCCACTTTGGTCTCACTTCAGCTTACAATAGCCTGGCCCTCAACACTGAACCATGCCCATCCTAAATCACTCAGGCTAACCCACTTTCTTTCTCATTCTCCTTACTTTGTGTCCCTCTTGAAATACTTTTCTTTCAGCACCCTGATGCTTGGCTGCTGTCTCTGGGGTGGGGAACACCTTTTCTTCTGGCTGTGTGGCTTCAGCAGAAATCTTTCTTTGAAATGACACAAAATGGTTGTTCTCCTTTTTTGAATGACTGATTTCTTGTGACACACATGACGCTTGTCAGCATTCACTTGTGAGATACAAGTGAGCACTGGAGAGCTTTGAAAGAGTAAAAATAAGTCAACGCCCAAGAAGGGCACCCAAAACTCAGGTGCTGTTTGTTCCATGGGATGTTCGAGAGTTGAACGGGAAGTGAAACAAGCTCATTTGCAGCCTTCCAATTTCCATATTTCTCTTTCTGTTCCTATTATATCAGAATGAAAACCAACTGTTTATCAGTTCATAGTTTGCTTTGCTGATTGTGGTTTTGGCAGGCGAATGAGATTTCCTCTTTTGTGCTTCTTGTATTTTCCACAGTACCAAAGTCTATTAGAAGAGTACTGAATATTAATTCCAGACACTGCATTGTAAACTTGTACCTGGCATTCCTGTTCAGATGCATTAACATTCCAGTTCAAATACATTAACATTCCTAGACCCTGGTCTGACCTCACTTGTGCTGATTTTACACTTATATAACTGCTGACTGCTAAGGAGTTGTCCTTAATTTACACTGCATTGCTTTTACTGAATGTTTGCAAGTACATTTACAAGTGCTTGGTTATTTACTGTACTTCTATTTATAATCTTATTTTACAAAGAAGAGGCATTTTATCATTTGTGAGGCTGTTGCATGCATCGCAATAGATAGCACATTTTTTATTATTTTCCTTACATTTTAATTTATTTTAATTCTCTCTTTTAATATTTTTCCTCTTAATCACCCTTCTTAATCAATGTTCCCACTATTTCTGTGAAACAACTGTTCTCCTCCTTTGATGTACATCGCTCTCTAGATCTGGTAAAACATTTCTCATGTGAGGACCAGAAACATTCAGTGGCTTGTTTCAGTCATCATGAAAGACAACAGCAGAATGGACAAAACCTGCTTCCCACCTCTGAGCCAGAAGACCACATTTCCCTGCACTTTTCATTGTTCTTATCTTGGCTGCTTCAAATCCTCTGAATTTCTGAGTTAAATGAGGAATTTGCTAGATACTGATGAATAAATCTAATGACTGTTCTGTGACCAGTCAAACGTGCGTGCTCTTTGCTTTCCCACATTTATGGATACCCAGGGGGAATAAAATGACTTGTACTTTAAGTTTCTAAAGTAAATTAAAGGTCATTAACAGTCCTCTGCTGTTTACTACTGATGCTTATTGAATGAGAGTGAAATGAACTGAAAAGCAATGCTTCTAGACTCATCAGGTCTAACTTTCATTTTTCTACAGGGTAGGTAGTCTCAGGGTGGGAGAGGTAAAGAAGTGGATTTATTAGCATTCTTCAGCCTTTAGTTGAAAGGGAAGGAAACGGAAAGAAGAAATGATCTATCACTACCCTCAGGATTTTTATTTTTTAATATATATTTTTAATGTACTATAGAGCTTCTGATGTAGACCAACATGTAGACCAGATAAGACTAGCAGGAAATAGCAACAAAAAATCTGAGACAAAATATTAGATAACTCTTGGGAGTAATTTCCTCAGAATCAGACAAGTCATCCAAACATATATATCTTGTTTACCCTTAGCATGTTATTAAAAAAAAACCATAGATTGTCTCTATGCAAATGCTATTTCAAGGCAAGAATAATAATAAGTAGTTATGCTCTTATCGTAGCCCTGTATTGTGTTGTCAGCTGCTAGTACAATTCAGAAACACCTTTTCTCCCCATTTCGTTGTGTAGCGATTCAAACACAGCTCCTATTTTGAGCTGCTTCGTGATTTGATTTTAAATATATTCAGTTGTTTCCAATTGGTTTACAAAGGCAGGAGTGTTGTTTAAAATGTGAATTAGAAAGCATCTTGCTCCAGCATTGGGAAAAACTAGCTTGTCTTTTTAGAACTGGTTGAAAGATTTCCAGTGAACTGGATCTCAATTGGCAAATGGCGATTCAACGGAACTGAAGCCTTCTGTGGGATCCTGATGATTGCACGACAACCGTGGAAACCTGGGAGGGTAGCTCATAAGCTACCTCCAGACCTACCTGGCTGAATACTGTAATACACACTTCTTGGGCTCTATGTTTTACCAGTATGGCCTAAAACCCTTGCTATCTCACTGCCTTGAAATTTTCTTCAAAGAAATATATGCTATATTGTGCATTTCCAGTTTTGTGCTTGCTTGGGATTTTTCTTGCCAAAATAAAAAATCCCAAATTTTCCATGGGATGAGCATACTGATGCCTGTGTAGCTCTATCCGCCCGCGCTTGGAAATTCAGACTCAGCACAATTCCCAGCCTCCCACCATCCATAGCCTGCAGTCAGCTAAGAGTAATTACAAATAATCAAATATTTCCCGTATGCCATCTGTAAATAGTAAGGGCCACACTTGAATGTTGTGAAGTGAATTCCAGCTCTGCTGACACCAATGGAATGAGATGAATTAACATCAATTATTGACTATGATGCTTTCCTGCTAAAGTCTTTAGTGTCCAACTACAGACCACTAGCAGGCACTGATAACCTTTATCAGATGTGACAGGTGTATATATTAAAGAGATCTTTTCCATTTTAAAGGTAATAAAGTAATCCAAAAACTCTGTCCTACAATCTCCAAGCGTCATATTGCTATTTTTGTCATTGTTACTATTGCCGTTATTATTGCTGCTACTACAGCTAGTTTTATTTTCTAAGCTGTTGCAAAGTCATGCACAGATATCAGAGAATTCATTATTTCCTTTGTCTCACCATTATTTCTAAGACTGACAGCAACTTATTTGAAATGACTGAATCCCAAGAACACCCATTTTCTTTTGAGAGCTTATCAAATATAGTAAACTATGATTAGTGAATGCTAATCATTTGTATTCACTGGAGAAATTGATGTTTAATCAAGTTAATCTCATTGTCTATAAACAGTCTTTGACATCCCTTAAAGAAACAATTGTACCTTCTTTTAGGGCATTGATTCAGGGGATTAGGAATGGTTTATCTACAATGTTTTATCTCTTAGGCTGCCAGATGAAAAACAGCCAAACTTGCTTGTGTCTGAAAGTCGTTAATGTCGCATTCTGTGGCTTAAATTTATTTGTCTCATCACAGAGATCATACATTATGGCCCCTGCCTTTGATCTACCTGTGGTGTAAACCGACCGTGGGCATCTGAACCCATGTTCAAGGTCACACATACTCATCTGCAGTACATCCAGAGGGTGATGGCAGAGGGAGAATTGGGACAGGGAGGAAAAGAGGAAAGCTTGAACCTGTGATAGCCCTTTCGTGTGTATCATAGCAGTCATTTATCCATAGCGCAGATGGGCAGTCACAGTGTCCATGACCTGACAACCCCAGGTATCCCATCTGCTTTCATCATGGAAGCAAAATTTACTTGCCTAAATATAGCTTACTGATGCCATTTTATATACTGTGGCCTCCTGCTGTCACTCCAGAAGGGCAGAGGTCTCCTCCATCTCCTATGTCATATGTCTTAACCTCATGCAAAAATGCTTGAAACTTTAAGAGAGCACTAACAGCACAGGATGTTGTCACTGCCTAATTTTTAGACAGTTGAAACATGGCTCGTGACAAGATAGTCCCCATCTGTCCCCAAGACAGTGGGATTTCTAACCAAAGAAATCCAGTTGGTCACTGCCCTACAGTACAGACAGATCAGCCATGGACATCACACGTGGATATAGATGCACAGAGTTAAGTCAGGGATCACACCAGGCTTCAGCATCTTGTCTGGGTACAGCTCTTAAAGACAAAGCAGGCATAACCCGGCAGACAGGGGGAGTTTGTTCTTTTGCCTGAATACAATGTGCATGGATTTAAAATTTATTTCTCACGAAAACTCACACATATGACTTTCTATAAAGGAAATGGGGTTGTTTGGATTAGCCTGAAAAGTGAGCAGAGACACAGAGATACCAGTGTAATAACTAAACACGTAACAATGGCCATATTTCAAGATTATTTTCCTAGCTTAATAAAGGACAATACCGAAAACTGTGGTAAAATATGGGACTTCATTTCATTATTGTAGTCAGTAGTTACTTAATTAGTCAAGCATTAGTTCCAATACCTCTTTCACCAACTCAAGAAAATTGCAATAAAGTCAGCCTCTTGGCAAGAAAATAATCTTCAGGAGTATTTTCACAAACACACATGCACAAACACCAGCCAGTAATTTATGCTCTTCTAAATACTACAGGGCAAATTGTATTATTATTGCCCAGTTGACTACTTGAACCAGTGGTTTACCATAAAGCCTTTTTTGTTTCTGACGTGATATTATAAGGACTAATCATTGCAGGGAAGAAATCTTAAAAAAAAAAAAGCTTTTCAGACTTTCTCTTTGGGCTGCCAATGACCTCCTGTTTTACTGAACCATCATCTATTTCAGTCTCATCTGCTGTAGTTAATTTGTCAGGATTGTTCAGTCCTCTCTGTTGTTCAATCTGTGACATAACAACACTGAGCCACAAAACGAAAAACAGTAATAAATTATGCTTAATGATAAGACAACGGTCATCCTAATAGTTTAATGTAATGGCGTGAAAGTATTATAGAATATAAAGTATTGCAGAATCCTTCTGGTTGGAAATCCCAGATAGGATTGCCCCTAATGGTAAAGATCATTGTATTAGGATTGCATTTCTGAACACTTCACTGGGGCAATGGGGCAACGATGATGATCAGGAAATGGTAACCAAGACAAGAGAAACTGCAAATTTATGACAGATAAGAAGAGTAAGAAGATCTCAATGGCCCGTATACAGACTGGATAAATGCCTATCAAGGACAAGGTATAGAAAAACAGCTTTTGCGTGTAAAGAAAATAAATCGCTGTTTCATAGAACACCATGGTTTAGAATCTACAGGAAAAATGCTATTCTAGACGATTTGAGTGGGGCATAGGACCCAGTTCAACAAATGTAAGTGGAAGGTCCACTTTTTGGTACTGTGTAAATGAGGCAAATTGAAAAAAAAAAGAAAAAAAGAAAAAAAAGAGCTCTGTAAAAGCAAGAAGCCTTTAAGCAATCTGGAATCTGTTCAAAAAATTATTTGTTAGAATCTCAGAAAAAAAAATAGTGACAAAATTTAAAAATAAAAAAGAAAAATAAAATTTTGCATGGCTTAGTGGAGAAGTTTGATATAAGGGAAAAAATAGATGTTTTAAAAGCAAATTATCTGTACAATTTAAGACAACAGGAAAACCCATGAAACACAACAGGTCAAATCACCCATCTCAGTGGATGCAGGGGATGGAGAGCCACATAGCAGCAAAGACTTGAGGGCTGTTGATGCGTTAGAAACTACGGAAGTGCCTGAGAACAGTCACATAGGAATTAAATCTTCTTCCCCAAGAAAGGTGGCAGTATCAATAGCCCAACTGAAGAACATCTACACCAATGCACACAGCATAGGCAACAAACAGGAAGAGTTGGAAGCCATTGTGCAGCTGAAAAACTCTGATATATCTGCAATCACGGAAACACGGGATGACTCACACAACTGGAGTGCTGCAATGGATGACTATAAACTCTTCAGAAGGGATAGGCAAGGAAGCAAAGGTGGTGGGGTACCCCTGTGTGTTAGGGAATGTTTTGACTGTCTAGAGCTTGATGATGGTGATTAAAGGGTCGAGTGTTTATGGGTAAGAGTCAGGGGAAAGGCCAACAAGGCAGAGATCACAGTGGGAGTCTGTCTATCACACAACCAGCATGAAGAGACAGATGAAATATTCTATAAGCAGCTGGGAGAAGTCTCATGATCTCTAGCCCTTGTTCTCATGGGGGACTTCAACTTACTAGATGTCTGCTGGAAATACAATACAGCAGAGAGAAAGCAGTATAGGAGGTTCCTGGAGTGTATGGAGGATCGCTTCCTGACACAGTTGTTGAGAGACCCAAGTAGGGAAGGTGCGCCGTTGGACCTGTTGTTTCCAAGCAGAGAAAGACTTGTGGGTGATGTGGTGTTTGGAGGTCATCTTGGGCACAGTGATCAGGAAATTATAGGTTTTCATTCTCGGAGAAATAAGGAAGAGGGTTATCAGAACTGCCACCTTGGACTTCCAGAGGGCAGACTTTGGCCTGTTTAGGAGCCTGGTTGACAGAGTACCTTGGGAGGCAGTCCTGAAGGGCAAAGGAGTCCAGGAAGGCTGGCCATTCTTCAAGAATGAAATCTTAAAGGTGCAGGATCTGAAAGACAGGCTGGTGGGGAAGATGACCAGTATGGCTCAACAGAGAGCTTTGGTTGTAACTCAAGAAAAAAAAAAAAAAAAAAGAGTTTATGACCTCTGGAAGAAAGGGGAGGCAACTCAGGAGGACTACAAAGATGTGATGAGGTTTTGCAGGGAGAAAATTAGAAGGGCCAAAGCCCAACTAGAACTTAATCTGTCTACTGCTATAAAAGACAATAAAAAAAGTGTTTCAATAAATACATTAGCAACAAAGGGAGGGCTAAGGAAAATCTCCATCCTTTATTGGATGCAGGGGGAAACATAGTGACAAAGGATGAGGAAAAGGCTGAGGTATTTTATGCCTTCTTTACCTTACTCTTTAACAGTAAAACCAGTTGTTCTAGGGGTACCCAGCCCCCTGAGCCGGAAGACAGAGACAGGAAGCGTAATGAAGCCCCCATAATCTGTGGGGAAATGGTTAGTGATCTGTTACACCACTTAGACACACACAAGTCTATGGGGCCAGATGGGATCCACCCAAGGGTACTGAGGAAACTGTCAGAAGTGCTCACCAGGCCACTGTCAATCATTTACCAGCAGTCCTGACTAACTGGGAAGGTCCCAGTTGACTGGAGGTTAGCAAATGTGACACCCATTTACAAGAAGGGCAAGAAGGAGGATCTGGAGAACTATAGGCCTGTCAGTCTGACCTTGGTGCCAGGGGAGGTTATAGAGCAAATCATCTTGAGTGCCATCACCCAGCAAATAGTGGACAAACAGGTGATCAAGTCCAGTCAGCATGCGTTTATGCATTTATGAAAGGCAAGTCCAGCTTGACTAACCTGATCTCCTTCTATGACAAGGTGACCTGCTTACTGGATGAGGGAAAAGCTGTGGATTTTGCTTACCTGGGCTTTAGTTATGCCTTTGACACTGTTTTCCCTCAGCATTCTCCTGGAGAAACTGGCTGCTCATGGCTTGGACTGGTGTACTCTTCTCTGGGTAAAAAATTGACTGAATGGCCATGCCCAAAGGGTTGTGGTGAATGAAGTTAAATCCAGTTGGGCAGCCGGTCACAAGAGGTGTTCCCTGGTGGTCAATATTGAGTCCAGTTCTGTTTAATATCTTTATCAACAATCTGGATGAGGGGATCGAGTGCACCCTCAGTAAGTTTGCAGATGACACCAAGTTGGGTGGGAATGTTGATCTACTTGAGGGAAGGAAAGGCTCTACAGAGGGATCTGGACAGGCTGGATCCCTATCTACATGAGGATAGGGAGGCTCTACAGAGAGACTTGGATAGATTGGACCGATGGGCCAATGCTAACGGAATGTGCTTCAACAAGGCCAAGTGCTGGGTCCTGCACTTGGGCCACAACAACCCCATGTATCGCTACAGGCTTGGGGAAGTGTGGCTGGAGAGTGCCTGGCAATAAAGGACCTGGGGGTTCTAATTGGCAAGCGGCTGAACATGAGCCAGCAGTGTGCCCAGGTGGCCAAGAGGGCCAATGCCATCCTGGCTTGTATTAGAAATAGTGTGACCAGCAGAAGCAGGGAGGTGATTGTCCCCCTGTACTCAGTACTGGTGAGGCCACACCTTGAGTATTGTGTCCAGTTCTGGGCGCCTCAATAGGAGAGAGATATCGAGGTGCTGGAGTGAGTGCAGAGGAGGGCAACGAAGCTGGTGAAGGGTCTGGAGAATAAATCTTATGAGGAGTGATTGAAGGAGCTGGGACTGTTTAGTTTGAGGAAGAGGAGGCTGAGGGGAGACTTCATCACTCTCTACAACTACTTGAAACGACATTGTAGAGAGGTTGGTGCTGGTCTCTTCTCACAGGTAATTAGTGATAGAACAAGAGGGAATGGGTTCAAGCTGCAGAAGGGTAGGTTTAGGCTGGACATTAGGAAAAAATTCTTCACAGAAAGAGTGGTTAGACACTGGAACAGGCTGCCCAGGGAGGTGGTGGAGTCACCATCCCTGAATGTGTTTAAGATTCGTTTAGATGTGGTGTTAAGGGATATGATGTAAGGGAGAACATTGTAGAGTGGAGCTGATGGTTGGACTCGATGATCCCAAGGGTCTTTTCCAACCTAAATGATTCTATGATTCTATGATCAGTGGCCTAAGGCCAATAGTATGAGATCAACAAGGCCAAGTGCTGGGTCCTGCACTTGGGTCACAACAACTCCATGCAGCGTTACAGGCTTGGTAGATAGTGGCTGGAAAGCTGCCCAGAGTAAAAGAACCTGGGGGAATTGTTAGATAGCCAGCTGAAAATGAGCCAGCAGTGTGTCCAGGTGGCCAAGAAGGTCAACAGCAACCTGGCTTGTATCAGAAATAGTGTGGCGAGCAGAACTAAGGAAGTGATTGTCCCCCTGTACTCAGCACTGGTGAGGCTGCACCTCAAACACTGTGTCCAGTTTTGGGCCCCTCACTCCAAGAAAGACACTCCAAGACATCATTGGGCACATGTTGGTGCGCAAAGAAGGGCAACAAAGCTGTTGAGGGTTCTAGAGCACAAGTCTAACGAGGAGTGGCTGAGGGAGCTGGAGTTGTTTAGCCCAGAGAAAAGGAGGCTGAGGGGAGACCTTATCGCTCTCTACAACTACCTGAAAGGAGGTTTTAACGAGGTGGGGGTTGGTCTTTTCTCCCAAGTAACAGGCAATAGGACAAGAGGAAATGGCCTCAAGTTGCACCAGGGGTGGTTTAGACTGGATATTAGGAAAAATTTATTTCTCCACTGAAAGTTTGGAACAGGCTGCCCAGGTTGATTCACCATCCCTGGAGGTATTTAAAAGTTGTGTAGATGTGGCACTTAGGGACATGGTTTAGTGGTGGATTTGGCAGTGTAAGGTTTATGGTTGGACTCTTTACTGTTGGACTCAATGGTCTTAAAGGTCTTTTCCAACCTAAATGGTTCTATGATTCTATGAAATATAAACAGGGAATTAAGAGGGGTAAAAAGTGTTTTGAAGGTGTCATGTCAAACATGAAAGTGTTGGGCTGGACTGGCCACTGAAATGAACAACAGATGCTCTCCCCACCTCTCTTGGAAGGAGAGAAGGAAGAGGGAGGAAGAGAGAGAGAGACTAGCTAAGGATGAAAACTTATGGTAGAAAATTCATTAAGTACATCAAGAGCAGAAAGCCACCTGCAGAAGTGACAGGACAGCTTGATGACAGAGATGCAGGCACGGCAAAGAGGATTGATAAGGCCATAGCAGGAAAGCCCAATGACTTCTTTCCATTGGTCTTTACTGCTGAAGAAGCTAAGGAGATTCCCACAGTGGATGCATCCTTTGTAGCAGATAGGTCAGAAGTGCGAGGTGAGTTTGAAGCAAATATACAGGAAGTATTAGACAAAATAATTAAGTTAAATATTAATGACCCACCAGGACTAAATCTTACTTGCATGTGAAACCGCAGGATTGCTAGCCAAGCTGTGTAATTTGCTATTACAAGCAGCCCCTGGATTGGAGCTGGATGGCAAATTCAACTTCCCTCTATAGAATGGGATGTAGAAAGGCATCCTGGGATGAGGGGACAGAGAGTACCCTCAGCAAGTTTGCTGATGAGACAAAACTGGAAGGAGTGGCTGATACACCAGAAGGCTGTGCCACCAATCAGCGAGACCTGGACAGGCCAGAGTGTTGGGCGGAGAGGACCTTAACGAAGTTCAACAAGGGTAAGTGTAGGATCCTGCATCTAGGAAGGAATAAGCCCATGCACCAGTACAGGTTAGGGGTTGACGTACTGGAAAGCAGCCCTGAAAAGAGGGACCTGGGAGTCCACCAGGACAACAAGTTGACCATGAGACAGCAATGCACCCTTGTGGCCAAGAAGGCCAATGGTATCCTGGGGATCATTAAAAAGAGCATGGCCAGCAGCTTGAGGAAGCTTACCCCTGCCTTCTACTCTGTCATGGTGAGGCCACATCTGGAGTACTGTGTCCACTTCTGGGCTCCCGGGTTCAAGAAAGACAAGGAACTACCAGAGAGAGTCCAGTGGAGGGCTACAAAGATCATCAAGGGAATGGAGCACCTCTCTTATGAGGAAAGGCTGAGAGACCTGGTTCTGTTTAGCCTGAAGAAGAGAAGACTGAGAGGGGACCTCATCAATGCTTATTAATATCTAAAGGGTGGGTTTCAGAGGATGGGCCAGAGTCTTCCCAGTGGTGCCCAGTGACCAAGGGGCAACGGGCACGAACTGGAACATGGAAAATTCCCTCTCCACATGAGGAAAAACTTCTTTACTTTGAGGGTACAACCAGAACAGGTTGCCTATAAAGGATGGGTAACCTCCTTCTCTGGAGATATTCAAAACTCATATGGATGTGTTCCTGTCCAGCCTTCTCTAGGTGAACCTGCTCTAGCAGGGGTGTTGGACTAGATGATCTCTGAAGGTCCCTTCCAACCCCTACCATTCTGTGATTCTGTGGTTCTGTGGTGATAGGTCAGTGAGCCTGATTTCCATTCCTGGTAGCGTAGTCTATGATGAAGAGTAAGAGCACTGTGCTCTTATTATCCTCAGCACACATCAAACAGTTAGTGAGTTATAGGCATGATGTGGGGGAGTTAATGTATGAGAGATGATCATCATGCAAGGCATTACTTAGTAATTTTCTTCCATTTACCCTGAGAGTTTGCCATAGAAACAAAGACATAAAGCCCAGAAAATCTAAAGAATAATCAACTGCAGCTTAATTTGGGATTAATAAGCACATTATTTACTATTTTCCATGCTGTTTCCTTTGCCTTTTGAGTTATGAGAGAGTTATGGTTCTCTTTAGTACTACATTTTGATGTTTTTTAGGTAGACTTGCTAACATCACATTGTACCTAAAAACATGCTGCTGCACAGTGAGTAAATCCTTCCCTGAGGTGCTGGGCCTTCAATTTCTCAAAGTCAAACTACATAATCACGGCAGTGCTTAAAATATGTACCAAGTCTTGTAGCTTGCTTTTTCTGCCGCTGATATAAATGTGGGTGCCTCATCCTCAGAGTCTTTGTAGTCCAACACTCCTAAAATGTAATGTTACTTCCCCTCAGGAAAGAAAAACTTTCATAACGCTCCACAGAGGTGGATTAGCCTTGACCTGAATATCCTGGAAAGTTCTTTGTATGATTGTGTGGGCAGTTTCAATGGTGCATACAGAACAGGTTGAGAGGGTCCATGGAAATCAGCAGACATTACTGAATCTGAGAGGAACTTAGAGTTATGAGCTTATTTCTCTCAAGAATTCCTAAAGTAGGCTAAGATGATTCAGGTAGGGGACCTTGGGATTTTTTGCACCCAGGACCCTTGTTATTTTGTCTCAGTGATTATGTGATTTTACACTGGTATGTGGTTAAAAATGATGAAATCATGACCATTTTTATTTTATTGTTGAGCAAATGACTTTCACATGTAAAACTAACAGAAATGAGGATAATCTAACTGAATACAGCTATTTCTTTCCTAGGGAAAGGATGCATAAGAGGTTCATGTTTCAATAATCTACATTTAAGAAGGAAAATCTATAAACTGAATGATTTTCCTCCAGAGACAAGAATGTGGCACGCAATCTATATGGCAACCACCACTTAAGGTTTATGTGAGAACAGTTCAGAATGGCGTAGTTCAAGCCACTCCACTTTCTAATTGGATTGCAGCATATCCTGCCCTGAATATAGACAGCATCAGCTGAGTCTTCTTTATTATGACTATTATTATGTCACCTATGACATTTTTAAATAGAACATGACTGAAAAGCTCCTTCCACAGAAAAAAAAAGAGACAATGAAAAGAATCGGGAAGATTAAGAAAATCCAGTGGGCTGCTAAATGATTTACTGAAAGACTAATCTTCAAAATTCAGAAAACAATCATTACAAAGGAAGTGCAATAGAAGACAAACGAAAAGAAATCTGTGTATTTAAGATAGATTACATGGCAGTTGAAGGCTTATAATCTAATTTCAGTAAAGTCAATGGCAGTGTTGTCACTGTCTTCAAAGACTGAAGAGCAGGATTCCTGGAAAAGAAATTCCAGTTTCTGTAAAGTGATGCAAATGATCAAAACCACGCGGTCACCGCAGATAACAGTGTGTGGGATAATCAACCAACATTTTTTACCATTAATGGAAATAACTTTGCAACATTTCAGTAAACAGAGGCTGCATTATTATTACTACTCTTATCTAAAATTAAACTTGGAAGAGATTTGTGCCTGTTAGTGGAGGAATAAACATTCTGACATTGAGAATAGCTTACACTGATGTAGAACAATGTTGTAAAATTGTACTTGTTATTCTATATATGTACAGATGAGAAACAAGGTAAAAAATAAATAGATAAATAAACACGTCCTTAATCTGTTGTTTGTAGGAATTCTAAGTATTTAATGTTGAAAACAAAATATTTATTTTAGATTTATTTGTAAAAGGAGCAATTAAATGCCTCCAAATTTCATCACACATGTAACAACACCAAATCGTAATAAGTACTGGAAAGGGGAAGAGCCAAAGGGGACAAATATGTATGGCATCAAGAATTTCTTTTATCATAATAAGCCAGACTTTGGAGATTACACTTCAGAGGTCAATAAAGACAATGGCACCTTGCACAATGTGCAGCCTTTCTTGATCGCATGTCTATGGAAATGAAAGACAATGAAATTAGATCTGCCAATGGACCTCGAAGGAGCATAAAACAAAGAAATTGTCCTTTGCTGGCTGAGTTCTAATGCCCTAAACCTACTTAAGGTTTCAGATTTCTTTGGCCTCAAAAGGCAATAAATCAAAGAAAGTAGCTTGTAATATTGTTCTTTTGCACACCAAAAAAATACAACAAATGAAGAATCACCTTTGCCCAACTTTATGTTCTTAGCTGATCTGGTATGAAGATCAGCACTGGTTAACATTTGCTTCTTCAGAGGCTAAAATATATAGCAAGAAGTCCAGCTCCTTAGCACACGTCATTTAATCATATCAGCCTGAACCTACGTGTTCAGTCCAATTGATTCTCCTATTAAGAAGGAAAATGGCTTTCCTCAGATCTTTAATGTTTTCAGACCTAGTGGGAATCCACATAGCCATCAAACAAAGACTACTATGACACTGAAACTATTGAACAACTATCACAAACCCACTGCAGTGATCGTTAAATAAGGTTGCTATTTATTATTTGTGCTCCCGGTAGGCAAAAAAAATCAATTGAATCAGGATGAAGTAGACTGCCCTGTTTAGCTGGTGAAAAAACAAGAGTGGCCAAGGTGGATAAATTGCATCTACTTTTTAAAATTAATGCACAGCAGCTCTTTTATAGGTAACAAAGGAAAAGGCGATAAGTGTTATTGCCTAAGAGATTGACAGGTTTTCGCAGTGTAGCAAGAGGGACTTGTGAAAATAAAAGCTCCACTTGTCAGTGATAATTCTAGAAGAAGGAGGAAACTAACCTTGTGCCCCAGTGCTTCTGAGTGGAGCTCCAGCATTTGGCTTCAGCAAAATTTTCTCTTCAGAAAATGGCCTGGGAAGTTTGGTTACCCAGCAATTTTGTCAGCTAATGAAAACTAAAGACCTTTTCAAAGCTGAACTTGTCCCGCAGCTTCAAAATATTAAGGCGTCTAATTCAGTGAAGTTTCAGTAGGAATCAGCTGCGAAGAGCTGAGCTTGCACAGCAGTCCCAGAGACACATCGAAGCTGAGAACGGTGGCTGGATGCCCCCAGCTCCCACACTGAGCCCCTGCTTCTTCCTCAAGCCAGCCAGCCAACTTGAGGGCTGTTTGGTTAGACTCAGCCTAGCAGGCCCTTCATTCTAAAATAAATGTCAGAAAGGAGATGGACCACGTGAAAAAAATGCACATTCCTCATGGTGGATGGATTTCTGTGGATGGGATTTTTCCACGGCTTTGCAAATAAGCACTACCTCGTGTGATCTTTCAGGCTGAAGGCAGATGTGTGAGCCTTTTTGCCTTACAAATCTCCTCACCATCTGCTAAATGTTGATTTGTACAATGCTGCTAGGTATCTTTCACTGATCTCTATTCTCTTAGCAGCGAACAGTGAAAGGATGTGACATTTAAAGTTGTTTCTGTTTTCAGGTGGTGGGACATGGAGGATCCATATCAAACAGGCATGGGAGCAAGCACACTGGGATTCGATTACGAGCCTGAATATTGACATTTCCCTTAAACTCAGGAACAGTCTAAACTACTTTTTTCCTCCTCACTTCTCAAGGTACATAGACAAATGTCATTAAGAGTCTGAATCTTGAGTTTCAGCTGCCTCACTCCTCTTTTTTACTTGATGCATATATTTTCTCACACTTTAAACTAACAACAGCAGATCTGTGTCAGATTCCGTGTCCCAATATTGTAGCTTTTCCGTGTAAAGCTTCCCAAAAGTCATCCTGTTAAAGCAGCCTTAGAATTTGCCAGTTTATGGCCACAGAACTTTGAGTTGAAACTGCTGTGTAGTGAGAGGGGAGCACGGCTGGGGAGCCCCAGAGGTGCTGCCTGCTCTACGGGAAACTCCTATTGTGTTTCAGAGAGAACATTCACACATGGTTTGAATTCAGAAATGTACTGAATTCAAAATTCATTATAGACTTGGCACTTTTGAGAAAGCAGAAAAACACCTTCTATTTCCATTTCATAACAGAAATAATGTTTGGGGGGATTCAGAGAAATATACATAAAAAATTGTAACATCATTTCCTTGTGATTCTGTCAGTGAGTATACAGTTTGGGGACAATTTGGAAATCAACCATTTCAAAACCAACTCATATGGAGCTACACAAAAATCTAGAAGAAAGAAACCCTTAAAATCCAACAAAAATGGAGCAGGAAAATACTAATTTAAACCTGAAGCAAAGTTTTGGGTTAGATGTTTGCAGTTTATCCACAGAAATGTTATGACCACTATGACATATTTTACTAATCTCCCCAGGTTACCTACCGTGTGTGAAAATGAAATCTCTGAAGTGGCACTAGGTTAAAGTAAGCTCTGTCCTGAGCTATTAGAACATGATCACAAAGACAAAACTAGTAATGTTTAATAAAGACAAAACTATTAATATTTAATTTTTGGTATCATAACAAAATGAAAAATGTGTATCTGGTGATACTGGATAATTATTTACTATACTTTTTTGGTATGCAAATCACTATTTAGTTTTTGAAAGCCCTGTTTTCAAAAGTAAACATGAAATTAATTATTATTCATGCAGGTTTGTTGTTGCAATTTGGACTGAGACTGATAACTATTGGTTACACCTCATTGTAAGTGTTCCATGTCCAAAAAATTTAATTTCTCTTTAAAGACATATCCTACGCACTTCCTCTGTAAATATATTTAATTTGATGAGTTTTTACTACCTGATCAACAGTAAGCTACAAATATTTGTTTCCAAAGGGAATCAAGAATAGCAGTTTCACATTGGTTAATGGTATGCATTAAAACATTAATCTCTTATAGACATAGAGTAAGTACATCACAGAAGATACCTGTTACCTGCAGCATTTTACTGCAAAATTGAAAGTCATTATTAAATCATTCTATATTAATTATGATAGCCATTAATCACAATGATTTCCTTCAGCATGCAGGTGGCTAGAAAGAATATCATCACTTGGAAATTCAATGCTTTATTCCAGAAGGATGGAGTCACATAAGGTGACTCAAAAACATTATGTTCATAGCAATATAATGTACAATTATCAACTTGATTAATACTTTATAGCTCGAGCCATTTACTAGATTTTCACTTTGTTTAGTTCATGGAAAAATGCAGTTTTTGCAAAATATTTTTTTCCTTATGAATATTTCAGCCCAATGGGGAAAAACAGTGCTTTTCAAAACCGAGCACATCAAATTGCAATGAGGCAAAACTTACATGTGTTTTGTCTGGGTTTCCCAGACAGAATACCCATTACATAATAGCAAACGTTTTACCCAAATATTTCAAATACATCTAGGGCACATCAGTGAAAAGAAGAATTATGAAGACTAGTTCCAGCCTGTTGTACAACAGGTAATATCATACCCATTGCACACACTTGCCCAAGAAGAGGTCACGTCTTGCCCATTTCCTTAAATTCTCTGCAGATACTTCCCTATAAATGAAATTGTAAAGCTTGTCATTCACTATCATAACAAGAAATACTTTGTCCAAAAATAGACTGGCGAAGAATTTGTACTGTCTTTCAACAACACATGTGAGGCATGGACAAAAAGACTTGACAACTCAAACGGCACCCCAAGCACTTGAGAGCATAAACACCTATGCTCTCTCTTTATTTCAATGCCAGTTCTAGTACAATTCTTACCTTTCTTCATTGCACAGAGAAACGGAACAGGTAGAATGGCCTTATTACAGTTCATGCACAAAATTCAGATCCTAAATTTCTAAAGTTTCTTATTCAGCGCTAACACAAGCCTAGCTGTTCCCATTGTGTCACGAGGACACACAATCACACAATCATCCGTGATGAATTTGTGCCTCCATGTAGTCCTGCTCAAGCCAATGTGATTTTTCTTATCTGCACAACTAAGTTTGCAAATTTGTAGTCCTGTGGCCTGACAGAACAAAATCCTGCTTGATACAAGTGCTGAAAGTCAAGTTGACATATCTTATTTGATGATCTAAAATTTGGTATCAAATCACTCTTATCAGAATCAGTGACTTCAGAATTTTGTAGGAAGAGAGAAATGAAGCTGAAAAACAGAAGAAACAAGGTGGTATTTGAACCCCAGAGACATCTGTATCAAAATCCTTGTTGTTTTCAGTGGAACAGCAATTCCTTCACATGTTGTAGCAAATAAGACTTACTGTGAACTTCAGGCATCCTACAGCTTTGCAGAACACTCTGAAGTATTTCATAAAATCCCCCAAAGCGTCCGAGAAAAGGTATTGAGAAATGACTGTAAAAGTCAAAAGTAAAAAAAAAGAAATGAGAAGAGGGGAAAAAAGACATGCTCAGGCAGAAGAGCAGATGTAAGGGTTGAAAACGGGTGAGGTGCACTATTATAGGAAGAGAGCGAGCTTGCTTAGCCAGCTCTTTTTCCCTGTGAATGAGCGGTAAAGATAAAATGACCGAGTAGCCCATTTTCACTTTTATTTATGTTGCTACTGAGCTATAACTGTATGTTTCAGTTTTGTACGTAAGTGAAATTAGTATGGTGTATAAAAGAAGTTTCTTTAATCTGAATGAAAGTCACAGGTATGAAACTTCTTATGCTGCTAACTTCTAAAGGTTAAAATAATGTAAATTGCCAGAAAACTCCTGAGGAGTATAGGAAGCCTCATTCCTTGTAAATCAGATCTAGACTGGACAAAGGCACCACAAAATACGCTAAACAGTGCAACATTGCACTGCTGAGAAGTTGCACTGGATGACCTACTTGGCCTTGCTGTCTTTAAATTATGTAATTCTCCTTAATGCTATATTAAGGTTTTGAGGCAAAGCCAAAGTCTCCTAGAAACATTGCCAATCCTTTTAAGAGAGAAAGCTAAATAAACCCGCAAAGATCCTCCCAGAAAATCTCCATAGCTGGTAAAGGAGAGAGGGCTCCTGCAGGGAGAGCTTTCTTTCCCCCTCTTTTTCCTGAATATTTCCTCTGAAATGCATCTAGGGCAACATTTTATAAATGCAACCTCTCTGCAGGATTTTGAAATCCCTGCCAGAATGAGAACCACAACCACTGCTGGGAGGATGTCAGTGGAGATGAGTTGAAGGGTACAAGCAGATACCTGCAACAGTGGCTTGATGTGGCAGCAGCTACCCCCACCGGGTGCAGGCATAGCAGAGGTAGAAGAGCACAGCAGCCCTTATGCCAAAAGCTGTGCCTCCTGAAGACAGACATGGGTAGGAAGAGGTGGGAGAAAGCATCAGGGGCCATTAAGTCAGGAAGGGATTTGGCAATAGCTGGGCAGAGGGCAGGGAAGGCTTCGAGATGGGAAGAGTTGAGGGTTGGGAGGCAAGGGGATGGGCTAAAAGGGCTCAGAGCAGCTCTGAAACAGGAAAGATGAGAGACGGGAGTCCTGAGGCAACTGAGGGAAAGATGGGAGGCCTCTGCATTAGCAAGGGTCATGGGGCTGAGGGCAGCAAACACTGAGAAATTACCACAGGACTCTCCCTCATCCAGGCACCTGAACTCTCACTTAGTGGCAAGAAAATTAAAGCAAGACTGTACAGACCTTCCACTTTCCCCAGACCTGCAATTTACCTTCGCTTTTGCTTTCAAAAATATAGATAGCTTGAAAATAAGAGCTAAACTTTGTGGGCATTAACTGTATGGTCAGGTCTGAAGGTAATTTCGAACTGATAACTTCTTTGCCTCACACGTACCCCCCCTCCTACTTACCCACCTCCTTACACAGTTACCCCATGGGAGCTTTCCTTTTGGCCAGTTGGAGTTTTAACTTGGCAATCCTCATTTTCTCTG
This sequence comes from Larus michahellis, assembly GCF_964199755.1. Lineage (NCBI taxonomy): Eukaryota > Metazoa > Chordata > Aves > Charadriiformes > Laridae > Larus > Larus michahellis. The sequence continues at coordinate 48,672,357 of NC_133896.1, read as the reverse complement.
GTTCTGTATCCACTGCCCTTTTTGGCCACTCTAAAGACCACACTGGCAAGAGCACCTCAGACTTATACTTGCTGTCAACGCACCAAATTCCCAGGATATTTTTGGAGTAGTTCAGACACATTCAAACTGCATAAGGTTTCCTCATCAAGACATCCCACAGGTCCTCACAGCATGTTTAGCAAGACACTCTTAGTGTTTACGCACTCTAACTTGTCTGTGCTGTGAAATACCATCTAACTCTAAAACGTCCCATCATCAGTCTCTATACTGGTCTCACTGCACTGGTATGATAAATGAAGTTGGAAGACAGTGGAAAAGTAAAGGTCCTAGAGACCACCACGAGAGAAAAGAACAAGGAATGTTGTTGTGAGGAGCTACACTGCCATACGCTCTACAGGGCATAACTCCAGGAACATGACCTGGTGGTGTGTCAAGAGCAACAGCAGATGAATCTAAGTATTCTGGGACCCTCCCCAGAAAGAGATTGCCCAAAAAGGGCAGTTCTTCTTTTCCTCACTGGATGTGCTAGTCATGGCTGGACCCAGATGGAGGCTTGTGACCTGTTTCCAGGCTGAGAAGTGGCTGGGTTTCAGCCCTGGGGACGGGTAAATGATTGGGGGAGGCCTGGATACTGGATGAGAAGCTTGGGTTTGCACTGTTTACAGAGAGACCACATTTGTAGTGCCTTTGTCACAGCAGGATGATGGTTTCTTACTCATCTTTTACTCCTAATAGAGAGCTGACCTGGGCTACATGGCATGCAGGCGTGTTCTTAATATATGAGACTGTCACATGAGACTAGAGATTCATCTGTGAGCCTGAAAGTATATGGATTTGATTTGTGTTCCTTATGGAGATCCATACAATGGGGTGCTATAGGTGCAGCTGCTCCCTTTTCTCTTTCTTAGGTGTGACCTGTTTGTTGCTGGGCATTTGGCGTGCTCCATGTCAGGGTGATTCACAGGGTGCCTAAGGATGTTCTGATGGCCATTTAAAGGGCAGCTTCTCCCTGCCAGTTTCATCTGGACAGTTTCTGCTCAGGATGTCCTGGTGGCCTGGAGTCAGACACTGTGAGGACTCAGAGGGTTCACTTTGAAAGCCAAATGAAAGCTTCAGGGGTACTATAGCTGTGCAACATGGACAAAACCAAAGGCTCCTCTGTTGCTGTAATACGCAAACATGCACTTAACACAGACCCACTGTATCTGCTGTATCTGTGCCATGCAGAATTCCTCTACAACTCCTGAGACTTGCACTGCTTTCAATTTGAGAAAGGCAGCATAAATAATAGATGCCTTATCTTGAAAACAAGGGAATATATTTCAAGTGAGCCTTAATATATATTAATATATATCACTGATATCTTCAAAAAGGAACATTTAGCAAATTTATTTTCTGTGTTTAGTAACTTTTGTACTGTTTCCTCCAGAGAAAGAGAAATGTTGAAAGTAGGTCCTGGAATGAGGGCAGTTATTGGATGGAAAGAGGGATGATATTTTATATTTAAACACATACAAATAGATATTTTCTATGTAAATGTTGTTGTAATACCATTAATTTCATTACCCTTACAACTGTTTGCATATTAGCTGGAGAAAGGATAAAATGTATACATTCCCTACATGTTTCTGCAAGCAGGTAAGCAGCGGCATCCCAAATGAGCCCTTCACAATCCCTGCGTTGTAGTCTGTGGCTTCATTAAAGCAGCGTGCACCACTCTTCCATAATGAAGTGTGTGTTCTGTTGTGGGTAATAGAATCATTCTCTCTGTTGAGCAGACTGCTATGTAAATCAGGAGAACTGAAATTCAAGGAGACTTGTTTTCTTTGCTCCTTCATTGCCCCAGCACTACATTCCTCTTTGTCACCATGCTAAACCTGAAAAGGAAGACTTCTATTAATAAAAAATGGAATCGGAGAAAATATATTACACCATCTCTATGCCTGTTAAATTAATAATAAGCAAGTGATGAACAAAAATTGTGATTCATTACGCATTCCATGACAAAAAGAATAATTTATAAATTCCCAGTAATGTTATTTCTTCTGTAATAGCAAAATGAATCATCAGCTTTTAATTTTCTGCCATAACTATCTAAACCCTTTTAATAAGAGGTTTGTCTAATTCTTGAGGTGTCTAGCAATGTCTGATGGAAGTTCTAAAATTTTATAGTTATGCTACAAATGTATCAGCTCAAAAAATTGCACCAGATTAATTGCTTTCAAATTCAATTATCTCTTAATTCGTTACATTTATTGTTATATTAATCCCTTAAGTTTCATCTTAGATGTTACTGTATGTCCAACTGTATTTCAGCTACTGGATTTAACAGTGTATGCCTCAAAAAATCAAGTGATTTACAGCATTTTTCTAGGTGAAAATGAATAAATTAATTCACAGTCACCAACCCAAATATTTGGAATGTTTGAAAATTTGACACTGTGCTAAAGCTTGTTAAAAAGAAAACCATTAGTAAATAAATTTTCTATTGCAACCTATTATGCATTCTGGATGACCTGCTTCTTGTTTTAAAATGCTGCAGCCTCAATGTTTTTAGTTCCTATACATGTCATTGGAATTTTAAAGACTAGTTAATATGCTGCAGTTAATGTAACTTCATCCTCGATATGGAAAAATTTGTAACTACTTCCAGTCAAACAAAGTCTGGCATGCCCTGTGTACATCCACTGTGTATCTAGCATGGCCACCATTTCGTATGGGATATTAACCCGGATTTGATGTTTCTATATTTTTTATGTGTCAAACAGAAAGGAGGAGGAAAAGTTGGCCAGAGACAAATGATATGACCTGTCTTATAAGAAAAAAAAAAACAGTATTGCAGAGACTTTGTCCACTGTCATGAACTTCTGTACCTTCTGTTATAGTCTGCACAGTAATCATATGAGTACAACTTGAAGGAAAAAGAAGACAATTCTTACTGTACTGATAGTGGGGCTGAGATACGTACCTTGAAATTCATAAGATTTTATCTGATTTTAGACTTGGATCTTTGAACCAAATCTCTTAAGAGGCTGATGCTTCCATATACTCTAATGAGAAACTATAACTCACCTATAGCTACACAGAAACCTTTATCTTACCACTCGACAAGAGTCCAGATGCTTACAAATGCTTTTGAATTCTTAAAACATTCAGCTTGTTAAATATTTTCAGCTTGTGATGGAAGTTGAACCTTTTATTGTGGGGAAGCTTGATGAATAAGACATCCTTAAGAGTCAAAGATACTAATATAATATATTAACAGTTTTTCCTTTCTAATGTATTCTCTACTTGCATTAGAGAGCTCAGTACTGAATTATGACTGAGATCATAGTTTTGTAGCAGACCAGCGTGGGAAGATACTCCTGCTCTGGTAGAACTATTAGTATCTTTGACAATGGGGAATGAATAAACTCTCTAGGGTATGTCGTGCAGTCTTGTTCTGTGTTTGTGTTGTTCGTTGTATACGAGGTGTTCAGCTGAAGACCAAAGGTTCCTCGCTGTACCCCTGGCACAAGCAATGCAGATAATTCCATTATCTTCCACCTCACAGCCTTTTTCTTGTTTCTATCTTCATGGAGAATTATTTAACATATGGTGGAATTTATCTTGCCTAATTTTAGCTATCTAAATGTTAGGAATCAAATATAAGCTGATTGCTCAAGACAGCCTGTAGTCAGAGGAGAAAGACAGGCTTCTCCAGACAGCAATTCTTCCTACCCCACTGTAAGAATCTGAGTGAACTGCCATGCTCTGGCAATTTCCATCTCTCTTTGCCTCCCTTGTAACAGGAGACCAAATGCCTAAGTTTAAAGTGACTGCTGTAAAATATGTGTAAAATATATGTATTCCCCTAAAACTCTACATTTAAACCTTCTAAAATAATAAAGAAACTGTATTCCTGTATCTTTATCTTCCATATCTATTAGCTTTAGAAATAAATTAAGTTCCTTAAAATAGATTTCCTTTTCCCTTTGTATGTCTTTGCATTTGATAATGTAATTCCAATTGTGTCCTCCATCCCTGGAATAGCTGAATAGCTGTTTTTCATTTAGAAACTTTCTTCTCTATGTGTCGACGTTCATAAGGTTTAAAATGAGATCTTCCAAACATAAAAGAGCTTTTCTAGTAATTGTCCCCTGAAATCTAAAACTAGGCCTTAGTTTCAGCTACTTATTATGAAAGTGAAATGCATTATATCCTTGTGAAGCTGTACTAGGATTGTCATTTCCCACAATTTTGTGGTTTCTCTACTACCTAGCAGATTTCTTAGATTACACTTCTTGTAACTGAAAGTTGGCATTCATTAAACAACAGCAACAATAAAAACAACTACAACAACTGTTCTCTTTTCATAATCCATGTTTCAATGAAAAGATTGAAAAAATTACCTAAATATATGTCAAGTGTATAAAAAACAGGAGATAAGAATCCAAAACGCATTAAGATATTTATTGTTTGCAAGGCAACATTACGCTATGTAGCATAATGCTTGCATTTTGAATATTACTGCTGGGAATACTATTAAAGTTGATTCTACTCTGGAGTCAACGACAATTTATTGTTGGGAGCTTTTTTAGTGATAACAAAAGAAAAGCAGTAAAATTCTAAAGAACAGCATTGACCTCCGAGAGCTAAACACGGGTTTTCCAAAAACCTACGGGTACCATTGCAAGCTTTCTTCAAAACTCTCTTAATTATAGAAGGCATAATGATCTGTTTTATTCAAAATGAATCCCTTTGTTTTGATCATACTAATGCACTACACTAAGTGTATGATGATAAGGTCTATAATAATAAAGGCTCAAAAAAGGAAATAAATCCTTTCACATTGGAGTGTGAAACATTGTCATTTTTCTTCTGATTTATGATCTGTAGTGGAAGACCTGGTCCCACGGAGCCGAGTAAAGAGTACCCAAGGGTTTCTTTACCTCACATTGTACTATTGATGTAATCAGATCTGACCTTGATATTTGACACTGTAAGAAAATTACAGAATGGCCTTGCACAGACATTAATTTCATTTTGTCACCTCACTGGCACTTTGTAGATCTTAAAAATTACATTAGGTTCTTATATTTCAATTACAAGAATAACTGGAATTCATTGATCCAAGTTGCTTGGTAAAGGCACCTAGTAAGTGAATACATATACAGTGAAAATAAAAACAGTAAATATTGCATATAAAAAGAGGACACATAGTGATCTACTTTTTTTAAAGAAGTCAAGAAAAACAGCATTTAGTGAATACATATTAAGTCACGGTATATATTTACAGACAGAATATCTGTAATAATACTTGGAACCTGAAAGGTATTCGGAGGCTTTAAATGCCATTATTTGTACTTTCTTAGTTTCTTTGGCAGATGAGCTGCTTTTGTCCTCAACTTTTTTACTTACTGCAGCACATTTTTAAATTGAGCATTACTTACTCCTATAATAATCGTTCAGATATTTTAAAAAGTGTATGAATAGAAATGGGCATGTAAAACTCCTGTCAAATTTGCAGGTCTACAGGTAAAACACAACTCTGAAAAGAAAATTATTACAATTAATTATTGTGGAAGTTGAGTCTGGCCCTTCCTTAAGCAATTCTTAAGGAAAAATTAAGGATTGTTTATAATACCAATGGAACTAGTCTCTGGCACAATAAGCCAATTACTCCAGACTAAAATACTGCATGATACTATATTGATTCTGTCAAATTTATGTAGGGAATTAAGTGATTAAGACAAGCTGAGTCCTTCTCTGCCTGGTTTCTTACCTGCCTGTTTGCCAGACTGCCTGAATGTTGTGTCAGACTGCCATATTCTTTCAGCTACTGAATTTCCACCTGACTGTGGAGTTACTCTGCTGGGACCTCAGGGACTCAGGAAGAGGGGATGTGTCTAGCTAAAGAGAAAGCTGAAAATCCAATGACTTTCTGCTTGTTGTTGCTTTTCTTTGAAATGTATATTTTTAATCACAATTACTCTTTCACACAAAAAATAAATCCAAACTTTTAACTTTCCTTGTCCGTTCAAGAATATTATTCCTTAAAGTAAAATTTCTTGCCAGATATCTTCTTTTTTTCTTGGTCCCTGATCATGGGAGAGCATAACTGGAGGCCAATAAAACAGTCAATCACTTAACACAAAATCTTAGGTAAGTCATTTGAGTGTCTTGTTCTATATTTTTCTGGCAAAATTTAAACATAATGAAATACAGGAATTGGAAATCCATTCCAGATATCCACCTCAGTGTTGTCTTTGATGGTACTATGTTCAAATTATACATTTTTGTCATTTTTACATGACAGTATGAGTCTCATTTATTTTCTACTTAGAAAAGGTTTGCATATAAGAAAACTCTGAAGGCTGACACAAATGGGTTGAGTTCCCACCGGCTAATGTTTTGCTAACCATCCTTCCAGTGGCAATCTCACTTTCCAAGGCAGGTCCACTTTTAACTCTGTTTAGGTTGACACACATACAATATAGATCTCTGGCCTGGATATGCTTGTATTTCCTGCATCTTTCAAAATTTGAAAGCACCAGGGAACTGTGAAAAGCAGCAATAACTCAGCATGAGACCTAACAAAATGAGTTTTCCAATTTAGGTTCCATTTTTCCCATATTTTACTTCAACTGCTGTTTAAGTCACTACAGCAGTATTCCATGAAAAACATATTTTAAAATATGGTCTTGTAGAAGGAAGGGAAAAAATGAAGAAGATAGCAACTTTTGAAGAAATGGATATCTTTCATAGACTAAATTCTTGTAATCACAGTAGTGTATGTAAGTATATAATGAAGACTACGTAATCAAATGTATAACGACAAAAAAGCAGAAAGTTAAATATTTCACAGAAGAATGTCATGCACAGCAATATGAATGGTAAGTAACTTGCACCAAAAAGCACAGCAAAAGACAAAAAGGAGTGATTCAGGAAAAGGAAAGTGAATGAGAAGATGGCACCACTTTTCAAATTCTAACCATAGTTTTTATCTCCTTTTACTTCCTCTTTTTTATGCAGGTGCCTATATTAAGAGCCTATTTTAGGCGCTCATTGCCAAAAAATATTGAAAATACTGATGATTGTAACTCTGAAGATGAGGTTACAGGTATCTAAATTTGAATGCCAAAAGAAGGAAATAGCAAAAGTTTGGATTGTTTTTGAAAATAGATAAGCATCAGAAGCACACAATGTTGTCCTATTAGAGTGTCAAGATTGGGATCTTTCTACAGGAATATTTTTCATAGGGAACATAAAATAATTATGACAACACATAAAGATGCCATGGCAGAATGGAAGGTTTAGTTCTACAATCAAGTCATATATAAGAAAATGTTCTGATTCCCTGGCTACCTTTCCTAAAGGGATTAAGAAGTCAGCTTGCCCCAAAGATTAAATGGCTGGCTCTCATTCTTCTTGCTGTCCTAAAAATTGAGGTAAATATCATCCTGTGATTTTCCTGAGCTTTCAATTTTAGATGAATTTCACCAATATGATTCACCTAGACCAAACTGGAAACCAAGCTCATGTTAAAAAACATGTTATAATATTAAAACTTTTTTTATAACCTTCCAGTTAAAGCCACTTCAGAACCCATCTGAAAACCGATGAAAACTACACATCTACATGTTCACAAAATTTCTTAAGTTCAAAGGGAGAAACTGATTTAAACAATTTAATTTTTGTGAGAAATATTTTATGGGACAGGCCACCAGAGGGAAGTACTGAACAGTCTTAAGAGACAGCGTTTGAGCAAGTTTTCAGTCTTGAATGAAATGCCATATGGCTGGGGATTTTGGATTTGCCTCTCTGAGGAAGCTGTCACAAGTGTCAAAGTTTATTTTCTGCCTTAATCTTTCTATGGCTCCAGTTCTTAAGGCAGACTTTTCTCTTGGAAGAACAAATTTGGATTTTCATTCCCTAAAAGGAGATTGAATGCTGCTTGTGAACACCTCTTCTGTTATTTACATTGTGCCTGGATTCTGTGAAATTTATTTCTGGATCAGCAGGAAAATAACCTGTTAGTCTAAATAGGTTAGCATTTTAAGAAAATCAATAATATTTTACACAAGCCTGCCACAAAACTATTTTTTCATTTATGACCAAAAGAACAAAGACATTACACAGATAGGTCAGAGAGGAAGATTAAGCAACGATAGGAATTAAAGCAGAATTATAAAACCATAGAATTGTAGAATCGTTTAGGTTGGAAGGGACCTTTAAGATCATTGAGTCCAACTGTTAACCTAGCACTGCCAAGTCCACCACTAAACCAAGTCCCTAAGCACTACACATGCTTTTAAATCTACACATCTTTTAAACACTTCCAGGGACAGTGACTCAGCCACTTCCCTGGGCAGCCTGTTCCAATGCTTGACAACCCTTTCAGTGGAGAAATTTTTCCTAATATCCAATCTAAACCTCCTTTGGTGCAACTTGAGGCTGTTTCCTTTTGTCCTATCACTTGTTGCCTGGGAGAAGAGACTGACCCCCAACTCTCTACACCCTCCTTTCAGGTAGTTGTAGAGAGCTGCAAGGTCTCCTCTCAGCCTCCTCTTCTCCAGACTAAAAAATCTCAGCTCCCTCAGCCACTTTTCATAAGACTTGTGCTCTAGACCCCTCACCAGATTTGTTGTCCTTCTCTGAAGACACTCCAATACCTCAATGTCTTTCTTGGAGTGAGGGGCCCAAAACTGAACACAGTATTCGAAGTGCAGCCTTACCAGTGCTGAGTATAGGAGGACGATCTTTTCCCTAGTCCAGCTGGCCACACTATTTCTGATACAAGCCAGGATGCTATTGGCCTTTTTGACCACCTGGGCACACTGCCGGCTCATATTCAGCCAGCTGTTGACCCAAATACAATATACAGTAGAAAGGGGTCAATGTGTTCAAATGTAGGAAAAAACACCTCCGGTCTTCCTACAATTTAAAAACATCCTTTGTCTGTTAGTGCAACTTAATCAGAAAGTCTTTGAAGGGCACAACAACTTTATTGATCCTAAAAACTTAACAGAAACAACACTATTTAGTCTCATATGACAGCAGATGGCACTCTATAACTATTGGCATGTACATGTGTGACTGCACATATGTACACATACACACGCAATCAAAAAACATATTGCTTTCCAAATAATGAGACCTCAGAAAAGTCTAGGGTTTGAGTCTATGATGCTATTTTCTCTCAAAATACATTTGAAATACAAAATGTTTCCATGTAAGATTTTAGTAAAGATTTCACTCTGGGAGATCTTATACAGAATAGAAATAAAATCTATTTCTGATACATTTCCTTTGTCTTTTTCTGGCTTTCCATGTCATAAAAGTCACCTTTCTTGAAAATAAGTGTATTGCTCTTTATAGATGAAAAAAGATGTACATAGGGGTGGTTTTTTTGCAACCACCACACTGGAGTATCTGCTCAATATTTACCAGAGACCCCAAAAAGTACTTAACATCTTAAGACTGTATTAAGAAGAGGAAAGAGAGGAAATATGACACTATCCATTGCAGTCTTATTAGCATATGCAAGGAATATGATAATAACATATGAATGCTGTGTCCTCATCTTGATGTTCTGGCAAGTTTTATTCTCTCTTATTAGAAGGAGAAAGAATACTAATTAATAAAGCTGGAGAAAGCTGAGAGAAGAACAATAATTACTCAAGCAAGAAGCAAGAGTGGTGGTAGGAGAATAACGTCACTTGAGAATAGATTGTTACTGGATGCCAAATTACGCTATCATTTTTTATCATAGTGGGTGGTTTTGCTTGTATAAGGACTGTAGTGTTAAACCAAATATGTATACAATACATACATTTGAGCAAGCAAAACACTTGAGAGTTTGGAGCATGATCTATAATTTGAGGATCAGGCCTAACTTTCTTTGTAATGTAAGTAGTCCTGCATTTCTACTAGCCAAGAGAACTGGCCAGTTCTTACAGTAGCTGTGTTAATGCCAAAGAAATAAAGTAACATCAGTGGTGACTAGGAGAAAATTTTTTCTGGTTATTTCTGTTTCCAGGAATCTCCCACTAACCAAAGAGGCCCGAGCCTTCAAAAGCCTGTCTCGAAGTATTGAAGACCAAATTCACCAGAATTATATTCAACCTCAGACCAATTTGGACTCACATCTAGAGGTATAAGGATGCACACTTGCATTTAGGTAGAGTTTTTATTTGATCCGTGGTTAGGACACTTGAGACTGTGCTGCCTCTTATTAAAGACTGAAGTGTGACCCCACGGAGGGCACAGATCAGACCATTAGATATAAACACCAGCTCTTTTGGGGGTGATATTGCAGAATCAGCAATGACTAAAGACTCTGTGCATGTGAGTTGGACCCTGACATCATCTCTTAGGTTGGGAACCATCTGCAGTCAGATTTCAGTCTCAGTCCAAGCTACTAAGTAATCCTAGGAATTAAATATACATGGTATTTGAGAACACACTAGACTTTACCCTGCTTCCTGACCTGACACTCTGATGGAGGCTTACACAAATTTAGTTAATTTAGGACCAGACCTAATAAAGGATTTAAACATCTAAAATCTGAGCTGGGAACCTAAATTCTTCTGCAGTCCCAAATGATGACTCTGGATCTGGCAGTTTAGTTGCCTGCTAATCCCAGTGGTGCCCAATTAATAGATGTGTAGCTCTTCCTCAGTGTTGACTTACATGAGAAGCTTGATGCGTAAGGCATGACTGGGCCTGGCACTCCTCCATCTGCATATCTAGAAGGATACAGCTTGGCAAGCATTCTCCCAGCACCCCCCAGTAGGGACAAAAACAAGACAAGTGTAATTATTGCTACTGTCTTCTAAAATGTAACTCCTACTCTCATTTTATCACTGTGTAATTGCTGGAATACTCATAAAACAGGACACGTTTTTTGGAGTACAACAGCACAGTAGGAAAAGATTTTAACCATCAAGCTACGTGTAGCCTCCTATAAAAGGATCTGGGTTTAGCTGGAAAGACATTTAGGGAGAAATAGAGAAATTCTGATGAAACTAAGCTACAGAGTAAAAAATCAGGATCAACTGGATTGCAAAATGAACAAAAAATGAAGCAGAATATATGAACTTGGTTCATAGCTTAATGGTTAAAACACTGGGAATAGTATATCTGGATCCTAATCCTTTTCCAAACAGCCGTTACACATTTTTTACACAGTGATTGTTCCTTAGATCCTTATAAAGCCTCTGATCGGGACAAGAAACCTATATGGCTGCCTCCAAGCCAGAGTACAGAAAAAGCAGTTTTGCTTTGTGTTGTGTCTTGGTCTCTTTACAGAACAATAAATCTTGCGTTCTTTTGCACAGTAACACTATTTCAACTGGAAGAGTTGGAAATGTTCCCTCTTTCTCCCACAGTGCATTAAAGTGTCTATAAGGGTTAGGAAGAAGTAGAAAACACAGGTGGGCATCCTGTTGGGTGGAGGAGAGCATGAAATAAGCCTTTCTCTGCCTCTAGGATGAGTGCTCAAACTGTATCCCCTGGAGAAATTGCTTATCTAGCTCTCTTTTAAGAAAGTCAACTTCATAATTTTTTTCAGGAGTCTGTTCCAGTTGCATGTTGGATGCTCTGCGTGGTGGCTTGTGAAATAGCCACCGAGCTGCTCAGCCCTCAGAAGACAGAGCTACCCAGGGAGGCAGGAGAAGGAATGTGCCCGGGCAGTCAGAGACGTGCTTCTACTGTCTGGCAACCTCTGAGCCGGGCAGGACTCAGTTTCAGTTTTGGACATAGGCACCTAACTTCACATTGTATTTGAATGCACTCTTTTTGGTCTTTCACTAATACATGAGGCCTTGGATGCAGCATGCTGGCAGACTGAGGGCCTGATCCAAACCTTTGGTGGTCAAACGTCATTGACAGCAATGAGGTTTTGATTCAGCTCAATCCACTACACCTCTTCTCTAGAATATTTTCCGTAGTACATGAAGCATTTAGAAAGTGGTTAAGAGGAAACCACGATGGAGAAAACCTTGCTTGTTTTCCTCTCCTGCAATTATTCCCAAGTCCTATTTTCAATCTGCATTCTGCTTATTTTCAGCAATTCCCCCTAGTGTGCGATTCATCTGGCTTGGCAGCTGCTCTGTGTGCAGTACATTTCAAGAAGGAAGGGGACAGAAGCACAGGCACGTTTCCAAGAAAACAGATAAACTGCTTTGGTGTCACTGACTTAGAAAGTGGGTTAGTCATACTCTAAAAGGCTGGTATCCCTGATTATATTTTGTTGTCCAGACCAACACACGTCTGTGCTAGCCCACCTCTCAGAGTATAATTCAGCAGGTCTTCTCCTCCCCTGGGAGTACAGCAATGATCTTAGAATATGTTTTGGACTTTCCTATTTAAATGATGCAAAGTATTGTGCTTTTAAGTCAGCATGTAAAGCTGATTTAGGGATTACTGTTGTGTTGCTTCTCTTTTTTTAGATACACTAAGTATTTATCTATACATTTAAATCTTTATCCAGACAGAGAATAGGTAGGCAGATTAGATGATAGTGAACTAACAATTTTCAATGTTCCAAGCAGAAAAAGCAGCATTATTCAGCTGACAGATTAAGAGGAAGCTCTTAATGTGGCATGAAAAGGTTAACAGGAAATTAAAATTTTTAATGATTCACATTTGATGAAAAAAAAAATTAACATTGTATAATCAAAACAAAAGATGGCAGGTTTATAAGATCATTATATGAAATGTGTATAGCTGTATATTGCAGAGAAAAGGAGAAACATGAATTATAATATCCAGTGGGCCTGAAAGTAAGAGGTAGTATTTCCTTTTTGCTAATTATTATTTAGACATGTGCTTAGCACTTACCTGACGAAAGCAAGTAATTTCTTTGTCCAAAGAAACACAAGAAAATAAAAAAAAAAACAGAGTAACAAAATTCTATAAGGTTAACAGTAATAGATTCATATGCTTGCTAAACTAAGGTGTGTATAACAATCCTATTTAACTTCTATTTTTCTCTCTCTTCCTCCCACTTCTGACTGAGATTGATTGTTACAAGCTTAAACTGAGAAACTAATTACTCAAAGAATTACAGTACTAGGTCTTGAAGACATCTCATTTGCATTACTCATATTGTTGTAACTGCATCAACTTCAGTGAAGATGCTTCTTATTTACACTGGTGCAATGCAGCTGATATTTTGATCCGGGAATCTTCCCATGTGGAAGATACATATTCCATTTGCAAGTGCTTAAATAATCCCGGTTGAATAAATGTTGCTGCAGTGATGGAAAAACAAGTCCTGTTTGAGAATGCAAAAAGAAAATCTAGCAAATTTGAGGAAGATCAGCAGACACAAAAAAAGGAAACAGCTAAGAAACTCTAAAACAAGGGAGTAAATTAATTTAAGAGTCTATTTTTTCCTTTCTTTAAGAGGCATTTCACCCAGAATGAGCACATACTAAACTCTACTGGGAGTTATGGCAGATAGGTCACTGACTGTGGGATATGAGTTATTACGCTGTAAATTATTAATAGATGCCATAACTAGTTTGAGCTATGCACAATTATAGAACTTTGAAATCAGTGGATATGCTGGATAAATGTGAAGCAAACAGTAGCTGTGTTCACACTGTCCTGCAAGAGTGCCTCCAGCTCTCCCCTCAAAGCCAAATTCCTGGAGAGCCGGTGCTATCTAACCATGGGAGTGAATGGCAAAGAGTATGCCACCTGATAACCCCAGGAAGTGCCATGGGATTTTCTGCTTATCTGAGTGGTCTACAGGATACAAACTCAGGCCTTTGGTGAGAACATCCTTGCATCTCCCATTCCAATCTGAAGCACAACACCCTCATGTCTTACCACCACACCCCCAAGCCATACTTCACAGTATTGCTCTGTGGGCTGACTTACACACATAGGCTTTTACAGGCTCCCCTCCACCAGCTCAGCTAAACTGGCAGCCTCAGGAGTGTGCAGCCTGCCTGGGCACATCTCAGTAGTAGCAGCACACTCCCTTTTCTATCCAGGTAGGAAGGAATGTACCCTACTCCAAAACTTTGGAAAGACGACTCATAACGACAATCTTTTATTTATTTCTGTCACAAGAACAGAATATTGCCACTCAGGTGGCAATATTTCTACCATATCAAGAGTCTTCACTTGCCTTCACAAGATTGTTCACCTGACAGAGGCATCTACCTGCAATGGGCAACCCATTTGTCCACCTAGAAATTCACTAGAAATCTGCCACCCTTCGAGTGTATTCATCCAGCAATATGCTTGGGGATCTAAGAGTGTGTCCCTGCCTTTTCACAGGAGCAGGTATTTATACCAGGTAAGAAGAGGAGAGCTTGTGAACCTATTCCGGGAGAGCCTGATTATAAGGGGAAGGAGGAAAGCGGGGTGAGTCCCTTAACTGGGACGTAGATCACATTTCTGAACCTCTGGTTACCTAAAGAGAAGCAACTTAAATAGTGCATTCCTAGGATTGCTCCTGGCCCTGGATTTCTTATTAGCAGTTTTGCTCCTTCTTTTGGCTCTGAGATAAGATAATTCCTTGTGGTAGCCTCGGGCATTACACACATACCTTGGGCATGAAGGTGGGCTGGATGGTCAAAGTACCTCTGCTCAGCAGCTGCTCATCTATGAGGCTGACATGTGCCACTTAGAGGACACAAGTGACTTCAGGAAAGCATGACAACTAAGTACTGTTTTTCTTTATAATGTCTTTGAAAATCAAAGCCTTAAACCCACATAATGTATTCTTATCCTGACAAGTCTCTGACAGAGGATCAAGAAATGGAAACCACAAATCTACACAGGTCCCTGTAGAAGGATGCCTGGGACACACTCAGGATGAACAGACACAGCTGCAATGAAGGCATTGTAGATGACATAATAGCATGAGAAGAAACGCTAAGGCATTCTTCTCAGTAGGCTTTTAAGGATCAACATTCTCCAAAATAGCTTGTTGACTCATGTACGCGTCTGTACCATTTTATCTATATGAAGGGGAGGATTTCACAGACTGCCTTACAAGTTAGTGCCTTGGATTCTTTGAAGAATGGAAATGAAAAGATTAATCAAGTGATCACATCTTCTGGGATCAACATGAGAGTGCATTTGTGATGCACTTCGCATTGGCTGTAAGCACTCCTGGTCAATCGGCTCCATTCAGAAATGATGTGGCAGCAGGTGGAGCCTCCAATTTATCTGTGGTTTGACAAAGAAGGTCCAAGAAAACATTAAGGGCAACAAATATGAGGCAAGGGAGAAGATGAGAGAGAATAAAAAAGTCCCATTTGATTCATAATTATTTTAAAGGGTTTATTTATGCACTAATAAACATGTAAGAAAACACAGTACCTGATGAATGAAAGCTACTCAACTAATGACCTCTGCCCTTTAATGTGATACATGAATAAAGGTTGTTAACTCATGCAAAGTCTTATTAAAGCTTTGTTAAAGAGATGTTGGAGAGAGACAGCTGTTCAGATTAGTGGATTATAAATGTAGCTATAGTTATACTAATCTTAAACTAGAGTCATACATACTGCTGCAATTTCTTATGGAAATGTCAATGGAGTTATGGTGTTATAACATTGGAGTTATGGTTATAACACCATAACAAATGGTGTTATCTGTGAGTACATTCATAGTTTTACCAGTTTTACTATGTTCTTAGAAAACTTCCTCTGTATATGATGATCTTACACTGAAGGGGAAAATAACGGTAAGATTTTATAACTGCCAAGACAGTACCTACTGCAAAAGTCATTAGCAAAAGGTCATAACTCTGCATTCACTTTAAATGCCTCCTTTTGAAATATTCTGGAATTATTCTTACCTTCTGGAAGAACATGGCGCTCTGTAGTTTCAACAGACATTATGCCCACCACTGTATTTACTTGTTTACATTTCAAATTATAGCAAATTTCCACCGAAAACAGCAGAGTTTCTCTGTGACTATTTGTGTCCCCAAAACCAGGAGGCACTCCAAGGGAAACATGAAAGATTTCTTAAATCTCCAGGATATTTTCTCAGTCATGGCCATAATACTAATCCTGAGGACAAAAAAGTGTAAAGCATGAACAGGAAAACAAAGAGAAAACAATACAGCTCCTCTTGCACAATGGAGATACTAGGCCTAGACAAATGTTGTGGTTAAGAGTGATTTTTATTTGTTTCTAAGTCAACAGTACTACTTATGTTCCTTAAGGAACAGCAAGTTCCATCTGTAGCTGAAGTAGCAAAGAGCTTTCTGAAGATAGTGGTTATTTTTAACAGTAGTTAATAACTTGTGCCTTTGTTCAAATTTTCTACAAATTCTTACTGAGAGGCTTTGTTAAGCTAGGAAAAAAAAGTTATAGCACAGTACCAGGAAATTTGTTTGAAGACTATTTTCAAATGGCTATTTGAACCTGTCACATATTTATACTTAAAGAGCACATAACCCAATTTTCTTCTCTTTAACAGGTAACCTTTGTTTCTTTATAATAAAGACATTGTGAAAGAGCTTTTGCTTTCCCCTTCTAAAGGCTTTCATTTTCTGCTCTTGTCAAGCCATAAAAATATCAGTAATATCACATCAGTTTTGTGGAAAGATTCATTAACAACTTTTTTACCTACATTCACATCTCTTTGCTGATTAAAGCTGAAAAAGGGGGAACAAGGGATGTCATTAGAGAAGTTCGTACACCCTTTTTTTCCAAGTATTTATGTGTACATAGGTGCTAAAAGGAAATAGTCTGACAAGATTTTTTCATCAATGCAAACAAAAATCACACATGCTTATCTTAGATGAATTGACTTTTTTTTTGGAAATGCTAGAAAAAAAACATATGCAGAAACAAAATCTGAATTTTTCATTAAAGAAAAGCCAAACACTTCTCACTGCCCCCCACCTTCCCTAAACCTGTTTTGTTAATATGTAACAAGAGAATGAGTCCCTTTTTTCTGTATCATTTTTCAGACCTTTTCTATGTATTATAAAGGAAGCAAAAAAGCTTATACCCCTTATTTTCAGTTTCTTTGTAGACTGCCTTTAGAAACGTATAGTAGATTAAACTTTTTACACTGTAGTTCCACAGTATTTTATCACAGTGGTCCACTTTCTTAATAATTTCAAATAAAATGGGAAATGTGGACTGTCCTTTTTCACTCTTATCATTTGTTTAAGGCATGTAGTGTGGATGATGGTTTTATGATGTGTGTGAAACAGTAACCTGATTTTCACTCCCACAGGCTACATTGCGTCTCTTGGGTACGCGAGGCAGCAACAGGCAACATGAAGTTGACTATCTCAGGTGGATTTGGAGGGGAGACAAATCTTCCCTGGGAGATAAGTGCAGTCATAAAGGGAACCGTCTTGAATCAGTCTGCTTGGTTTACCTCACCTGATCTGCAAGACTGGTGTTGGAGAAAGAATTTTGGAATCGGTTCATAATATGTATAAAAACAAATCAGCAGGACCAGATGACACTCACCTAAGTGGTCCAAAGAATCCCAGATATAAAATTGCTAAATTATATGTTTCACAGTTTCTTTTACCATCATCTACTCTTACGTCAACTACTGTCAGAGGGAAGGGAACAAAGATAGCACAAAATTAACAAAAAAAAAAAAAAAAAAAAGACTTCAAAGAGGAATAAAGAAACTTACAACCCAGTGAATATGGCTTTCAGACCACGCCTGTTAGTAAACGTTATATTAGGAATCAAATAAATAAACATAATATAATTGAGAATATTTAACACCTGAAGAGGAAATCTATGCCTCCCAAATTTCAGAGGTACGAGTTTTTTCAAGGAGTCATGTGGAGAAGGCTTCCCATCTTACCCATCTTGGATTTCCAAAAATATTACAATGGCTTTTAAAGAAGCTAAGGTGACATATAGAAAAGTAGGAAGTTCTCTTGTGGATCAGTAACCAGTTGAAAAATAAGTAACAAATTACAGCAATAAATGCTCATTTTCAAAAAAGGGAGAGGATTGTCAGGGCAGTCCCATGTGGAACTGTCTTAGGGACTGAGCATATTCTTAAAAAGTCTGAAAAAAAGACTGAAAAATTACACTGAAAAATATGCAAATAATATAAAAATAGCCTCATTGACCAAAATTAAAATTGATGATAGAGTTCTGCAAAAGCATTTCATAATTCTGAGTAGCAAAGTGATAAAATGGAAAATAAAATTCATTGTCGGTAATTTGCATAATGAACATGGTAAAAGCAATCCCAACTATACATACAAATGGTGAACTTCTACCATTGAATAAATGAATAAACTTCTACCACTGAAGGAAGAGATCTGGAAGTCACAGTTTTTGAAATCTCCGTCTCAGTGCTTAGTCAAAAGGAAAACTGAATGCTAGGAATTAGTAGGAAGAGAACAGAAAATGAAACAGGCAACTGCTATGTTGCTGTACGAATTCCTGATGCAAACTGTTTTTAATTACCATGCCTTGTTTTGGTCATTCCATCTTAAAAAAGATATAGTTGAATAAGAAAAGAAATTATACCAAAGGCAACAAGGGGGTTCAAAGGAAACAGAGAGACTTCTTGCTACAGAAGCAGAGCCTAAATGCACCAAATAACATAAAAAGTGAAAGAAACTCATGACAGAGGCATGGCAAAGAAGGCTAATGTTATTTTTCATTGTTTCTCGTAATACCAGAACTGGAGGGAACTAAATGAAATCATGAGGCATCAAGTTAAAAGCTAAGAGTGGGAGTACTTTTTTTCAGCTTCTGTGTAAGGGAGCTGGGGAACTTGCTGCCTCTGGATGTTTTGCCATCAGTACAAATGAAAAAGATAAAACAAATGTGTACAAGAAAGGTTCACTGATGGCTACTAAACACAGCGGTGAATATGCAGCCTCTGCAAGACTCATGGCACAGCTTGCACCATGGGGAAAATATCATTCTGAATTTTCCTTTCTTTATCCTCCTTCCTAAACTAGACGCAATAACGGATGTCAGAGAAAGAATGTAAGGCTGTAGAAACCCTTTGTCTGGTAAAAGTTTGCTTATCTGTACAGAGAAGGAACAGTGTGTTAATTTCTCTATCCTGGCTCCTCTGGAGCTGCCAGTGCCCTCAGGTCATACATAAGAACAGAGGCACTCTCCCTGTTTTGTAATCAGCAAGGTGAAAGAAAGCTGCTTGAATGCCTCCTTGTAACCCATGTTACATTCAAGGTCAGTCCAAACTTGTATGTTCTCCCCAGTAGGATTTAATGGGAATAAAATCACCATATTAGAAGTCGAGAGCATCTGGCAATATGCTCAGTGCCACAGGTCTTACCTTTATGACTACTGAACTACACAGTAGATACATAAATATTCATAAAAACACCTTGCAGAAAGTTCTCAGCCCTTCGGAGCGTATGCCAATAGCTAATTTAAGATCATGTCTGGATTTATTGGCAATTTACTTGACTTCAGAAATGCCTTTAGAGACCTGTGTGGGTAACACTATATATAGTTCTTTCTAATCTTATTTTTTAAGTAACTATCTTGAATTCAAGCATTTGTTGAAAGGAAAGACTGTTCTCTGCTATTGTAAGGAGGATGTCACTGTCAAGGGATAGGGGTCAGCTCTAACCATTAATCCACAATTCAAAATGCTCATTATCAAGAAGCAGGAGTTCTGAAGACAGAATTATGACAGAATTGGGTTTTTAACAAAACTTTGCTAAGAATTTGTCTTAGAACACATCATAAATATAAAAAGCGCGAGGCAGTATCTTTCAAGATATGGGGAATTTTACCTGACCTCATCTGATAGGTGTTGTATCATAGTCAAAAAATCACATGGAACAATAGAGAGTTAAAAAAAAAAAAATCACTGTACAACAAGACCAAGATTCAAGGAAAGGGAATGCAGTGATTCAGGAACGATAACTATAGATATTTAATGGTACCAGTAAAAAATGCCATCTCTCCGTAATGCATCTGATTACTCACCTAAATGTTATTTGCAATGCTAGGCACTAATGCACCTGCTAAGATATTATCTGCATTAATGAATGATATGAAGTAACTGAGAAGGCAGACAGTAGGTCGATGGCTGCAGCCTTTACCAGTTATTTGGAGTTGATTCCCTCAGCTCCTCTGAGCTCTGTAAACATTGCAGCACAGAATTTCATCTGTGGCTACAAAAGCAGCACTGCATCAGAAAGCCAGGCAGAAATGGTCTGCAAGTTCTAGTTTGAAAAAAAAGAACAACTTTTACTTTAGTTATTGTAGACACACCCAACTTTCCAGTTGAGCTTTCCAGATTTCAGTGGGGTTATCTCTCAAGGGTTTGCTTTTAGAAATGCTGAACTTCCACAACTGTCAATGGAAGCTGGACATCTGTGAGAACCAGATTTACACTAAACTGCCTTAGATTCATCATTTTTGTTCCTCTGATGAAATCTGGTTCCAGTTAAATCAAGGACAAGTGTCACTTTTGGCTCAGTGGGACCAGCATTCTTCAGAGAGAGAAAAAACTCCTTCCATTCCCAGGTAGTTCCTTTTTCAGCTGGCACCATTTAAATCCTTCATTCACTTGTTCATTCTCCCCCTTTTAAAGGGAAAGGGACAGTTTTAAAATTTGATCATACTGAGGCAAACAAACTGAAGTTAAATAACTACAGAGTGGCCTACTGGTCATCTCCATGGTGCATTAAAGGACCATTCCATGTTTTAGGGAAGAGAATATATTTCCACATACAGCTTTTCATGTATCTGCCTGTAGCACTCTTCTAGTCTATGCCAGCAGATATTCCCCTGGACATCATGGGTAGGATTTTTCGTAACTAATTCTAGCTGCCTCAAAGTAGTTGTTGATTCCTAACCATTTAAGTGAGAATAACCTTCCAGAATATAATTTATAACAGTAATATTTAAGATTTACATGCCGGTCCTCTAAAAGCTGTTTTAAATGTCATTTCATACAACTGACCATTATCTCTGAGTCAGCACTGTAGACCTTTAAAAGTGCTTAAAAATAAATTACATAGCATACATTTTTTATAACCAAAATTACCTGTGGCGATGATTTCAGTGAATCACAGGATAGTGGTTTTCTTCTGAAAAAATAAAAAATCCAAAGCTTTTTGAAGCTGGAAACAGGTATTAGGACTTAAATGGCCAAAAATCTATTGCAAAGGCTCCTTTGAAAATGTTAGGAAATATTCTAAAGTGTATCATAGAGGGTTTACAGTAAATCTCCTAGAAGGTGGGTGCCACTGATTATTGCCACAGTAGTAATTTGTCATTTTCTGGTTAGAGAAAGATAAGAATTTTTCAATTTTATCTGTACCATTTTAGTTGCAATGTTAAATAAAATTAAGTTCTGACATATCAATATTATCTCTATTTAAACATTGGTTTCACCTTGTTTACAATAGTAGAATTATTAGCAGAAAAGATATGAACAAATAAGAGCTCGAAAACATCATAATTCTGTAGCAAATCGAAATAGCTTATTTACTTTTTATTCTATTTATTTGTTAACAGAATCATAGAATAGTTTGGGTTGGAAGTGACATTTAAAGGTCATCTAGTCCAACCTTCCCTGCAATGAGCAGGGGCATCTTCAACTAGGTTGCTTAGAGCCCCATCCAACCTGACCTCGAATGTTTCCAGGGATGGGACACCTACCACCTCTCTGGAAAACATGTGACAGTGTTTCACCACCCCCATCATAAAAAATTTCGTCCCTATATTCAGTCTGAATCTTCCCTCTTTTTGCTTAAAGTCATTAACTCTTGTCCTCAACAGGTCGTGCTAAAAAGTCTGTCCCCATCTTTCCTGTAGGCCCACTTTGAGTACTGGAAGGTCGCTATAAGGTCTCCCCAGAGCCTTCTCCTCTCCAGGCTGAACAACCCCAACTCTCTCAGCCTGTTTTCATAGCAGAGGTGCTCCAGCCCTCTGATCATTTTTGTGGCAGCCAGTCAGGGCTGGGACCAATAACTGAAAAATCCAGGAATTTAACATTTCTAGTAAAGCAAGGCTAAAAGTCTCAAAGATATCAGCTACTGAAAATTCTGTGATATAAACAGCATGCGATGCAATGAAGATGTGGAAAACTTTAACAAAGTAGGGGAATGAAACAATAAGTTTGGCTGCATTTTTAGTGTACTAAAGTCACAAATTCTATGTCTTGCAGCCAACAGGCTGTCAGTAGCCGTAGATCAGGTATGTTTTAATTCAAATGCCATTTTTAAGTAAAAATAATGTTTTACAAACTGCTGCGCAGAAGGACAAACCTATGTCCAGTGAGGTGCTTTCTGTTGTATGTATTATTATCTTCCATGACAAAAGTGAACAATCAATTTTGGGGAAAAAACAATTTTGTGCATCAATTAGATAAAACAGAATATGGATAAAACCCATTAGACTCATAGATGATCAGACATCTGTGTTCAAAACATGCGACTTCAGCTCCCTTTCCTCTCACCTAGCCCACAGGGTGGCTGTAGGGTGTAGGCACTTCAGTTTTCAATGTCAATGTTCTCCCACTGACTAAGCCCGTGATTGTGGGCAACAGAAACACCACGGCCATTACACAGCTGACCACCTAAGCACTTAAGTGGGGACCATCCTTCTCCATCAATCCTTAACCCAGTGGTTGTATCCAAGTACATCTCAAGTAGTATGCTCTGCACAAGGACAGGGATGTCGTAAGCATCTTTACACCATCTGCTTAAAAAGAGAATTAAAAACCTGCTCCATAACGTATGGGTTTAGCTGTAGTGGAAAGATTAGGAACCATTCCTAGGCTATGGATAGAGCCTGTTTCTGTCTTCCTAGTGTAGTGACTACTTAATGTAAAATGCATGGGCAACCTTGAAATCAATAACCGGAGACTTCTGACTGTGAAAGCAAGACCTTGTCACGAAGTTTTAATATCACTGCCCTGATGGTCTTTACATCTGCTGGAATACAACAACCCAGCTTCAAGAAAATGAGTGGAGACCACCACCCACCATCCAGTCGTGTCAAAAAGCTGCTGTCTTAGGTACGTTTCCATGGCTTGGGGTTTGAATCTTCTTGCAGAGAAATACAGGCACTCTGAGCTGCAGAAAGATAGAGTTAAGAGCAGGGATAAGGCACACTGCTGTCTGAAAGCCTCCGTGCTAGAGACCAATCCTGGAGACCAATCCTGAGCCTATCTAATTCCCTGGTCTAGAAGCAGCCACTGTGCAGCATGTGTCACTAATCCACCTGAAGCTTCCCTGAAGCAGAGTGCTCAGCATGCAGAAGAAATGCAGAGCAGCTCTGACCAGACGGCTGCACGTCCAGAAATCCCAGCCCTACCCACAACAGGGGAGCATGTCTGGGAGCTCTGGTCATGCAGCTGCCGGGTGGGAAGCATCAAAGCTGCCAATATCACAAAAGGTCTTGAAATTCCAGGCATGACCTTCAAAATCCCCATGATCAGGGTTTCTGTTAGAAAGAGGATCCTCTTGAACTTTAGGTCTACAGTAGTCCCATTTTTTAAACCTGTATTAATGACTTACATATTTAAAGTCCACCTTGGTCCTGCTAAAACCCTTCAGTCAGTATTTGGCTCTGGCCTCTTGCTGCTCTGTGTGGATGTGTTGGCTCAGCAGTGTTAACAGGAGTAGAGAGCAATAAAAGTTTGTTTTTGTTTTAAACAGTGTAAGCCAATCTGCCCCAGAATACACACAGAGAGTCGTTACACTGTTTAACAAGGTGCCATTTTTACATGGTCACTTTTTTAATAATAACTACATTATGCTGCTAGATGTGCCAACTAACATAAGTTTTCTTTCCTCTAACTAAAGATCACACTGTGAGGACTTTCTCTGCCAGAAAATGGGATTATTTATATCTAGTAAGATCTTCTATGAACTAGTTAGTGTTGCCAAGTGCTTACTCTTTCGCTGCAGATGGTTATGTTAGGGCAGAGTTAGTTACTCTTTTTTAAGTTACTTCTGTACTTGAAAATGTACATTGACAAGAGAATACAAATTAGAAATAAACTGCAAATGTGATTCCAGTGCTGTGGTCATTTAATTCGTGAGGGAAATACAAGGGTTTACTCAGACTTGCATGAATGATTCCGCAACAGAATTAGAGTGCTCATTTCATTAAAGACAAAATCAAAAACATGAAGACTACTAATTAAGGGATCAGCTTTTAAAACTGTAAGATCTAAGACTAATGCTGAACAACTGACAGCCTATTAAGTACCCCTCTGCCGCTAGTACCGGCTGATTCCGTGCTCAGATCTATGGAGAAAATTGCATTCCTATTTGAACCAGCAGAGAGAATCAAAACATTATCACCGACAAATGTGATCCCATTGCAAGTGAGAGGCACCAATATATTGTCCAAACTGGAAAATCTGTTTAATTAGGAGGGGAGAAGAAAGAATGGGTTGAAGACCAACTTAGAGTGTGACAGTAGGAGGATACACTTATTACTGACATTATAGCGCTCAAAAAGCACTCCTCCAAGGACAGAGGAAACTTGCATGGCTCAGGAATGCCAACGTCTGTAGCCAACAGCACATAAGGCAAGCATTATATCCAGCTGCTTTCAATTCCTCAGCTCAAATGACCAAAATCTTATTCGTAACTGGGGCAGCCTGTAGCATGAATCCAGGGTAAGGTGTAATCTCGGACCTCTGCTTTTGCATGCAGCAAGAAGCTTTTCACCACCCTGCTGTTAGGTCAAAGCTCCCCCATGTTTAGCATCATGGGGGAAAGCATGAATGTAATAACTAGGTGCCGTTTTTGTGATAACAAAGGTGATGGCAAGATGGAGGCGCACACTGAATATAAAATTATGAATGTAAAATAGGCATGTTTGTGTTAAGATGTTGACCTGTTTATAGTGCTGATACTGCTTCCCTATGAGTCTATGAGAAGTGTAGCCAAACACATGACACTTGGCTTCTGGTATTGAAAATGTCTTTAAAAAAAGGACTTTTTAACTTCTGTTCTAAACAATGGGAACTGAGACGCGTCTTTGGAGAATAACTGGGGCTCGAACCGGACATTAGGAAAATCCTGTCCTGGGAGGACAGTGTGGCATTGGCAATGACAGAGGTTGTGGGATCTCCATCCTTGGATGTTTCTTGAAAATCTCTGGGAATTTCCAAGACAGAGCTAGACAAAGTTGATGCTGAGCTGATGTAGTGTTGACAATAGCGCCACCGTGATTAGGCTGTTGTAACATACTTTATCTGAAGACTTTAATAAATAACGAGCTAATAAACGCAATATTTGGTTTAAATATTTTTTTTCAGAGACCCTGGAGCATAAAGTGATCCTTGGAATAAGGACTCACAAATAAGTGCTTGATGAAGGCTGCTTTCTCTGCAAGTGAATAGCAGCAACAGTTTCCTAATATTCTTGGTTGTCCATGGTAAGAGTGCTCAGCACACAAAGTACGGCCTGTAGAGGATATCAAATTGAGTTTTGAAAAACAAAATATCTTGTTTCCCTATCTGTATTGTTTTGATTATGTTAATAATCATATCCTCTCTTTGACTGCTTTTTTGTAGCTTCTGTCTTCACTGATCTTTCGCATGCAGTACAGCATCATTTCCTTTTTGAATCCCTTGGTCAGCTCCACTTATCCTTTGACATCACATTCAAGCTGCTTATGCTCACCCTTACCTACACTATATTATCCATACTGATCTCTTATTTCCTCCCTTTCTTTTAAATGCTCTTCACTATCCCAAAGGCATATCTTTCTCTCCCTCCTGCTGCTCCTATAAGTTAAAAATAAGCAGAAAGGTTTATTATTTGTTTTATGCTTCTGCTTTCTTTCCCACTGCATATTTATTTCATCCTTGTATTTTTTTTTTCTCTCACACTGTGGGTAAATCTTTCAGTGAAGGAAATATTTTGAAAAAATGGTTTTTTTTCTATTTGTGACTACTCAGGGTTAACATAGTAGAAGTTATAAGGTCAACAACAACCATTAGGTTGCTGCTGCTTTGTCTGCAGTTCTCACTGAAGTATATTCCATTGTTCACCAGTACCTAAAACTTTTTCCTATACCTGTGTTATAAATATCTCCCCTAAAGTATTTTTATGTAAATATGGCCATGACTTTTATGTCTACCTTAACAACAATTGTTTAGTCCTCTATGTTTAGAGATGAATATTGTATTTAAAATCAAAATCTGTACTATTTGGATATTTTACTTTAATCTAACATGTTGGATATAAATGTAACAGTTTGTTTCAGATTTTAAACATTTTGGCAAACATATTGTGTTGCTGCACCTTTTAGACAAACATGGCTCACACTGGTGATTCTTTATAAATTTAAAAAAAAATTATTTCAGCTTTGTTTGACCCTATCCTTCAATCTTGTCTGTTCTTGGATTTGGAGGGAGAGAAGCATATAGTACACTTAGATTGCTGGGGAACCATGCTTGAAAAATATAAGCCTTTAAGAACAAAATCCACCTCAGTTTAAGCAGCATTCCTAAACCTGCCAACTGTATATTGATTGCTTGAATCACACCCAGATTGTTCAACCAGTCCTCTTTTAGCTAGAAGCCATTAGTTCTCTAAAGGCCACCAGTGCATTGAGAATAATAAACTCTCCGATCAGCTGTCAGCTGTCAGCCGTCAGTTTATTGCACACTAGAAGATGACTAGAGAATCTACTTTTTGGTTTAGGCAGTCTCATGCCACCAGGATGCTGGGTAACTCCAGTAGGGTTTTCTAAATTCACCTCCTCTGGAGGGGACATTTTTCTGGGACTTCTTAAGTATACAGTCAATATGTCTTGAACCATAGAAAGGATTACTTTTATATGTCAAATCAGTTTCCTCTGGATACAGTTTCTTCGCTGCTAGAATCAGCTATGTGTTGTAGATAATGTTATGACTACTCATTCAGTTTTATTAATAGGGAGCTGTTTGAAGCTAGACACATGCTTTAATGCCTCTTCAAGCAGAAGGTTTTCTCTTGAACAAAGCAAAAGCTGATCTGGAGTCATGGTGCACTGTCAGAAGAACACAACCATCTTTCCACATTTTCCTTTCACTAGCAAATCAAGGAGCCCAAATCATTTCTGCATCTTTCCTAAACACTAAGTGAAAGAACGCATTCAGAAACAGATGGGCTTCTCTATCCACATGGACTTTTTGTCTCATCTCAGCTGCAAGCTGTTCAAGCCACTTTCCAGTAAGACCATTAGACCTCTCAGCTGGCACTGCCTTCACTTATCTTCTGCATCCTCTAGTCCTGTTCCAGTGTCTCTGGTCTATTATTTAATTTGGCAGACAAACACACTCAACTGGCCCAAATATATTTTCTGGCCTCCCAAGCTTTATTGGCTGCCAGGATGTGAGTATATCCCTCAGCAAAGGAAATAAGAAGGACTTGCTGTATTAATGTATCTCATTCATTAATCCGCTGAGGAAAGTTTTCTTGTTTCCTTCTGAAGTAGTGAATTGTGACTCATTGACATATTCCGTGTCCTAAAATAACACTCATTTCTTCTTTTAAAAAGCTGACCTAAGAGATTATGGCATACTGCTCCATAGCACCTTTAGGAAGTGGCAGCTCCCAGGAAAAAGGAGTCATTTCTAGAATACAGAAGCAAGGACTTTATCAACAACTCCCAGAATGGCATATTACAGTATTTTTGTCAACTTAATTGTGCTAAAAGATGTGACTGCAAAGTATTTTGCAGCCATACAGTGGACAAAATATCTCCTCCTGCAATTCCTACCAGGTTTCCACACAAAGTTGGTCTAATCTGACAATAGCTCAGTAAAGGAAAGAATTTAGTGGAAAACATTTCACTGAAAAGCAACCTCAAACAATACCTTTGCAGTCAGACCAAATAATGAGCAATACTAAATCTTGCATCAGATCTTCTTTATGTTACATGAATATAAGGAGGTACATAATGTAAATGCTAATTTTCTTCGGAAGATTTCAAGGATTGTAAATGCTATACTCACAGTCATTTTCTCACCCTCTATAGAACTATAGAATAACAACAGATATGCATACATTAATTCATGCATGACATTTTGCACTTGTGGAGATACTTCCTATGGAAATTTTTCGTATATATATTTTGGCTTGGATTTTTAACATTTGGAATTTTTTTTAGAAACCATTTGGACAGACTACTTCATCTACAGGGCTTATTAAATTGTTCTGTTTGCTGTTTGCATTTGTTCTGTTTAATGAAGTTTAAAAATTGCAGACTGTTATTCATGCAGAGCTAGAGGTCTCTATCAACTTTTATCAGTGCGGTGCCTGAATATGGAAACATACATTTATGAGACAAATGTCTTTTGACTCCGAATTGTGGGCTGCCACTATCCAGCATACCATTCCATATATATTTTAATGCTAGACAGGAGAAGGAAGTATGGTGATATCTGATAAAATAAAAATACCAATGAATCCCAGTTAGGAAGAGAGGCTCAGTTCTTCTGCCAGCGTAATATCAAGATCTGTTGCACCATTCCTAAGGGTAATAGTAAGAGACACTCACATTGTGATAGAAAAGAGTGCCTCACATGGCTTAGTGATGATAGAAAAGAATGCCTCACATGTTCACATGGAACAAAGAAATTATAATCAGCAAAGTAGCAAAAATAACACTTTGATTTGCAAAAGGTGGCTAATGCTAACTTCTTAACTACCTACAGTCCTTGTTCCAAACCATAATTAGAGAGTCGCATCAGAAGCTCTGTAAATTAGCACTGAAACTAATTTGGTCACATGGCCTAATAACGCCTGGAGATTGGCGTAGACCAGTGAGGCAGCCTGGCAGCCAGCAACCTGTCCTCACTATCCTGATGCATTGCAAGCTCCATTCTTCCAGCTTTCACATATGAAGATGAAATCATTTTTTGCTGGTTTAATTGCCATTTAATTGTGAAGAATTTTCCTGCAAACTCATTTGCCACTAGATGCCACTAAAGGTCAAACAGGCTGCACAGGAGGCTGAGAGCCACCCATAGACGGTGTTGTATTAATAGAGGCTTTCCTTGATGTCCAGAAGTTGCACGTCTCTAAAGTGGAGGAGAGGTGAGCAGAAGTTCTGTTGTACTTGGCTATAAGTGGATGGAGATGACCACATCATCAGATGCTTAATAGGAAATGCCACAATGTCTGGAGTTGATTTAGTGAATTATCGAATTCCTCTAAGCTAAACAAAAATGAATTAAGGGAATTCTTGTGGGATCACAGCTTCTGAAGAAAATCTTTCCACTATTATGGAAGGAAGCGCAAGAAAGGCATAATTGAGAGAGTAGCTAACTCCTCTGCAACCCGTTTTAGGCCACAAAGGAGCAAAAAATGTATGTAAAAGACGGGTTTGTAAAAATTTCCAGCATAATAATGTCAAGGACCGTTATAAGGAGATGCTTTAAAGTCTTGATACGGATCCATAACTCTGCTGGGAAAAACTTCTGCTGGCTTTGAGGTGAGGGAAAGTTGACAGGAGGGAAGAATAGAGCTAATTTGTATCCTCAACTTTCTTTGTTCTCCAAAGCTTAATGGGAACCATTTATACTGCCTTAAAATTGAATTGTACCTAGCACTCCTAACCCTCATGCAGAAGGTGATATCAAACTGCATTTTCCAAGGAGAGCTTAGAGGGAACCTTATATTTGGGAGGTACAATCCCATAAGTGAAACTTCCTTTGATTAAACCATGACGTTCTTCAGAAATGCGTGATTTGTGGTTTCTGGTATGTCTGATGCACTGAGAAGAGCTTTGGCTGGGTATGGGCATCTTGCTGCTCCCCAGAAATGGTTTGAGCCACCCTCAGTGAGAGGAACCTGTGGCCAGTGTTTCCGCGTGCCCAGGCCTTCAGTTTTCTTTGACTCATGCATGGGGTATTGTGGGAAATTGTTTTTTTGCCAGAATTTGGGATTTAGGACACTGCTTTTGTAGTCTAATCTAACTCAAAGACTAAGACAATTAATGCCATCAGTGATCTTTTATATGTTAAAAGTTATAAATAATTTGGGGATATTTACATGCAAAGGCAGTAGGCAGAGATTGTAGGTCTGACAAATGTTTGAGTGTACCACCATTTTGAACGACCCTAAGAAATTCTGTGTCCCATGAATTCCTCCCAACTAAGCTGGCTTAAATCGAGCCAATCCTTTTTTAGGATATATTATTTATGAAGTATAGAACTCTGTGTTTGCTAATGATTCTTTGTATGGACAGTGAAGCACTACAAAGCTGTATTCAGTATTATTAGCTACTGCTTTACTGATTGGCTTACATTTCGGCAGAAAAGACTTACCATTGTAAAAAATACTGTGATTGGTGTTAGTTGTCATGGCTTGTGGGTGTTGGCTTGGCAAATAATTTAAATATGGAGTATACGAGCCAATTCATTTTAGCAATGTGGAAAAAGGGATTCATAGGGATGTCCTTTGTGTTATTTGTGTCAGAGACAAATATGCAGGTTTTTTCCTCCATTGCCTTGGTAAACGTGCAGTAGTTTTAGGACATACTTGAATATATCTGAATTTCTCTGTGTAGAAGTCAAAGAAGCAACTGATCAAATATGAATGTGTCTGTAGTTCACAGTAGTGACAGTTAAGATTTTCTTTTATAGGCTGGCATAATCTCCAGCACTATGGCAATCCGCTGCACTCATGTAAACTTCCTGTCTGCAACTTGATTCATGCAGACCATTCTGCCTCCCTGCCCTTTAGGTGATGAAATTACGCCCTGGAATTGCCGGTCAGGCAGAGCCCAGAAAAACTTTGCTATGTGGTCTGACAAGACCAGTGGTTGTGACTTAAAATGGAGAGATGGAAATAAACTTCTCACGGAGGCACCCAAACCATCACTCACCTGGCAGTACATGTAGAAAGGAGAGGAAACAGCTACCGAAGATATCCGAATAATGGTACTAATCACACAGACCGAAGAGGAAGAAAGAAAGATTCAGCACGTCCAGAATTGGAAAGTGAGCTGTGGCAGGGAACATCTGCAAGGAACAAGTTTTTCAATGAGAAGCTGCCCTCCTTATTGTTATATAAAGGTAAGAGACACTATTAATCCAGAAGTGAACTATATTTGCTGAAAAATTATTTCACCCAGCAGCATTGGCCAGTGGGGAACTGGGAAGGGAAATACCTTGGGAAAATAAAACTGAAAAGTAGAAAGTAATCAAGATTTAGGTCCTTTGATTAAGGAATATTTTTTTTATTTTGTGTTGGTTTTTTTCTTGTTTTAAAAGTTTCATTTATAAAGATGGGAAAGTTTGAAAAATACACCAGCTTCTCAAAAAACATTTTAGTTTGGGGAAAAATAAGGAAAGAAAGGATCTTTTCCTTCTGTCCAAGCAGGACTAAAGATACAAATTGTCTTCATGCACAGATCAGTCTTTTGTTACAGTGCTTTGGCACAGGACATTATATGTAATAAGGACTTTTATGGCATTTGACCTTGTTGCATGTAGCAGAGATATCAACGCACCTGTTGTTTATGTCTGTTCAACAAATTACTTGGCTTTGGCAAAGAGAAGAGAAAACACAGCTAAACAAATTTCATATTCAGCCCCTAAAAGGTGTCTTTTTCTTTCTTTTTCATGAGAAGCTGTTGCTTCTCATCCTGGGTCTCCTGTTAGGAGATATCAGCAGGGCAATCCACAGCTGAGTAAGGGCTCTGGGCATGTCTAACCAGTTTTACTAAACCCACCTGCAAAGCCTGTCACTGCGGACCCGCGCACTTCCAGTGCATACCGCAGTCATGTCTGGTCCCTACTGGGATTTCTTCAGCTGAGGGGCTTGTGGTGTTTTGTGCTTTTTCAACCACTGCTCCAACCGCTGATGTACCACAGAACCATATCAGGCAGATGCTCTGTTCCTGCTTGCGTCTGCATTATTATTGCAGCAGGGTGCAGGCAGGGATTTGGGGCCACGTCCAAGCCGTGTGCTTACTCTCTGAAGTCAGAGCTGGATACCAGGGATGAGACTGTGTATGCGAACAGCCTGAATAGCAGAGTGGAAAAATCTCTTCCATCTTGCAGTCTCTGCAGATTCCCCCTCTTGGTGCATGACAATTATCTCAGTCTGATGGGCTGACATCACCACTCAGTCAACCGAAAGTGTCAACTTAAGGAAGCGCGAGACCTGTAAGGAACTTGCTGCAGCCCTCCAACACCAGATCAGGCAAATAAGAGTTCTCAAACAACCTCTGAATTATACGGCTGTTTCTCACAGTGATCTTTTCAAACACGAAGAAATACAGTTCTTCCACGTAAAATAGTATCAATGAGATAACAATATCTATTAATAGATTAAGGGGGTTTGTGTGCTCTTTTCTTCCCAGTGTAATGAGGTCATACCTTCATTGCAGAGAGTTTGGCAGAAATTTATACAATTGCATCTATGACGATTACAAGCAAAATAGAGCCTAAGGTGGCACTGCCTTCAAAGCACTTTGACAATTGTCTCAGGTTAGCAGAGGTAAAAGATCTCATTGAAAAAATGAAAGAATAGACTGTTTTACGTCTCTGGAAAGAAATAACAATTCACCTTCACACTTTAATTTTAGATTCTGTGATTATAGCAAAATCATGAGTTTATATTGTTTAATGGTTGTCCTTTACTTTATCTCCCATGAGCATGATCTACAATTTAAAGAATAAGACCTATACAGAAGGACCAGAGAAGTCATGTTCATTTTGTCTATAAAAGAGATGACTGAGCTCCTCATTCTCTAAGAACAGAACTAAAGGTAATAAGCATAAAATGTAGCAAGGAAGATTTATATTAGACATTACGAAAGAGCAATACCAACTGTCTGATGGTTATTTTCTAGAATAGTTTGCCCTGGGATTATGGAACTGCTATCACTGCTTGGTTTTAGAAACCAGTAAGATGATCATCTTTCAGGAATAGTTCAGGAGCAGCTGATCTTGTCTTTGGGTAGAGCGATAAACTACACGACTTGCAATGTCGTGTCTAGCCTTACTTTCTGTAATTCTACAGTTGGCCTGGTCAGAAGCTGCAGAAGCTGGCATAGCGTATGCTGCCAGAAGCTGGCACGGTATTCCTGCCAGCATCGTGTATCCGATGTAGGATAGCTGGCATATAATATATCTGGCAAGTACTGCTGGCTCAGTATATCTGTCAGCCCTTATATATACTATGGCAAGAATTTAATATTTAATTCATTTGCAAAAACATTGCACAAGAGGCAGAGAGAGAGGAGAAATAAACACCAAGAGGAAAGGCAAAGAATCACACAGAATCACAGAATGGTAGGGGTTGGAAGGGATCTTCGGAGATCATCTAGTCCAAACCCTGTGAAAACGTGGGGTCCTACTGACACTATTTCAGATTGGGGAAACTGACAGAGTCAATTCTCTGGAGTACCCTGACAGGAAAAGGCAGTAGGTTTTCCATCTGAGGAGTTTGTTCCTGTCTATCTGGGTGTAGAAAAATTTCCACCGCTCCCTGTCTTGTCAGCAAATCCAGTAGTGGAAAGTGCTAAGATGGGGCAGTCACTGGCAGTTCCTCAGTGCACCAGCAGCCTCCTCAGTGACCACCTTCAGTATGAGAAACTCTCATATGTCACATGCCACGAACAGGGAGGAACTTGACTGAACTTTGGCTAGAGGCTGAATTGGCATGCAGGGGCTTGCTGTCAGCAGAATTGGTTCATCCCTCCACGTCTTGCACAGCTTGGACAGCCTGTTGTGACTGCAATATCCCAACAGGCACACTTCTGCCATTTCGAAGAAGCTTTTTCTTTTAGTTCTGCTACTGGGGTGTGTAACCCAGCCTCAGTGGGCAATTGCCTTAGTGACACTAACAGTATCACTCTCATACCTTGATACAGGCAGTGCTGTAAATTGAGGTATGCATTCACACATATTCAACTGATTAACCATGTTTCTACTCAGTTATCTATTTATTTGTAAACAAGTAATGCAAACACAATAAAAGTTAAATGTTAATTTAATATTTAAATTTTTATCCCAGCCTGATCACCATCTTGCCTTTCACACCAACAAAATGGAAACTGAAGTCTCTGTGTCAGCAAAAGCTGGAAGTGTAACAGCACCAGTGCTCCCAGAGGGGAGAAGTTTCAGCTGCTGCTGTTAGAGACATTTGGGAAAGCATCTGACAGAGGTGTCTCTTGGCTTCTCCCTTCTCTATTTTGTTATACAAAAGGCTCACCTAAGTCATAACCTTCAAATCAGAGTGTCCTTTAAACACCACAAAAAAACATTATGAAGGCCACTCTAACGCATATACAATCAGTCTGTACTGATATTATGTATTTTCATATGTATTTTCATATGTATTTAGTGTATTTGGTCAAAACTGGAAAATCCAGCTTTCTTATGCTATATATACACACACGTACTTAAATATATGTGTGTGTTCATATTCATATATACACATGTGTATACACATAAACAGAAAGAAAATGTGCACGACATAAGGCAAAATTTTCTAGTCATGATTAATATAAAACTGTACATATGACCATACATACAGTTATGTATATATAGCTATATATATACACAGAAATGTAATAAAATATGGAAGCTGACATCTATCTGAACACTCTTTTTCTTCCAGATTAGTATTACTTCCAAAAATTGTTCAATGGATCCAGCCTCAGAAAGAGTTTCACATAATTTCATGAGACTTTTTGGACCACTCACTGCAGTACGCTTCCTGGCTTTTCAAAACACTAAAATCTATACAAGGGTCTGTTTCGCTTTTTTGTCCGCTCTGGGGTCTTCTCCAGTCCCATAAAAATCAGCTTTACCTTCAATTTGAATATCCAATTATATTGCACATTTGACCATCATACTAGACAGTTAGAGGCACAGGGCAGCTGGATCATATGTTTTTCAAATACCTTTTTCATTGAAAAGTGCACTTCTCGGACAACCAATAGTCACTGCACATTAAGGTCATTATCTTCTCAAAATTTTTAGCCAAAAGCAAAACTTACAAAATCCTTTTTGAATAGAGTTCATGTTGGGTTGAAAGAAATGGTTCAGAAATATTGAAACCAACTGTTCCTGCCATTTCCAGCACATTTCATTTCCAGACAGTTGTGATAAAATGAAAGACACAAAGTACAAACTTAATAAAGTATGGACAGAAAGGAGGACTATTGCTTTTGAGCAATAGCTCACTGCTTAGAAGAGAGGGGGTGGGAGACAAGTATTCAATTCCCTTTTTGCTTCAAATCACGCCTTTGAGTGCCTGATGACTACACCATGGGCTGTTCTAGAGGAAAGTGTTCTCTGTCTCTTCTGTTGATGCTATTCCAACATGTATAAAATGCTAAAGTATTCATGGAGAAACATACTGGCACCTCTCCAGAGAATCATTATATCAGCAACATGCATGATGTCTCTTACTGGGTGACTGGCTATTTAAGCAGAAAGACGTGAACAGGGGAACTAGGAGAGCAAAAGGCAACACACAGGGCACTAGACCCTGATGGAAAGGTTACCCATACAGACCTGTGGGACTGCTTGTCTCCTGCCATGTAAGCAGCAATGTCCATTAATGCCACCTGCCCACCAGAGGCACTTGGAGTAGGGGGAGAGGCAATCCTGGTGATATTCCCAGAGCTGACGGGCAGCACTCTCTGTGTGTCCAACACACATGCTTTGTGAGTGGACACTACCATACTTTGTAGTCACCAGCAACCGCATGCGCCCTTGCTACCAGTGGTTTCCTGCAAGGCTCCTGAGATCTTTAAGACAGTTTCTGGCACTGTCTTCTACAAAGGAGCATGGTATTTGCAGACGAGCTAAGCTCAGAGTGAATACTGACTGCTTGCAAGGACAGTGTGAGCAGCCAAGGTGATTTTTGTCTGCCCAAATGTAGACATCTGTCATGTAAATGTACACATCTGAGTTGTTCATTCTCTGTTTCCATTATAACCAAAGGAGATAAGTAAGCATAGCCAGAGCACCGTTCAATTTATTTATCTCATGCTTGAGTACGTCTAAAATAATCAGATTAATTCAGCCAATCTAATGTAATTTCTCCCTGTTGACCATAAAGGGAATCTACGTGACTAGTGCAATACAGAGAACTTTTTTGTTAAAAGCTGGGGAGATGACTCATCTCATTCCAAATCTGGACTGATCTGTTGGGTTCTAGCAGCCCTGGGAATAATCTGACCAAGTACCATTTAGAGATCCATTTGTTAAGAGTCGACCTCTCCTAATAACCAGGCTCTGAACACTGAGAACAGAAAGGTTGAAGAAAAATCTCAAATTTTCAAGTTAATATGGTTACTTTTTTGCACTGTGATTCAAACTCTAGAGGGCTTGTTTGCACGTGTTGCACTTGGCCAGCCACATGGTCACAAATACTATTAATTTAATTGAGATATGTCAGGGAAGATGGTGGACCATTCTAACTCAGTTCTGTCCTGACACTAGGGTTAACATGAAACCTGATATGATCTCCTCATAGAATACTACTTTGGGATGTAGATGTTGTGTTCAAGCACTCGTGCTTTGCTATGGGCTTAATATTGTAAAACAGAGCCACTGACATGGTGTGGGTTAAATCCCAGACAGGAATGAGTAAACAGCCTTGATCAGCCTGAGCTCTACTACTTGCTCCGTAGCTGTACATACACTGCAAAGTAAAGATGGAAACCTAAACTTTACTATTTATCTCAGAAAGCAAGTGAACATGAGTTCAAAGCAGAGGCATAATAGTGTTGTGAGAAGCTAATTCAGAGGCATTGATCCAACAAATGGGAAAGATCCATCTGGGAAAGGGACCATTTTGAACCTAGGTTCAGAAAAGGAAGTTGGTAATGACTTGGTAAGACTAGTAAAACTGTCAGACTTAAAAGAAAAAGCCCTCAGATGTACCAAAGGCACATACAAAAAAAATGTAGAAACTATCATAATATTTTGCATTTAAATGATCTAGTTGCAGAATCCCAGTGAATTCTATTTTAACTACAGACAATCTGGCTTTTCTTCTTTTTTCCCAAATTGATTCTTTATAGGATTTGGCATTTTTTTTCTTGTTTCCATGGTATTTATTATCCAACGATTTGCTTTCTATTCTGGGTTGAGCACAGAATGAAAAGCCTAAGTGCTGGGGCTAGATTACTACTTGCTGTAAATCAGGACAGTAGTATCAACTTCAGTGAAGTCATTGCTTATTTATATCTGACCTTTGAAATTTTATGATGTAGAACATTATGAAGAAACCTCGGAGAGGAAGTCCGTTGGTTTTGCTTGGCATCTTTGTGTTTATTTGTATTGACTTTCAAAATAAACGGGTAGTATAGGGCAAAAAATGTACTACCAGAATTCAGTCACTTAATGCAATACAAAGGAGAAGGGAAAATAAGGGCAGGCTGGACAGCTCCGGGCTCACTCAACAAACGGCAAACGCAACAACACGAGGATGTTTTCGTTTTCACAGGATTTACAGATATTTTCAACGTTCTTATCCCTTTTCAGTGGAAGACGTAGGCCCTACAGTTTAGATGCCACAGCACTCAGCATAGGCAGTATGTGTCTTCCGTTTGCATGGATGCCCACACCTGTGAAAACCTGCGTTCAGTGATTTGCACTATTGCAGACTAAATCAAAGGTGGGGTTTTTTTTCACCTCCCCCACTAAAAAAATATAGTCTTAGCGATTTCTTCTTTGAGACATGCTCAAACGGACAACTTGCCCACCAGTGTGCTTATTTACCACTATGTGAACTGCTTCCCATTTGTGATGTTATAACATCCCTATGGCAACTGCAGCACTTGCTTACATGGGAAAGTCATTTTAGGAAAGTATTGAATTTATTTTTAGCTTCTTTTAGTGAAATCTAGCAGCTGGAAATGAAGTGAGCCAGCACCATGTTACTAGCCAGGGCTTTGTAGAAGAAAGAGCTACTGGTTTCTATCATACTATTTTCATTATTACTTAATTATTTCTTTACTGTGCAGAATACTTGAGTCCTCTCTCTGTCCTTCTTCAGCTGTTAAAATCAATGTAGATTTTATCAAAGGGCTGATTAAAATTGAAATTGGAACTCAAGATGTCATGACACCACCACCATAATTATTTTTATTCTGATGTTTATTTTTTATCTTAATTCCAAGATGCTTGATCGTAACAATTGAAAATCATAATTGAAATCGTGATAACAATGATTAATTGTGAAAGTAATATAAGAATAAGGAAAATGGCTTGTCTTGTGAAAAAAAAATATAAATTTCTTCAGCTTGGGTCTGTCTCAAAGATTTGTATGTTTAGGATCATCAATAATGAAGAAACAAAGTCAGTTCAAGGTCACTTTTCCTTTCCTGCTTGCAGGCAAAAAAAAGTGAAGCTTATTCTCTCTTCAATGTATGTTGTGATAGAGGGAGAAGTAATGAAGAAAGTTAACCATAAACTTCACATCCCATCAAAAGCAGAAGACGTTATACTCAGAAGTTCCTGCTTCATTAATGGTAGAAGAGAAATTCTCATTTAGTCTTGCCATAATTAGAGAGAGTACCATTACTAAAATGACCAGCTTGCAATCACAATTTCAAGTTATTTATCTCTCCTGCCACCTGTATGAAGCCACCTATCACACATATTTGTGTGATTTACTCTTTTCCAAGTGTTGTGAGCATATTTGCTGCATCGTATTTCACAGGGAACCTTGAGAATGCTGCATAAACTGAACTGCTTTTCTGGAAAAGAAATTAACTTGCTTGCTTCTGTATCTTCATGCGCAAAAAGGCAGATACTGAACAAAAGCTGTCAGACACTGTGGTAGGTAGTGCTGTAATGCTTCAAAGCTAAGAGCACACTCCTCATCACTGAATTCATAATGTCGAGGGTAGGAGCTGAAGACGCCGTGCAGCAATCAAGCAGAGGAAGGTTAGGCTTCTGCATCAGGTGTCACAAGTGGTCTGAGCACCGAGACGCTTTAGCCAGCCCACAAGAAGGAATAAGGAGGAAAACATGTCTGACATCCTTTTTCATAGATGAACATAAAAAACCTCCTGTGGCGGTAAGATCCAAAAGTTCAATACCTGCTGTGTAAAGAAGTACTTTCTTCTAGCTATTTTAAGCTCACCTCCTACTAGTGTCATTGCGTGCCCTCTGGTTCCAGTATTGTGGGACTCGGTAAACAACATTCTGCATTCACCTTGCCCTCTGCCTTCGTTAATTTTAAACCTCAGTCTGTCATCCCTCAGCCTTCTCTGCTCTGAAGCAGAGCCCCAGCCCTTCTCTTCTCAGAAGATGGCAGCTCCATCTCTCAATCATCATGCCTTGTCACTGGCCTTTAGTTTCCAGTTCCCTTCCTGGGTCCCTGAATCTTGATTTTTTTGACCCCTCAATGGACTAAAAAATCACATTCCAGCTCACAGAACCTGGTGGTTAGAGTACTGTTTTGGAAATTGCAGGCTGGAAAGGCTTCCTAAAGGCCTACAGCTTCCTCACGGAGGTTCTCATTTGAGAGCCACATGACAGCAATGGCAACTCACTTTTCATCTTTTTCAAGTCAGATCCCAGGATGTCTGCTCTGGGCATCTCAAATCACCTTCACCATGAGCTGAGTTGGCTTGGCAATGACAGGAGTGTTATTAAGCCATGTCCAACAACACAAGGAAGTTTTTGTGTCATTTTGGATATTTAGCTTGTCTCAGTCACTCAAGTTATATATGGCTTTTTTGAGCCTTTCTCCTGAATTTAAGGACTAACATGCTCCTTAAGCAACAGGAAAGCTTTCTTGAATGCTTGCCAGCATGCTCAGAGTCTTGCTTATTGTGCATAAAATAACCATAATGATTTGATATACTCGACTCCTAAGAATAAATATACTTTTTTTTCCTTCTCTAAGCCCCTTCTATGTATAGATTTATGTATAGATTATGTTTCATAATGCTCTCAGCTTTTTTTTTGGCAGCTGTGCTCCAGAACATTTTTGGCATGAACACTTCTTGGCAGTAATACAAACTTTTATTAGACTATATATTTTTTTTTTCAATTGTTCTGGTTTACTATATAAATGTGTGTGTCCCCCCCAGTTGTCTTTCAGTGGATTATAGTCAAAATGCTTAACTTCTTGCGTTAACAGGCAAGGAATTTCCGTGCACACTTTTTTCTTGCATTCAAAGATCTACACATTTATCTACTCCAAGTGCTTTAGCTCGTAAAATATAAAGACAATCCTGAGAACAGTAATTTCTTTCTCAACTAAATTAGCCTAATAAACTTTCTCTCTCTACCCTTGCCAACATACTCAATACTTGTCTAGGAGTATATATTATCGGTGAAAAAAAAATGTGATTTCCTCTTGTCTATTGATGGGTAATTTATTTAGATAATCAAAAAGGTGCTCTATACTGTCACTTCTGCTGATAGTATTGGGAAGTAGATCGGTAAATATTAGGAAATGAACAAAAACAGTAATTTGCACACATAAAAACACTGTCACTTTTCATGTGTATTTCATGTTAATATGCCGTATTGTCCAATGGCAGATGTAGTTGTCTTTCTGGACACTGTATGTTAAATCTATGCAGTAACAGATTGCAGAAATTCAAAATTAAGTTATGCTTCTAATTAAAAAGAGTAAAATTTTTGATAAATATATATTGGGAGTTACTCATCTTCCCATTAAATTTTATCTACTTATACATTCCATTAGATTATATACAGTTTGCTTAATTATTTGCTGCAGTATTTTCCATGAATTACAGTTTAGCTGACTGTATAATTTCCCCAGCTCCTCTTTAAAAAGAAAAAGGTGGATTTGTTTGCCCTTTCCTCATCTTCTGGACCATCAATCATGCTGCACAAGATCTAAAAAACCTTCAGTCCTGGAACTGCTCAGTCCAGTTCCTAAAATATAGCTGGAAATTATACTATTTCCTTAAAAAATTGTCAAATTTCCTTTACTAGTTTTTGCCCGGGACTTTCTCTGAGGGGGATATTGGTTTCCAGTTCCCCAGAGTTTATTGAAATCTGTCTTTTTAAGTCTTCTGGGTTTATTATGGTTTTCCCCTATTTTTCTTCCTACCTCAGTGATTCAGAACCACCATCATCCAAGTTGCATTCAGCCCTTGTAAATTACTCTCTAGTGAGGAGAAGAAAACACTGTTCTGTTGCATTCTTTACTTCCTCTACCGAATCCCCTGCTTATTCCATGAATATACTGAATAGTTTCAAAATTCCCCTCCCAACATATGTCCATTTATCATCCTTGTAAAACCACTCTGATTCAGAGAACTTTGTTCCCTCTTTACAAAAATGTGTATCCACATCATCTCGCTTGGAATGATAGTTCACCACAATCCTTAGTATGATATACTTTTTGTCTTTTGCTGTTATGGACCAGCTGCCTTTGAATCCAACAACATTTTGTACTTCAGAGCAGATATGCGTCTTCTTCCCTTTTCAGTTTCTGACCTTTTATACTAATATAAATATTGATTGTATTGTTTTTAAATTTAGTGTGGTTTAATATTTTATATTATATTAATTGATTAATATAGAATAGCAATTAATACATATTATATATTTACTATTGTATTTTATTTAATTAGTTAACCTTAATATTACATGAATTACGTATTACGACCTATGTGTATTTTGCCAAATAAGTCATACTGTTGATCAAATAGGAAGGCTTACAGATCTAATTATTTATACCTCATATTTCTTGTCTGTAGACATCTAAAACAACCAGCAAACTGAGTTTTCTGTTGTTTGGGAGCTTTTTTTGTCATGTCTAGAACAGTTAGGTTCCCTTCATTTTTTATTTTTTTTTCCCCACATATGAACCACTAAATTGGTTGGTAAATTTATACCAACTATAAGTCTTATTTGTCCAGCCTCTTCTATTTATAGTGGCCATTTTTCTTTCCTGCTTAGCAACTGTATATTCAAAGCAGAATTAAAATAATCTTGATTATGGGACAGATATATTTTTCAACTATCCTGATCATCAGCCCAATAACAACAGCAAGAAGCCAAAGGTAATAGAGCAAAAAGGTGTTCTCAACAATGGTAAAATTAAAAAAGGTAACCAATCCTATTATCAGAAACAGAATTTTACTTGTGAGAAATTAGTCATTAATTTATTTAAAATTCTTAAATTAGAAACTGAAAATTTTATTTTACACAGAACTGTGGAATAAGTATGGGAGATCATAAGGGGAAAAGTCAGGGGGTGAAATTACAATGGAATATATATTAGGAGGATTAATTTTAAACACTTAAAAATAATTGCATAACCTAACCTAGCTGTGTAAACTCCTCTGTAGTTAAAATCAACAAGTAATCACCTCTACAGATGATGTCCTTACATCCTGAGATGTCTAAACATTGTGAATCAGTCTCTGAAACTGCTTATCTTTCTTTCTTAACTTCAGAATAAAAATGTAGGATAAACAGCTCAGGTTGCATGCTGGATTTTAGACAGCTAAAATTAGGTGGGATTAGTCTGGCCTAGTTAATAGCAGCTTGGAGGAAAGGGAAACAGAAGACTCAGGTGTTCTGCAGTGTGAGAAAGGTTAAGTAGG
The DNA here is from genome assembly GCF_964199755.1 of Larus michahellis. Classification (NCBI taxonomy): domain Eukaryota; kingdom Metazoa; phylum Chordata; class Aves; order Charadriiformes; family Laridae; genus Larus; species Larus michahellis. The sequence goes on along the minus strand of NC_133896.1, from coordinate 48,629,881 downwards.
GAAAAAAAATTGGAGGATCACATGGAGAAAGTGTGAGTGAACAAAGCAGTCTGATAAAAATGCTGCTTTCCATAAGGGAAAACAAGAGCAGATTCAGTTCCACAAGAGGGAATTCAAGTGGAAACTCAAGATCCAGCAAGTGGAGAGACCAAGACAGTTTGTACATGCTTGAAATGAAGTAAGGACGTAGAAAGAAAGGCTGAGTCATCAAAATGGGTTGAAGTGTGGCAGTGGTAGGTTGGAGGCAATAATAGAGTTTTCTATGCAAAAGTGGGAAGCAAGGACAGGAAGACTGTGTGTGTTGGCACAGGAGTTTGTCTATGAGAGGACCAGGACGGTGGTTTGGTTTTAGAGAAGGAGTTGAAAATATGGGTGAAGAAGTACGGAGGAGTGATAGGAAAACAGTAGTGAGCAACTACGGAAGGAAGAATTTTAGAAGCTTGGAAAAATGAAACCTAGAGGACTGAGGGCAGAAAAGATCAAGTTGAAAGAGAGGAAGTGGCATGAAACAGTTAGAGGGTTTGGACAGATGGACAATGCCATGTGCATACAGAAGGATTAAAAAATATTGTGAGAACAGTCTGTGGCATAGACAGGAGCCATTTTGACCTTGGGCAGCTGAGGAATCTCATCTAAGGGAAGAAAAGATGTTCAGGTTTCAGTATCAAGAGGAGATTAATAGTTGAAGCCATCAGATAAGAACCGCCTCTGTTTTCAAAAAGGTACAATTGCTTATTTTTTCAGCTGAAAGCCAAGATCTTTTAGCAAAGATGTTTTGTTTTTAAACACTTTCTCAGTTCTCACAAAACGAATACAAATTTTATTATATTTTCATTAAAAAATGCAACTCATAGTGATTTGCTATTGAAAACAATAACAGACTTATTTCTTGTCTACTCCCATAATTTTACTTTTTATTCTTAAAGTACGATATTAATCAATTAACACTAATTCCCTCTCCTTCCTCTCCTCTTCTAAAACCTGGTAAGAGAACCATGAGGTAACAGTCATGTTTTTACCCTGATTTCTCTTGTCTTAAATGTTTTAAGATGTGCTACTTCGATTAGGACAAAATTATAGGAAGTTAAAAGACAAGGACATCAGTGATAAAACTATTACTGTAATATGCAGAAAAGAGAAAATACAGCAAATGTAACACAATTTGTTTCCTTTTTCTTTTCCAATAAGCAATTTTGCAGCATAAGTGCTGAAGAAGAATCTAAGCCCTTTTTCTTTGTATCAACAAGGCTACAGAATTATTCTATTGAATATTAACTCTGAAGATGATCTTTATGGAGAAGATTTTTCAAAGGTACAAATTAGATTTCAGATGCCCAAGTGTAATTGATCCTTAGTAGAAATGGAGTACAAAACCAGTCTCTTTATTCTTAAAATTCTTCCCAGTTTCTGCATCTGTGTGTGTGTATGTGTATATACAAATACACATATATACACACATCTGTATATATGTATGTATGTGTATAAGTTTGTGTGTGTGTACATATGTATAAATGTGCTACCTTCAAATACCTACAGGAAAATCGATACCTCAGTCAATCAGGAAAATTATTGTTGAAATTGAAGTGGAATAGAAGAACCACATTTTCCTTTTGACCTTGAGTTGAAGTAATATGGATCTAAAAGCAAGAACAAGGACATTTTGAGCCATAAACTTCAAAAGATTTAATTAATAATAATAAAAGTAATGGGTAAATGACTGCCATCTATCATGAGCAGAAGATCTAGTTTGCTCCCCAGATCATATCCATTTGGAAAGAAACTTGAGACAGTATCAGTTTTAGGTTATGAGAAATTTAGCCAGACAACTACTCGCCTAACTTATTTGGCACTCATTGTTTTTGTAATTGTGTGTATATTGAGATTGGATTTTCAGTACTTCTAGGCAATATGCCATTTAATTATCTATATAATAACCCTTAATACCTGGAAAGGAAATGGAAAGAGTTATTAAATTTTTTCTGGCTAGTACAATGGGTAAAGTTTTCAAAAATCTGTCAGGGCAATTGCTCCTTTTCAGAGGGATAGGACATGAGGGTATTTCCTCTCAACTTCAGCGTGTAAGAGTTCTTAATTAACATTTCTGTCTTTTCTAAAATAACATATCTTTTTCTGCCCAGCTTGTGGCTTCCATTTTAGCTATATGCAGGTACAGCGATGTGATTTCACAATTAGTGCACTTTAAGAAGTAATCTATTTAAATAACAGTATGAACATTTTACACGAATACATGACGTTCAGTCGAATTCTGAGTATTAAATAAAGAGAAAATAAAAAGCACTGGATGCTGGAGTTGGGAAGCAGAGGTTCAGATTGTGTAACATAGGTAACTTTAGGTCCCTCGGCCATTGATCTCTCAAAAATGTACCGAGAGCTCACTCTTGAAAAGAAAAATGTTTCTATTGTCTGGTGTCCTACTTTTTACACAGCCTAATTGAACAAAATAGTCTAAAATGGAAACCAACTATTCCTAGAGAGCAGAAGGGAAGCATAGTGGATTGCCGTCAGGCAATGATTTTAATGACTTTAAAAGAACTTTTAATGTAATGAGTAGTGAAACGGTTGCAATTAAGTGTTCCACACCCAACCTCCCCTCCCATGGACTGTCAGATTTACAGATTAGTGATGACTTCAAGTTCCTGAAAAACTAGCTGTTTCCCAGTTTTTATTGCTACGACTCACATAAGAAAGAATAGATTCAAACTGTGTGAACTCAGTGAGTTATTTACATTAAAAGAATGATATTTTTATGGCATTTGTATGTGTTTTGACTGACAGATTTTTGTGCTACTCTCTTTGGACTCTGTTACACATCATATTCCAGAGAGCCTTGGGAAATGTGTTTCCGTCATAGGCCTGAGAGATTAATATAGACTGCGTTGTTGCGTTAAATAAAATTTTGATGAAATTACTCAGACGCTAATAAATTCTCCTTCAGGTGATCTTCTGTGGTCGTATCAGAGCAAAAATTACTGAGGTAACGGAAATGTACTTTTCACAAGAATGCCAAAAGGTATCCCTCAATGAATATTTTTAGTTGTTTGGAATATTCCTGTCCAAATGGCATGAACAATTTTGAGTAAAAATACCTAGATATACAGGCTTTCTGTTGATGAAGACTGTTAAAACTTTTGTTCAGAAAATCAGAGGCTTGGTGCGATCAAGGTGACGTTGTGTAGTCCCTGCTTTAAAAATAATCTCATAGCATTGACAGATTCATAAACTAACAAGTAACGGCAAGGTTTCTGCTCTTAAGAGAGCAATTTGGGCATTTGAAGATCTAAAAGCCGTGAATTTGCTTCATCCTTATAAATCCTATTTCAACCAATTACCTGAGCAAAGAATTGCAGAATGCAAAAAAGGGAATTTTAGGACTGGAAATTCTTCTGACTTCAGAGGGCTCAGATCCCAGGCACGGTCACGAGCTTTTTTTGTTTGTTCACAAAAGCGTAGCAACACATAAATGCCTAATACCCATCTTTATAAGGCATTTTACCTCCTAAAAAAAAAAAAAATTCCAAAGCATTTTTTTTAATTCAAGGATGCCAGTATACATGACAAAAATACTGAAAAATGTAGTATGGACACATATGATACCTACTTTTCTTTACGCCCAAACAGAGGTTCAGCAAGAAAAAAAAGTGTGGTGTGTGAGTGTCATACATAAGAGAAAGAAAACACTGCATTGTGAAAACTGGAAGGGAGGGAAGTGGGGGAAGACAAGAGAAAGGGATTGCCTGTGTCAGGACAAGGCAGGACAGGACAAGTCACAACAAGCACCTCAACAATCTCTGCAGTCTCCTCCCACACCAAGAAGTCCGGCTGCCCGTGCCCCCGGCCAGCCCTGAGATGGTGCCTCCGAACAGCCCTGCACCATCACCTGGGAAAGAGCTGCATGAAGATGGTAGCCGGGCCGTGGCTGTCCCCAGCCACTGCCACCATCCCTGCCCTGCCCGCCTTGTGCAGGTGCTGCAGGGCTGAGCCCTTGCTGGGGACAGCACGGCGCTGCCTGTCCCCACCAGCCCCCCAGCCCCGGAGCAGTCATCTTCTGCCTGACTGTTCCCTGACGGCTTAGGCATATGCTGAGAGAGAGAAAACAAACAATATCCATTTTAATAACTTCCAGTCTTAAAGAATAGCTTAAAATACAGATATATTGGTCTGTCTGTCTGTCTATCTATCTATCTCTCTATGTCTCTATCTATAAATAAAGCCTAATATCTGCCATATCACTCAGAATTGCCTGCGGGCTAAGCACTGTATGCCATAACAAGACAGTTTTTCAACACTTCTGGAAGCAGTTTTTCTTTGAAATCTTGGTATTTATTAGAATACATTTCCCCAAATGCTGACACATCAGCATTATTCTAGGTTTTTTTCGCAAAAGTATTATTTCTTTCTCCTCAGTCTTAATTCTTTCAAATTCACATTCAAGTCTGCTGCTAACATTCCGATTTGCTGCATTATTACATGCTTAATGTACTGTAATGGCAGATATGCAAAAATTTATCAGCCAGTCAGCATGCAGTACATATAATACATTTAAATTCCCTTTAAAAATAAGTTCTGTTCACTAACAGAAAAACGTAAAGTACTTTCTACCAATTTATAGACTAAATTGTTAAAATGAGTTATAACAACCGCATTTGTTATAATAAGTATCTCTGTGGGAAGCTAATTCAGAGATAGAATTATGAATTATAATTTAATTTGTGGAGAAACAAAAAGATATATTGTAGGATGAAAAAAGTGGTATGAATAAGGTTGCTGGCAATTGCCATTTTTAAAACAACCCCATAAACTGCCGAGCTGTGGAATTTGCGAGAACATCCTTCTCCTTTACAAAAAAAATCAAACTCGAGGGCTACCTTACAACTTCACGCTCCAAAAGTAAAATGTTAAGTAACTTTTTCACTTGGTATTTGAAACAGAAAGCTAGCTGAACTCTTAAAATGTGTATCTATGTGTGCATGATATATATAAAATAATATGCTTAGCTAGAGGTGTGATTCCAAGATAGGAACGTGTTTTCATCCCTCTTACTGATTTCCCTGCATTACTTTTCAGTTGAAGTTTCACTTCTGCTATTTGGCAAGTGCCGTTTCTCTATATCTAGAGAAAAAAATTAAACTCTTTCAGTCATTAAACTATCATTTTTGTTGTTCGGGTCTTGTGAAAAAAAAACCCACCATTGAAAGCAAAAATCCCTTTAAAACCATATTACTATTGTTGCAAACTATTTATTAAGCACAAAAGACTGTGCTTGGCTCTGTACAGAATAAGGAGACATAAGCACTATTGCTAATGAATTTGTAGACTAACCTTAATTTCTGAGAAATACATGGGATCTTAACCTAATTTTTGTCCCCCTTTTAGTTGCATTTGTACTTACTCAAATTTTATCATGCCTGCAACAGTTAGCTTAAGTTATTTTTCAAATAACTTAATTTGAATGACTTGAATTTGTCTTCTAAAACTTCATATATATCTGTGCTTATTGATAGTTTTTCATGCTTGCTATAGCATCACTTCTTCTTCTCTCAAAACTGCTGTTGCCTCAAAACCACTTTTTCACCTTTTTTCCCTTCTTCTTTCATCACATTCATCAGAAAGAGAACTATTTAATACTTTTTCACTCTTTTAATCTTTTTCCTCAATGGAAAAAAAAAAAAAAAACATAAAGTCATCGTCAGGCAACACCCAAGACAGTTCTTTTCTCCCTTTTGCCCCACAGCAAGCACAGCAGCTGTCTGGAGAGGGGTGTGCAAATCACAGCACAAGTAGCCTTCTCTCCAGCTGCAGGTTTGACCTTACCAATTACCTTCTTCCTCCTGAAGGAGCCATGCAATTAATTGGGTAGAAAGGAGGTGGGGTTTTCCATCTCCAGTATTTTTGCCCAGAAGCTGATTTTTTTTCCTTCAGACTTCCATATTGCTTTTTGCAGAACATACGTTGGTCTATATTGCCTGCGTTCCTCAGCTTTCAGCCTCTGTTCTGCCCTATGGATTCCTTCATTTTGAGCCTCAATTGTTATTCTGCCCCTTTATCTGAATGTTCCACTTAAATTAGTTTGCAGATTATTCTTGAGGTTTAAGTTTGTTTCTCTGACCAACCTCCCCAAAGCCTGGAGGCACAAGTTCCATGACATAGCCCTGCCGAAAATTTGGAAATTTTTAATGCTTGCAAAATTACATATAATAACGTTTCTCGACACTATTGGTTGTGTCGCTCTTTACTTTCTTACAAACAAGCTATCACCACAGACACTCTTTCAGTTTGAGGTGACAGAATTCCAACAGTTTTTCTACTGTCCTCGCTTTGGGGCTCTATTTCTGTTAATTAACTCATTTCCTACCATATGAGTCACCTACTTAGACTCGAAGTGACGGTTTGTTTTACTGCTAACCATACTCACTTGTTTTGTTGTCATTCTCATAAGCTTTCCTCTTTGCCACCATGTTTCATATATGCTGGGTGGTGGCATGAAAGGGCTACATGCTTCTAAATAAACTAGTCTCTTTATTACTTATTTACAAGGATGTTCTCACTATTGCTAGTGCAGCTCTGAGCAAAAAGATTGAGGCTTCCTCCAGGTACTGCATCCAAGCTTTTTTATACGAGTTCCTTAGAAAGTGCTAAAAACTGTCTCCACTAACCCAAAGTGGTCCTTTGGAATTTGCTGTACATGCCTGGCTCCACCAAAGGTTGTTACTAGATAAGCAGTATTGTTTCCTCTGCAGAAGTGATGTAGTCCAAGAAGGAAGCAGACAGCACCTACTAACTGTATCATAAAATCAAGGAATACATAGTAAGGTACTTCCCCATCTGGGCTTCAGTTAAAAACTGCCAAAAATGCTTGAGATATGTATGTATTATAGTTATAAATTATAAATTATTATTATTATATTAAATACTCTTGTAATATTATTTAAGATATATAAAACACTTAAATTATATATATAATTAAAATTATGAATATTCTTTAAATAAGAACTTACTGTGTATAAAGAGTATTTGTATACCAAAACCTGATTTTTTAAAATATTAATAAGCAAAGGCCATGAAATATAGGTATGTGTGGTCATCTAATTAAAGAAAGCAAAATGCGCTTTTATCCATTTGCTTCCTGTTCTTCTCAGCTCAAATGTAAACATCCGACCAATTTTTATTCTCATTCACAGGAAATGTAGGTCTTACAGAATGCATGGTCAATGGTTTCAGGTTTCTATTATAACTTTTGTCAACTTTTCACTACAGTAAGTAAAATCAGGCAAAATGTTCTGATACTTTCAAGAACATTTTACATTTTCCTTATTAGTTGAAGTAGGGACGAATCAAGAAGTGAAATTTAATTCAAATGTTAGAGTTGGCATACATTACCTGCAAATGGCTGGTTCATTCAGGCTGAATTAATTTAGGAAGATTTCGCCTGTTGCACTGTTAAGGAACGATACACTCCAGGCCCAATTTTGTGTGTTTTCACCCCTGGCACTTCAACTTCAGTGTCCTGCTTCTCTTTTGTGTACATTAAACAGGTATTTATCTCCATTGCCAATGCACACACGTGCTAGCTAGCTCACATCATGGGTGCCAAGGTCATTTAAATTATCTTCCTATATTTGCTCATAACCAGGTGGATAACTGATCTTCACTTAGTAGATAGAAAGTTAGGGATCTAGGAGTAAGTGCCACCTGTAGTCTTCCATGACCAGAAAAGAATGCGGCTCTTTTGCATCTTCTGTACTAATGACTTGCACGGTACAGTCAAGGCCACTTTTTGCACCTAAATTTGTGAAGCTTTAGCAAAAGAGATCTCTAAATAATCAAGTCAGACTTCCTGCATATCTTGGGCCACTACATTTGGTGCATCTGTAGAATCCAGTGGAATCTCATGAAGGCTGAAGAGCCTTCAAACCTCATCTCATTTAATTTAAGCATTTCTAACACACTAAGTTAAGAAAAAAGAAAACTTTCTTCAAGCAAGAAGAACTCATAAAAAAAAAAAAACCTGACTTTGATCAAGAGAGATGTTTGAGTCTGAAACTGCATGAATTCGGTGGCAGTTTAAAGGCAGAGACCACATGCAGTTCTCAGCTAGGGTAACTGAAATGATTTTGCCTTGACTTTACTGTCCTCTTATCAGGATGCAAGCACATCTTTACTTACTTTGAGTAAACCAAGACATTGTTCCATAAGCACTGGGGCTACTCAAGTGTTTATCTTCTCAGAGCTCATCATTATCATCATTAATTGAATTTGATATCAAGAAGGGGCCAAATTTGACTGAATCCTTCCATGCATCAGAAGACTTCTAAAGGCTTTTTCCTGTTTTAATTCTTTGGTACCTAATCAGATATAAATTCATATGGTAATTTTCCTTTCATTAGGACACACACTCCTTTACCCAGCTAGATTTTAATGATGTACTTAAGAATTTCTTTGTGAAATTTCCACCTCTGTGTCAAATTAGTCTGAAATCAGTTAACAGGTTCAAAAGTTATTAGAAGTTCAGGGAAAGATGTGGTAGGCAGACTTATTATGATGAGACAGAACAAATATGAAAGTCTTCTGAAAGAAACACAAATTTAAAAGCTAATAAAGGAAATTTGTTCATTTATTAAAATTCCTCTGTTTTGATTTATGATTCCTAAATCAGTAAATTTTCCTTATCAATATCAAATAATTGTCTTTCTTGTTGCTGTAATCCAAAAATAATCTCATAACACTAGTCATAGTAGTTGTGATACTGGGGAAGGTCTAGTACTATGATAAGTATTTGGTGATATGTCATATTCTGTACAGAAAAATATTTAATTAGAAAGCATTTTGAGGTTAGATTCCATGCATTCTTTGTTGTCTTCTAAAAGCTTAATGAAATTTAGTGCCAAGAACTAACACTTTTGAACTTTCTTTTTGACTTTACTTGGTTAAATGCTACAACTGATTCCTAGGCTGATATGGGAAAAAATGTTAATTTCAAATCAATCCTAAAAGGAAAAGAAAATGCAGGAAAACTTAAACAAGGTATCATTTTGACCATGTATTATGTTGATTGCCAGCTACGGAAGTATGTGCTATCTTACTGATGTCAAAACAAGAACAAACCTCTGATAATCTTAGCATACGTAATAAATCATAGAATCATAGAATGGTTTGGGTTGGAAGAGACCTTAAAGATCATATAGTTCCAACTGCCCTGCCACGGGCAGGGACACCTCCCACTAGACAAGGTTGCTCAAAGCCCCATCCACAACTTCCCTCGGCAACCTGTTCCAGTGCCTTGCCACCCTGACAGTAAAGAATTTCTTCCTATTATCCAATCTAAATCTCCCCTCTTTCAGGTTAAAACCATTACCCCTCATCCTATCACTACACTCCCTGATAGAGAGTCCCTCCCCACCTTTCCTGTAGGCCCCCTTTAAGTACAGGAAGGCCTCTATAAGATCTCCCTGGAGCCTTCTCTTCTCCAGGCTGAAAAACCCCATCTCGCTCAGTCTGTCTTTATAGGAGAGGTGTTCCAGCCTTCTGATCATCTTTGTGGCCCTCTGCTGGACTTGGTCCAACAGGTCCATGTCCTTATTATGTTGGGGGACCCAGAGCTGGACGCAGTACTCCAGGTGGGGTCTGAGGAGAGCAGAGTAGAGGGGCAGAATCATCTCCTTCAACCTGCTGGCCACACTTCTTGTGATGCAGCCCAGGATACAGTTGGCTTTCTGGACTGCAAGCACACATTGCTGGGTCAAGTTGAGCTTAAAGAAACATTCTTTTGTCAATCATTCTTGTGTTTATTAGGGTTTATTTGCCTTGAAAAAGAGCCAGACCACATGACACACATTTACACCAGATAGATGCACGGCTTTTATTTACTGTTGGACACTTGCTAAGGCATTGAGGAACACTGCAAATATTTGTCTATCAACATGAAGGGGGAAAGAACAATTGTCTCAAGTACGTCCTATACACCCAAACTGTCCCAAGGTCTTCAAAACTGAGCTCTGAAATCTTATGAAAGTTTAATATTTCTGAACCTCAGCTCTTAGGTGGTTTGCTCGTGTTCACACAGAGAAATTGGTGGTATATCTGGGAAGTAAATTCAGATTTTCTAAGTAAAAATTAATTCCTTCAATCAGTCTAATGGTCCTACGGCGGACACTAAGGAACAGAGACCAAGAAACAAAAATACATAATTTAAGGTAGGAAATGGAGTTTGCAGAGAACTACTCTTTTTGTCCTGTATTGCTCATATTTATTCAGATGCTAGTCAATATTCTCTCTTAGTTTAACTGGTGGAAGAAGCATATTTAGAAAAAAACCAGAACATTTTAAAGGTAGTGGAGATGTCTCATCTTCTGTCTTACAGAAGAACTACAAGTACTTTCCCACATTAGGGATATCTTCAGTGTCTAAACAGGCACCCAAAAGGGTAAGAAATTCAATAGCAATTTAATTTATGACATTTTTTCAGGCAGTCCAAGACGCTTTTAAGGCTCCGTTTAAATTCTCTTGATTTCTTCTTCACTTAGAGTTAAGGTAAGAACTGCCTCCTGATGACTTTATATCTTCACGTAATGAAAACCCTTTATATCATAAAAGTAGTTTTTTTATCTTTCTTCTAAGTTATCACATATGTTTCTTAACAGCATCTGAAGACTTTTGTTCCTTTTAGATGAAGCACTATAAATTGCAGCTCTGTTTCTCTCATTGATGTGTTGGAAAATGGTAATAATCTTGGTGAGCAGCAGGAGTTGACATTCTTGTATCTTACATTTTCCTCCAGTTTTGTTTGTTACCTTTGTCAAGATAACAGCTCTCTGACAATCCACAGTTTGCTGCCAAATATATTTTTCTTCCCAGTTCTCCATTAGGGTGTTTTTCAGGTAAAATGCTGAGAAAAACAGATAAACAGAGGCACCACGACAATTAAATGTACTCACATCAATTATTAAAGCTTTACAAAACAGGCAATCTGAAGTCTTTTTAGTCTTCTAAAGACAAAATAAATGGTGGGAGCTTTTGTTTGTTTGTTTGTTTGTCTTACACTATTTTGCATAATTTAGAGACCTTTTTTAGCTTTACAGTAGGACTGATTTTCCATCATCAAACTGAACTCAAGGCTCCTTCTGGTGCCAATGTCGTACTGAACACAGGGAGACATCAAAGAGATTATTTTTATAACACAACCATCTAGGGTAGTATCCTGCTGACTTAATTTTAGCCTGTTAGAAATTAGGCACATAATCTAACCTAGTCATCTGGGCCCCCTCAGGGGGCAATAGAAAAAGAAAGTAGTTTCTAGAGGGCAATTTATCCTACTTGTCTTAGGTATTTATCATAGGAATTGGAGACACTGTCATATTAGTTTTGCTTTGATTAAACAATGAATCCCATTGTTAAAAAGCCTTCTTTGTTTGTTTTTTTTTTCCCAAGACACAATATTTCTGTAAGATCATTATTTCCTTGCATATTACTGCAGTAGCCAAAGAAGAACTGGTAAAGAGAGAGGAAAGCACAGTGAAATATCTTCCCACTATTTTCCCAGGCTTAATCATGTGAATCCGGGTGTATTTTTGATGACCTCTCTGTTTTAGTCAATCACGCAGATAGGGAAAAAATTCTACACACTGCGTTCACAGTCAAGTTTCGTATTTCAGGTTTTTAAGAAACAGCCCAAAGGCACTGATCAAGACCAGATTCATTACATTGAGATGTGTCCACTTTGCCCAAGGCTTTGCAAGTGATCATGAGTGGTTAATGTGAGCCAGTATCTGCTGTGTAGTCAGTGATGTACAAGTGAGTGACAGGGCAGTCGCCTTTCCAGCTACCCTGAGTTACCTAATCCAGATTATCCCCTTTCCACACTGGGTCACTTGAGGACAGCCCCGACTGCTGCCCTCGCTACAGGACAGACAGATGAAACCCAGGCTTCTGGATTCGTAGCAAGAGGCGGTACCAACTCTGCCTTTGCCACCACTCCTCACTGAGATTCACCTAAATTTCTCCAGTAACATCATTTCTTCATCAAACTATTATGGAACAGGTAACAAGGTGAGTCAAATGTCTGCAACAGACACCATGGAAAAAACAGAGGGTAAAAGATGAGTATTACAGTAATAAGAGCAGATGATACAAATTCCAAAGGTGGTTGTCTCATTTCTTCACAGAATACAATGGGAAACTGCAGAAACTGCCCGAAGTTTCTTCAGTACTGCAATACAGTTCCTCTCTTTAGGGGCCATACTAGAGAAATGTCTACTTGGCAATTTGACTGTTTTCATGTATTCCATATACTATTCAATAAATACAGGTGTGGGATTTCTTATTGACTAATTCTGTAATGATCTTTGGAAACATTACCCCTTGGGTAACAGCAGTAGTTTATGACAACTATTCATATTGAAGACAACTGTTTAATTAAAAAAGAAAATTCAGGTTTTTTTCTTTGAGGAGTATGCCTGGCAACCACAAGTTTCTGAATATTAACATAAGACGCTTAGTGTTTAATATAATACATCAACAATAATGAAGGTACATCCTATAATTGAAGAAATGAGCCACTGGCAGAGTGAGAATTAGCCTGTATGAATAACAAGAGGCAGTGAAATGAGAAACATATTTCTTACTGCTTTTATTAAATTGAACAGTCAAACACTGGCACTTTGAATGTTTGTGCAATTCCTTTTAAAGATCAGCCAGCAATATCCAACTTTCATTCTTTAAATTTTACATAATGTTTTGGTGCCACAGTTTTATTTTATAGTACAGAAATACATGTTACATCTTCCATGGTTTTCTTATATATGTGTTGCCAGCTCCTGCAATTTATCTGGGGCCTTTCTCTCTTTAATACATTCTCTTAAACCTCAGCTCTTGGAGATAAGGAACAAAAATTTAATTCCAGTTTTCAGTTAAAAACTAAAAAAAAGTACTCTTGACTGAAAATAGTAGTTTGAAAGTGTGCTATGAGCATACGTACAGCCTCAAAACCCACGAGGAAAGTAAAAAAAAAATTATGTTTTAATTTTTATTTTGGATGTGTTGAGGATGGACTTAACCCATGATTTTTGAGTGTCTAGAGCTGAGAAAACTGTAGCATCACCCATCCCTGTCAGAAGGGATCTCCCTGTCAGAGAATAACTGTGGTTGCTCCATTCAACTGTCTTGCAATTCTTTGAGATGAAGCTTTACTGTAATAGCATGTTGTCTCTGAAAATCAATTTTATCTTTTTTATAAAAAGCAATATAAGATGCAAAAGAGAGAATTAGTGTGTCCTTCAGTATTTGGTTTGTGTTTTGGTGCCCACCAGTTAAGTCAGGGAAGTGTAAGGAGAGTAACCAAGGCAGATTTTTTGATCATCAGTATTAAAACCAATGTAGATGAACACATATAACAAGAGACAGGAAAAGGTAAGGTAACTATTATGTTACATATGTAAATACATCAGACAAGTCCCCAGAGGTTGTAGTGATCTGCCTAGGAATATATTATTTGGGGTTTTTTAATTATTGTCTCACATCTTCTTCAGATAATGGAAAGACACATCAAGGACTCTCTAGCACATTTTTAAGTGCTTTATTTTAATGCTTATTTGCCTTTTGTTTTTGCATAATGCTTTTGAAGAGAACATTTCCTTCTGCTGTAGATAGGATTGTTCTATTGTCACTTTGCCAGCTGATGTAAAAGCATTTCTAACAAATACTCAAAATTAGAAACCAGAGAGGAGTTGCTTGCAGACAGGTATAGTACAGCAGGAGAAAAAGCCTTCTGGACCCCAAGAAAAGATTATTTTACACAATACTTATACACAGTACTTAAACAAGCAGGAATTTTGCCATCTTATCCACTGGCTGCAGAAGAAGGCAGGGTAACAACGAAAGAAGCTTTGAGGAGCTTGCTAAAGGGAAAGTGAATGAAAAGACCCTCTCATGGGCTCTGCTGTCGTGATTTGCTATGGACAAGATCATGAAATAATTCTTTCTTTAACCTGTGTTGGATTCATTTAGGAACAATTTATTTTAAGTCACTGATCTCGCACTGATTTTAACCCGTGCAGGATGAGAACAACTCTCTTCAAGTCATTGAATCAGGAAGGATTGCTTGTGAATTAAGGAAATAATAATTCCTGAGGCAGGGTTACAAAAAACAAGCCATGAACAAAAATTGGTAAATTAACATTGTCATTGTTTTTGCAGCAGAATGAATGAAGTCAAACACATTAAAAATCTTCCAACAGTGTTACCATCAAGCAAAGTTGTAGAGGGGAGACGTTCTTAAGGTGTATCAACAGAAAATACTTCTGCATATATTCCAGCATATTGAAAACACAAAAATTTACATTTTAGTATGTATTTTCAAAAACATTCCCATGCTAAGAGGAACATCAAGCCACAATTTTTTTCTGGTAAATTAAAAAAAAAAAGAAAGATTCATGTGGGAAGGATAAAGATGCTATTGGCTTTCCTTTTTAACAGAAAGTTATTATATAAGTTTCACTGTAGAACAGGAAAAAAAAAAAAGTAACCACTTTAAAATAGATGATATTTTGGAAAGTACTTTATGCCAGTGTATGTTAAGAAAATGGGACCCCAACGCAAGAAATGCTGCAGTTTGACAGAACAGGGGCATATTCCATTAGCAGTAGGCATTTTTAAAGAAAACTTTCTTTCTTTCTTAGTTTTATTTAAGAAGTAAGTGCAAGCTGTCATGTTCAAAAGCCTTATTGCATGATCATCTCCTATATGTTCTCTCCACCAGGACTGCTGTCACTAAGGATTGCCAAAGAATCCAGGTGGAGTTAGTCAGCTTCTTCTAGGGAAGAAGAAATATGAAAGATGCCATCTACCCAAAGTTTACCCTGACTTTAATTCGGATTGGAGGCGACAAGCCAAAAAAGCTTTTATTGTTTTGTGATAGAGGCAGACTTTACGGAAATGTCACGCATTATTTCCCCGAGTTTCCAAGCTGAGACTTTTTTAGTCATGTTCAAAAAATCAGTCAGTGGAAGGTTCATATGCTACACTTTCTTTTATGGAGGAATAAAATGAGGAAAAAAAATGTATATCAACAGAAGTCTTTAAAAGAAGTCTTAGCATTGCTTGCTGAATAGGCAGTACTGAGGTTCTAAATATCTTGGCTATCCCCAAGCGCATGAACATGTGAAGTGAATGACCACAGCTAACTTATTTATACCCTAATATCCAAGAAGCACTGGTAGAGACAATATCAAATTAATTATGGTATTTTTATTTTTTCACTTGGCTTTCATAATGAGTTTTTTCTGGCAATTTTGCTATAGATTGTGCATTGATATAATCACACCAAACAGAGACTGAAATTTTTAAATAAAGAAAATCATGCTGTTGCTTTCTTTTTTCAGAAAACATTCTGAAACATAACATTCTTGAGGCCAAAAAGAAGCTAATTACAAATTTAAAATCAAGGGTCTAGACTCTGAGCCAAGATAATTGTATCTGGTCTCACTGTCTTTGCTCTCAGATGAATGTATTTGTTACAATAAACTCCTTTGCCTCACAAGAAGGTGATGAAGATCTAATCAATATTTTTTGCAGAAGAGGTAAGACTCTGAGGTTTTTAAAAATTTACTTGTATGTGCTTATTAAAAATGCCTGCCGAATGCTGAAGACATTATTCAAACATCAGTCAAATATTTAAATTTCACACCCAGTTTAGACAAAAAACTCAAGAAAATAACTTCACGTGGATGTGTTTTGGAGTTCTGGGATCTTACAAGGGTGATGTTTGTTGTAGCATTCATTTTCTACATGACACAAACTGTCTACATGGAGACAGCAAACCTAAACAGGTAGGATTCACCTCACTAATTTTAGTGATCTGTGAGTCCAGTCTAAGTTAGTCATGTACTTGCCCCTGTATTTTATACAGAGGTTTGGACACCTGCTGAGAAAGATTCTTCTGGCCTTGGAGACAGATGTATGACAGGAAACATCAGTTGTCCTCCAGAAATGACCAGTGGCCATGGAGGCAAATTATGAGTCTGAATCTAGAAATATATGAAGTAAGGGTAAGAAGAATCCCAGCCCACATGATTAGCTTAGGCTGAGCTTTTAACTTTCAAATTAATAAAAGGCAAGATCACCCTTGCAGCCTGGGGCTATTTACATAATGCAGGAGCTGCACAGCCACGTGACTGAATTTGTTTCTTTTTAAAAGGGCATATATCCATACACGTGCAAATATGTGTGTGAGGGTACAAGTCTGTTTCTAAATAGCAAGGTAGAGGTAGCACTTTAAAATAATATTTAGCCATACACTCAGGTTTCTTCAGTTATAAGTAAAATAAAAGGAACTTTATTAGGACCTCAAATGCAAACATAGTCTATAATTCCCCCATTATTTACCCAACTGCCTTTGACCATTCCTTATTATGAGACTTTGCTAGAATAAAGGAACTGTAACTGATGGACCTCTGCAGTTCAGCAGGTACAAGAATGACACGATGAAGCTTCAATCAAATTGGTGTAACAGCTGCTCTTTATGACACCGTCTGAGATATACCCTTGAGTGAAACCTGTTGTCTTGGCTCTACCTTCCCACATCGCCGCCACCCTTTCAAATATTTCAAATATCAAATCAGCTAGAGCGAAGAAGCTGTAGTTCCCTGCCTATCATTACTTCTAATGCTCTGTCTTGTCTGTAATTATCTTAAACATTTGCTAAAGGAGGGCTAATGCTGTGAGCTTGCCAGAAAAGTACATTTAAGAGAAAGTAACTCTTCCATTTAAAAAAATCAGGTGAATCATTTGAACAAAAGCAAAACAGTAATAGTCATCATCAGAGATTTTCACATCAAAGTTAATGGGAAGTTTACAGACAAAATTCCCATGTGGCTTTGAAAATTGACATTCTGGCATAGCAGTTCTTCTGAATTCAGTAGAATTGCTTCTATTTACAACACCTTTTGTTTTAATGAGTGTACTCTTGCTTTACATATTTACAGGGTCTTTTCCCCCCCGCCCTTAAGTCTTTGAAGCATCATTACTGAGGAACAAACAATAAACCCATGCCCATGTTAGCGAACAGTGATTTCTGGGTTGTTCACTGATCCTGGTGGAACTACATATCCAAATGACAGTAAGTCCCTGTCTAGCCAGTAGTTGATTAAACACAAGGAATGTACTGGAAAAAAATCAGGCTGACCTTTCAGTAAGCACTCACAGGGTTAAGTCCTTTAACAAGACTGTTTAAATCAGCTAATTTAGTAATGGCACTTGTTTTGTGTAAAGTGCAAATGCCTCCAAAAGCTAAATACAGAGGTTATCATTATTTACAATGACTGATATACTAAAAAAAAAAAAAAAAATTTTGGCTTTGAAAAGTCTTTTCTTTTCAGTCAATATTACTTACATTAGTTTTTTTAATCCAGTTTTCTACAGTCTCATTTTGAAGGTGTTGAGCCATAAAATGGTTCTTCCAGAGGCCAGTGAAAGCTCTGAGTACATACCACCAGTAAAGATCGGACCACATGAATAACTAAGTTTGTTTTGATATGTTTAAGTTCTGTTGTTTGTGTCTGAACATTATGGTCTAAGATTCCAACATCACAAAGTGATTTCTCATAAAAAATTTTTATGGTTGTCAGTAAACATAGATAACTCATTACAAGAGTAGTTAAGAATTTCTGTTTTGCTTAGCACCTTGTGTCAACAGAGGCTGATACATGCAGAGATGTGCATCCTACAGCTAGCTAATAGTTTTTCGATGTTTTAAAATAATTTTCTTCATTTTCTGGAGTAAAAAAGTAATACAAAGTTCTAAAATTGCAATATTTTTCTCTGATATTTTTATCTAACACAAAAGCATTGCCAAAATACCTCTCCTATATGCAAATGCATGACGATGGTCCATCACAGAAATGTCACTCTCTCCAGTCATCACAGCTGCTTAATGATATATAGCACTTCTATAGAAATAATTAGTAAACACAGGAATCACATGGCTGAAATTAGAGTGAAATTCAGGAGACGGGATGTAGCTATTTAAATGTGGATTTGTTAATAACACCATAGTGAATTCTTGGAGTTTTGTTTTTCATATTTTCCTCTTATTTCACAACATGACAGTTTGTATTTTACCTGCAACGGTGTTCTTGAGCAAGAAGATCGCTTTTGTAGATGAGTTTACCAAATACACTATGAAAAAACACATAGCAAAGTAATTATGAAATAATTTTCATCAGAAAACACCGTTTTGACAAAATTAGGTAGGTAACGATGATCCAGTTCAGAGACATTTAAAAAAAAAAAAAAAGTACTTGTGTGGGCTTGGTTTTTTTTGTTAATTAAACTTGAAGACCAGTTTCCTGTAAGTTCTCACCTTTATTGCCCTCCTAATTTTCCCTGTTGTCCTTGAATATCCTATCTTCCTAAAGGGCAACTTCCGTCTTTCACGGCTTCTGCAGCCCACACGCCCAGGGGGAGGACGGGAGTGAAATGTGGATCATTATTCTACCTAGGGAACATTGCAAAGACTAAGAGCCCTCTTGCTCTTTTGAGGAGACTATTCAGCCCTCTTTCCCTCATTGTTGCCTAATTTCACATGAAGTCATACCGCAGTGCAAAAGATTTTGTTATCTAATTTATTTTATGTTCTTCTATATTGCAATTAATGTTTAGATTTCTTATAAATAAGAGCATTTTGAGTTCCAACTGTGTTGAAACAATCTTTATGTGAATTCACATGCAATTCACATCAAATTTTATTCATCTAAAGGTGAGGTGTGACATCAAATCTAGGATGGTGATCTAGGCTTCATCTGCATTAAATTGAGAGACAAGCATCTCAAGAGGGCCATTCATCCCGCCAGCACAAGACACTTATATTAAGATGGCATGGAGGTGTTTTAGTTACAAACGGAACCTGCTTGGTTGTCTTAGATTATATGTTTGCATATTTTATCAGTAAAACCTGGTGAGATGAATACTATCCCATGTCCAAGGCTTGAGTTTTTCCTTCATGAGAATTGATGTGACACATTAGGAATCCAAAAAATGCACAATCTAATGTGAAAAAAAAATAAGAAAGAAAAAAATCTTTTGAACAATAATATTTTCAGTGTGTCACCCCTTTGTTCTGGTTCAAATAAAAGTTTTAGTATGTGATATTATTTTTTGTCTTTCCCTGTTGGAAAATATTTGTTTCAAAAGACAGTTTTTAGAATGTCAAACGGCATATGTGACAACAGGGACATTTCACCTACAGATGAAAAGCAACCTGTCAGTTTATCATTCAGTTACTGTATCCAAGCCATTTCCTGGGATTATTTAAAATAATATTCAGTGACAAATATGTCATTAAACTAAGTAGACAATAATATTAAAAAAAGAAATGTGTGCAAATATGAACAAGTTACTTAAATCTAAAGGATTTAACATTTCAAAGTGAGGCTCAAATTTTAATAGTTTATCAAGTAGGGTTCATAAATAGCAACCTATTACTGGTGGGAAACTGTATACTGAATATTACACTAGCCAAGAAGCAAAACGAACAATTTATAAGGCAAGGGAAAGTAAGCACATCCAGAGATGGATTTCATACAGATAATTGCTGTGTTCAAAACATGGACATCAGCCCTCTTGTTTCAGTTCTTGCAGTGGTTTCTGCAGTTTGTCGCCACCCTTCCTATCATCTCTCATAATTACAGCCTGACTAAGTAAATCAGTGCTACCAAAAGGACTGGAGGAAGTAAGGCAGTTTGTGCTATATCATTATTTGGAGATGCAAGAAAGATTCATTACCTCACAGTAGAGCTTAATACACTGTTGGTCACAGTGTAACTTCTAGCCATCTGTCCTTGAATAGCTCTGCTGCCTTGCATGACATTCAATATTTGACATACCTCCAACGATACAGTCTACAGGTTTTCATACATACCAACCACAGGCTGTAGAAAAGGATGTTTCAAAGTGAAAGTGAATACAGAAGTGTTATTATAAAATGCCTAAGCTGTCCTGACATATACTATATAAAATATAGTCCAGGAAAAAAAAAAAAATGACATTTTTATGTAATCCCCTTTATGCATTGCTTTAGGAAGTGATCTCAGTGAGGCAAGAGATTAAACATGCCTCTACAGTTCTGTGTGTGAAGCAACTTGCACAGAGTGGTCACAGTGGTAACTGATAACAAAATGAAGAGCAATTCATGAATGAGTTCTACCCTTGCTGTGCAGTGACTGGATAAGCCATCAAAGCAAACAGTACACACTTTGCTTTTGTTCCTATGTGGTCTTGGAAATTACCACTGCACACATCAACAAAAAAATGCAAAGCGCTCTGGGGAAAAAAAAAAAAAAAGCAGCCATGTAAAGTAATTTCCAAGAAGAAGGCAAGAGAAGAAGATCATATTTTACAGAACTAGGAATAGCATATAATTCCCGATTTAACCTGAATTCAGGGAGCCACAGTACTGATTTTTTTCTGCAAGTGCTGTTTATCCAGAAAAAAAAAATGAAACAAGCAGTAGTTGTGAGTTATCACAGGAACTTCTGCAAAAAGTCGGAATTCAAAACTGGTATAGTTAACAGCAGAGAATGATACTGTTGATTTCATCTTATTCTTTCTAAGGAAAACAGTTTAACAAATTTATTTCAGCGTGCTCAGCAGTGGGGTTATGCGTAGAGTCCTTCAGGCTGGGGATGCTGCAGCAGGGGTGCGTGGAGAAGCAAGCACTGCCATTGTATGCATGTAAATGAGGCAAATGCAAAAGAAAATATCTCTTTTATGACCAGTGTATCCTGGGTATATTTTAGACAAATGCCTCTCCTGAATAATAGACAGCAGAGAAAACGGACAATAAGCTGAAACATGACTCATGATGATGAGGTAGGTTTCAGAGAGTGCCAATTTAATGTGTCTGTCTAGAGCTGGTGGTGGGTGAGACTGTGGGTAGAGAAAGAGAGAGAAAGAGATTTGTATCTCTCTGCCCCCAAAACATTTAAAGCTAATGACCTGCAGTGTGTTGCATGAGTTTATGCAGAGATACCTGAAGCATCTGCCGCTTCTCTAAGGCTCTGTATAGGTGCAGTAGACCTTTCATGTGTAGCAGATTGCAGCTAAACCAGTCATAAGCAGCAGCAGAAAATGTGCAAATGAATACATAACGCCCACTTAAAGCTTATGTTAATTCAGCTGCCGCTTTGAAGAAGAATTAGCAATGGGTAGTATGTGCTCTGTCTTGTTAAGCAGCTAGTGCCACGCTACAGTTGTTTGAAAGCCTGCAAAAGGAAGAAACACCTGATGTGCATATTGTGCAGTAGGCTGTAATGTTAGTAATAGAAGGAACATATTATGAAACATAAATATCAATTAATTAACTTCTGGAGAAAAAAAATATACTTTATGCAGAAAGAAAGGAGCAATTGGGATTTTCTGCAGGAAAAAATGCATCATTTCACAAACTTCACTGGCACTGCGATCTGAACAGATGTGTGTTTCAGCTCTGTTTCCTTGGCCTGCTCTGAAGTTCACTTATTCCAGACAGGTAATCAACTGCTGATAAAATAAATTTCCCCTTGAGTGAGCCAAATGGATGGTTAGGGACTGGAAAATGTGTGTCCCTTTCCCAGCTCACACTTTAGGTCCAGGATTATAAGCACAGCAGTGTACAGCCCATATTGCACACGTCTCCTGACGATGTTGCTATTCAAAGACTGTAGTCTTCGTTATTCAAGAAGCTGAAATCCACAGGAAGAAATTAAAAATGACATGATAACTGGGTTAGTGACACTAATTGGTGGATCATTGCCTATTTCCACACTGTTCCACAGTACAGACAACTCCAGGTACAATCCACACATTTTTCTGAATTAATTCAAGAAAATACACACAACAAAAAAAATAATTTCAGGCAGAAGATAAGCCAGGACTCTTGCTTTCTAGGCAAAGATGCCACATTGAGCTAAAGCAGCTGTGTTACCTTGGATGACCTTCTGGTAACACTCATCATCAGCTCTCCTGTTTGAAGCAGCAGGAAAATCTTGGTTCACTTTACTCAGGGCTGTAGTACTCCTCTGTGGTATGAGATAACGGCTTTTTTTAACACATAAACATCAGAATTAAACCAGAATGGATTTAAGATAAGATCCAGCTTTGCAACTCAAGCTACGTACTGTCCTATGGATATTTCTGTCCCTGCCTTGTCCTGGCATATGACAGCTTATAGTTATATACTACAGCATCAATAATACAGGATTCTGATATAGTCTTAGGAATCTGGCAACAGGAGCGCGTTTTCCACAGATCAGCTGTAAGGGAGAGCCATAGACTGTCACCTATATATGAGAACACAAAATTCTTCTGTGCTCCATTTTTCAGATGAAGTTCTGAACTAAGAATGAATTGGAAGAACAGAGAAATTTACTGATTCTTTAATACACACTCTGAAAAAAAATTGATTAAAAGAATTACAGATGTTGCAACTGTCATAGTCTTTTCAAAGGTAATGAACATTTTCAATTTGGAGGCAAAACTGAAAATGTTATTAAAAGAGAATCATGCTATCTTTCACAGTCAATCCATCTGCACACCTATATCAAATTGGCAAAGTATAGTGTTTTGGATATTTGGGCAAGAAAGAAACCAAGACATAAAAAAAAAATATTTATGGACTTTATCAAAGGTTTTAAAGGCAGTATCCTGAATAATTTTTACTGTGACACAACATTTTTATGTGAAACCATTTACAAACAAAAATAAAGACTGCTATTTGTCTTAGAACAGTACCTAAAGAGCTGACCTCAGGCCTAGGGAAAGTAGATACCAAACAGGCATACAAAGCTACATCAACAAAAAAACTGCAGTATCTGCTTCCTACTTTTGTTGCTGACATTCAAAACTTTAACTCTCAAAGACCCCACAATCTGTAATCAAACAGAAGTCTGAAATTTGTAAATGTAACCACTTTCACAAGATAGGCTTCCTGAGTATTTAGTAGTAGATTTGCTACCAGTTACCCTAAAAGTTAATATGATCAAAGCTGTACATCTACGTTCCTACTGTGAAGAGAAACAGAAACCTTCAAAGGACCACTCTTCCTATCATAAGGTGTGAGCCTAGGATATGTAGGATGATTGACCCTCTGACAGTGCCTTCTCTGCTGAAGAGGAGAATTAACTAAGATCAGCCCCAATTTGACTTTGAATATCTGCTTGTCAGCATGTGCAGGACTACCCAAAGCATGTCGCTATGAACTAAACATCCACTGAACTAAGCATCCAACTAAACATCCACTCGGAATTTGGGAATCGTCAGAACATGTCTAATGAGCCGTTATCATACACAGAGAAAAATTGCTAGAAGAGGTGCTGGTGCTGTCTTCGCTGTTGCCCGTTAGAGCACTCAGGAGGGTCTTGAAAGCCTTGAACTCACATTCCTCATCTGCTTCAGAGGTCTTGAACTCACGCTTTCTGCAAGCATGGTGTCACATTTTGGACTGGAGGGTCTGCTCTACATCTCTGAGTGAAACTGCTCTACTTCATATGCACTTATTTAAATATTAATTGAGGTAAATACTGAGAATAAAACTGTCTTTTAGCTTAAGCACTTGTCCGAATATAGAGAGAGGTGTACTAAATCTCTTCACCTAATTCATATTATTTTATTCAAAGTGAAATAACTTAATCAAAAATGGCCAAGAAGACTTTCCTCCTCCCAGTCCCAGACTGTGCTGAAGTGCAGTGATTAGGGTAGTCTTTGGGGATATAAGCGATTGCTGCTCAAGTCTCCTCGGGCAGAATAAGATAGTTATGCCTTTTTTGGAAAGGCTTAGACTTAATTATTAACTTAAGGAAAGTTCAATCCAATACCTTAACCACTTCCTTTCTCTTTTACAGAAAACCTGACAACTAATATATGTAAAATCAGCAGTCCTTTTCAAAACTATTGGCTTGAGTCACATCCTTAGATAGCAATTATAAGTGAAGGCCCTCCTGGTTTACAACTAGTGTTCAAAATAAAAATACAGTACTTAAAAATCAAGCCCCCACACAAAAGAAACCTTAGCCCATGTTTGGAACTAAACTTACACTGAACCCTTCATGAGCAAAAGTACTTTGGCACCTCTGATTTCCACCAGGGACTAGAGCTGGAAATGACCGTGCTCTAACAGAAAGGCTTTTCTTCTGGTATTTCCAGCTGAGATGCCAAGTGGAAGTGCTGGAATCTGATAAGAAAGCTTGCTCTCATAGATGTTTATACAAACTCGACCCAGACTGTAAAATTGTGGATATCTCGCTATCTTTACAAACTGACATTCAAGTGAGCTAGCAGAACAGTCTTCATTATTTATACTCAAGCATACATTTTTTGTTTTAATAGAAAGCTTCCGTCTTTTCATAGAAACCAAAGTGGTGAATGTATCAGTAGTACAGGTTAATACAATGGCGAAAGACGATACCTGACTAGCAGATGCTAAAAATACAGTCACTGGATACAAGGCCTTCCAGTCAAAAGCAATACATTAGAAATGTCTCTCTTGCCTCCTCACTCTATTAAATTACAATGAGAAAAAATTTTACATTGATGGCCTGCTGTAAAATCCCAGAAATCACTATGAAATCACTGAGAAGTCTACTATTGAATTGGCTCATCTTTGGAACAGGCCTGCACTGTAAAACTTGGCTTCATTTATACTGCCATCCACCCTGTTAAGCTTTTAACAGGTACTTTAACTGAAATTGTTAGAGAAAGTGAGATCTTGGGCACTTTCTCAATGGAAGAGCACTTATTCAGTCCTTACCCTGCCCTAGCAGCACCAGGCGATGACAGTCTGTAAAAAGTGACAAGCTGTGCTGCCTGTTTTCTGAATGCATTGCTAAAACATTTATGACGGATATGTGTTCAGTTCAGGAAAACTAATACAGAGATTATAATGTACCCTTAACAGTGAACTAAAAAGAAAAGCACTTTCTGACCTGGTAAAACAGCTGTGTATCATTGCGTAACAGTGAAGGACTGAACCCGATAAATTATTATAGCTAACAGCTTGTGTTTGCATCAACTTGTGAAATACCTTCATTCCCTTGTGCTGGGCAGTGAAGTGATATTATCTTCTCTAATAGCACAAATTATTAAAGTGAGACCTTCAGAAGACTGTGCCTGATAAACCACCATCATGCCTTCCTTTCTGCACCAGCCATTGTATATGTGTTTTCCAGTAAACTCTTGCTTTTAATATCTAGAACAGTTACGTAATTTATGTAATTATTTGATCAATTTATATAATGCACCTGTCCCAAATGTTCTGGGTGAATGTAGATGTTATACAAAAACTCACTTTATTGATAAAATCAAACTGATCAGATTTCAAGTAAACACTTTCCAACCAGCAAAACCTAGACAATTTTTCTCTGAATAAAATCCTAAATTATTATAGCTTACATCAGCATTATTCACTGATAATCAGCACACTAGATCAAGAACTAAAGATCACGCCAGAAGTTCATCCGTCCAGAGCTCCAAATGTGAGGACCATGAGCATGTATTCCTGTGGCGATCTTACCCGTGGCCTTGTAAGAGACTGTCTCTTTCAGATACAGTGAGCTACCAACCCAGTAATTAATGTGCACCTCGATGGGAAGTGAGAGTCAGTATAGCTATTAAGCAGCAACACAGTAAAAGACATCAAGTAGAAAGCAAACCGTATTTTATTCTTGCTGAGCTTTCAAATTATTTTAAAACCTGGACTCTACAACTGCTTGCTCTGGATAAGCAGAACGGTGGAAAGTCTGCATGTGGACACATGTTTGTATACGACAAAACAAAACAGAATAAAATTCCCTGGCTACTATTGCTGAAGATACTCTCAGTTCACCAGCTTAGCTCAAAGGAAGGAAATTGCTCCTTAGATCTCAGACAGTACCTCCCTCAGACAGTCTGCCAGCTTGTCTCGGATGTGCTTCAGGTAATTACCTCTCATCCAAGCGATGATTTCAACCCAGCATGAAGAAAGCTGAGGAACTGTGTCATCTGGACAATGTGAAGCAAAGTGGACCTAAGTGACATCACTGTATTGATGGTGGCAGTCAAAGAGGTCACAGTGTTCCCTTTAGTGACTACATATATCATTTTAAATAAGAATTATGACATAGAACTCAACCATGCAACAAACTGTTCGTCTTCTTTGGTAAAAGATTAATTCTAAGGTTTGTCCTCTCAGAGTGAAAAGAGTGGCACTCTCAGGCATGTCTGTGCCTGCTTTTGCCAGGAACTGTAAGTGTCACATAGATGATTCTCCATGTGAAAAGTCACTTGTGACAGTTCTGAAAGAATCAGCTTGGATGCAAAATGTATTTGCCAGTATCTTACGCAGCCAGAAGGTATTGATTCAAAGATCAAGAAAGGCAAATAGAGTATTGCTGACATTTTTTTAAAGGGTCAGATGCAAAATGCGTCTCTCGCAGAATCAGAGTTTCTGAAATAGTTTTCTGATTTCCATCTTTCTTTGTGCATAAGACTATCAGGAGACAGCGAGTAGCATAGCAGTAGTTTCTACTATCTTGTTTACATACACTGTCTACCTGAGCTCTCAAAAAGTCTGTTTTAAACCAAATCTGCTTTGGTTGGTTCATACTGCAGAGCTCACGGGTTTCCTAAAAGTGCCATTCCAAACAGATAGAGACAGAGACCCTTGGGGATGAGAGGATGTGCAGTGCCTGCTTTTCTCTTGCTTTTGCGATGGTGTAAACCCACAGTAGCTTTGATGGACTTACAGCAGATATAACCTGTGCATGAAAGAGATTTCTAGACTTCAATAACTAGGTT
The DNA here is from genome assembly GCF_964199755.1 of Larus michahellis. Classification (NCBI taxonomy): domain Eukaryota; kingdom Metazoa; phylum Chordata; class Aves; order Charadriiformes; family Laridae; genus Larus; species Larus michahellis. Next base: position 48,603,067 of record NC_133896.1, on the reverse strand, counting down.
TGAAGTAGGAGCACCTATTAAGTTGTTGCAGAGGGCAACTGCTTTTGAACCAGAGAATGCATTTGGATCATGTCTACTATGAAGCGATAAGCTGTGTAAGTTCAAAGTACAGTGGAAAGCCTTAACATTATCCATGCTTATTAGTACGCAGCGCTTGTATTAAGTGCTATGGGAAATGCCATTTTGATTGTGGACACAAACCAACTTTGACTGCCTGTTGTTATTCTTCTAGGGGTTATTACTGAGTCTCCTTGTGCTACATTCTTTCAACGTGCTCTGAAGTCCAGTAACTTTTTATATCTTATTATTGAGTGAACAAAGACATAGCAGGTTTGTCTAAAAAGTTGCTATAATGATAATAATCTATAACCATGAGTTAAACTGCGCTCTGTGTTAGCCTGCAGATTTTCCAGAATATGTATTAACTAGCATTTCCCTCTATCTAGAAAGCCAAGAGTACAAAAACCAACAAAAGTGTAAACTGACAGAAACTCCTCTCTGCGATTTCTCTTTCACAATTCCTTCTTTCACAATTCCTTGAAAAGAAGAGTCCAAAACTAGAATTATTGGTACACACTATATTCCCCACCTTCAGTTTTATGCTGTGAATATTATGAAGCACTGCAACAGAGTAGAGAGAGCCCAGGAGCAACAACTGCTTTTTAATTCTCTTTTAAGGATACTTCACACCTAATAGAGGGAATTGGGTTGAAACCCATACTTCTATGTCCAGCTAGTAAATATGATTAAGGTCTGTGCTTAAGGTCACTATGTTCTCAGTTTACAACAGAAAAAGCAGTAGTATACACCAGCACTTGTTTCAGAAAAGTATGAGATTCTTCACTGGCACAGTTGAAAGGCAGCTCCACTCACATTCAGAGATTTATACTGTTTCGTATTTGCTCGGAGTCTGGACTTACATATAATGCAGCTAATATTCTGAGGAGTAAGGAAAAAGGCAAAATAGCGAACCAATGTGGGCCTACCGTACGTTTATTGTGTGTTTCACTGCCAGAACGAAATTCAGCTATGCAGAAGGATATTCTTAAAAGTGCACCCAGCTTGAATTTAAGTACACATGGGAAAAAAAAAAACAACAAGGGCTGTGGTGGTTCACTGTTTACTGAAATAAAGTATAATAATATATCGCTATTGTTGTATTCATAATTGTGAGCATTCTCTAGCTAACCAGGTTACATAGCTAACTTTGTATTACCAACCACCTTCATGAGATTTTTCAATTCTTTGCGTTGACTTTGCACTGCATAGCTTACATAGAGTATTTTCTCTATTTCTCTGATTGTATCCTTTCTTATTTAAGATTCTTGCATGCAAACAGGCTTTTTGAGAGTTCATCAGTTCCAGCTGGCTATTTTCCACTTGATGTCAATAATTCTTTATTCAGCTATTTATCAGAATTCTTTTCACTGCATCCAACGGGTGATGTCATCAAGAAAGAGTTATAATTGCAGGTGGGAAATGAAAAGGAGATCAAAAAGCTTTCAAGTAACATTTATGCAAGTGTTCTAAGAAACAAAGAATGCAATAAGAAACAAGCAGACAACAAAGTAGGATTCAAATGGGAACAAAATTATCGCTAAACATACTAATCTTCAAAGTTTAACATGGTTTGTCAGCAGTTCTTTCAGAAAATCATGTTCCTGAAATTGCAACTGTGGAACCATTAGTCAGCTATGTATGAATGAATATTTCCCTTTTCCAAATCAGATTTATGGAATATTTTGCCTTCTGTCAGATTATAGTATATTTGCATCTAATAGTTCTAATTTAGAACGTTTGAGTTATAAATAGATGGGAAATGTGGCATGAGTTAGCGTTGATATGAAAGACTAATTTGTTTTCCTTATAAGCTGAAAACTGCTTCCGTGTCAAAGGAAAGCTAAAATGCTCTACAACTGAGGTTTTCTGAGGTAAGAATGCATTGGTGTTTTAGGGCAGTCACAGTGCTCTTGAGTTGCGAGATGTGCTATCCAAATTCCTCTCCGTGTCAACTATTACTGACCTTCAGCCATGGAAAGCAGCTAATAGGGTGACTTAATTTGGCACCTGTTCTGGGGATTTCTGAATAGCTGAAGCCAAAAGCAATCCATATTTAGGTAGCCCATCCTGTTCTTAGCACATACTGTATTTTACGGTGGATTTCCTTAGGAGATTGTAAGGGTGATGCCGTATGGGAATTCCTAAGTGTTGCCTTTCACTCCTTCAAATGCCAAATGTGAGGCTGTTTTTACCTACGTCTTTTCTATGGTAAGAGTGGCATCCATAGGAGAGATTCCTCCAGTACAGTAATTATCATACATTTTCCAAAAAAAGCCTTGTGGGAATTCACATTTCTTGGGAACTGGAAAGGAAGGGAAACTATTAATCAAGTGAAACTAGGCTTGAAGTGTAAATGTGGTGCTATTGGGTATACACACTGTATGGAATTTTCTTCCCATTTCTTGAGGATAATCACAGGAAGAGTGTGGGTGGATTGGCTTGTATATGAAAAGACATCTCTTAGCTACAGGAAAAACAGCAACTTTTTAAAGCATAGGGGTTTAACACACAAGTTGATGCAAACACAGACATAGCACAAAAGAACAGAAATAAACTGGGGTCTACTCTCACTCTAGTCTATACTGAAGTTATTGTTCCGCTTCCAGTAACAACGGTAAAACACCTTTTCAATTTCTGATTTTGGAACTCTGTATGTTGTTTTACTTTTTCAAATTCTTTACAAATAATGTGCTTTTAATTGTCCAGAATCAAAAAATAACCACAAATTGCTGAAGAACCAGGTTGGATTCCAATATTCGTTATAAAAGAAAATAAAAAGAAAAAAAGTGACATCCCGGAGCTTCAGATGGAATTCCTTCATGAATAGTCTCTTACCCAGGTGCATCATATTCTTTCATGAGGACACAGTCTACTATTTTTAATGACTATAACATATAACAGCACACAGAGGATGAAAATACCTTTATTTCTTTTAAGCTTCACAGCAATACGTAGGCTATAAGAATGTGTATAAAAGAAAAGACGGGCATGGTCTTCAGAGGAATGAAAGGGGACAGTTTTGAAGCTTATTTCCCCCCTCCCATAGCATTTTTATGCGAGCTCAAAATATTCTTGAGCCAGCTGGTTGTTTTGTTCACATTGGCTTTCATTGCCTAATCTAGTGAATTCATTATAGCTCCTCGCCTGAGGGCTCAATTTTCAGCTGCGCTGAGCATGACCCATATCAGCTGTGGGAAAAGGGAGGCAAAGGCTCTGCGGGCGCCTCACACACCCCCTCTTCCTCGGGAAGCCGTGGGGGGACTGTGTGCCAGCCCAAGCAGCCATGGCTATGTGACGATGCCTTGCACGGGTCTTGGGGATTACTCTGCTAGCCTGAGTTTGCTTGTCCCAACGTGGATCCTGCAGCAGGGTCTTGCAGGGTAGGATAAGCTGCCATAAAACAATGCTGGCTCTATGTCAGGACAGGACTCTCCCATACCAGGAGATCCTTGATGCATTCTTCCTGGGAAAAGCTGCAGGGCTGATCTTGCAATATAAAGAGACCTTTCTGGAAGCAGAATCTGGAATTGGGCATGTTGTTTCTGAGGTAACCAGACTCTCATGTCATCGCAACAAGTAGTTTAATTTTGTTTCTCGGTTACATGCTAGAGATACGGTATTACAGAGAAGCTCTGTGGCAAATGGATTCTATTTGCTCATGTGCTACAAAAGGACAAACAGTTCTCTGTTTTTAAAGCTTTTTGGATGAGATTAGTGGTTGCAGAGACAGAGCTGTGTCCATTTTGTCCTCACTAGCAAGTGGGTGGTTGCCTCCCACGCTCACGTCACTGCCACATTTGGCAGCAATAACACTTTGGCAGCAATAATTTATCTAAGAGGTCCCAGCACTGTAAAGGAATCTCACTACTCACTACAAAATTTCTGAGTTTAGCTCTTTACTTTCAGTTCACCGAGCTATGGTCACTCCTTAGATGCACACACAAACACACACGTGCGCCCATCTCCTGAGCACTGCAAGGAACCTAAAACTTACAAATCAACAAGACAGAATGGTCCCAGCCAAGGAAGAAGAACGAGCAAGATGAAAACATCATAAAGACCCCATGCTGGCACAGCACACTCTGAGTCATATTTTCCAGTTATAAATGTCATCCATTAGGTTAAAAAAATAATAAGAAAAATCAGTCTCCATTCTGGGTTGTGTATTTTTTTTATTGCTTGCTTTAATAGCTCTGCTCTTCATCAGCTCCAGTGTTCAGCAGCTGATCCCTCTTGCCTTGGCTAGGGACATGTGATAGTTTTGCTGAATAGCTGCAAACATGCTCTCTGCTGGGTACTAATAGCTGGCACATTAGGCTGCTTGGTGAACTGTGGCAGCCAAATAGAAATGCTTTCAACAGACTGATTTCAGTAAAGAAGTGGAGGGTTGGGATATTTTTCTTTTTCTTTTTTTTTTTTTTTTTTCCCCTTTCCCCACTCTGCTTGGTGCTAGAGTTCTTAAAATAGTTCCCTCAGAGTTTTCTTGTTACCCATTTTGGAGCCCAGATGTAGGAAGCAAGCCAGCACAGCTGGTGGAGTCTAAGTGTCTCACAGATAGGGAAGGATTACACAGCCTTCATTTTATTCTTAACTGTTATTCTTCACTTTATTCGTAACCGTTATTGATGTTATTTTTATTGGAGTGTCAACAACAAAATCCCCAGGCTTGCAGAAGTTTAAAATCTACCAACTGAAGACCTTTCTCTCCCTCCTGTCTTCATCACCAGGCCACTGTACCTTGTTATCTTCCGTACTTCCCTCATCTTTTCCCTCATCAGGAATGTAGATTTAATTAGTCGTTCCATTCTGAGCTCACACTGATACCTGTGCTGAGCTAGTACAAGTGATGCGCAGTGATGCTGTGATGTGAACTCATTCTCACAGCAGGCTGGATATAAAACCAGCAGTCTCCTTATACTTAGGAGTATGTGCTAGGTTTCTAGCATATTTCTGAGAAGAGAATATATGGAGTGGTGGTACCAGCCTTCCTGACAGCAAGGTAAAATGTGCACAACAAAACGAAAAGAGATGGTACGCCAATCAGTAGTTTCCTTATAGTCATCTAGTAAGTAGCGGGCTGGCCAATCTTGGAGACACAGTAGTTTTCTTCCTCTAAGGATGCAAATCAGATTGTTGGAAGACTAGTTGCTTCTCTGATTTTTTTTTCCTGTTAGAGATTTGCTATCAACTGGGCACCCTCATGGCATCTTTCCTCATGCAACAGGTGATAACTCCTACCAGCCTTCAGTTACTTATAATTGCACGGTTCCTACAGGGTGGTTTTTGAAAGCAGCCCAGTCTGGGGTATTACCGTTATAGACCGCAGAACTCCATGTTCCTAGTACATCTGTGAAAGCATTTGGGGGAACAGCAATACGGGTGGAAGTAACACTGATTCATTCTATCTTCATATGAAAACAGAGGGAACAGTTGGCCTCTCCAAACTGGAATGATACAGATACAGAGATCTGAATATGCAAAAATAGCACAGCAATTTCTAGGAGAAGGCAAAACGTGTCTCAGAAATACATTGAAAAACAGCATATTGAAGTCCACAGGGAAACATTTCAAAGGTGCATAGTGCAGTACTTGGTTACACTAAACACTAGAGTACACTAAAAGTAAATAGGAGTCAGGTATTTACTCCCTGTTTATGTCTTTAGACCTCTGTTGTCTTCAACAGCTTGCTCTAGCAGGAAGCATGTCCCCTACCATAAGCAAACCTCTCATTACAGCACTTGCGAATGAATGAGAGGCTTTTGGAGGAGATGAACAATCAAATTCTGCACCGATTCAGGGCTCTGACAAAGCATCTCTGGTGGATGTTGGGCTATTAATTTACATCGTTCCACTGCCCACCATTTCCTTATACCTCCTTATGACAGAATCAGAATAATTTAGTTCGTGCCCACGTCTCCCTGATGGGAACATGAGGTCCAGCATCTTAACTGATACTGGTAATAAAAGTGGTCTTTCATGAAGATGCAGGTCTGTGAGTGGGAGCTGCTGACTCATACTTGTTCCTTTCTACCAGCACAGTTACAGGAACAGTAGCCTCCAGTAAGCAAACAGCTGAGAAGGTATTTCCTTAAACAGCTTCTGCTGTTTGCACAGAGAATATGAACACAAGTCTCTGTACTCCGCACTAATTCACGCATGTGACTGTGTTCAAGCTTATGCCTAGCTCCGTTCCCTCCACTTGTGTCAGTAGCTCATTTCTGTTGGTTCTGAAGTTCACAGTAATTATATATAAGCAACATGTGACTGGACAGCTCTAGATGAGGTCAGGCTTTTTTTGCATGCAGGCTTTTGCCTGCTTTTGTCTCCTTTTCTAGGGGAGAGGGATGGACTAATACCTGAGACTGGAGTTTTACAGGTATCTGCCGAGGTCTGTACCCAGCTCCACTAGCTGTTTGCAGGACCTGTATGCTTCTCTCTCCTTGGGGAGCTTTAACCTAAGGAGAGAGATTTTTGTTCTATTTTTGTTCTATTCCTGAGATTAGATTTATGTTATCAGCCATTTGGAAGTGTCTCACCTAAGTTAGGTTCTCTATTTTAATTGGGGAGGGATAAGCACCTTCACATAAAGCAGGTGTGTAAGATAACAGCTGAATTTCCATGCAGCATTAATAGAGAGGGTCCTGACAACTGTTTGAAATTTTATGCTAAACCTTGTGCAATAAATCTGTTTGAGGTAAACCCTATCTTTCTGTAATTCTTCTGTCATCACTGATGCCACCACAGAGACACCACATTGAAGTCTCTATATACCTTCTTTCCTGATGATTTTCTACAAAGATCCTCATTAACTCAATTATCCGTAAAGCTACCCATAAGAAAAAAGATCTTGAGATAGATAACAGATGCACTTAAGAGTTACATCTTGTGATGAATGAACACAAAATCCCAGCTTCATTATAGCCAGCCCACACAGTCACATTTTTTATTGCTCATATGTAATGATCAGCAATCATTTGGGACAACAAAAAATAAAGCTCTATCCAGAATTTTAAGACAATCTCATAAAATAAAATAATAATAAAAAAAAAGAAATTATTTACAATGTTTGAAGCACCTGGGAGAAGCACCCTGGCTTGACCATAATTACTTGTTAATTTCTATCCTTCTCATGTTGTCAGTAAGATCTCTGGTATTTTCATCTTCCACTCTTTATTATCACTTCCTATACCTGTTCCAAATGCCACACATCATCCTCAACAATCTATATTTTCCTTTCAAAATATCTTTAACTGGAACAGGCCTGGTCTTCACCCATGAAATTTAGGTTTCAGTTCATTCCTAATTTTGCGTACAAACTGTATGATAGCCCTCTGGCTCATGTGACATAATTTCTGTTCTGTCTGTTTAGATGAGTTCATTTTTTTACAGCAGATTTTTTCTTCCTGTTGGCAAGTTGCCTTTAAATATTCATAATTGTTCTATAAATCCTTGTATGGTGAGCCTTCCTTTTCTCAAAATAGCACTTCCTGTACAAAGACATTTATCTGAGCCTTGAAACTCCTTTGCTACCTGCATTTCACTTGCCCCAGTGTTCGCAAATGAACAAATTGAGGACACAAATAGGTACACAGATAGGTACAGAGGGTTACATATCCACTCTGCCTGAACTCCAATCTGGCTAAATACCATGTAGTTCAAACTATTTTGTCCTGCTAAGATTAAAATGTTTATTGCATCTTAGGCTCTGGGAGTGGAGTGGAGGTGTAACTATCTGGCCCCATTCATCCGATCACGTTATTTGCATGGCCAGAATCAGAAGTGAACTGCAGTTTATGCAGAAACGTTCGCAAATATTTTGTGTATGATATTTGTCTATCCAGACTACTTCTCAAGATTTATAGGAAATTTTTTTTTGGTCCTCTGACTTATTTTGTGAGTGCTTGAAGTCATATGAAGTGAATTCTTCCTCTGTGATGAAGCCCAAGGCTTATGAGGCTTGAACAGAGCACGCTGCCAGTCTAATTGCAGCATTTTGTTATCTTACAGAGGTAACCTACAACCAGCGCAAGTGATTCCCAGCCAGGTGATGGGGAAGAAAATTTTACACAGTTTTGCTCAGTCTCACAAAAAAACTGTAGTAAAAGACTGATAATAAGTACTTCCCAGTACTCTTTCTATCAGGTAAACTGGCAAAACTTCTTCAACCGCACAGTTGGTTCCCCATAGTGTTAAAAGTTATGTAAGTATAAAAATAATGCATTATAATAAAGACTGTCTCTTCCTTTTCTTTTCTTTTCTTCCCAGATAAGTAGCTCTTGCAAATTCTGTATCTTGACATTAAAAGGAGTTGCTGAGACCAGTTCAAGTCAAGCTTACCAGATGTCAAATTTTGATAGCAATTATAAGAGACTTAGGTATTTTACTTTTCGTCTTTTCTAGACATAGCATTGCACAGCAGAGACAGGTTCTTAAGTTAACCAGGTTGAAGAGGCTTATTTCAGTTTCACTGGTTAAAAGCAACACTTTAAACGCCATTTGGAAATGAAGAAGAAACAGTGCTGATCACACAGCACCAAGGTAAAGCTCTCTGCTGCTCAGTAAGAAACAGCTATACGCTGCACGAGCACGTTTCCCAGAACATCTTGGCAGACAGTTCCCATGCAGCACATTATGTTAGATTAATTTAAAGGTAGAAAAGGCATGGATAACTATAACAAGATCTGCATCCAACAATGTAATAAGAGACACAGGATTCCAGAGAACGGTAAAGATAAAAATGGTCTGAAGATGAAGCACTTGGCTGCAATGGCTACTTACTTAAATGGCAATATCCCTGATCTAATAAAATCACCATACTATGAATCATCTTGCCCCAGTTCATTCAACAGAGGTGTCAATTATACAATCAGTGGGCATTTGTGTATTTTTTCCTCTATCTGCTAATCTTGTTTGTTTGGTTTTTTTCCTTTTGGCCTGGGCAACCATGCTTAAGACAACAAGCTCTCAGCCAAATCCTTGTCTCACATGGATTAGAATACAGGATCTTCTTGGCTCCCAGTCAGTTGCATTGTTTTCATCTAATAAAAAACATCAGTGGAAAAATTCACGACTACACAAACAGCAAATAACTTGAAGCACTTTAACAATTCTGTATTAATGCTGGCATGCTTCAAAAATAACTGCTGAACATTGCTAAGAGGACAGCAGTACTATATAATTATTTATGACAGGCTTTCAGCTTTTTTTCCTTCTCCTAAACAGTTGGTGTTAGTCGAAGGCCAAAAGAATACTGTGAAAATGAAGGAAGAAAAGCAGTGGGATGCTTTTTATAAGGCAGCTGCCCTCCATCTTCACACACCCATGAGTGACCATACTAAGCATCTTCTGGGAGGACCACTGTTCAAAGGTGTTTGGACTTCAGATTTCATAATCTGAAATCCATGACTGTAAATAGAAAGAATGAAGAACCATGAATAGAAATATAAATTAGTAGGAAACCGTTTATTCCCATTCCAGGAATATGTTCAAGTCAAGAAACAGTTTTCCATTCCATATTGGGACAAAATTGAGACCTTTCAACATTTTCAAGACAAGAAAGAGCAAATGAAAGCTTTAGTTCTCACCCTCCTCCTTCTGCTCCCCTTCATGTCCTCCAAGAGAGCCAAGCAATTAGGGTGCCACCCTCCAAGGAAAAGAAACTGGATCTGAAGCCCAGCTCTGCTAGCCTGATGCATTCGCATGCCTATTCTCAGTACTTGACAATCCCTTCATGCGTTGCAGAAGAGCGTCCAACCTGCAGGCTAATTCTGAGGTCAGATGCAAGATTTCATTCTTTGTGCTTAAAATAGCCCACCCTAGACCTCAGATGCATTTCCAACCGTCACTTTTCTGATGCTGACGTATTCCCACAAAATCTCTCAGTTAGAGCACATTGACTCAGCTTTGGTACTTGCCACCAGCCTCTCTCTGCCGTGGGGCTGAGCACAACTTTCTGATTGTTTGAGCACCTGCTGCCACTTGCGGGACCCCAATTCACTCCCAACACACAACGCACAAAAGAAAAATGGAAGTGAGAGTGTAGAGGAAAGGAATTCCTGCGTATCTCACAGAAACACGTATTATACTTCTGTTGCAGGATTTCTTCCAGGAAACTGAGTGAAAGGTGTCCATTTTCTGAAGTAAACCTAGGAAACATGTTCGTACATCAACAATATCATCACTAACCCACATCCCTGAGTAGCAACTCGGAGAGTAGTGTTTGTTTGACTTTTTTTCTCTCTAGATATCAGCATCAGGTTTTGCTTGCATGTTACTGTCCTTGCTGAATTTCACCATACTACCTGCATGTCTAAAATGCAGCATCTGCATAAGTATTTGCAGCTCTCTGGCCAGTTTGTCATGTCTTATTCATGCTGGAATATCAGGAAATATGTAGAAATTAAAGTTTGTAATAATATGCTAGTCCTTGTATTCCATGACTGAAGGAAAATATTCCCATGTCTAAAATAATAGAAGAATTAATTTCCCCACACGCATGCCGAGGGATTTGCTGTTCTACCTGAACTAAGCAGTCCGATTTCTTCTCAGAGGAAGGGCTGTTTGTGAGTGATGGAGTGGGAATCTGGTCAGTGCTATCACACATGACAATGAATGATACCAATAATAATAAAAAGATACTTTAGGAGCATTTGAAAGATGATCACCCTACACAATCATTAACAGTCTGTCACTTGCTGGGTCTTTTTGGGCACAAAGTCATTAACACCAACACTAACAGCTGCTACCACCCTGAATGTCAGGGAAGGAAAAGGTTGGAATAAAATTCCTTCCCACATTTTTAATTTCCTGGACTGAACCTTGGGATATAAACACCTCTGACCTTGGTATGCAGGTTTATCTGGATCTTCACTTTGCAACTGGACGCCCCATAAGAATGTAAACAAAATAACAAGAGCTCACAATAGCACAGTATCAGCTGTATAGTATTTAGGTGTTGCTGGAAGAAGTTAAATTATTGCAACACTCAGTAAAATAAACTGTGAACACAAGTAGGTGAATCATCACTTTACTCCTGTTACATTTCAGATCAAGCTTCTGAAACATTTTAGACCAGGCAATAGAGACAACTGCATGAATCTGAATTCCCAAACTATTTTTCTCTGATGGGAAAAGTGTATATGTAACTGAAGCAAACTGGAGCATTTACAATGCCTGCAAATGGGACAAAAGAAAACTGTTGCCTCTCTTCCACACCTTTCAGATGGAAAAGAAACAGGGCAAATTTACTGAGTGAAGTTCAGGACCTGAGAAAGACTTCATGTGTCCAGATCCAAATCCCACAAAATGGGATTTGTAGGTATGCCTTGGCGTCTAATTCCTATTGACTTTTCACAGAGTGCCTTTACAAATCTGTTCCATGAGCCAAAATTTAATATTTTGCCACAGGGCAGAGCCTGCTCTGAGAAAAGCATTTGATAGCTCATGTTGCTTGATGTTAGATCTTCTCCCAGGTGTAGTTTGGAGGAGGCTGGGAGTGGGAGGAATGTATTGCAAATGTGAAGGTCCTGCTTTCAGCCGCAATGAGTGTTATCTCTGGGAGAGTAAGAAATGGTGAGTGGCCATTTTCTATTTAGCGCATTTAGTGGTTTATATCTCACACGGCAGTTTCCAGGGAGCCAGGAAAAAGTCCTGGGCATGAACACATAAGACCTTGGTAGCCTCTGGCATGTGGATGGTAGGAGCTGGCCTTTTTTGACTGATAGAAGCCCCTGTGGCTGCAATAGTCATGGAAGCCATGGTGACCAAGGCTAGGTCTGTCTCTAAGAAAAAATGCTTGAGACTCTTTCTCCCCATATAAATTAAAATTAAAATATGTGTAGTTATAACAGTAATCTGGAATGGAGGAGCTGCCAAAAGCCTTACAAGTCCCTTGAGACTTGCAGCAAATGTCCACAGTGAACGAGAACAGTTGTTATTGAGGTCATCAGCTTTGCCAGGCCATTGCCGTAACTGGTCAGACCAGAAGGTGAAATGGGAGCGCACAAAGGAACATTTTCCTACTGTGCCTTCAAAGACATCAGACCCACACAGGATTTTTCCCAGCAAAGACATCACTGGTGAGAGTTTCTAGAAATTGAGAGCTTCTAGCCTTACTCCCAGAGTTTCTCATGCTGAAACAATGAGTAGAAGAGATGTCAGAGTATGTGGCCATTCAAGTAGCCTCCCAAGTCATATAATCCCAAGATGCTTCAGGTTTTACATCAAGTTCCCAGACTTAAAATCCTGGTTGTTATTCCCATAGCACAATGGCACTGTTAAGGTAGTAAGTGTAGGCTGGAACTGACAACTGTCAGTCCACAGTCATTCTGGGGACATCTGTGTTGATTGCTCAGCTAGTTTCTGTTCCAGAAAAGGTGTAGAAGAACAGCCACTGCTCCATGCTGTCACTGAGCTTACCAGCCCATTTCCACGTTGTCCTTTATTTCCTAGAGTAGGGACAAAGGGTGATAATTCAACTCAGGTCACATCAGACTGACTCTGACTTCTCCAGATGCCTATTGGTGGTGACTCTGCGTACATAAGTACCTGTTCTGTCACCTCTCATGCCCCTGCACAGTAACAGAGCTATGCAAGACATGGTTATTGTTGACAGCCATTCTGTGCAGCAGAGGATAGAAAGGCAGCAAGGGCTGTGCTTGCTCCTCTCTGCCCCTAGCTGGCCAGCTGGGCATGCAGATAGCAGTCTGAATTTCCTAAAAAGGCATCTCAAGCAGCAGAGTTTGCATGCAGGGACTTTTAGGGAAGAACCATTCCCAGATCCTTCCCTGGGACAATAGGTCTCTGCACTATTCCCCGCTTTGTGCCTTTGCCTAACTTCCATAATAGTCTAGTGTGTTTAATCAGTATTGCTCCTGCAGCCAAAGTAGGGGTGGGGGTGCATTATACAGTGTTTCCAAACAATACCAAATATTGCATTAATCCAGTAGACTCTTGATTCCATTGTTGAGCAGTATTTTGTTCTAAGAACAACAGCTTAACTTTCTTTTTTTTTTTTTTTTTTCAAAAAAAGATCAGATTTATTAAAGTAGAATCTGGAGTTTATTTGTTTTTCTCTCCAAGGTACAGCAGCTGCGTAAAAGGAACATTTCACCATAAAGAACAGGCTGATTCACTGCATTTCTCCTGAGTACAGATCGTTGTCTTCTCCCACGCAGTCTTCATAAATTAGGAAGGAAACTTGAAAAGCACCACAATATATGTTTTTGATTGTTCCTGGCTTACAGTAGTTGAGTAAGACCTCAAATATCTAGCCTTTATCTAAAAAAAATGGTTAATAAAATTTAATAGGTGAATAAAAAGATAAACTGTTGGATGCCTCAAAGAAACTGTGGAGCCATGGCATGATTTTAACAGGAGGTGCAGCAAGCTCAGTATCAGAGACGCCTTCCCTTTGGAAGGCCTGAGGACACTGAGTACCTTCAGATCTCAGGACATGTTCCTCAGCTCTTACATAAAGGCACAGGAAGGTGGGACTGCATTACACCCCCATGTTCAAATGGACTAAGCTCTGACCTGCTCTAATGGACTACAGCAACTTTACTTAAACAAGATCTTAAGTGCTTATAAAACTGAAAACCAAGTCTCCCACAAAAACATCCAGCCTCCTGTGTGTAATTGCCAATCTATGTGAAAAAGAAAGAGCATCAGAAGGGTAGGCGTCCATACCAGTAGCAGGGCTTGTTTTTCCCTTCCCAACCTTTGGGGTTTTGTACACGATGTATATTTAGTGCAGGAAACCAGCTAGTAAAATTTGCCTGAAACAAGATTTGGTTCCATGTTTCAGATTACAAGTGAAATGTCAGAAGTAATTCATTCATGAGGTGGCAGGATCCCTCCAGGGTGGTTTAGCCCTCAGTTAGAATAATAAATAAATAATCCCAGAAGCTTTTTGTTGTGGGTTTTTTATTTTAACTACAGGCAATATGAGAAGGTTACCAGAAAGTTGCCACTGCAGACACAAAGTGCATGTTTTCCCGATTTCTCTAGTAAATTGCAACATATCACACTGCGATTCTGTCAACAATCATTTTGAATCATTCTTTGAGACTCTCAGACATTCAAGTCTATCTCTCCCCTACAGAAAGATAAAGATAGCTGAAGCAAAACATAAGTTCATAGCAGAGTGCAACTCTATTAGTCACATGTGGGAAGTTGGTCTGCACTTGAGTGATCTACAGGCTTTTAGCATTCAACTCCAGTGAGCTTTTCATACTAGGGAAGAGTTGAAGTGTCATTAGCTTTTCCAATGGTAATAGCATACATGTCAGAGTAAAGTCTGAAATACTATGGGCCAGCAAATGTTGAGCCAACTTCACAGACATAATCTTTGAAATCAAGGCAGTTGAGATGAAATTCCTAAACTGTTTAACAAGGAACATAGTTCAAGGTCCCATCCCACGGAACTGCAAAGATCCTAATGGTCAGTCCTCAGCAGAAACAGGATCTTTAAATATTTTTAACATTCATGGCAGCATGAGCTGAGAGCGGAACTCAAAGCAAGGAAAAATTATCTCTTTTTCAGCTCTGCTTCTGCCATGAGCTGCGGACATATGGGCAGCAGTTTCTCCTAGGCAGTAAAGAGAAATGGAAATTTGGGTTCAGTCCCAACAGACAGAGAGGAACATGGACCAATGTTTGCTAACTTTCCTTTTTGTCCTCACTTCCAAATTCTCCGTTCTTCCAGTCCAGCTCCATGCTCTTTTCTTTAATTCTCTTCCTCTTCATATTTAACACAGGGAAACTTTCCTCCTGTAATCTGTGTAGGAGGATTGGCAGCAACAGGAGCATTGGAAAGTCCGTCTCTTTGTTTGCAGTCTTAATGCCAAGGACGCAACTGCAGGGAAAGTTGTTTCAAGGAAGAGTGTGTGCTTGTTGCTTTGTGAGAGCTGTTCAGTGAGTTTGGGAGCTGGTGGAGAACAGTCAATATAGGTAATAACCAGGAGGCACAGATGCCAAGTCCTAATAAATCTTTGCTGAAATCTGCTGTTGACCACATGCTCCCTGATGAAGGAATACCTTACTACGCAGGTGCATTCAAGGTGATGTTACATACGCTTTATCTCTTTCTCAGAGAATCATAGAATAGCTCAGGTTGGAAAGGACTTTGAAAGACACGTGGTCCAACCTTTCGTGGGAAAGGGAGCCTAGATGAGGTTATGTAGCACCCTGTCCAATCACATCTTGAAAACCTCCAACAATGAGGGCTCTACCACATCTCTGGGGAAGTTGTTCCAGTTATCAACTGTCCTCACTGTAAAAAATTTCTTTCTTGTATTGAGACGAAACTTGTTGCTGTGCAGCTTGTACCCATTGCCCCCTGTCTTCTCCATGTGGCTCCTTGTGAAGACAGAACCTCCATCCTCTTTGTAGCCACCCTTTGAGTACTGGAACACTGTGACGAGGTCCCCCCGAGCCCTCTCTTCTCCAGGCAGCAAAGACATAACTCCTTCCGTCTTTCCTCACAGGGCAGGCAGGTTCTTCAGCCCTTTGACCAACTTCGTGGCCCTCCTTTGGGCCCTATGCAGTCTTTTCATGCCTTTTTTGAATTGTGGGGACCACAGCTGCACACGGTACTCCAGGTGTGGCCTGGCATGCACTAAGTAGAGTGAGATAATCACATCTCTGTCCCTGCTAGAAATGAATGCCCCTGCAGATACAGCCAAGGATTCGATTTGCCTTCATTGCTGCAGTGGTGAACTGCTGACTCCTGTTCAGCTTGCTGTCCACCAGGACCCGCAGTTCCCTTTCAGCAAGGCTGCTTTCCCACCACACAGGTTCTAGCCTGTACTGGGATGTTTGGTTATTTCATCCCAGGGGTAGGACTTTGCACTTGTCTTTGTTAAACTTCATACGGTTCTTGCTAGCCCACACTTTCAGCCTGTCCAGGTCGCTCTCTAAGATGGCTCTCCCTTCTGACATGTCCACCTTACCACCCACTTTAGTGTCATCAGCAAACTCGGTAAGGGTGCTTTCAATCCTATCATGCAGGCCATTTATGAAGATGTTGAAGAGTGTGGGGCCCATGTCAGGCTGCCAACTTGAGTAAAAATCATTGATTGCCACCTTATGAGTGTGGCCTGCAAGCCAATTTCCTACCCATTTCACAGATCACCCATCCAATTTGTATCTTACCAGTTTGTCCAGGAGAACGCTGCAGGAAACAGTGTTGAAAACTTTGCTGAAATCCAGTCTTTGTTGTACCTCTACCTTACTCAGCACTCAAAACTTACGGCATCCCAGAAATGATACAGCTCTTCAACATTTTTCATTTTCACCTTTCTGTCCTGCATGGAAAAAAACAATTGTAAAGACTGTCATTTTGTCACCTAAATTAACTTTGAAGTTGAGCATCAAATCTACTTAGGTGTCTTTTATTTAATTATTAGTATAATTTTAACTTTAACTTAAAGTGAACAGTGCATGCATCAGAAACTTAAAGTGGAAAAATGAACTTTGACCTCAAGGTAAGTATTTTTAACTATATTTTGCACAAGTTACTTGGAAAATCTTTTAGAAAATAGGAATCCTTGTTCTGTGATATATTCTGAGTGCAGATGTCTCTCTTGCTCTTCATTCTGATTTTCATCCTGAAGTTGATGTTTTTGCCATAGGTGTACAATCAATTCCCAGCCTTTCTAAGCATAGAATAAATGAAGTTGGAAGGGACATCTGGTGGGCATCTAGTCCAACCCCTGCTTGAAGAGGTCCAATTACACCAAGCTAGTCAGACACTTGCTGAGTTTTGAATCATGGATGGAGATTCTCTGGACTACTTCTTCAAATATTTGCTCATAGTGAAAAAGTTTTTCTTGTATGTAGTTCATGGTCAAATATATATACTGCAGCAGCGGAACGTTAAATCCTGATTTACACTTATATTGTAGTTTCTTCCTTTGCTACACAGTTTGCCTGGCGAAACTGATAAAGGAAAAGATCTTATAGCTCATTAGCATCTACTTCATTGAAGCAGCCATTTCAACATATATGTACACTTGTCCCAATACAATACAATGAGACTCTGCAACTGCCTTCAGCATTATTTCTGTATTGAGAAATCAAACTAGCTACTTTTTGTTATGATGGAAAGAACAGACTCCTTTAACATTCAAGCATTCACACAGACATTAGCATCACAATCTAGCCTATTGGAATTAGTCCAGGATAACCTGTGCAACTCATACATCTGTAGCAGCAATGGAGTAATCTGTGTAGAGCAAAAGAGCTCTTTGTAGAGCAAAAAGAATGAGTTTTCTTTTCTTATTTCCATGCATTATGCTAAAGAACAGTATCATTGTGTATTCAGTCTGCAGAGAGTTGAGGTATTTAGGTTTCTTTGTCTCTAGCCGTCTTAGTACCTCAGACCTCAAGGTTTGTTCCAATCTCCTCAGTCTTTTTCTTTCATTAGATGTGGAATCTAACCACAGATCACCATTGTAAACCATCCTTCAAAAGATCCGTGAGGTCTCATCTGTTTTCTCTTGATATTGGGAAGCCCTTGTTACACTCATGACATAACCTCATCATCCACGAAAACGACCTCTTTCTAAGGGTATAAGAGAGGAAGTTTTGCTTTGCTTCAATTTGTGCCATGATCCCTCATGGCATGTCACAGATGAGACATGTTTGGTCTTGCCTTGGCTCCACTTCTTCCTTTTCCCATTCCCTCAAAGCTTTCTTAACCCTTTCTTAAGCCTATCTGGAACATGGAGTCAAAACTGTTTACATGCCTTATTTCTGTCCTGTACGTACATGAAGAGTACTTTCTACCACATGTAGATTTGACATCTACTGCTTTGACAAGAGGAAACAAAAGTCTCACTTTTGAAAAGGCTATGTCTGGTGTATCATTTTATGTCTTAACAAACTACTCTACTAGAGAAAGAGGAACTTTTAGAATGGGTAGATCCGTAAAACTTCCCAGTATATCCTGCTTTTGTTTTTCAGGCAGAATACTTTTCTGAATCAACTTCAGTAGCTAAAGAAGGAAAATATTTAAATTAAACTTGAATGCAGTCCCGTACTTGTGCACATAATTTATTGTTGGCATTTATAATTGAAGAAAGTTAGAGTTAGCTCATTATTTTGTTTATTTGTAGACTCTTCTATGGATCACGTCACTGTATGGAATCTGACCACCTCTCAGGAATCATGAATGTACTCGAGGTGATTAAATGATTACAGAGTTCATGAACTATTAAAATTGTTTTGTAGTTGAGTTCAGACCTAAAGATGCATTTTTATCACTACCTTCTGTAACATACTTTTGATAAGAGATGAGAGTGCTTTTCACAGTATGACCATAGAAGAATCACTACAAATTATGTAAGTTAGAAACAGACTCTGATTTTCAGAAGTGCTGAATGTCTGCAACTTCCGTTAGCTTCAGTTGATGGTCAGGATGATTTGCATCTAAACATTGGTTTTTAAGACCAGAATTCCTCTGAGCCCATGTAGATACCTGTAAGTTGGATAATCAGTGAACACCTATCTCATACAAAGCATGTGAATCTCTCCCTACTGTGACTCTATGTCTATGTGATTGTAAGGAGGGTCTGGGTGACCAGCTCAGTTACTGACATCTCCACTGGCGTGGTCTAAAGTTAGATTAAGTTAATTTCATTCTCTGTCCCAATTTAGCACTGAAAAATGAAAATCTACAGCCCATTTCCAGAGCTGCAGGGTTTCAGGAAGCCTGTGGAAGGGTTAGAATACCGCTCTCCTGATTTTTTGTCCAATCACACGGAACATTTGTCCACTTCCACTTCACTTGTAATACGAAGACTTCAATTTTATTTCATCTCCTGTCTATGATTGCTGACTTCCGTCACCCTTTCATAAGCATATCATCTCTGCCATAACCAATGGCGTAGATCTATATTGTCCTATGCAGTAAATAGAAGGTCTTTCCAAGGTCAAACTGATGAGACCCACAGCCATTTGTTATAAGAGTCCAAAAATAAAGATGAGCTGAATATAGCAAATAGGATTTATTTGGGTATCAGCTATCACCTCAAAATAGCAGAAGGCATGGTTGCTGAGAGAAAGAGATACAAATATAGTTTAGAAACCCTATATAGTTTTATAAATAACCAGGTAAGTTTATATATAGACAGCTATTAAATAGGTTTGTCACTATAAGGATCTCTCTTTCTTTCTCTCCATATAGACAGGAACGTTTGTGAGATGGCACACTAGTATGGGGTAGTCATAAAATATCTGAAGCACGTTTATTGCTCATTAGAGTCCTGGGCATTAGTGATTTAAGTAGCCTTCCCAAAAGGGGCACACTAGCTGTACAAATCTTCACTGTCACAATGGGGTTAAGGAACATTTCCTGTATAGTATTTGTAGTTTGTGGTGATAATGTGCATTGTCTTTATTTAGCTGCAAAGTCTGATGGGTATCCCCATTTTGCAAACACATATGGAATTTTGTGACTTCTAAAAATAAAATTAATAACACAATAATCTTCAAGGTTAGGCCTCAAAGAAATTGGCCTTAAAATAAATTTTAAAAAAAATTAAAATTCACAATACTTAAACCATGTTTTACTTTGCTAGAAATGTATTTAAACTGCCTAACAACATTGCCAGTGCTTTTGTTTCTTTGCTATGGAGTTCCCTTATGGTAACCATAACTACTGTAGTTGAATGTTTCAAATCATATTTACACACATAGAAACCAATCATTTGCTTTCATTATTTCCATGTCTTGTTTATTATTTGAAAAAAGTTTTCACTTTGTGATTTTTGTTTACTCACTATGTTTGGGCAATGTTTGCTATTTGCACTGAAATAAGTACACCCACGTGATACAGTATTTGTAAGTGAATAAAGATATTTTTGGTGATCCAAGCTAAATTTGTAAAAGCGTGTAACCCTACTAAAGTGAATCAAAAAGTGCACCCTCTACAAATTCCTTATTTGAGACCTTTTAGAAAACAACAGAAACAATAGACTATGAGATGGAAGACCAATTAAACTATGCAAGTATAGACTATGCAATGTGACTAATTTTATATTTCAGGAAAAAAATCAAACCAAAACAACAACATAAAACAAGCCAGAGGCAGAATAAAATGTTCACTGGAAAGCAAAGAATAAAGAAAATAAAAGAAAACATCTCAGAAACAGAGACTACTAAACCATCACGTAATAAAATGTGAATATCAACACCTTCCTTTTGCATATTCACAATGTACTTTCTATTAGGAAGAATACAATCAGACAAACACTCTTTAAGAAATTTGTCATTTGGCTGAAGGCTCAGACTAAGAAGGGATGTACTTTCCATAGAAATTTTTAGAAACTGTTTCAAATAATAAACAAAATGTGGAAAGAATGGAAGTGAATGATTGGTGTCCATGTTTGTAAATACATCTGCTTATAAGCTAAACGACACAAATTATAGCTAATTTGACTTGGTGAAAACTGAAGGTCTATTTTGAGGAATAAACCTCTGGCTGGTATTGATGTTTCTGGCTAAGGATGTCTTCTTTTCTCAGTCTGACTCAGAGCAGACCTCACCACCTTTTGAACACACTAGTACAGCTAGTATCTCGTAGGCACTGATCTTAATATTGCCAAAACAGGTGAAAATAAATAGTAGGAAATTTCCCAGGAGTTGCTTTAAGGAAAGTGGACTGATCTGACAGGTGAGTGTTATTCCCCACAGAGAGAAGATATCTTATGTAATTTTTGCCTGTCTGGAGAGGGGAAACTATGAGCAACAAAATGATAGGAGATCTGACCTAAACCTTGTGCTGTATTACTGTTCATTTGCATGTTGCAGAAACATAAAAAATCAGTACTAGGAAGTGTATATGATAACCTGTGCCAGGACCTCTGTACGTATTGTAAAGCAAGAAAAGAAGGGGTGATGAAAGCAATCTTAAGCAGTCAATGTCACAGTAGAACCAAGCAGCAAGAGACTAGGACTTTAAGAAAAACCTCACTCCTGCACATAAACAGAGCAAAGAAAAAATATATGTAGAAAATATTCTTTTTTTTTTTTCTTTTTTTTGTCAAAATATAGTGAATTACTTTCAAAACCCATAGTTGCTTCAGATAATCTAGTCCAGATTATCCTACAGGAAAAATACAGTCATAGGAGCAGACATCTTAGAAGTTCACCAACCTGGAGACATCCTTTAGGCTGACCCTGAGCACGACCTTTTCTCTTTTCGAGAACAGGGTTAAATAATAGCCCTGAATATTTTGCATGGGGTGACATTTCTACTCTATGACAGTAATCCTGAGCTGTCTGGATGGCATTTATTAATTTGAAAGAAGATTCTACTTGGTTTTTTGTGCAAGTATAGTGAAGACGCTGTCATTGATGGTGATGAAATCAAAGTTGCCATCTGAGACTGACTGAGTGGAATCTTGTAGAAAAAGTGATTTTTACTGCCTCTGGTGAAGAATGGAGAGAAAAAAAAAGATAAACTGAAATTTTATAATGTTAATCTGGGTCACCTTGGTATTTTTCACTTTATAAACTGATATGTACTGGTTTTGCAATTCATATCTGTATCTTGTTCATTCTCTTGCTCCAGGAAATGTTTAGAAATTACCATTTAATTTCTTCACCACTGCTGTAGAAATCACAGCTGGGTGTGTCCTTCAGGGCAAATGGAAAGAAGGGGACAAGGAAGTTTTACTTCTAAATGTCACAGATTTCTTCCTGTTGGCTGCATTTTTAACACCCCATCTTTCTGAAACAGGGGTACACAAGAACATAAGTCCATATGGGAACACTAAGATTGTCAGACCTGGCTTCCCATAATCTTTGGCAGCCGCAGCATAGATATCTGATCCAAGGAGCTACTACCCACCCTCCTTACCACCGAGTACCACAAATCACTTCCCAACGCCCTGTAATAAAGTTAAAGCCTGTAGCAGAAGACCAAATGCCACGACTTACCCTGCACCTCTAGCAAAGTTCAAGAAAGTGAGACCACCACCAGTCACCTAAGACCTGGAAAATAACCCATATTTTATTAAATACTGCTCCAGACGATACTAGAAAGTAGATTTCAGATGAGAGCAAAACAAATAAAATCTGCCTTCCTGGTCTGGTCTGGCTGTAGGGATGGGAGCAGGGGGAATATTCTATAACTTTAAATTAGCGGGGTTATCTTTGTGCTTTTGAGCAAGGCATACTAATCAGACGTGAGGGAATATAACACCACTGAGAACAGGTGAATTACACTCTTTCTCCAGATGAAATTTCCCATCCATAAATGGAGTGAGGTGGGAGTGGAATATAAGTGGTTTCCTGAACCCCACAGGCACCACTAGAAGTCCTGGACTCCTGGGTAATTCATTCATTGTAAATGCAGTACTGGTAAACTGTGATTCAGGTTGTTTTCTAGTACCCTTAGAGAGATCGGACAGTATCTAAAGCTTCATATTACAAATTCAGTTTCCGATTCCCAGGAATTATTTAATCATACAATCAACTTAGCAAGGAAGGAAAGGGAATAAAAGACAAAAATGACACAGTGTCAGTCGCTGTCCTGGCCCTATGAAAGCTGCAGCTGTGAACCTTTCTCTTCACATTAATTTAGGAAATAGAAAAATCAGGAAAGAATATCCTGACATTTTAAAATCTTAAAATATACTTTCATTTCCAAAGAGTTATGAAGTATTTCCATGTGCAGCATATGCTTTTTAAAAGTGAGGCCACAGTATGAAAGTCAAGGGAATATTATTATGTGGGAAGCCTTACAGATAATTTGTTTAGCAAATCTCCATATCCAAAATGCTACTCAAGTCTCATTTTTGCTTCTAGAAAAAGAACAGATTATAAATATAACACATTAGAACTTGATACCATCCACAGTATATGTTAAAAGGAAGTTCAAGAGATAGGTTAATTAAGTGGATTATGTTCTCCCCTGGTAATTGATATATTATTCCTTCTTCTTTTATATATATATATAAAAAAACTTCTATAAGTTTACTTATATAGCATAGGATCTTGTTAAATATTGTATAAAATAGAGTACATTCTTAGAGAAGGATATAACTCCTCTCATTGCATATCATTGAAAAAAATATTCAAAGTTCTGTTGTGAATAGCCACTGAAAAAGCTCAGGCTCACGCTTGATTTAAGAGCATTGCTTTCATTATGATGACTTATTTATTTTCAGGTCACCTGTTTTCTAAAGAGCCTAGAGAAATATTCTATGTCTGATGTTTGGGAAACTATGTTTCTGGGTAAATTGCCTCAAAAATCTCCAAGGTCTCTAATACAGTCCAATGTTTCTTTTTCTGTGCAATGTTTATTCTTTCTCTCCTTCCCCCACGAAGACAAAGAAAACTTTTTAATTAGACTTCTGAAAACTGAAGCGATACTTCTAGGTCACTCTATGGAGAGCATGCTCTCAGTTACATAATGCTTGTTTTTTGTCTCGTAGGACAGGGATCTCAGATTTGGAAGCATAGATGGTATGTATTAGGGTAAACTGGCACTTTTCTCACACAGTAAGACAAGGAATAAAAAGGAATTCCTTTTGCGAAATGGTCATAGCACTATCTGATTTGTATAGATATTCTTTTCCATGTTTAACTGTTCTCCATCAGGATAAGGCACAAACTTTTGGACCTTTTCAGTCCTTTACTGATTACAGTGCTGCTGCAATGCGTGTAACAGGAACTGTCCTGAGTTAGCATTATACCAGCTAATTCAGGTACAGGTGACAGAGGACGTGTCAGGTTCAGTGAGGGATTAACAGCTGAAAAAGCAAAGTAAATAACTGAGAATTTAGTTTGTTCTGAGCCCTATACTGCTGCCATCCCAATGATTGCAGGCTGTATATCTTAAAATTAACTTTGCTGCATCTGTAGTATATTCACGTTAGAGCATAAGAGAGCACAGGTGACTGCTGTTTAGAATTACATTCTGGGTCAAAGAAAAGTAAATTCATTCTTTTAACAGGAGATACAATATCACCATATGTTCAGAGCTAAGATAATGCAGACCACTACAAAGATTTTATCCCTTGTCAAGGCGAGAATGGGAAATTGTAATGGATTTTTGTTCAGAGCTGATTTTATAACCTATCCCATTAAATGGCATTACATTCACATGACCTGACTTTACATAACAGAGTTGTCATAGCACAACTCACTGAACACAGAACTTGCATTTTGCAGTAGCAGACAATGTTCAGACCAACTCATTATTAACTACTCTGTGCAGGTTTTAAGTTTTCCCATTTTAGTGAAATTACATGTATTCTTCTTTCCTTCTAAATCACATTAAAAGTGCCTGATTGCTTAGTTTGTATATGCTATGCACGAAAGTGACCCTTTAATTAAGATCATGCTGAAACTGTCACCTAGAACATTGTTATAATCCTTCTATTTTTAGCTGGGTTTTTTTAGTAAATAAGGTCTTTGAATTCATATGTCAGTACCACCTAATAACTGTCTAATTAGTTAGCCAGTTACAACAAGATATGACAAAAAGTAGAGGTTTCAAAGATATCACGTTCCTGTGTATTTCATAAAGGCTGGTGGCTAGAAAGGAGAGAGGGACCAGGGTCGGTCCCAGAGAGGTTTGGGGATCAACTTGCCTTGCTGAAACACCCGTCAGTTTTCCATCACTAGATAGTCAGCCAGTTTGTAGGTAGATCTAAACCTGTCACAGCGAGCGGTGCTCTGGCCTGATGTGGCAGATAACGGACACGGCAAGAAATTGTTGTGGTTAGGATATTATTTCTCAGCTAGCTTTATGTCAAGGATTGCTTAGCCACTTCAAAAAATATCTTCCTCTTGTGCAGAAGTGCCACAGTGCATTTTTTTACTTCTTTTCATTTATCACTAAACTAAAACTAGTGCCATCTCTGAATTTCAATTAACTGCTTCTGTTTCCCCAATCTTGTGTGACTGTTTGCTTGCACACGTAAGAGTCCTCAGGTATTTTTTCAGGTTTTTTATTGGCAGACGTCTGGACTCCTGTGGACTACTAGTGGTCTGAGGATCACCAGTTGCAAAATGCTGGTTCAGGAGCCCTGGGATGTAGAAGGTGGGAAGGTACCAGAAAAAAGACTTGGAGATGTGGAGAAAGACTTAAGGAAACTGTGGTACACAGGATACAGTGGGTAGGAATCCAAAAGTGGGTGAATATGAGATGAAGATCAGAGAACTTAGATCCATGGGAAGCCAGACTTCTTCCATCCTGTTGGACTAACCAAATATTCTAGCATGTTTTTTCATATTCAGGTTTCATTTAGGAAGGAATACAATTTACCACTTTTGTCAAAAATGCTTCTATTTTCTTAATTGATTTTTTTTTCCCAGAAATGTCTCATTAGATTTTGAAGTAGCCAGAGCTCCCTGGACTCTGCTCCAACTGATGTTAGTCACAGAATGTTTCTTCATGCCCATGGGAGCTGCAAAAGGGCATCCTTCTGTCCTCTTCACATGACTACTGTTTTTCAGGGTTCCCTGGCCAAGAACACTGCATCACTCTGCACATCTTTATTCTGTTAGTATAGTAAATAAATACATGTGACTGTTTAAAATTAAGGTAAGTATAGAAGGGATTTTCCCTGCCTTTTTCTAGGCAATGTCAGGGCTCAGATTTCATTCTGAATGTCTAAATAGTTATGTGCATGATCCATACAGTAGGTTGGACAGTACATGACATTAAGTCCTTATCACTGAAGCACAACATTATTAATATGTGCTGAACATGATGTCTGACAGAGAGCACTGACCACAGCCAGAGAGCATGAGAATTCTTCCAGAGAGAAAATGTTTTAGCAAATGCCCTTACTGAATATGAAAGAATACCCAAGTGAAAAGGGGTGTGTGCTGTGGAGTCAGTGGGAAAGTGACATTTTGGCGCAATACAAGACTAGTTCTACTGTTTTCCTCACATTATATGCCTAAACATCTATCAGTTGGAAGTTTCGCTTATTCTCAATGTTAATGTCAGTTACCAAGAGCCACTTGTATCAAGTAAAACGCTTTTGCTTCTTACAGTTGGTCTTGGTTTAATGTCCGCTACCAATAACAACCTCACCTAAAGCCCTGGAAACGGCAGGTCAGACAAAAGATTGTATTCATATGAGTCAGAAGTACTTCTCCCCATTGCTTAAAAAGCCCTACTAGACAACAAGTTTTAAAAAAAAATAATAATGCGGGGCATTGTAAGAGCTGGTCTGGTCATTTGATACTGCATGCTACAGTTTCTTTCTTTTCGGGCCACGCATGAATGATCTTGTGAATTTGGAGTTTAGGTAGCACAAGTTGTCTAACAAAAGTACAGTTACTCATGAATAATTTGGATTTCAATGTGTATGTGAAGAAAATGGCTCAACACAAGCTTTTTGTATTAAAGCCATCTGTGAGTCACAGTATCATCATGCATGATACGGGGTCATTGTATGAAAGCAGTAGCGCATGAAGGGCCATGGAAATGGCGTATGAAAAGACACTTCAGGATGCCATCCACAGTTCCTGGAAATGGTAATGATATGGGGTTTGAGGAACAGTGATGTGTTTACAAATCCTGCTGGTGCTGAAATCAGCTGTCTTTTCCATACTTAATATAGTTGTACATGAGATTTTGCTGCATTGTAATGACGTTACCAGCACAAGTTTTTCACTTGGGTATGAGAAAGATGTGAGTCATGCAGCTTCTCCAAAAGAGAGCAGAAGAAATGTTGATAGCACACTAATGTGTATTCTGTATGTGTGATAATTACTCCAGAAAAAAATGTTGCTGCGTGGTATGGTAGTGTGCCCTTAAGAATTACGTTTTACAGTCTTTTCCTATCTGTGTCTGCCCATCAGTCTTTTTGTAGATTAATTCTGGAGTCCATTAAAATCACGTATAAGACTCATTGATTTCAGCAGCTCCAAATTTTATCCTGTGAGTTCCCGAGCAATGCAAAGAGGAGATATAAACACATTTGAAACCCAAAATAGATTTTCTGCACAAAAAGAATAATTTACATATAAATAAATATTGTCTTCTCTCACATAGCCTTTTACACATGATTTTGAAGAACTCTGCAAGTCTGCATAAATATATTCATGAAAGTTTGACTGCAGATTATATAAAGATTCCTCCATTTTGACATAAATCAAATTAATCCTCTTTGAATCTGCACTGAAACGATGATGCTAGGCTAAATAAATCTCTTTGAATTCTCATTAACTGTTAGTACAGCTGATTCTTTGATTGGTTCATTAGCATGCTTGGTGGCATGTGCTCAGAAAGAGGAAAAAAAAAGAAACCTACAATTTGATGCAAAATAGAACAAAGCTGTAGATTTCAGCTTTTGTCTTGTACACACTGTAAGGTACATGGAGCAAGGATCTAACTTAAGCATTGCATGAGGTCCTTCTGAATTGCCTTTCAAATTGTTTCCTAACTTTGACAAAGTATAAATTAATTACTCAGTTGCATGTAGATTTTCACCCGTCAAACTGAGTGAAAAATACGGAGAAAAAAATTGTTAAAACATCCACAGTATAACATTGGCAAATAGATATCAGCAACTAAATTTGCTATTTCGCAATAGCAAAACATGCTAATTCAGCTTTCATGATTCTTAGAAAGAAAAGAAGTCATGTCTTTATCCCATGAACATCTCAGTGTGATAATTTCACGTTAGAACGTTCAAGAACGGGAAACTCTCATCCCATGCCCTGTCATGGAATCATAACATCATTTTGGTTGGAAAAGACCTTTAAAATCTTCAAGTCCAATTGTTAACCTAGCACTGTCAAGTTAGCACTAAACCATGTCTCTCAGCACTACATCTACATGTCTTTTAAATACCTTCAGAGATGGTGAATGTCCAATGCTTGACAGCCCTTTTGGTGAAGAAATTTTTCCTAATATCCAATCCAAACTTCCCCTGGTGCAACTTAAGGCCATTTCCTCTCATCATATCACCTGTTACTTGGGAGAAAAGACCAACCCCCACCTCGCTACACCCTCCTTTCAGGTAGTTGTGGAGAGCCATAAGGTCTC
This sequence comes from Larus michahellis, assembly GCF_964199755.1. Lineage (NCBI taxonomy): Eukaryota > Metazoa > Chordata > Aves > Charadriiformes > Laridae > Larus > Larus michahellis. Next base: position 48,574,989 of record NC_133896.1, on the reverse strand, counting down.
CCTCAGACACTCCTCATAAGACTTGTGCTCCAGACCCTTCACCAGCTTTGTTACCATTCTCTGGATGTGCTCCAGAATCTCAATATCTTTCCTGTAGTGAGGGGCCCAAAAACTGAACACAGTATTCAAGGTGCGGCTTCACCAGTGCTGAGTATAGGGAGACAATTACTTCCCTACTCCTGCTCACTACAATATTCCTCATCCAGGCCAGGTTGCTGTTGGCCTTCTTGGCCACCTGGGCACACTGCTGGCTCATATTCACCTGGCTATCGACCAACACCCCCAGGTCCTTTTCTGTGGGGCAGCTTTCCAGCCACTCTTCCCCAAGCCTGTATCTCTGCATGGGGTTGTTGTGACCCAAGTGCAGGACCCAGCACTTGGCCTTGTTGAAACTCATACCATTGGCCTTGACCCACCAATCCAGCCTGTCCAGAGCCTTCCTACCCTCAAGCAGATCAACACTCCCACCCAACTTGTTGGTGTCTGCAAGCTTACTGAGGGTGCACTCGATCCCCTGATACTGATTATTGATAAAGATATTAAACAGAACTGGCCCCAATACTGAGCACCAGGGAACACCCCTTGTGACTGGCTGACAATTGGATTTAACTCCATTGACCACAACTCTTTGGGCCCGGCCATACAATCAATTTTTTACCCAGCAAAGAGTACACCCATCCAAGCCATGAGCAGCCATGAGCAGGAGAATGTTGTGGGAAATGGTGTTAGAAGCTTTACTAATGTCTCGGTAGACAACACCCACAGTCTTTCCCTCATTCACTAGGCAGGTCACCTTGTCATAGAAGGAGATCAGGTTAGTCCAGCAGGAATTGCCTTTCATAAACTCATGCTGACTGGGCCTGATGACCTGGTTGTCCTATATGTGCCATGTGATTGCACTCAAAATGATCTTCTCCATAGCCTTCACCGGCATCAAGGTCAGACTGGCAGGCCTCTAATGTCCAAAATCCTCCTTGTGGCCCTTCTTGTAAATGGGCGTCACATTTGTTAGCCTCTGGTCAAGTTGGACCTACCCGATTAGCCAGGACTTCTGATAAATGATAGAAAGTGGCTTGGTGAGCACTTCTGCCAGCTTCCTCAGTACCTTTGGGTGGATACAGATATCCTAAAGCTACTATCTACTAAAGAAAACACATAATCTGGATAAAACACTACTATATTTAATAAACAATTATCCACTGAGAAGCTGTATAACTTGGATGGAATGCCACTGCATTTAGCAGAACTCAGAAGAAAGAACTCAAAGGAAAGAGAGCAATCAGCAGCCATTCTCCATGCTATGCATCAGCAACAGCAGAGCTGCACAAAGCCTTTTTCATTACATTTCCATGATCTAATATTGCTCCACGAAACAACTTCGGTTCCTTGGCTTGTAGCAAAGGTAGGTGGCATTTCCAAGAAGTCTCCATTTACATAAAGGCCCTGCATAGCCGAACTGATTATCCATGACTGAATGTGATAGGATGCACCACATCAGGCATAGCCACAGGCATCAAGCTGCCTGACTAGTCTTTTGGGAGAACAGGATACTGTATTATTTAATCTATCATTAATGTGTTCCACGTTAAGCATAATGCCTGCTGTCATGTTTCTTGACTTTCACAAGTTAATCCAAGTTGCTGCTTCTTATTACATAACTGTACTGCAATGCAATCCTAGAAGCTGCTTCAGGATTTCTCTTACAGCTTCCCATTATTTATGCAATGTCCCAGAAAACCACTCCAAAGACACGTATAGAGGTAGGGAAGACCTCAGATTTATCAGCTCCTCCCAGCCCAAATAGAGGAAAGCTGCTCGTAGTAGGTATATCTTCACTGTAAAGGTGAATCACTAAAATCCACATGGCAAATAAGCTTGTGTTATTCCTATTAATGGTGTCTTGGAAAACAGCTACTGCTTTATGTTATTTTCCTTTTGTGATAACCAGAAGACTCCTTGTCCTCCCAGTTCACTGAGCAATGCTGGGAGCGATCTCTGAGAGGGATGGAGTCCAGCTCTCTTTCCTTCTGGGCACCCATGTTCTTGCCCATTTCCCTCTGTTCACTCAAGTCAGTACTCATAATTCAAATACTTTTCATGTTAGCTGCATTGCTAGTTGAGACAAAAATCTAGAATAACAGCATAAAAGCTTTATTTCATGGACTTTTCAACTTGCAACACATTCTGAAAGTTATCTGTAGAGAAGATGACTTTCTTTTTCTCTTTCTTTTTTATCCAGGGAGAAGTGAGGAACAGCAGCCACACCTAAGGGAAGTGAGAGCAGTCCACCAAGCCCTGTGGAAACAGAAAGGAAGCAGTAGATCATTTCAGTGCAAGCAGTATGTCTTGGCGTCGTTCCTTGACACCACCCCCGCTACCCCAGCCTCCTCTGCCCCTCCCACACTCACACATCGAAAAAGCAGATGGAAAATATTCTGCCAGAAGACATTGAAATACAGTGTTAGAAAGTTACTCTCTTAAGGCTGGAGAAAGTGATGGAGAACTCTGGCAGGCGAATTAAATTATTCATAGTCAGTGGCATTTTGGAAGGAAAAGCGGGAAGGGAATAGGAGACTGAAAGAAGTTATAGGGATTGTACAAGAACCATCTGGGACATTGGAAACAGATGCACTTCAGCTTGCTAAACTTTGGAGAGAGACCTGTGTGCCTAATACTGGGTTAAGGAGACATTATTGGTCTTCTCAGTTTGTTTTCAAAGCTGAGCATACTCCAATGCAGCCATGACATTATGGTTATAACAGAGCCAGTGCTGACAAATCTGTCTTGCCCAAATGGATTTTACCCTCTCTAATGGCACTGGGCAATGATGTTCAGGTCCTGAAGTCACTGTAATTTACTATTCTGCTGTGTCACTTTGTACACACACTAGTCTTATTTGCATTTTAAAGGTGTGACGGAGAAGTGACACTGTTATGTGTCATTCTCAGTGCCCCAGTGATGAAACTTTTCTTAAAAACTTAATTTTTGCTCACTTTCACATTTCCTTGTATGTCTCTGGAAGACTTCAAGACCTGTTCTCACAAGAACTAAGCTATTCCATGTTCCAGATGAAAGGTGACTTTTCTTGGTATGACTCACTAGGAAAACTGCATTGTGTATTATAGAGTAATAACATTTAGAAATTAATCCAATTCCACCCCCTAACTCTTGCATGGGGAGAGAAGGGAGGAGGGGAAAAAAGAACTACGTGTGAGAGAGAAGAGATACCACAATCAGTGTTCTTATGAACATATTGAGATACCATGGTGATGAGCACAAGAGGTCAACCTGGAAAGGGCATTTTCCTTTCTGTTATTTCTTCTGAGTTTTAGGTATGTGGTGTTGGCAAATATCTAATGCATTTTCCATTAATAGATCTATCCTGCCATGTATGTCTTTGTACCAAAGATAATAGAAACCGGATGAAATTTGCCCACATTAATACATAGATCTGCATAGCACATCCATGTATACACACAGACAGACACTAAAAAAGACAAATTTGGTGAAAGCATCTTTTCTTTCCCTCTCATCATAAGCATTCTGAGTTTAACTCCAATAACAATGATCTTATTACCTTCCAGAATTACATTAAGGTAGCACTGTATATAAATTTGAATGCATGTAAAATCAACTCTATACCAAACTCTTCCAAAGTGTTCACAAGCACCTTCTCCTCTCTGTTCCCCAACACAATACAGTACAGTCTGCTATGGGTTCTTCCCTTTCTTGTCCAACCTATGAAGGAGCTGACATATGTTGCAGAAATATTCCAGGCATTGTAATTTTCCCATCCCCACAATCTCATATTGCAGGAAACCACCTTTTTTCTGTTGGAATTTACAGATAAAACAGGCACCTGCCAGAGCAATCTAATGTCCTGAAGGAATTGTTACAGAATTAATCCTTTTGAGTTTTATTGTAGAAATCAGTGAAATGCTTAAGTTTCCTGTGGCAGGATGTTTTCAACATGCAAATTATTTAGGCAAGAGATCATGCTTTTGGTTATAAATCACTTAAGAAATTAGGAATACAAATGGAAAAAATATAATGAAAACAATAATCAACATGAAGCACCAGAAAGGAATCAGTAGGGAAAAGATAAATGTTTGTCAGTAGGAATGTTAGTCATGTGTGCCTGTGTGTAGATAAACACCAAGCAGATTGCTTGTTTAAACTTTTTTTTTTTTTTTTTGCCTGAAGGGCACTGAGTTTCTCTCAAGACTGATTGTAATGAATGTATTTGGCATAACTGTGATAACTGTGCTTGCTACTTGGGGTAGCAAGGAAACCCATTCAAATTATCATTCCAAAATGATGTTCCATTCAAACAAATATTGAATAGTATTTTCGTTGAGTTTGCACGAGTATTTGCCAAAAGAATTCCGAGCAGAATCTCTAAAAAAGAAAACACAGCAATTTCACAGGAATATAGTTGTTTTAAAATATGAATTTCCTTTTTCTAATCCTAAAAATATTTCTTTGAGGTGAAAAAATACCCAAGCGATATTTGACACTCAAAAAGAATGAAGGACCATAAGGATTTCAAGTAAGAATAACTTCATGATGCGAATGCAGTTAGAAAGTAATGTGGATATAAGTTTCCTAAGTTTTCTTTTTGGATGAGTACTTGGGAAACCAAAATTGGACTTGTCTTAATTGATTACCAAACTATTAAATGCTCATCTGTCCATTCTACTAAAACAGTTCTAGCACTTACACATATAAACAAACTTACTTGGCATCCAAACCCTGTTTACCGACTGGATTAAAGTTATTATTATTTGACCGGCAGAATATGTTTATAAATCCTATTGATTCTTAAACACATCTAGTGTCCTTACTGCAACCCACGCTCTGGACCTGCAAAGCAGTCTGCCCATTGTACCTTTATGCCAGGGCACAGCTGCCCTTCACTGGTGCGGAGAAGATTGCAGAGTCAATCTTTCAACATGCTAATTTTATTGTCTTGCCCTCAAAATGTAATTTTCAGCTAAATAACATAAATTGCTTACTGTGTTTGCAGTAGTATTATCTTGCATAGGGGTAAACAGAAAGTCCCAGGTAGATTGACTAGCTGGATTTCTTCCACAGAAGTCAAAAATGACATTAAAAAGGGCAAAGCTGGGCTTCTGCTTTCCCCTTGCTAAATCTAGATCTTGGCCAAATCTTCTTCATTTGGAACAAGAAGAGGAAATTCTGCCAGGGTGTGACAGGGGGACAAGCCTCCAAGGAAAGGGCCCTGGGAGCTGGTGGTGAAGACAAAGCAAGACAAAAAATCCGGTGAGGGTTGAAGAAAAAAGCTTGCTTGGGGAAAAAAAAGGCAGGATAAGCAGATGGTACTGTTGCTTAGGATGCCCACAAGCGTCTCTCTGTGACCATCTCTTTTCATCTCACTCCAAGTGCTTTCATATCCACAAGGCATGGGAGCAACCTCACAGGGCAGAGAGGATTTGTGTCATGCATATAGTGTGGCTCCACCAGAGCAGCAGTATGGGCAAGCCCCGCACCTCTGCTGGATTATACTGACAAGAGAAGAATTCTGGAGCTGCCCTGGCAACCTTCAGTTTTGATGACAGCAGGTGTGGCGCTCAAAAAAAGCGCTGAAGAGTAAGCAGGTCAGGTGCCTCTGGACTCCACTGTGCTGTATAGGATTGGAGCGTGGGAGAGAAGATTTTCCAAGTTTTAATCAGGAGGATCGATTCCTCTCTATTCCAAACGTGTCCCCTGCTGAAAGAGCTGGCAGGCAAGAAAGAGCTGAGACCACAGCAGGGTCTGATACTGGAAGTGCAATCGTGTTCCTAATGCTTCTTTTGGTAAAGGTTTTCTTTTGGTGTTTGGATGATATTACAGCTTGATGATATCCTATAGCAGGATTTGGGCTTCTTCAGATTGGACACTCAGGGTGAAGCTGGCAGGGATTTTTGTCATTACGGAATTTCACGGAATTTCAGAGTTCGAAGGGACCTCTAGAGACCATCTATAGTCCAGCTCCCCTGTGGGGCTCAGCAGCTTCCTGATGAGGGACTAAAATTCTGTTTCTAGGGTCAGAGGAAAGTAATCATATGGAGACAATGCTGAAGGTGAAGGCAAGAAGCCCAAGTCCCAGAACAGCATTGCAAGAATGGATCTCAGACTACTACTGTCATGTGTAGATCTGAGATTCATAAAGGCACAAAACTCAAAATATAATCTCTCATCTTTTCCAGGTTAATGTATATAAACGCATAGAGTTTGAAGTAGTTTATTTGCCAAAAAAAAGTATAGCTAAACCTTTAAATATTTCCTACTAAGTATAATGAAAGAAAACAAAGGTTATCATCTTGGGTTTGGTCAGGCATTCCAGCCTAAGCCCAGCAGTGCTTAACGCCCTCTATAGATAACAGTCAGAATCACAAAATAATTCAGGCTGGAGGGGACCTCTAGAGATATCTAGTCCAACACCCTGCTCGCAGCAGGGTCAGCTCTGATATCACACCAGCTTGCTCAGGGCTTCATTCAGCTGGGTCTTGAAACCTACAGTGTGAGTGCAGAGCCACTCTGGGCCCTTCTCTCACTGCCTGACTGTCCTCCTGGGGAAACAGCTTCTCCTTATATCCAGCCTGAAACTCTTCTGTTTCAGTTTATGCCTCTTGTCCCCCTGCCTTGCAATGATGTGAAGAGCCTGGCTCCATCTTCCTGATGACCTCCTTACAGGCACTGGGGAAATACTCTTCTCCAGGCTAACCAAGCCCAAACCCCTCAGCCTCTCCTCTGTAATTTTTTTTTTTTTGGAGTAAGCTAATATTTCTGAGACTTCTGTGCCCTGGCAAATGGGGCTGGAATTGACCAATGTGCTCAGAAGTCATTAAAGCAAACTGATGAACAAACCTTCAGATGAACAGAGTGGGACAGATCCTTTTAGAAACCCATCTTGCAGGTTAAAAGAGGGAATAAAAAGGATCTTCTCTGGCTATTGCAAGGCTATTCAAAATGGATGAATCAGATCAGATCTGAAGCTTCTAAAAATTCTGGGCAGTGTTTAAGCAGCACTGTTCAGAGAGAAATAAAGCATAACAGCATGTCAAAACGCAGCTACGGGAATATAATCTGCTCGACCCTGAAGCAGTCATTTTGATAAAAGTCCAACTAAAAGAGTTTTCATGGAAGCTAACTTTAGCCTAGTGAGGCTAATCGCCTCTGCAGTCACTGGAGAGAAACAGGATCCCATAATGGTCCTGCATGCTCCGCTGCCTCTGCCCTGGCTGTAGAGGCAGTCTGGTGACAGGAGCCTGAGTAGGCTCAGTCAGCCTTCAGGAATGCCTACAAAAGCCTGTCTACACAGCTATGATGTTAGGTAAGCTGCATCCGCTAATGGCAGATTTTCCTGGCAGCCCAGTGGGCTGAAAACCATCAGTAGCAGAAGATTTAGCTCTAGCAGAGCTGCTTCCTTTCACAAGTGTTGAGTGCGGGTGCCTGCAACTGCCCCATTTCTTCTTCCCATCTCAAACATATGTGAGGTAGACTGTGGGTAGGAGAAGCTGTATTGCAGGTATCTCCTCCCACATGCAGCTATTTGGAGGAGACCGTGGAGAGAGCGCAGGCACCATTTTCAGATGGGGAAGAAAGAGAGCGAAAGGCAGATTGCCCAAACCTGTTATATCACAAGGCAGGCAAATGAGGCAAGGTCCAGGTATCATCTGAGAAATCCTTGGCTCCTTGTCAGATTTGCTCTTTTTTCAAGGTACTACAACTTCATATACAAGTTCTGACAGTGCAGGCAGAACAACTTGATGTCAAATAAAACTAAATGGACTTGCAGCAGCACCAGCAGTGGGTCTTTCATCAGTGTCAACCTACAAACCCTACTTTAATGAGTTCAGACATGCCTTGGCTTTGCTACAGCAATATTGACTGAGCCTCTCTTTTAATTAAATAAATGCAATATACAGAGAGAATTAGCTTCGTGTAAACCCTTGAACAAACACCAAAAAAATCCTCCTGCTCTAGCCCCTCTAATCACTCTGATAAACTGTCTGTTCCTTTCTTATAAGATAAGCAGAGTGTGCAAACTGTACACAGACATTCTTTATTTAATGGCAAAAGATTTCACGTGCCACCTTTACCTCAATGCCAGTAATACAGGACAGTCAATCTTATTCACAGGCCTTGATATTTAGTTACCTTTTCCTAGCTGTGTTTCGAATACCTGGGTGTACTCATGGGTAGGTAAGCAGGTACATATAGGTAAGTAGATAGATACCAACAGCAAAAGAGATTAGGCAAAGGATTTCAGTTTTTTACAGTGGAAAGGAATATTAGCCATCACAAATGCAAAAACACATGTATACATCTGAGCATGAATTGAGCATGGTAGATTTGATTCACATGCCGTCCTATTCCTTAAATGTTTCCTTTCCGGTGAATCACTTACAGTTGTTTAGATGCCTGAAACACTCTTTTGAAATTTGCCTATTTTCTTATCAAGTGCATCTTGGGGCATAGTTGGATTTTTGCACGGCAGCATTGGTATAGCATCCGTCAGCTGAATCAGTCCATACCCGTGGAGGTCTTTGCTGGTTCACTTATACACACTGCTCTTCCTGAGTTGTGTGACGTCAACTCCCTGGAGGCTAACAATGTCATTATCATTACCAGACAAAGACAGTTAGGTAATTCTGTCTGATGGGAGTGCAGATATTGACCTGAACTAATGTATTCTTATTTCACAGAGAGATGCTGATTGTAGCAATGTGACATAGTAGGGTTTGCTAATATTAATCTAAGGGCTGTGTTCTTTTTTAGCAGAGAAAAGCTTTTACATTCACATTCAATTTCATCACTTGACATATCTGTAGTCTACTTGCTAGACTTGAGATTCTTTGGCTGTTTAAAGACAAGTACAAGGTCTTAGTCTGTGTGTGCCTGTGAAATATTTTTGGCAACCTCTAATTTGCACATCTTCTGACCCTGCAGAGAAAATTACCAAGCCTATTCAAAAGGCTTTCTTTCTTCAGGAAAGCCTAAGAAGAAATACCTTTAGGGAAAGGAGACTTGTAGCAGTGATCACATCTGATGTGTCTTGTGACAACATGCCATAGGTATCTTACTTTGTTTTTTCATTGCTGACTGCTGGCAATGCACTTGGAATAAAAAGTCCTTGCCTTAAAGAGATTACAATTTGCACATTTTATTGCAAATTTCCTTGAAAACCAGATATATGCTGTGCGTATAATAAGCATTACATAAACAGATTGTGGAAACATGCAAGTTTAATAGTCCTTCTGGAACATTCCGTGATTATTATAACAAATACATGTATATGCCAGAAGTACAACTCCTGCTTATGAATGTATGATACAATTGCTGTCAGTAGAAAACCAGTTAATAAATGCTATAGTGTAACTGTTTAATGATGCAGTCTGGGATTTTGTGCAATATCCTAAAATCTAAACTTTGGTACATAAATACAAATTACTACATGCACACTGCAATAAACCTGATTTATGCTGAAGCCGGAATCATATAACACTCCCTCCAGATGTTAAGAAAGCAAAACTAGCCAGCCCTGAAAAGGCAATCAGGCTTCACTGAGACATGCAGCTTAGACAGTGCTATCATCCGCTACTAGCTATGGTGGAAAAATAACCACGGAGACTGCTCAGCTGAGAAATCCAGACAAGCAGCCATTGCCATCAGTGGAAAACACTAGTTTCCAAACACAGATAAACTTGTTATGACTCCATGACAGCCTTCCATAGCAAAATCTTTCAGTTGTAATATCATGTTCTCCATTTGCAGTGTGAAGCCTTAAAAAAGCCAAGGGTTTAAGAAAAAGCTCAAAACATTTTATTTCTGTTTCGGTCACTACCAATCTGCATGAGTGTATAGAGGATGTAGTCTGACAGTAAGCATTAGAGGCAGAAGATAATTAAAAATAAACTATCCGTAAATAGCATACTGCCTCAAGTCATCGAGCTCTATTTCTTTTATTGAAATGCTGTGTAATGAAAGGTACATGCAAAGTACATTTTCAAAAGAAGGGAAACTGGGTTTACTTTTCTGTGTCCAGAAAACTGCAAAAGTAAAGCTGCAAATCAATGCGTGACCTCATATTTACAAGGAACTTGGTATATCCCCCAGAGGCTATACCACAAATGGCTTTTCACCCCAAGCATAGCAATAAAAACAACGAAGCAATGGTCACTTGTGTCTTTTTCTGAATCTCCCTTTATGCCCAAAAGCAAGCCTTATCTTAGCAAAAAGGCAACTGGACAACTACTGCCAGAACTAAGACCAGTTCCCCACTGCTGTGCTACCTCTACTTCAGACCCCCAACCTCATTTTGCACACAAGAGTTCTTAATAGAAAGTCGTAATTTCTTCTTCATAGTTCTCAAGGGATCTGAGGGTTTTTCTTTTCAACCTGTTTTCTTCAACTTAGCAAAAAGGATGTTTTATGTAGCCAAGGGGACTCCCTTTTTTTTTTTTAGCAAGTAAAGTAATCCCTGTTGCAGTTGCTTACATATAGGTTATAATAGGTTCACATCTCCAAATTGATGTATCTTCAGATCAAGTAGACTGTTATGTTCAATAATCAAACCCAAGATCAGAGCATTACTCCAGTTTTGGAAGATTATTCTTTTTTAAGTTTTTACAGTCATAATGTTTTCATGTTGTTTGCATAGTATACAATTCCACTTTCCTGAAGAACTACATCTTTAAACATTGCTGTAAAGTTTAATACAGCATTTCATGCTACTATATTCCACAATCTTTTGCCTTACTTTTTCCCAGCTGTAACAACACTGTACTTATTGTAACCAACAACGATGACTGTATTAGTAATCGTGCCAACAGCAATGAATCTTCAGTACATTTATCGGCCTCATGCAGGTTTAACTTGACATTTGAAACTAGGAAAGGTTTTACCATTTTTTTCTTTGTAGTTAATACAGAAACCATAATTAATGATTGTGTAGCTCAGCCTCTGTAGCATCTTACAATTGATCGTCTATTACACTGGCAAAATAAGAGGATAATGTCACCAACATTTACTGAGTTGGCAGTAAAATACTTGGCACTTCATCCCACTTGGGTTTCATTTGACAGAATTTGCTAAAATGGCCTTGTTTAGGGCATAAGCTGGTAGAGTGGTTTGGTTTAATTAAAACAAATTCACACTCTTTTCCTTAGCTTTTAATATGGCTAAAGATAATTACATTGCTCCTTTTCTGTTGCTCCTGGAGTTCAGGAAATCCCACAAGATAATGTTTTTACATACCTAAAGAACAATGCAGCAAAGTAATATATGCTGTAGCTAGGCTTCCTCTCCTAGTAACTGATAGGACAAAATTGTCATTGAGCAAAAGGAAACTCTTTCACTGCTGTGAAATTGATAGACTATTCAGGTTTTATTGGGGTAGAATATGAAAAGGAGATGTCAGTATGTCATTATTTCTTTGGGGGTAGTTTTTCAATAATTTTCAACCTAAGATTAACAAATACATGCATACATATATATGTACACTCAATAAACCCTGCTAGTCTTTGACCCAAAATACTATTCATGCAGAATTGGAGTCTCCAAAAATATAATGTGTGAATCAGATTAAACCTCCATAAACCATGCAATAAAAGGTGAAGCTAGTGTTACCTTGCATTTTTTTTAAATCTGTGTATACCAATACTTCCCTGAAGATGGAAATTGTCACCTAAATCTGTGGTCTGGGAGTTGTAAAACCTCTAACAGTGCTCTGCTGGAGTGGCAGACCCTTTCTCAGGGAGCTGGTTCAGGCTACCTCCATCTGTTACCTCTCAGCATCCTTTGGGTCTGTGGACCTCAGCTGAAAACAGCAATTTGAGGTGCAGACATTTAGATGAAGGTAACTGTATGACAGGAGGAGTCACAGAAGCAATTTTGCAGGGCTATAACTGCAATAAGAAGAAATGGGGGTATAGCTACAAGACCTTTTGCAGGCTGAAGCTTGCTACCCTTGTGCTGGCTGGCTGGGTACCACCTGTTTTCCTAAAGACACATCTCCATGGTTGCTGCTGGAGCTGCTAGAAGTTGCTTACTGCAGGCACAGGACACTATGAATGCTACTACGTACCACATGGGCTTCCCTTTAGGCTGGATAAAAATATGAGCCAGGTGAGTGACCAGTTTTGTTGCAGCATGTGCTGTGCTCTGCAGGCTGCGCTGCAAGCAGATGCCGAGGCTCCCTGGCTGCAGAAGCCGGTCGATAGGAAGGCAGGGGATGAGCAGCTTGTGGCAACATAAATGGTGACCTGTGGACTGGTTGGGGAAAGCAATCCTTGACTTGGTGTTCTTGTGGAGTAGCTGAGCAACCTGCATGCAGGGAGAGCGGAGGCTTTGCTGTTCAAGACAACTCACATAAATACAGGTTGTGCCTCCACAAGATAAATGCTGTGACCCTATTTTGCTGTGAGCAAGCGCTTTGTTTCCTACCACACAGCAAGCCCTAGTACGTATTTTACGGGTGCCATGGCTCACAGTGCAAAAAGAAAAGCCACGGCTGTGTTAGCATGCAGACTGTAGCGCTCCTAAGTGCCTCAAGGGTTCAATGTGCACTTTCTGGAAGGGTATGAGCAATCCCTCTGCAACAGCAAGTCAGTGCCAATGCAGCCTTGGGGCACTTAATTTCTTCTTATTTATAAACAAAGCAATTTTGACACATACCGGTTATCCACGTCCACTGCTTCTGGTTCCCTGCTAGTGTCTGGCACAGTCATACAATGCCTTGGCTGAATATTAGCCCAGCTTTCCTTACTGACCACCTCTGCATGGCTCCCAGCTGCTTTTCCTAAACTGCCTTCCCCAGTTTCCTGGGGGAAGTTCTTTTTGCCAAGGAACAGGTACCAACATGGCACCTACAAATGAAAGAGCAGGGTCAGAGGAAGGAAGACCAAAATAGCCACCAGGTGAAGTTAGTGGAAACCTTTCTTGAGGGTCAAAGGAATAAGGGGAGAAAGGATGGGGAATCATGAAAAAATACGGTGGTCTGTGATGTAGGATTAATATACCTCCGTGTTAGCTTCCTGCTCAGCTACAGAGTTTCTGAGTGATCTTGAACAAATTGTTCAGCCTCTTGGGGCATCATAATTATTCTCTATTTTACATGAGTTTTGAAAAGATAATTGTGTTAAAGACTGTGAGGTGCTCAAATAAATAATACAGTGATAGGACCTGCCAAAGAGATTACAGTGGGTATTTAAGAAGAAGGATGAACATCTAACAGAGATGTCCCCAGATCCTCCTCTGCACAGGTCTGATCCCCTTCTGTCTGTCCTGTTTCCTTTTATATTGTTGAAAACATCCTTTTTTCTGTTGTTCAAGTCCTGGGTTTTTTTCAGCCGCTTAGATTTCCCTGCCAGTCCTCCAAGACCAGTACATCTGCCTTCTGACCCGGTGTCCCGAGATATACACATACTCCTGTATCGCCTGGGTCCTTCTCTCCCTGTTACAGACTCACACAGATTGACACTCACCTTGGCATTGCTGATGCTCTGCTCTAACGATCTTCCAAATTTGGAAAAGTAACATGCCCAGCATTCACACCTGTAGAGTCACTTCTGAATTAGGAAACACCATTTTAAATAGCAAAAACTACATAAGCTCTTAGCAGAGGTGGACAGGAGCAAGGAGACTCTGGATCCTTCAGATATCTAGCATAGGCAGTACAGCATCAGTCTCAAGGATGCACTGCCTGCATACACCAAATTACTTTACTGTAGGTTTCCATTACTCTTCCCTCACAAAGCACTTGGACTGTTCAGGCTCTTTGCAAGGGTATGTTTCCTTCTATTACTTTTTTTGACATTGGTTCCCCCAGACAGCCGTTGATAGCAGGGCTTTGGTGGATGAACTAAGCCAAACCTTCAAAAAACCATACAGACACTGTGCCCAGACCTCAGCCCAGGCACTTCGGACCCAGTACTTCCGTCTGCATACTGCTGAGGCTGAAGGACAGGCAGCAGTCCCTTTCCAACAAGGGTATCCATCACTAGAGTGAAAAATAAAAGGAGGGAGAGCATCTGAGGAAGGTGAGGTCTTTAACCACCGTAGAAAGATTTGCCCACTGTAATCCAAAATCCTAAAAGTCAGTGATCCTGAAATGTTTTCAAACTGGTCAAGAACTTTCTTCCAAAATTATTGGCCTCCCCCCTTGCTGTTCATTATTATTTTACATTACAGAATTTGTTTGCTGTTCCCATCTTCCAAAAACACACATTTCAATTTACGTTCATATTTTTATTCTTAGATTATTTCCTTATCTCCCTAGATGTTCTACTTTTCATATTTCTATGCAGTGTGATTGCATGGAGATTTCTTTAATTCATTTTTATTTGCTTTCCTTTTCTTTTCTACTTTTTGGATCCCCCTTTTTGCTGCTTCACTGCATTTTTCATCTTTGAGTCTTCTAATTCCCTTCCACTCCTATTTATTTTTGTTTTCTGTATTTCTCCATTCAATTTCACTGTTATTACTTTTTTATTGTTATTCCTCTTCATTCTGTCTCTTTATGTATGTGTTTGTTTTCTGTTTTCTTGCCTTTCCTGTCTTTTTTTCATGCTAGCAACTGGAACTGTTTATTCATAGCATACTTCCATTAAAACGCTGTACAAAATATTTTGTCTGATCAAAGTGTCAAAACACTAAAAAGAAGCACTGTGGATTGCATTAGGTGCTTAAATAAGATCCACCCCTTTTATACCTGAAGGTTGATTTTTTAAAGACAACATCCCTTTCCTAACTTATAGTATCAATTATGTGGGCAAGAGGCACATGGAAAAGCTTGTTTGGTTTCATTTTCTATCTTTCAGGACAGCAGTGGATCCTTGGTTCATTTTTAATTTTTGGTTTGTTGCAAGAAGCTGATACAGGAGAGAGGTGGAATTTTTGCCAGGAGCGTGAGAACCGGATGAGTGAAGGGGATTTAGCACGTTTGGGGAACCAGGAACATTGAATGTGGAATTTCACCTCTGTCTTAAAATGCTGCTACAGAGTCGCAGAAGAATCCAAAGATGAGAGGTCAGGTAACCTCACTGTTTGGAATAAACTTTTCCATTTGATGCTGAAATGATATATTATTTTTGCCTGAGCTTAGCATGCAGGTCGGATTGCTATTCCTCTAGGATATAAACTTATTCTTGTGTATATGGAAAGTCAATATTCACTCTGAGTAAATCAACCACAATATTTACAACAGTGTCGCCCTTTGACCAGCTCTAATTTAGACACATGAGATTTTCAGTGGCTGAATCTGATTCTTGTATTATTGTGTTGGCTTTGGTACATCGTGAAGCTGTCAACTGAAGTTATAAATGAGTTATAAAAGAGTTTCTGCTTCCTGGGAAACTCATATTTTCAAAATTGGATCATAACCTACCAGAAAGAAAGCAGACAATTTCAAATTGTCTTGAAAGCATAATTTATTATTTTTCCTCGGTTTATGATTAATCACAGTATTTTGTCTCACATTTGATTTTTTTCTACAGGTTTTACACTGTAATCTGTATATTGTTGACCCGGTTATGAGGAGGACACTGTATTAAATTCCTTCCAACCAGAATTTTTCTTTGATTCTTTGATTTTATGCATTTTTAAAATTCAAAAGCCATTTCATAATGGAAAATCAAAATATTAGAGACCTGGAAAAAGAATATTTTGTGTGTATAAAATGGTTTTTTTATACAAAAGCCCTCCTTCCTCCAACCTCCCCCCAGGTTTCAGTGAAATTGGTACATTCATCTAACCATTTTTGCTTTGATTAAAATTACATTTTCCAATAGGAATATATCCCTGGGAGCAAACACATATACTATTAACCATAGCACTTCAGATTTATCCCAGCATAAGTTATCTGAGAAGCTGGAACCATTACTTCTTCTTACAGTTCAGCAATTGTAATTCTTCCTAAAATTTATGCTGTCTTTTCATATTCATAGCTCTTAGCAGTTTTGCCTGTCCCTACCACATCTGCCAGGTAAGGGTATGTGTGTGCAGCAACTAATACTCATGAATAAATACTCATCTCAGGACTTAGTCTGCAGTTACTGACTTCACTAGAAGAAAAATCAGACGCTTCCGTTAGCATTTCATATAAAATGTCAGCTGCATATTATGTATGCATAGTTTGATCTAAATGCAGCTCCCATGGGATTTACCTCACTATAACAGGGGAAAGCTAAGAGGTAGCAATATAATAAACCGTAGTGTGAAAAAGAGTAGCAAAACCAATGAACCAGATTTATAGAAATTTATTTTTACACACGTTGTTAAAAAGCCAGAGCCAATATAATCAGTGATGGGGAAACTTCAAAAATTAGAAGCCTGTTCTTATCCAAAGATCAGCTGAGTGTGTCATATAAATGATTTTGTAAATATCTCATTCTGGTTTTCTTAAGAAATTGCCACATTTCTGCAAAACAGAGATTTAGTATTTCTAAAGACTATTTTCTTAACATTGAGATTAATTTGGTTCCTGTTTGGGTGAAAGTTCAGCTCAGTGTTTATCTTATTCAAAATGTCTCACTCATATCCTGATAAACAAATTAAAGTGATTGTGCATGAAACAAATCTCTGCTGCAAGGAAAAAGTAATAAAAAAGAGAGATGCTGCTCTGCATTTGCAGAATCTCTAGGCTTATAATTTATCTGAGTGATATAGAGGGTGAACTGAAGATTAGCAAATTCATGACAGATTCAAAAGAAAGCTGAATGTATTTCAGAGTGTGGTTGATGTGTACATTGTTGATGAGGAGACCTCAGGTCAAAATGATCTATGACGAATACTTGTTCCACTGACAAATCTTAAATGGAAAACCAGGAAAGATATTATACCATCTCTGAAGAGATTTGACTAAAGTGTCCTAGGCAATAAAAAAAAATAAAAAAAAAAAAAAAGAAAAACTAATATTGAAGATTAAGTGATAAACCCACATTGCCTTTCAATTTCTAGTGCATATAAGCTTTGCAATCGGTTTAATGGAAGGATATTCTGGAGGGCATGGAATTATGCCAGAATAGGGTCTGTGACATTATGTGAAATTTCCCTGCAATATTTTTCCTTCATTTCATTTTTTATAAGAACTAAATCAAACAGAAATTACCTTACACCTAAATCACCAGTGTTCTGCTGCAGTGTCATGCTGATGTTCAGGTCTACAAACATGTCATACTGGACTGCCATGACAGCAAATGAAGCCTTGGGGCTCCACAGAGGTGGCTAGTGAGGATAGAAGTAAAAGAAAAGCTTCTACTTGTTTTTTTTAGGGTTCAGAGGGCAAAAGAACCCCAAAGTTAAATTTGCAAGGCTGCAAAGAATCAGATAACTGCCTCTCCAGTCAGGCTTTAGTAACTAGAGGAATTGAAACTTCCAATCCCAAATTAGAAGGCAGCATCCTTCCCACACTCCTGTCACCTAAATTTCAAGGCATCCAAACTTCATTGGATACTTCCTAATTAAGATTTCTTTTAGCTACCTGTGCCTTTTGCATATGCCTGTTGTTGTGTATGCCAATGGCCAGCACACACCCCACACCTGCTGAAGATCCTGCACCAGCAGAGATGTTCCACACACTTCCAAAGTAATGAGGGGATCCATTTCTCTACAGTTGAGGCAGCAGAAACAGATGTTTTTCAGTGGCAGAACAGCTGGGAAATGTAGCCCTAAATTCTGCTGACTCTGCAACTTGAGCAGAGTCCAACCCACATATCCAAAAGATCCTGATGGGATGAACAGCCCGGGGACATGCTGTCTTTCCTGCACTGCATAGAAAAAACCTTGACTGACATAGTTTACAGAAAAGAACATATAGCAGGAACTCTTGGGTGGTGGAGGGGTAGTTTTGGGGAATCCTGCGCAGTAATTCTCATTTCTCATGCATTCATTAGCCAAAGGACTAAAAACCCAAGAAAGGTCTTTGTAGCAGGAGCTGGCACCGGGAATGTGCTTTTCTAGTGGAATACCTTATTTTCAGCACCCAAAACAACTTCCTCATATACTCGTTCTCTCTGGTTTTTGTTATCCTGTATATTGGTACAGAATGGCTTAGCTTTACTATAGGTTAAAGTCTGGCTTTGCCTGAGCATCGTGTTGGCTGATGCTTAGGGTATTGTCTAGGGAGGAGGAAGCAGAAGCTGAAGAAGTGTCTGGACTTTTTAACCAAGCTAATAGAAGGAGGCTGCTACCAGGTACAGTTCTGACAGCGAGTTCTGCTTGTTTTAAAAGAAAGGCTGGATAAATCTATTCTCGGGGGAAAAAACAAAACAAAACAAAACAAAACAAAACAAAACAAAACACCAAACCACACTTGTCTGCGGATTCAGAACTGTTCAAAACATCCTTAAGGTCTGAATCTGGGGCCTCAACCACAAGGATGATCAGTATTTCAGACACTGCTCTTTAGAACTTTGATGAGTTAATTCCAGGCACTCACATGTTGCTTGCTGCAAACCAAACAGAAGCGCCTGAGTCTCCCATGAGGTCTGTAGTGATCTTAGACTCCTCCTTCAAGGTTCAGGCCCCTTTTAAGGGCTTGGTAGGGCTGACACCTGAAACTTAGGCAATACCCTAACTCATTTTTAGATATTTGTGTCATCTAGTGGATCTCTCTCTTTTAGGATTTCTGCCAAAGCAATTGAAATTTGGTGCTTAGATTCCTTACGTGCTTTGCAAATCCCGCTGGGCACATCTATCAGCACCAAAGATGTTTTGCCACTTTGATCATGGGTCTGTATCAGAGGATGAAAACTTTGTTTATGTCCAGAACCAGTGAAACAGCTTAAAGATCAAAATTCCTCATACTAAGTCTCATTTAGATTCACCAAGGAAGATTCACCTGTGCTTGCTATTTTTATTATGTTAAAAAACCACAAAGTATCTCTTCACCCAGAAAAATGCATGAGAACCACCATAATAATAAACATAGCGTCTGGTAACGGTGACTTTCTGCTGTGCTTTTATACCACCCTGGAGCTAGCACTGTCCTGGAAAAGGAAGGATGCCTGGGACTTCCTCTCCAGAAATTTCTGCTTGGCTGTTGCATCTGCCCACTAGCAGTTACCTTAATTTAGAGAGGCCTTCAAGGTTTTATGACTGCCTGATTTTCCCATTGAGCACAACAGCTTCCTGAAAGAAGACCTAAGGCACCACAAGAGGGGCAAATGACATAAAACCATTCCAGCAGCTTGCAGTATGTGGGCAATAGGGTATTCTGTCAGGGTACCTATGGACCAAATTGATGGCTGCTTCGTGCCATAAGGTGGCCTAAAAAGGGAGAGATGTGTCCCCTAGGAGCTGTAAACACTTATGCATGAGCCTGAAGTGTCCTGTCTGTGAATGTTTGTGTCAATAAAGGAGATGTCTGAAAAATCGAGAGAGTGAACTTCAAGGCAACGTAAGCAGGGCCAGACATTTAAATGAAGGTAACCAAGAATATCTGATGCCTCTGTTGTCATCTCCTTACATTGAAAATTTCTGGAACTGAAAGGGGAGATTTATTCCACCTGGATGGAAATACAGAGCTACATGTCTCTGACCTTGTTTTATCCATGCTAGTTCTGAAGTCCTGTGTGTTTCACCCAGCTGGGCTGTAACAGAGTTTTGAGTTTGACTGCTTGAGGCTTTTTGTTTGGGCATTTCTGGGCGGCGAGGGGGAAGGTTGTGGGTTGCTTTGGTGGTTTTTTTTTTGCTTTAATGACAAGTTTTACCTCTTAGCCTTCTGTGCTATCCTCTGCGGGTTTGCTGTTTCAGTAATTTCTCTCCTTTGTCATCTTGCAGGTTTGCCAGTGCAGGATTGATGTCATAAAATTTAAGGGCACTAGTTCACTTGCTCAGCTGGAGCATGGATTTTAGAGGAAGAGTAAAGCTAGCACAGATATCTAAGAGCTGAATAATAAAATGTCCCTTCATCTGTGTACTTAATTAGCTGCTTTCCTCATGATTACAAAGATCAGTACCCAGGAAGAGAGGAGCTTTTAGGTCTCAGCAGGTTAACTCCACACCAGAGGATTAGACAGGACCCAAACTGTGATGCTTAGTGTTCTCATTTCCAGGACAGTGCTGGCATCCACTACTCATTTCTTCTGCTCTGCAGTGAGGTGAAACATTCGTGGGACTGAAAGCTCTGAGTTAATCCAAAAAAAGAGTCATTTTGGATAGATTTTGACAGGTTGCTGAGTTAAAAAAAGGCAAATATGAATATGTAATAAATGATAAATTCTTTCCTCCTCCTATGTTATCAGCGGAGACTATATTGCTTTGTCATACAACTGCTGCAAAGGCTAATCCTCCACACTTGCAAAATCTTCTTATTCTAACTGCCACGGCCCTGCTGAAGCCAGGGCTTATGGCCCTAAAAATAGGAGCAGGATTACTTAGGTTGCAGTCCACTGAAGTAGTTTAAAGGTTTTCAGATGTGGAGTGAGGAGAGAAAAAAAAATGTTATTCTAAACTATCAGAGCTCAAAATTACCATTTTAATCAACTTTAATTAAAGACTTCATACATTCCCAGTACAAAGGCTTCCAGCATGAATGAATGCCCACCCCCTTATGAAAATGTACCACCAATAAGGCACTTATTTTAACTCCTTACCTCAGAGTTTTCATATCTGTCTCAGAACCTCCTGGCTTTAATTTCTTGATTTCAACCTTACAGCAGCTAAGTAGGGGCTTTGAGGAGGACTTAGGCACTTGCAGCCGTAATTGCAATCCTGACAATCCCTACTCACGTATGGCCTAACCCAGGGCCTTTTGGGGAAAATCAGGCCAGGGTGAGCTTAAGTGCAGCCAAAGCTGAAGGCTCACCTTCCTTCTGAGCAGGCAGTCAGGAATCTGGGTCTCAGCTGAATTCAAAGGGCAAATAATAAAGAACAAACCAGAAGCGAGATGAAAGGTTCGGTAGAAGGTATCTGAAGACGAAAACAGAGCAAAGCAGCCCAGACAGTGGTGCCTAGCATTTGGAAATGTTTAAGAAGTTAAAATATGTTACTGGGCATAACTCTACTTTGAGAAGTGAATAAAATTTGTGCAGGTCTAAAACGCCCTCAGGCTTGGCCGGTCTCTGCAGCTTGTGCCTGAGCCCTGTTTAGGTTCAGAAACCAGGCCTTCCCCTACTTAGCGTGCTTCCTCTACGTCATATTTGCTATTTAACATGAGATCTATTATGGAAGGCTCAGTTGGAGCGTTCCTAAAACAATCTAATGGGAAATAACTCCTTCCGGGAAATAACTCCTTCCAAGAAATAATGGGAGCCACTCTTTCTTGCACAACATGCAGAAGAACAAATGTTTAACAGCATCACATTAGGAGGTTTCCACCCAGACAGAAGGACTTGTGGTTCAATTCAGTCTTCAGATCCAGGCAAACTGGATCTGACAATAATGCCTCAACTGTGGGAGCACAGTCTGCTGCAGAGACAAAATTATAATCTTTGGTTCTGACCCTTCACTCCATCTCTCTCTCTCCCATTTCTCTCCATCCAAGTTGTCACTGTATAGAAGGGGTTTGCTGAGTCAGAGGGAGAAGACGACAAACAACAGAAGAAAGAAAAGTTCTAGTCTAGTGTTAAGACAGTTGTTTAGGATGAGGAAATGTAGAGTTTTGGTATTTCTGATGCTGGAACAGTTTTTCTTTAATACAAAACACGGAAACTGTTCTTTCACGCAGAAGATTGTAGCTCAGGATATCACCTTGAAACTGCATGCTCAAATCATCTCCTTTTTCCTACAGTAAACCTTGAATTTGGTTTCACTCACCAGTATGTTTCAGCTAAGGATGTGAAGGGTGTCTCTTCCCCTTCACACTTCATTGTCCAGCAAAGTTACCTCCGAGATAGAAAATATGATTTTGAATCAAAGAAGATGCAATGAAAACTTCTCTTTCCACAGTGAATGTCCCAGTTGTGAAGTTCTTACATGAAGGACAGGTTCTGCCAAATCTTCTTGGCTTTGGATGTGGATTAGGACAAGAGTAGCATCCAACTTTTAGCCCCTTGGGGTCGAGTCAGGAAACTTATGCATGCAACCTCACACTCCCTCCACATTTTAGTGCAGTTAGGACCAGAAAACTGGAGAGAGCCACACTTTCTCTGCCCCAGATGTGCCACCATGGCCAATGCCCTCCACTCAGCTGGCAAGCCTATTCACTCCTCTACTCTCTTCCTCTCTTTCTTTGCTGTCCCCTCACAGCAGTTATTACAGTTATTACATAGTTGCACAGCAGCGGGAGTAACATAAAATGCCATTCCATGTCTCCAGCCTTGTGGTAAAAGCACTCTTCCTGCAGCAAAAATTGTTGGTTTGCAGTTCCCTCATGTTTGGGGAGTTATATCATAGAATCATAGAGTCACAGAATTGTCTAGGTTGGAAGGGTCATCGAGTCCAACCATTAGCCTAACCCTACCAAGGTACTACTGAACCATGTCCCTCAGCACTACATCTACACGTCTTTTAAATACCTCCAGGGATGGTGAATCAATCACTGCCCTGGGCAGCCTGTTCCAATGCTTGAAAACCCTTTCAGTGGAGAAATTTTTCTTGATATCCAATCTAAACATCCCCTGGTGCAACTTAAGGCCATTTCCTCTCGTCATATCACCTGTTACTTGGGAGAAAAGACCAACCCCCACCTCGCTACACCCTCCTTTCAGGTAGTTGTAGAGAGCCATAAGGTCTCCCCTCAGCCTCCTTTTCTCTGGGCTAAACAACCTCAGCTCCTTCAGACGCGCCTCATAAGACTTGTGCTCCAGACCCTTCACCAGCTTTGTTGCTCTTCTCTGGAGACACTCCAGTACCTCTGTATCTTTCTTGCAGTGAGAGGCCCAAAAACTGAACACAGTATTCAAGGTGCGGCTTCACCAGTGCTGAGTACAGGGAGACAATCACTTCCCTACTCCTGCTCACTACAATATTCCTCATCCAGGCCAGGTTGCTGTTGGCCTTCTTGGCCACCTGGGCACACTGCTGGCTCATATTCACCTGGCTATCGACCAACACCCCCAGGTCCTTTTCTGTGGGGCAGCTTTCCAGCCACTCTTCCCCAAGCCTGTATCTCTGCATGGGGTTGTTGTGACCCAAGTGCAGGACCCAGCACTTGGCCTTGTTGAAACTCATACCATTGGCCTCAGCCCTGTCCAGATTCTTCTGTAGAGCCTTCCTACCCTCAAGCAGATCAACACTCCCACCCAACTTGTTGGTGTCTGCAAGCTTACTGAGGGTGCACTTGATCCCGTCATCCAGGTCGTTGGTAAAGATATTAAGGAGCCCCAGTACTGAGCCTTGGGGAACACCCCTTGTGACTGGCTGCCAACTGGATTTAACTCCATTCACGACAGCTCTCTGGGCCCAGCCATCCAGACAGTTTTTTATCCAGCAAAACATACGCCAATCCAAGCCATGAGCAGCCAGTTTCTCCAAGAGAATGCTGTGGGAAACTGTGTCAAAGGCTTTATAAAAATCCAGGTAAACGACATCCACAGCCTTTTCCTCATCCACTAAGTGGGTCTACTAGATGAGGGGTGGCACCTTTCCAGTATGCCACGAAGTTATTGCACAGCAATAACAGCTTCCCTGCCACCTCCACTGCTCAGAGCAGACAGCACTTCCTTCTCTGCAAGACGAGTCTCAGCTTCCCTCACTCCAAGGAGTGTTATAGGCCCTGGGCATCAAGGGGACAGCACACTCCTTGTCTGTGTGCCTCGTGTGGGAACCACTGACATCTCAGCTTCATTTGACAGCTTCTTGTTTCTCTGCTGCATAGCCCAGGGTGTCCCTCAGTTGCAATTGAAGGGTTCATTCCAAGGTTCACAACGCCCTGCAGGCATTGCACATGGAGGTGAGGTACCAAACTCTGTGCCCTGTGCCTCTGTCTTCTTTCAGGATATGAGTGCCTAAAGGCTAGGCACTCTAATTGCTAAATTGCAGGTGTAGGGGGTTTGTTTCATTTTATTTTGCCTTTATTCTGTCACCTTCCCTCTCCTTAACCCTCAACATAGGTAACAGTACCTGAAAAAGATTCCAGTGCTTAATAACTTGATTATTTATTTTTTTTTTTTATGTTTGGCAGTCAGTTCAGGGTTCTTGAGGGCCTCAAGAGGGAGGCTCAGAGGCAGGTATGAGTAGGTCTTCTCAGTCTCCCGTTTCCTTTTCTGTTTGCCTTGGTCAAACACCAATATAGACTTTATCCGAGACAAGCCTTTCATGGCAAGCAATAGTGGATGGGGATACCTCTGCCGAGTGAAGAGCTGCAAGTAGGTTTGTTCAGGGGAATTTTTCCCACTGTCCAAGAAGAGTTAAGGCACTGTGCTCTAACCATAACATGGAGTTTTATTGTTCTTCGCAAATGTACCCCATCAAAGAAAGTTGGTGCTAAACCCGAGCTCCCTTTGATGAGTCCCTCCAGCTGGACAGACCCTATACCTTCCACAGCCAAAGTTTCCACCTCCCTCTCCACTGTGCTCAGTCTTTCTGCCATGTTTGCGTAATTTAATTCCCACCCACTGACAGAGCAATTGGGAAGGTCTCAGTCACAGTGGAGACTGGCTGGAAAATGTAACCCATGGATTGGCAGCCAGGCAGGAATTCTCCACTGGGAGCCCAGTAGGCATCAAGATATAAATAGTCCCATGTTCCAGTCCAGGTCAGATCTGCTTCAGGAACCCTATACTTGAACAGTGAACAAGCACATAATTTTGGTTTCCACAACTTTCTGTGCTTGGCAACTGCCAGGAGTACTGCCTGTAGACCAAACTCAAATATAATAAAGCAGAGATCAAGTTAAAATGTCTGTGGAAGTGATATAAGGCACTAGTGTAAATAAAAAGTGTTAAGTATAATAATTTTAACCAATTCCAGCAACTTTTTTCCTTCAGGTAGAGATTTCCAAAATTGTATTAATTGTAATGATTTCCTTAGATAAATAATACTAAAGAACTGAAGCCAATTTCTAATAAATTAGTGGCATAACAGTAAAGTAACAATCAGCCAGATTTCTTAAAAATAAACCTTCATATTTGGAGTGTATATAAACTCATTTATCTGCAAACAAAGTATTTGTCAAGGTAGACAATGGATAGTAAAACGTATTTCTATTACAATTTGAGGAAACATGCCTTCAGCGTGACTAAAAACTCTATCAGATGAATGAAAGTAGATTTTTTTAAAATTTATTTTTCATTTCATCCATAAACTTAGTGTATATCATGGATTTTATTGTTTGATTTTTCTAATATGGAATGGAAGTGAAAAAAATTTAATTTGTATTTATTAAATTCACAAACTGTAAGAGACATGCTTCATCTTTTTCCTATTCCACCTACTTCATATGGCTCTCTTCCTGTCTTCACCAAGCAGATTATGTTGGTTTGACTACGTGCAAAAATAATATTTGTGACATGTGTGACTACAGGAAGCACTTTAGGTCTTGTTGTTTTTCCCTGTTCTCCATGTGGTCTTTCTTTTATTTTTATCATTTAATATTATTCCCAGTTGTGTCATCCAAGCTAAGTCTTCTGGGATGTCTTGATGTCATGGTGATTTATGACCTTGTAGAATGACAAATTATGGATTCACATGGGATGTCTGAGTGCCCACAGTTTAATCTTATGAAGGTTTTCACTTCAAAAATTACCTTCTAAAACACGATAGCAGATCTTCATTTTCTTCCTGACAAACCTCCCAAGCTGGGAATGCAGTTCCATCAGTACCCTATGCTGTCTAGAGACTGTACTTAAGACATTTGATACAGAAATCTCCCTTCTGTATCTATTAAGCCATCACCAGAAATGTTCTCTCTCTCCAGTAACCTTCTTCAATTACTCACTTTTTTCTCATCAACTGCATTGTTGATACTATTCTGACAAATGTACTAAATAACCATACATTGCATAAGCGGTAGCTCAGTTTCAGATACATACAACAGGGTATGCAAACATACAAATAGACAACCTCACTTGATGATTCCTAAATGGTTTATAAGCAGAGGTCATGGGCCTGCCATTGGATACCTTCAAGTGCTCTCTTGCAACTTGTAGATCTGATTGGGTAATTACTGTCTGCTTACAACCAAAATGATTATACACCTACAGAAGAACCTTTGGCAGAGATGGACTCAGTTCTGATATGTTCCATAGGTTTCCTGTGTGATTTTTAGGCAACATATGTACTCTTTCTCTGCACTTCTTTTTACAAATTAAAAAAAAAACAAAAACAAAAACAAAAACAAAAACAAAAACAAACCCTTACAAACTAGGAATATCTTTCTTGTCTTTTCTGCTTGGAGTTTGAACTCTGTGGGAACGGCATTTACCTTCAAAAGACCAAAACTCCTTTAGAGTCTCCAGGTGCTGCTGTAGCACAGACAGTAATTTCTCATGAATATAAAGGTTTTGAACATCTAAAATGTTATATAATTCTCAGTGTTCACAGGCTGCCAGAGAAAAGGTGAAAAACAGAGGTTCTAACAAATTTTCCAGCCTTTTCTGATTATTGCTGTTTTTTACTCCTAAAACCTTAGCACCATGGTAAATACCATGTGTTTTTTTTCCTCTTCAAACTATTGACAAGAGTGGCAAAAATTATTTTTCTGCACACTTAAAATTTCTTTCATCCCACCCCAAATGAGCAGCTACAATTTGTTCTTTCACCATTTTTTAATCTCTGTGAGGCATCTCAGGCTACGTGCTAGGACAAAGAGTTCTTTCTTGGATTCTCAGATGATGGAATGTCTTTCGTTCTCTAGCTATTCGTCATATTCCCCACAAGGTTTTATTCAACATCTACCTACAAATACCCTTATGCTTATTTTTTTTTCCAACACCCTGTGCCATTCTGCTGAGAAGCAACTATCTGGTCAACAGGGTCAATCTACAGCCTGATTCAGAATCTCCATGTGCCTGAAATCATATTATATGCTCTTTTTCAGGAAACATGATCTAATCATGGAATTGGAAGTGGTGCTAGGGGCTGCCTAATTCATCACTCTGTCCAAAAGTAGGATTAATTTCGTTTATGATGCTCAAAATAGATGTTTGTCTAGCAAGTTCTAAGAGATCTCCAATGATGGAGATGCTACAGCATTGCAAAGAAATCTATGCTGCTGTTTTAATGGATACTAATGAAAAATGTAAAGCAAAGCTCTAACCTGATGATTTCTAAGAGAATGATTATGTTGTCAGATGATTGCATATAAACTCCAGTCCTCTCTGAGAGCATGAAAATATGCTTGTGTTTCACAGCAAGTGTGCAGATCCATAGCACAATAAAACTGAAGATAGAGGCCATGCTTGTGCATTTGGGAGAAATCTAGAAGAAATATTCACAATATTAAATTTTCTTAAAAGGATTATTTAGTTCTATTTCACTAGTTAAAATATGAAAACACTCATCAAAATGATGAGATATAGATCATCCTTTGGACCTGTAATAGCTATACGAAGAAAAAAAGGTAGACAATTATTCTTTTGTATTTTTTCACAATACCAAAATATCTATTTATCGATGTGAGCTAAAGACCATGTGCAGCAATATAACGATGCTTTTACATGAAATAAATGTATGAAAATTCATGTCTGTGTGTAGTACAACTTTCATGCTGTTCATGGAGGACAGATCAGGTTATGAAAATGAAACAGCAGTGAAAAACGATGTGTATCACTATACGAATTTTGAATAAGCCTCATGAAACCAACAGTATAATAAAAGCAATATTCATCTTACATGTATGGAACACATCAACTCTGTTATTTTGCTTTGCCTGAAGCAGCTTTAAATCTGAAAGGAGAAGAAAACAAGCCAAGCAAGAAATCATACAGAGAGGTAGCGGTCACATGGTATCCTGACTATTCTGGCAGTGGTTTAACAATAATGAAGCATCTGGTGGTCAGTTCCATGAACATCTCTTTTTTCAGAACAGAAGGACTGATGGAAAAAGTTCTCATAGTCACACATATTAAAGGAGACGAGGGAGTATAAATTCTTCACTCAGGGTCAACCAATTCTTCATCTACATTTCCTACCCTCAGTATACCCATGTATTATGATATGTGTTGATATGAGCATCTCAACATGTCGTCATAAATCACAATACTGTGCAACAGAAGCTTAAGATGCTTCGGAGAGCAATGCAATTTGGTATTTCGTGTTTTATGGCTTACATACTGACCTCAAGCCTAACAAGCATATGTCAGTAAGGCTGCAAAAATAAATGTGAATCACTTAGGAATATAAACAACTCAAGAATAAATGTTTATGCAGAAAAGATTTTTCAAGTCATATAAAAATTTAACATGTCCCGTAAGCTACTTCTTTGATTTCTTATTCTTTTACTTTGTTCAGAAGTTTTTTCATTGATTTTCTTCTCTAATTATCTGTATTTCATTTGAAATATAATAAGATGTCTTCAAAACTAAAGTCGTAAAACTGAAGATAGTATTTGCCCACCTAGGCACTTCTTTATAGTAAAACATATCTGCCTTCTTACATCTTTAGGTAAGAGTGACTTTACGCAGTAATCTGAGAAGCATGCATATGTTCTGAAAATAGCACTTTTGTGTAATACTCATCTAGACCATTTTTGAATTTGAAAAACGGTTTTAGAATAGTTTTGTGGGCAGGAGGAGTTCAGTAGAAAGCAATAAAAATGCACATTGATTTAAGAAATACGGTCAGAAAGCTGAAGAGTAAGACTGATAAAGAAAGAGTGGAGTAGATTCCCTTTTAGAAAGAAAAGTAGACTGTTCTTTTATGATAAAAATGTAAATTAGTTAAGACTTTTGAGAGCAGTAAGTGCTAATAATAGGGCTGTTAGAGATAGCAGCTGCTTGTAATAACTACTATTTTGTATGTGGTATCCCAAGTACAGGGAACAATAAACTCACTGAAGAAAAAACTTGTCATTTATTTCTGGTGCATTTAATAGTTTAGTTCCTTTCCTCTTGCTTGAAGTTATGGTTCAGTGGCAGTAATTCAGTTTTCAGCAGCTCTTTAAACTTTCCCTGAGTAAAAATCTTGTTGCTATTCCAAATTCTAAAACTCAGTTTATAAATCCTGAACATTTTCAACTTATTCTGGTTGTCTGATAAAAACGTGACTGTTTTGAGCATTGCAGAAAGAAAAAGAGTTGAAATTTGGCCCCTTTGGCAAATTTTTAATAAAGTGTGTCTTTCTTTTTTTTTTCTCTATAAGGTCCTAAAAGTATCTGGTTACTATTCTTAAACCACATTTTTTCTCCTCTTGTGCTTATACAGTGGTAGAGCTTGGCTACATCGATCTTTTCAGAAAACATTGCCTAGGCCAAAACTTGTGCCTATTCCTCTCATTTCTCCTGAAAACTTTTAGAATTAATTTTCTTTATCATTGACTGAACTCATGGACCTCAACAAACAAAGGCTGGGGAAAATCAGAACTTTTCAAATTAGAGAAGACCCTGTCCATGACTTCCCTGTTACTGCAGACCATCTCTAGATCACATTGAACTCTTTGTAATCTTATCTAGTGCTTGACAGTGTCTTGTGGGATGACTAAACAATTACAGATATCCTTATCTTTTTAAACTATTTTCTTCCTCACACCCAGCCCCTCACCTTGACCCAGGAGTACACTCCAGGGCTCATCGCTGCTCGAACGGCTGGTCAGTATGAAGTTGTGTAACACACTGCAGCAGTGAGAGTCAAACCCTTTGCCAGGGGTTGAACTGTGCTGTGACAGGCTGCGGCTAGTTTGGTAGGGTTCAGTACACCTTGGTGTTAAAAACACCTCCAGTGCACAACAATACCATTCGCGCACAGTTCCGGGTGTGGGTAGTTCTTCCTTCCACTATTTCTCTCATCCTTTTCTTTCAAGTTCAATTCAAGAGGTCTTGCTCTGTCCCCATGCTCCAAACCGCAAACGTTAATCTGAATGTTCAGGGACAGCACGCTGCTAGAGCTGTGAACAGGTTGAAGATCACATCTGTAAGCAAAGGCTTCTACCATTGCATTTAAGGGTCTAAGCCTGCAGGATCCAAAAAACAAGAAATTAAAGAAGACTAGTTGAAACATTTCCTTTGCAAAAAGCTTCATATTCAGTTTTCTGAAGGAATACACAGTTCTGTCAAAGCCTTTGATCAAAAATTAGGCAGCCTAGGAGAAGATTTGCCCCGCTTACCCACCTCTCTGCCTCCCCTTGCCTGCTCCCCCAGGTGCCCCAGCTGGATGCCAGGGAATTCCAGGCTCTGGATGCCCTGCCAATTTCTTCCCCAAATTGCCCAGCTGACCTCTATCTGCCACTGTCACACTTCCAAGGTTTACAGCTCTCCACCATCCCCCATAGAACTCTGAAAGGCAGCTGAGCCTCTGGTTCCTCTCCCTAGCTGCTCCTCATCCAGCCAGTCCCCTTCCGCCCCAGCGCAGGCTGGGACAACACCGGGAACTGCCTGGCCAAATGAGTTACCCATGCCAGGAAGCAAGCCTGAAAGTCTGCATTTAGGGGAGCCTGAATTCAATTTTTGGAGACTTGGTTCCCTTGAAAATGTTATCTTCAACAGAATATGTTCTCTAATTCAAAATGAGTAGAGAAGTTTACAGTTAAGTTATATTATTTTTCCTGACCAGTTGTAGTTCAGTCTCTGCTGCTACTCTAGAGGGAGGACTGGTTTGGTGATTCATACCAGGAGAATAACTCTTTAAAGTACATTTTGTCCTGAAAAGAATTAGGATAACCTTTAATTTATGGTATGAATCACCAAAAGACATATTTCACAGTTAGTGCATCATACTTCCACTGGGTGATCTACTGGACTGGAGTCTTGTGCCTGCCTCTGTCAGTAGCTCAGCATCTACACTGGGATTGCCACATTCACGCTGGGATTGGCCCCCTCCTCTCATCTGACAACCACCAACTTCCTGCCACATGGTGGAGGATGCTCCAGCCTTGCTCCAGGCACCCAAGAGGAGGAGAGGTTGCACTCGATGCTTCCTGTCTTGAGGCTGTTCCAGTGGCACAGTGGAAAGTCTGTTTGGGCAAGGACCAAAGGAGGAGCCATCCCCTGGCCACTTGCAGCCTTCACCAGGGAGAGGGAAGTCCTGGTTCAATCCTTGTGTTGGCGAGACAAGCCAGCCTCCTCCGCCTCCCCAAGACTGAGGCTCAGATGGGCTTTAAACCCCTCCAAAGACAGCTGCGGAGGAGGGGAGGGGAAGGAAAAAAAAAAGGATGCGAGGATCAATAGATTCACAAGCTGTCCCCTAAGAGTCAGTTAGTGGAGGTTTCACTCCCTTGTGGATCTAACCCTGAGGGATCGCTGAACACCACACCTGTTACAACAGCTGCTCTTGGCTATATCCAGTTTCCAGAAGTCCTTGAAAGCCTCTGGAGTGTTTTGAGAAGCGAGCGATGACATGGGCTCCTTCGGGGAAGTCCCCTCCAGCTGGCAGGTTATGTCATCAGCAGGGCTGACTTCGCACAGTGTGACTTGTGCGGTCACACCAGCCCTGGACTTAAAGGACCCCTACAAGGGGCGTCTCATTTTACCAGACAGTCTGGGAATGGAGGATCTTTTTCCTATATTGGGTTAGCATGCTTTTCAATCTAAAAGTGTGTGTGACTGATCTATTTTATATTTTTTTTCATAATTGTATCTTTCCCTGGGATCCTTCTCCAACAAGCAGAAGGTATCCCTGCTGTGCCTTGCTCTTCTTTCCATGTAGCTTTACAGTGCACCTAGTGTACCAGCACATCTATTTATTCTTGCTTAGCTTTATCTGTGGCAACACTGTCGAATTTTTATTCAAATGACATCACAGAACAGCTCAGTTTTGTTAATTTTGAATTATTGCAAATGGAGATAAAATATGATAGATAGATAGATAGATAGATAGATAGATAGATAGATAGACAGATAGATAGATAGATAGATAGATAACTTAGTTTTAAAATATTGTAGCTTCATTAGGTAATCTGCTGGTTGCTATGCATCATATCCTCCGTATAGCACAAAGCAAAGGCTGAGCAGGCATTCTGATTTATAAGGGCATGAAGTACTGCAGCTTGCCCGGTTTTGCGTGCTTGATGCATTCACTCTTGTACTCACTAGTCCTGTAGCTTTAGCCTATTTGCCTAGCAGCTGCACCATGTTCTTCACAGTGTTATGTGACACTTGTGGGAAAAAAAAATAAGCTTGAATCAAGAGTTTTCCACGCTTTGAGGCTGCAAGAATTTCATTCATTGCAGGATGCAGAAAGAAAAGGGGAGGATTTTGCAGTGTCACTGATATATTGATGCAGCTTCTATTACTTAAGCGTTGGCACAGTTTTGAGGCAGTTTTAAATACATCTTTGTTTATTTATTTGCTCTCAAAGAGACTAAGCAAACAACCTCCAACATTTCCAAAGTTCTGCCTTCCCCACACAGCACAGTGGCAGCATGGCCACAGCGTCTCCAGCCGTAAAGTAAGACAAACTCTACAGTTACCAAAACCACAGCAAAACAACTGGCAGTTTATGTGTTCCTGTTCCCTCTTCACAGTAGCCAGAAATGCATACTGCAGAGATAACTGCTCTCTACACGCCTTTGGGAAGTCATTCTTCAGGTATAGTAAGTTAGGAATGGCAGAAAATGTAAATGAAATTGGCCTTTTATTGCCAGCACTCCAAACTAAACAAAGTTTAACAGCATTGAGGACTACCCTCTGTTATCCACAATTTCAGCCCTAAGACTAGAACTACTGGAACAGAGAAATAATTGACCTAAATCTTCCATAAGTCCTGTATTCTCCCCCAGCACAAGCCTTTTAGGGTTCCAGATAAAACCTTGTGGGTTTTGTTCATGTGGACAATGTACAACACTCCTAGCAGAACAGCTGCATTCTCAGTTCAAAATTGTTTTGGTGATGTTTGTTTGCAACAGTCCAGCTGCAGTAGGAGTGAACACGCTTGAGGTGGTGCAGGATCCAAAAGAGTTTAAAAGGAAGGAAAATATTGTATGAATAAATAACTAGAATATGATCAGCATCTATGTTTGACACAACTGGTGTTGTGTCATTACCACGACTGGTAAATTCAGATGGTATTTATAAGGAGTTTACGTGCAAGAATCTACTTAGAAAAATTTTTGATTGCCAAATTCTGCCCTTCATACAAATTCATAAAGCATCTTACACTATGGTACAATCTTGGTCTGTTCCCTTTCTCAGTGAGATATCAGAGGCTTATTTCTGAACAAGACTAGGAAAGAGAGGAAACTGAATAGCCAGGGTCCAAACTGACGGTCACACCAGAAAGTTGAGTAACCTTAAGGTAGTATTCAGTTGTGTCAACCTGGCAACAGTTCCCTTGAATCCACTGCAGCTGCAAGAATTAATGGGTGTTTGCAGCTCCCCTTCAGCCATGCCCAGATGGCTTAGGAATGCTGAGCTGGAGTAGTAAAGCCAGAAGCGGAGTTCAGTGCAAGGGGGGAACCTTGCATGTTGATTCCGAGCAACACAAATAGCACATAGCACCCTGAGCACATGTATTACCTCCCCAAAAATACACTGAGGGACCAACTCATGTGCCCTTACAAAGGTGTCTAGTACCATGTGAAACACTGCAGGGTATCCTGCCTGTCTCCAGCAGTGCACAAATCTGCAGGTCCTGTGAACTGTCAACTCCCTGCAGATATTCCAGAGCATTGCAAATAGCAATAAGTGCTGAAGCAGAACTAAGCCTAAAACGTCACCAACCTTGTATCGAAAGGGACACCAGAACTGAGAAATGAGACTATTAAGGCTGCCTGATCAACTTTAATTCATTTCTTCATGTATATATACCAAGATGTAGTCTTAAATTATATTCCCTATTTCTGGTCCCATTCCTCCTTCTCTATGCTCCCAATTCATTTCTAACTGCTGAGTCCCACAGTTTCCTCTTCCTCCCTCTCTTCTTCCTTATGCCCAGCATCCCACTGAGCCATGGTAGGCAGCTGCAGTACCTGCATTTACACAGGGAATATAATTTTCTGGCAGTTCAGTGGATTTCTAGCATGTTGCTGCAGATGGCATGGGGGAGGAATGGGGCTTGTTCATTAAAGTCTCAGTAGTCTCTACTGAACAAACGGAAAATTTTCTGAAACTTTCCAGCTTGGCAAAGATCACAGACAGCTGAAAGTAGATTCTTGATACAAAGGTTGCCTGCTACCCCGTAGCTAGTCCTTCCCTCAAAGATAAGAAACCTATTGCTGCTGAGAAAGAATCTTTCCAGCATGGGCTGAAGAACCTGATTTCCTGCAGACATACCCCATTTTGCAAACATCTGAATAGAAAACAAGATAAAACAGCTCGTGGCAGTGTTGAACACTGAAAAAATGTCTATCATCGCAGTGACTACTTTTTAGGTGAGTACCAAAACTGGACCTTTCTGGAAGTACCACGCAAACTTCAATTGCATTGGTCCTGACAGACAAGTCCCTAAGAACGCAAGGGAATATTACACAGTGAGAACTATATAACTAAATTATCTGATATACTAATATGTCCCATTTGAATAAAACCCACACCCTGCAACCTGACTATTAAAACTCCTTTCTGTAAAATTCTGACACAGGTAGACAGTAGTTTATGGGGAACTAAATATCCAAGTGCTGTACTATTTGTAGTATAGCAATGAAGATGTATAGCTCCAGGGGTTAGTCTAAAAGGAAATGATAATGTAGCTGGCTGACATCTTACATTTGATTCTCTGAGAGCAAGAGACAGACTGAAGCAAGGTAAAGACTGATAGAAGATAAAAAGGAAGGTTCCAGGCCTGGCTACAGCAAGGGCTTGTTTTGGATCTGGGCTAATAACAAGAGGAGCACACCAACGCGTACTCGTAAGTGAAGTTTGGTTCTTCATATGTAACACATAATTACATTTTTTTCTTGTCATCTAGTGAAATACTTTAAGTAATGAAGAGGGTTGTATGTAACCTTTGCTGCCAAAGGTCAGTCAGTATTGCTCTTCTCTCCCATCTCCCTGCCCCAACAGCAAATGCTTGTGTCTCAGATCAATAATCCAGGCACTTTTTTTCAGCTCACATTTATCTTTATCTGAGCAAAAAAGTTGCATCTTTGCCACTGGAATCACCTGGCAGATATGACCTTTGCTGTTCAATTAAACACCTACAACTCTTATCCCTACCCTCATCCTCTCAGGTCTTAGTTCCTTTTGCCTTCAGCCAGCCTAGCTTCCACCTTCTTAGGTGACAGCAATAGTGAAAACAGTGAGACCCTGTATAACACCAGAGTGTGCCAGGGAGCAGGGCAGAGGAAAAATAAAAGACTTAAGCAAGATAACAAAAAGAAGAGAAGCTCTTATCATAGAATCATAGAATCTTCATGGTTGGAAAGGACCTTTCAGATCATTGAGTCCAACCATACACACACACAAAAACCCAAATCCCTACAATCTCTGCCGCTAGAGCATGCCCTGAAGTGCCAAATCTAGACATTTCTTAAACACCTCTAGGGACGGTGACTCAACCACCTCCCTGGGCAGGCTGTTCCAGTGCCTGACCACTCTTTCAGGAAAGTAATTCTTCCTGATATCTAACCTAAACCTCCCCTGCCGCAACTTCAGACCATTTCCTCTGGTCCTGTCATTATTCACCTGGGAGAAGAGGCCAACACCCACCTCTCTCCAACCTCCTTTCAGGTAGCTGTAGAGGGCAATGAGGTCTCCCCTCAGCCTCCTCTTCTCCAAGCTAAACAAGCCCAGCTCCCTCAGCCTCTCCGCATATGACCTGGTCTCCAGACCCCTCACCAGCCTGGTAGCTCTCCTCTGGACACACTCCAGCACTTCAATGTCCCTCTTGGTACAGAGGGGCCCAGAACTGAACACAGTACTCGAGGTGAGGCCTCACCAGTGCCGAGTACAGAGGCTTATAGTTCCTTATGCTCTTACAATAGAATCACTATTCGCTACTACAGATTTTTAATTAATATAGTTGCTTTTTAACTACCTGTTTTCTAGCACTGAAAATACAAAAGTGTTAGTCAGAACTTTAATGAGCACATCTCTCCAAGATCCTCCTGATGGCTTTCCAGCAATTTTCCTATAGACTGGAGCAATATATGGGACCCCTTCTTACAGCCTGAGCAAAGGGTGCACCTTAAAAATACCGCAATATTCCCTGTCTTGTGAATACCAAAAAGCGTAAAAGAGAATTCTAAAGCAATTAGTGCTTTCAACACACTTAAAATTGTATTTAAAGATCTCTGTGAATCTTTAAAACATACTGTCTTGCTTTGCACAGCCCTGACACTTGATTTTAAGGACTCACTTCAAGCTCCTTCTGAACTTGGCTATTCTTTCTCTTTGGAGACGTGTATGAATCATGTCCTTCACTTTCATTTTTGCAGTCCTCCTTCTCTGGGATGTGCTTACTGAAATGCTGAGCTAGGTTCTTAGTAGACGTATATGAACATTGTTTTACTAGCTTTCAAGGTACCAGGCTAATGCATGCAAGATGAGGGTATGGGGCACGGTTTTTAATTTTATCCCACCATAGGAAAAATATATATCAACATTTCTCTGCTTAGTACTTCATAGGCCACAATAATGACAACTTCTGGTTTTCAACCTCATTTGATTACCACAAGATATTCTTAGCATATATATGTTAATTATCTGTGCAAACAGGAAGATACCTGTTTACACTGAATATATCCATCTATCACTGAAATACTTCCTAGGCCTGGATTTTTCCCTCTGAACCAGATGCAATTCCTTTTCAGTGATTTAATTGCTTCCTTTCCATTTAATTACTTTGAGGATTAACTGCAGGCAAGTGTATTCCAATAATAGGCTCATCTACAAAGAACAGGAAGCTTTCCCTGTGGTCCAGGGAATTCACCACTTCCGACTGCGGCTCAGCCATATAGCTATCAGGTTTCCCTTTGCCCCTGGGCTTTATGTGTCACCTTGTCTGTTTGAGCGTAAG
This sequence comes from Larus michahellis, assembly GCF_964199755.1. Classification (NCBI taxonomy): domain Eukaryota; kingdom Metazoa; phylum Chordata; class Aves; order Charadriiformes; family Laridae; genus Larus; species Larus michahellis. The sequence continues at coordinate 48,538,057 of NC_133896.1, read as the reverse complement.
GAAATGTCATGGGATGAACTGCTTGTTCTTGAATTCACATATGGAGCTCCTGACAGGAAACAGCAAAATCCTTCTCATCAGGGCAAAAGATGCAAATATATCAGGCCCAAGTACTAAATTATTAATTATCTGTAACTAATATTAATGGTATCTAGAATGGTTTCCATCAATAAATTTCTGGGGCAGAAATGTTAAAACTGGGCAGCTTTTTGCTTCTTCATAACATTGTCTGGGCAAAGATCCTTATTTGGTCCTAACGTGCATGTTGAAAAGCAGGTGATCCAATCTGCATTTCATTGGAACTACTTTGCTTCAAAGCTGGGACTGAGATTATTGCTTTGTGTATATAAAAATGGTACATAATGGGAATTTGTTTTCACCTTCCTAGGTGAAGACTGAGCCATATTTTCAGACAATTTGTGCCTCAGGGATGAAGGGTTTTACAAGAAATTTCTTTTGACGTCAAATTACAGCAAAATCCATCAGAAAATTTTATGCTGAACTAGTGCTCCGTGACTGTGAGCTCCACACACCTGACTGAGCCCTTGCCAGAACCGAATATCATACACACACGTAGCACAGCACCACGGCCTCTTGCACACCCATTGATTAAAAGAAGCTCATGGGATCCAGGTTGGGGAAAAGCACCGGGAAACACTCACAAATAAGATGGCAGAAATTTGCAGGTAAAAGAAGAGGTACTCCATCCCCTTCCTTTTCCTATAGGACAATGCTCCCTAGTATATGTGCCAAGAGAGGTAAACTGAAAGAGTTCTGTAACTAATGCTAAAGCAAATTATACTGCTGTGGGTTCATTTATTTTTCAGACAATGCTCGGGATATATTTTTAGTCAAGAGTGTTTTTCTTCCAAAAGTAGTTGTGCACAAAATATTTTTCTGTCTCTCAAATTCTAAGAACATTTCTGTTTATAAATGAAAGGCTCATGACTCACTAAATAATAGACACCAGGTGAACAATGTATAAAACATTTTTTTCTTTTCTTTTCTTTTTTTTTTTTTTAATTGAAACTCAAGCAAAAGAATTTGGTCTCCCATTTGTTCTTATTGGTAGAAAAATATCCATCTTAAATTCAGTAAAACAGCTAGTAAGCCTTCAGATATTTGCACTTAATCAAATTTTGGAAGTGATTTCTGCTGTCTCCTTTCATCACAGGTTTTGTTTCCACATTTCCTTTTCTGCTGCTTGTGGTAGGTGGAAGGAGACTTCTTGTCCTATCTAGCAGAGGTACTACCTATCTATTAAGATGTACAGCAGTACAGACATGGCAAATACACTTATGTGTGGGGAATAGCAAGGGTTGCTACTAGGTTCTTTGTGTGATCTACAGCTAGCAGATTAAATAGTTTTATGTAAGAAACTGGGGAGGTGGTGGAGGGAAAACTTGTCCTATTCTCCGCAATGAAAGATTTCTTTAGGAATCAGTCTGAAGGAAGGGGAAGTCTATCTGCCAGTACCAACAAAAAAAAATTCTCAGTCCCTGACCAACTTCTTTCAGCTTGGCAAAGGAAGGCTTACCCCCTGACGTGGCTATGATGGGTCAGTGCACACAGCTCATGGGCCAGCTCTGGGACTAAATCTGTGTCGCAGTTCATTAATGAAAAGACACCAGGCATTTAGCCAGGCAAGGGAAGCACCAGCCTGACCATTTCACAAACACATGGGTCTGGGCTAGCCGGAGCAGATATCATCTCTTGGCCAGCCTCCAGGCTAAACAAATGTAGGTAGGGAATACAGGAAGGAACACAGAGTATTATGATGGGGAATAGAGGAAAGAGAGAGAACTGAGGTTAATCCATATAGGAACAAAAGTGAGGTGTTGAGTGTATTTTGACAGGGTGGT